>NC_072403.2:169297500-169897500 GCF_028858775.2 Pan troglodytes
CGCTCACCTGCCCTCATCATAGTGCCGCAGTGTGCGCTCACCTAGCCTCATCGTAGTTCCCCAGTGTGCTCTCACCTGCCCTCATCTTCGTGCCCCAGTGTGCGCTCATCTACCCTCATCATAGTGTCTCAGTGTACACTCACCTGGCCTCAACATAATGTTCCAGTGTGCACTCACCTGACCTCATCATACTGTCCCAGTGTGCACTCACCTGCCCTCATTATAGTGTCCCAGTGTGTGCTCACCGAGCCTCATCATAGTGTCCCAGTGTGCGCTCACTTGGCCTCATCATAGTGCCCCAGTGTGCGCTCACCTAGCCTCATCACAGTGCCCCATTGTGCGATCAGCTACCCTCATCACAGTGTCCCAGTGTGCACTCACCTGGCCTCATCATAGTGTCCCAGTGTGCGCTCACCTGGCCTCATCAGAGGGTCCCAGTGTGCGCTCATCTGGCCTCATCATAGTGTCCCAGTGTGTGCTCACCCAGCCTCATCACAGTGTCCCAGTGTGCGCTCAGTTGCCCTCATCATAGTTTCCCAGTGTGCACTCACCTAGTCTCATTATAGTGACCCACTGTGCGCTCATCTACCCTCATCATAGTGTCCCAGTGTGCAGTCACCTGGCCTCATCATAGTGCCCCAGTATCCGCTCACCTAGCCTCATCATAGTGCGCCAGTGTGCACTCACTTGGCCTCATCATAGTGTCCCAATGTGCGCTCACCTAGCCTCATGATAGTATCCCAGTGTGCACTCACCTAGCCGCATCATACTGCCCCAGAGTGCACTCACCCGGGCTCATCATAGTTTCCCAGTGTCCGCTCACCTAGCCTCATCATACTGCCCCAGTGTGCACTCACCCAGCCTCATCATCGTGTCCCAGTGTGCGTTCACCTGGCCTCATCATAGTGCCCCAATGTGCACTCACCAGGCCTCATCATAGTGCCCCAGTGTGCACTAACCTGCCCTCATCATAGTGTCCCAGTGTCCGCTCACTTGCCTTCATCATAGTGCATCAGTATCCGCGCACCTGGCCTCATCATAGTGCCCCAGTTTGCACTCACCTGGCCTCATCATAGTGTCCCAGTGTGTGCTCACCTAGCCTCATCATAGTGACCCAGTGTGCACTCACCTACCAACATCATAGTATCCGAGTGTGCGCTCGCCTAGCCTCATCATAGTGTAGCAATGCGCGCTCCCGTAGCCTCATCATAGTGTCCCAGTGTGTGCTCACCTAGCCTCATCATAGTGTCCCAGTGTGCACTCACCTAGCCTCATCATAGTGTCCCAGTGTGGGCACATCCGGCCTCATCACAGTGTCCCAGTGTGCACTCAACTAGCCTCAACATAGTGTCCCAGTGTGCACTCACCTACCTTCATCAAAGTGCCCCAGTGTGGGCTCACCCGGCCTCATCATAGTGTCCCAGTGTCCGCTCACGTAGCCCCATCATAGTGTCCCAGTGTGGGCTCACCCGGCCTCATCATAGTGTCCCACTGTGGGCTCACTGGGTCTCATCATAGTGTCCAACTGTGCATTCACCTGGCCTCATCATAGTGTCCCAGAGTGCACTCACCCGGCCTCATCATAGTGCCCCAGTGTGGGCTCACCCCGCCTCATCACAGTGTCCCAATGTCCGCTCACCTAGCCTCATCATAGTGCCCCAGTGTGCGCTCACCTAGCCTCATCATACTGCCCCAGTGAGCACTCACCTAGCCTCATCATAGTATCCCAGAGTGCGCTCACCTGGCCTCATCATAGTGTCCCAGTGTGCACTCACGCGGACTCATCATAGTGTCCCAGTATGCGCTAACCTAGCCTCATCATAGTGTCCCAGTGTCCGCTCAGCTAGCCTCATCATAGTGCCCCAGTGCGCACTCACCTAGCCTCATCATAGTGCCAGAGTGTGCACTCACCTAGCCTAATCATAGTGCACCAGTGTGCACTCACCTGGCCTCATCATAGTGTCCCAGTGTGCATTCACCTGGCCTCATCATAGTGTCCCAGTGTGCACTCACCTGGCCTTATCATAGTGTCCCAGTGTCCGCTCACCCTGCCTCATCATAGTGCCCCAGTGTGCACTCACCTACCCTCATCATAGTGCCAGAGTGTGCACTCACCTAGCCTCATCATAGTGCACCAGTGTGCACTCACCTGGCCTCATCAAATTCTCCTAGTGTGCATTCAGCTGACGTCATCATAGTGTCCCAGTGTGCACTCACCTGTCCTCATCATAGTGTCACAGTGTCCGCTCACCTAGCCTCATCATTGTGCCCCAGTGTGCGCTCACCTAGTCTCATCATAGTGCCTCAGTGTGAACTCAACTAGCCTCATCATAGTGCCCCAGTGTGTACTCACCTGGCCTCATTATAGTGCCCCAGTGTGTGCTCACCCGGCCTCATCATAGTGCCCCAGTGTGCACTCAACTAGCCTCATCATAGTGTCCCAGTGTTCGCTCATCTACCCTCATGATAGTGTCCTGGTGTGCACTCACCTGGCCTCATCATACTGTCCCAGTGTGCACTCACGCGGACTCATCATAGTGTCCCAGTATGCGCTAACCTAGCCTCATCATGGTGTCGCAGTGTCCGCTCACCTAGCCTCATCATAGTGCCCCAGTGTGCACTCACCAAGCCTCATCATAGTGCACCAGTGTGCACTCATCTGGTCTCATCATATTGTCCCAGTGTGCATTCACCTGGCCTCATCATACTGTCCCAGTGTGCACTCAACTGGCCTCATCATAGTGTCCCAGTGTCCGGCACCTAGCCTCATCACACAGTCCCACTGTGCGCTCACCTAGCCTCATCATAGTGTCCCAGTGTGAACTCAACTAGCCTCATCATAGTGCCCCAGTGTGCACTCACCTGGCCTCATTATAGTGTCGCAGTGTGCGTTCACCTGGCCTCATCATAGTGCCCCAGTGTGCACTCACCTAGCCTCATCATAGTGTCCCAGGGTGCGCTAACCTAGCCTCATCATAGTGCCCGAGTGTGCGCTCACCTAGCCTCATCATAGTGCCCCAGTGAGCACTCACTTAGCCTCATCATAGTGCCCCAGTGTGCGCTCACCTGGCCTCATCATAGTGCCCCAGTGTGCGCTCACCTAGCCGCATCATAGTGACCCACTGTGCACTCACCTAGCCTTATCATAGTGTCCCAGTGTGCAGTCACCTAGCCTCATCAAAGTGCCCGTGTGCACTCACATAGCCTCATCACAGTGTCCCACTGTGTACTCACCCGGACTCATCATAGTGTCCCAGTGTGCATTCACCTAGCCTCATCATAGTGTCCCAGTGTGTGCTCACCCGGCCTGATCATAGTGCCCCAGTGTCCACGCACCCGGCCTCATCATAGTGCCCCAGTGTGTACTCACCTACCCTTATCATAGTGTCCCAGTGTGTGCTAACCTAGCCTCATCATAGTGTCCCAGTATGTGCTCACCTGGCCTCATCATAGTGTCCCAGGGTGCACTCACGTAGCCTCTTCATAGTGTCCCAGTGTGCACTCACCAAGCCTCATCATAGTGCCACAGTGTGCACTCACCTGGCCTCATCATAGTATCCTAGTGTCCGCTCACCTGGCCTCATCATAGTTTTGCAGTGTGCGCTCACCCGGCCTCATCACAGTGTCCCAGCGTGCGCTCACTCCACCTAATCATAGTGCCCCAGTGTGCGCTCACCCGGCCTCATCATAGTGCCCAAGTGTGCGCTCACCTGGTTTCAACAGTGTCCCAGTGTGCACTCACCTGGGCTCATCATAGTGTCCCAGTGTGCACTCACTTTGCCTCATCATAGTGTCCCACTGTGCGCTCACCCGGCCTCATCATAGTGCCCCAGTGTGCCCTCACTCGGCCTCATCAAAGAGTCCCAGTGTGCACTCACCTGGCCTCATCATAGTGCCCCAGTGTGCATTAACATAGCCTCATCATAGTGCACCAGTGTGCACTCACCTGGCCTCGTCATAGTCTCCCAGTGTGCACTCACCTGGCCTCGTCATAGTGTCCCAGTGTGCGCTCACCTAGCCTCATCATAGTGACCCAGTGTGCGCTCACCTGGCCTCATCATAGTGTCCCAGTGTGCACTCACCAAGCCTCATCACAGTGTCCCAGTGTGCGCTCAGCCGGATTCATCATAGTGTCCCAGTGTGCGCTCACCCGGCCTCACCATAGTGCCCCAGTGTGCGTTCACCCGGCCTCATCATAGTGTCCCAGTGTGCGCTCACCCGGCCTCATCATAGTGCCCCAGTGTGCCCTCACCTGGCCTAGTCATAGTGTCCCAGTGTGCGCTCAACTGGCCTCATCATAGTGTCCCAGTGTGCACTCACTTGGCCTCATCATAGTTTCCCAGTGTGTACTCCCCTAGCCTCATTATAGTGCCCCAGTGTGCGCTCATCTACCCTCAACATAGTGTCCCAGTGTGCAGTCACCTGGCCTCATCATAGTGCCCCAGTATCCGCTCACCTAGCCTCATCATAGTGCGTCACTGTGCACTCACCTGGCCTCATGATAGTGTCCCAATGTGCGCTCACCTAGCCTCATCATAGTGTGCCAGTGTGCACTCACCAAGCCGCATCATAGTGCCCCAGAGTGCACTCACCCGGGCTCATCATAGTTTCCCAGTGTCTGCTCACCTAGCCTCATCATAGTGCCCCAATGTCCGCTCAAGTAGCCTCATCATACTGCCCCAGTGTTCACTCACCCAGCCTCATCATAGTGTCCCAGTGTGCGCTCACCCGGCCTCATAATAGTGCCCCAGTGTGCACTCACCAGGCCTCATCATAGTGCCCCAGTGTGCACTAACCGGGCCTCCTCATAGTGTCCTAGTGTCCGCTCACGTGCCTTCATCATAATGCACCAGTGTCCGTTCACTTGGCCTCATCATAGTGCCCCAGTTTGCACTCACGTAGCCTCATCATAGTGTCCCAGTGTGTGCTCACCTGGCCTCATAATACTGTCCCAGGGTGCACTCACCTAGCCACATCATAGTATCCCAGTGTGCGCTCACCTAGCCTCATCATAGTGTAGCAATGTGCGCTCACCTAGCCTCATCATAGTGTCCCCGGGTGCGCTCACATAGCCTCATCATAGTGTCCCAGTGTGCGCTCACCTAGCCTCCTCATAGTGCCACAGTGTGCGCTCACCTAGTCTCATCATAGTGTCCCAGTGTGCGCTCACCTGGCCTCATCATAGTGCCCCAGTGTGCGCTCACCTAGCCTCATCATAGTATCACAGTGTCTGCTCACCGAGCCTCATCATAGTGCCCAAGTGTGCGCTCAGCAAGTCTCATCATAGTGCCCCAGTGTCCCCTCATCTAGCCTCATCATAGTGTCCCAGTGTGCACTCACCTGGCCTCATCATAGTGTCCCAGTGTGCACTCACCTAGCCTCATCATAGTGTCCCAGTGTGCGCTCGCCCGGCCTCATCACAGTGTCCCAGTGTGCACTCACCAAGCCTCATCATAGAGCCCCAGTGTGCACTCACCTGGCCTCGTCATAGTGTCCCACTGTCCGCTCACCTGGCCTCATCATAGTGTCGCAGTGTGCAGTCACCTGGCCTCATCATACTGTCCCAGTGTGCGCTCACTCGGCCTCATCATAGTGTCCGAGTGTGCGCTCACCCGGCCTCATCATAGTGCCCCAGTGTGTGCTCACCTGGCTTCAACATAGTGTCCCAGCGTGCGCTCGCCCGTCCTCATCATAGTGCCCCAGTGTGCGCTCACCTAGCCTCATCATAGTGTCCCAGTGTGCGCTCACCCGGCCTCATCATAGTGCCCCAGTGTGCCCTCACCCGGCCTCATCATAGTGTCCTAGTGTGCACTCACGTGGCCTCATCATAGTGCCCCAGTGTGCATTCACCTAGCCTCATGATAGTGTACCAGTGTGCACTCACCCGGCCTCATCATAGTGCCCCAGTGTGCACTCACCCGGCCTCATCATAGTGCACCAGTGTGCGCTCACCTGGCCTCATCATCGTGTCCCACTGTGCACTCACCTGGACTCTTCATAGTGCCCCAGTGTGGGCTCACCCGGCCTCATCATGGTGTCCCAGTGTCTGCTCACCTAGCCTCATCATAGTGTCCCAGTGTGCACTCACCTGGCCTCATCATAGTGTCCCAGTGCGGGCTCACTCGGCCTCATCGTAGTGTTCAAGTGTGCATTCACCTGACCTCATCATAGTGTCCCAGAGTGCACTCACCCGGCCTCATCATAGTGCCGCAGTGTCGGCTCACCCGGCCTCATCACAGTGTCCCAATGTCCGCTCACCTAGCCTCATCATAGTGCCCCAGAGTCCGCTCACCTAGCATCAACATAGTGCCCCAGTATCGGCTCACCTAGCCTCATCATAGTGCCCCAGAATCCGCTCACCTAGCCTCATCACAGTGTCCCAGTGTGCACTCACCTGGCCTCATCATAGTGCCCCAGTGTGTGCTCACCTAGCCTCATCATAGTGTCCCAGTGTGCGCTCACCTAGCCTCATCGTAGAGCCCCAGTGTGAACTCAACTAGCCTTATCATAGTGCCCCAGTGTGCACTCACCTGGCCTCATAGTGTCCCAGTGACCACTCACCTGCCCTCATCATAGTGGACCAGTGTCCGCTCACCTGGCCTCATCATAGTGCCTCAGTTTACACTGACCATGCCTCATCATAGTATCCCAGTGTCCGCTCACCGAGCCTCATCATAGTGCCCCAGTGTGCGCTCACCTACCCTCATCATAGTGTCCCACTGTGCGCTCACCCGGTCTCATCATAGTGCCCCAGTGTGCCCTCATTCGGCCTCATCAAAGTGTCCCAGTGTGCACTCACCTGGCCTCATCATAGTGCCCCAGTGTGCATTCACCTAGCCTCATGATAGTGCACCAGTGTGCACTCACCCAGCCTCATCAAAGTGTCCCAGTGTGCGCTCACCTAGCCTCATCATAGTGCCCCAGTCTGCGCTCACCTAGCCTCATCATACTGTCCCAGTGTGCACTCACCTGGCCCCCTCATAGTGTCCCACTGTGCACTCACCGGGCCTCATCATAGTGTCCCAGTGTGCGCTAATCTAGCCTCACCATAGTGTCCCAGTGTCCGCTAAACTGGCCTCATCATAGTGCCCCAGTGTGCACTCACCTAGCCTCATCATAGTGCCCCAGTGGGAACTCACCTAGCCTCATCATAGTGCCCCAGTGGGAACTCACCCAGCCTCATCATAGTGCCCCAGTGGGAACTCACCTAGCCTCATCATAGTGCCCCAGTGGGAACTCACCTAGCCTCATCATAGGGCCACAGTGTGAACTCACCTGTCCTCATCATAGTGTCCCAGTATGCACTCACCTGGCCTCATCATAGTGTTCCAGTGTGTGCTCACCTAGCCTCATCATAGTGTCCCAGTGTGTACTCACCTGGCCTCATCAGAGTGTCCAAGTGTGCACTCACCTAGCCTCATCATAGTGTCCCAGTGTGTGCTCAGCCGGCCTCATCATAGTGCCCCAGTGTGCGCTCACCTGTCCTCATCACAGTGTACCACTGTGCACTCACCTGGCCTCATCATAGTGTCCCAGATTGCACTCACCTGCCCTCAGCATAGTGCCTCAGTGTGCACTCACCTAGCCTCATCATTGTGTCCCCCTGTGTGCTCACCTACCCTCATCATAGTGCCGCAGTGTCCGCTAACCTAGCCTCATCATAGTGCCCCAGTGTGCGCTCACCTGGCCTCATCAGAGTGTCCCAGTGTACACTCACCTGGCCTCATCACAGTGCCCCACTGAGCACTCACCTGGCCTCATCACAGTGTCCCGGTGTGTACGAACCTGGCCTCATCATAGTGCCCCAGTGTGCACGCAACCAGCCGAATCAGGGTGTCCCAGTGTGCGCTCCCCTAGCCTCATCATAGTGCCCCAGTGTCCGCCCACCTAGGCTCATCATAGTGCCCCAGTGTGCACTCACCTAGCCTCATCATAGTGCCCCAGTGTGCACTCACCTAGCTTCATCATAATCTCCCAGTGTACACTCACCTAGCCTCATCAGTGTCCCAGTGTGCACTCACGCGGCCTCATTATAGCGTCCCAGTGTGCGCTCACCTAGCCCCATCAGAGTGCCCCAGTGTGCGCTCAGATAGCCTAATCATAGTGCCCCAGTCTGCGCGCACCTAGCCTCATCATAGTGTCCCAGTGTGCACTCACCTGGCCCCATCATAGTGTCCCACTGTGCACTCACCGGGCCTCATCATAGTGCCCCAGTGTGCACTCACCTTGCCTCATCATAGTGCCCCAGTGTGAACTCACCTAGCCTCATCATAATGCCCCAGTGGGAACTCACCTAGCCTCATCATAGTGCCTCAGTGTGAACTCACCTGGCCTCATCATAGTGTCCCAGTATGCACTCACCTGGCCTCATCATAGCGTCCCAGTTTGCATACAAGTGGCCTCACCATAGTGTCCCAGTGTCCGCTCACCTGCCCTCATCATAGTGCCGCAGTGTGCACTCACCTAGCCTCATCGTAGTTCCCCAGTGTGCTCTCACCTGCCCTCATCTTCGTGCCCCAGTGTGCGCTCATCTACCCTCATCATAGTGTCCCAGTGTGCACTCACCTGACCTCATCACAGTGTCCCAGTGTGCACTCACCTGCCCTCATCATAGTGTCCCAGTGTGCGCTCACGTAGCCTCATCATAGTGCCCCAGTGAGTGCTTACCTAGCCTCATCATAGTGTCCCAGTGTGCACTCTCCCGGCCTCATCATATGGACCCAGGGTGTGCTCACCTAGCCTCATCATACTGTCTCATTGTGCGCTCACCTGGCCTCAATATAGTGCCCCAGTGTGTGCTCACCTAGCCTCATCATAGTGTCCCAGGGTGCGCTCACCTGGCCTCATCATAGTGCACCAGTGTGCACTCAGCAAGCCTCATCATAGTGTCCCACTGTGTGCTCACCTGGCCTCACCGTATTGTCCCAGTGTGCTCTCACCTGGCCTCATCATAGTGTCCCAGTGTGCGCTCACCCGGCCTCATCACAGTGTCCCAGTGTGAACTCAACTGCCCTCATCATAGTGTCCCAGTGTGCACTCACCTAGCCTCATCATAGTGTCTCAGTGTGTGCTCACCTAGCCTCATCATAGGGTCTCAGTGTGCGCTCACGTGGCCTTATCATAGGGCCCCAGTGTGCGCTGACCTAGCCTCATCATAGAGTTGCAGTGTGCGCTCACCCGGCCTCAACATAGTGTCCCAGTGGGCACTCACCTAGCCGCATCATAGTGTCCAGTGTGCGCTCCACCGACTTCATCATAGTGTAGTGTGCACTCACCTGCCCTCATCACAGTGTCCCAGTGTGCGCTCACCTAGCCTCATCATAGTGTCCCAGTGTGCGCTCACCCGGCCTCATCACAGTGTCCCAGTGTGCACTGACCTGCCCTCATCATAGTGTCCCAGTGTGCACTCACCTAGCCACATCATAGTGTCCCAGTGTGTGCTCACCTAGCCTCATCATAGGGTCCCAGTGTGCGCTCACGTGGCCTCATCATAGCGCCCCACTGTGCGCTCACCTAGCCTCATCATAGAGTTCCAGTGTGCGCTGACCCGGTCCCATCATAGTGTCCAAGTGGGCACTCACCTACCCTCATCATAGTGTCCAGTGTGTGCTCCACCGACTTCATCATAGTGTCTCAGTGTGCACTCACCTGCCCTCATCATAGTGTCCCAGTGTGCGCTCACCTAGCCTCATCATACTTCCCCAGTGTGCACTCACCTACCCTCATCATCGTGCCCCAGTGTGCGCTCATCTACCCTCATCATATTGTCCCAGTGTGCACTCACCTGGCATCATCACAGTGACCCAGTGTGCACTCACCTGCCCTCATCATAGTGTCCCAGTGTGCGCTCACCTAGCCTCATCATAGTGCCCCAGTGAGTGCTTACATAGCCTCATCATACTGTCCTAGTGTGCACTCTCCTGGCCTCATCATAGTGACCCAGTGTGTGCTCACCTAGCCTCATCATACTGTCTCATTGTGCGCTCACCTGGCCTCACTATAGTGACCCAGTGTGTGCTCCCCTAGCCTCATCATAGTGTCCGAGTGTGCGCTCACCTGGCCTCATCATAGTGCCCCAGTGTGCACTCAGCATGCCTCATCATAGTGTCCCACTGTGTGCTCACCTAGCCTCATCGTATTGTCCCAGTGTGCGCTCACCCGGCCTCATCATAGTGTCCCAGTGTGCAATCACCTAGCCTCATCATAGTGTCCCAGTGTGCGCTCACCCGGCCTCATCATTGTGCCCCAGGGTGCACTCACCTGGCCTCATCATAGTGTCCCAGTGTGCGCTCACCCGGCCTCATCATACTGTCCCAGTGACTGCTCACCTGCCCTCATCATAGTGGTCCAGTGTGCGCTCAACTGGCCTCATCACAGTGCCCCAGTGTGTGCTCACCTGGCCTCACCATAGTGCCCCAGTGTGCGCACTCACCTGGCCTTATCATAGTGCCCAAGTGTCCGGTCACCTAGCCTCATCATAGTGCGCCAGTGTGCACTCACCTGACCTCATCATAGTGTCTCAATGTGCGCTGACGTAGCCTCATCATAGTGTCACAGTGTGCACTCACCTAGCCGTATCATAGTACCCCAGTGTGCACTCATCTAGCCTCATCATAGTGCCCCAGAGTGCACTCACCCGGGCTCATTATACTTTCCCAGTGTCCGCTCACCTAGCCTCATCATAGTGAACCAGTGCGCGCTCAACTAGCCTCATTATACTGCCCCAGGGTGCAGTCACCCAGCCTCATCATAGTGTCCCATTGTGAGGTCACCCGGCCTCATCTTAGTGCCCCAGTGTGCGCTCACATGGACTCATCATAGTGCCCCAGTGTGCACTCACCTAGCCTCATCATAGTGTCCCAGTGTCCGCTCAAAGACCCTCATCATAGTGCCCCAGTGTGCGCTCACCTTGCATCATCATAGTGTCCCACTGTGGGCTCACGTAGCCTCGTCATAGTGTCACCAGGTGCGCTCACCTAGCCTCATCATACTGTCCCAGTGTGCGCTCAACTAGCCTCATCATAGGGTCCCAGTGTGCGCTCCCTAGCCTCATCATAGTGTCCCAGTGTGCGCTCACCTGGCCTCATCATAGTCCCCCAGTGTGCACTCACCTAGCCTCATCATTGTGTCCCAGCGTCCACTCACCGAGCCTCATCATAGTGCCCCAGTGTGCGCTCACCTAGCCACATCATACTGCCCCAGTGGTCGCTCACCTAGCCTCATCATAGTATCCCAGTGTGCACTCACCTGGCCTCATCATAGTGCCCCAGTGTGTGCTCACCTAGGCTCATCATAGTGCCCCAGTGTGCACTAACCTGGCCTCATCATAGTGTCCCCGTGACAGCTCACCTGCCCTCATCATAGTGGTCCAGTGTCCGCTCACCAGGCCTCATCACACTGCCGCAGTTTGCACTCACCTGGCCTCATCATAGTGTCCCAGTGTGCGTTCCCCTAGCCTAAACATAGTGCCCCAGTGTGCGCTCACCTGGCTTCATCATAGTGCCCCAGTGTGCACCCACCTAGCCACATCATAGTGTCCCAGTGTGTGCTCACCTAGCCTCATCATCATGTCCCAGTGTGCGTTCACCTGGACTAATCATAGTGCCCCAGTGTGCGCTCACCTGGCCTCATCATAGTGTCCCAGTGTGCGCTCACCTAGCCTCAACATAGTGCCCCAGTGTGCGCTCACCTAGCCTCATCATAGTGCCCCAGTGTGCGCTCACCTAGCCTCGTCACAGTGTCCCAGGGTACGCTCACCCGGCCTCATCACAGTGGCCCAGGTAGCGCTCACCTGGCCTCATCATAGTATACCAGTGTCCGCTCACCTGACCTCATCATAGTGTCCCAGTGTGCGCTTACCCGGCCTCATCATAGTGTCCCAGTGTTCGCTCACTCGGCCTCATCATAGTGCCCCAGTGTGCGCTCACCTGGCTTCAACATAGTGTCCCAGTGAGCACTCACCTGGCCTCATCATAGAGTCCCAGTGTGCGCTCACCAGGACTCCTCATAGTGCCCAAGTGTGCACACACCTCGCCTCATCATAGTTTCCCAGTGTCCACTCACCGAGCCTCATCATAGTGCCCCAGTGTGCGCTAACCTAGCCTCATCACAGTGTCCCAGCGTGCGCTCACCCAGCCTCATCATATTGCCCCAGTGTGCCCTCACCCGTCCTCATCATAGTGTCCCTGTGGGCACTCAACTGGCCTCATCATAGTGCCCCAGTGTGCATTCACCTAGCCTCATCTTAGTGCACCAGTGTGCACTCATCTGGCCTCATCATAGTGTACGAGTGTGTGCTCACCTAGCCTCATCATAGTGCCCCAGTGTGCGCTCACCTGGCCTCATCATAGTGTCGCAGTGTGCACTCACCTAGCCTCATGAAAATGTCCCAGTGTGCGCTCAGCCAGCCTCATCATAGTGTCCCAGTGTCCGCTCACCTAGCCTCATCATAGTGTCCCAGGGTGCACTCACCTGGCCTCATCATAGTGTCCCAGTGTGCGCTCACCAAGCCTCATCATAGTGTCCCAGTGTCCGCTCACCTAGCCTCATCATAGTGTCCCACTGTGCACTCAAATGTCCTCATAATAGTGTCCCAGTGTGCGCTCACCTAGCCTCATCAGTGTCGCAGTGTGCGCTCACCTAGCCTCATCATACTGTCCCAGTGTGCGCTCATCTAGCCTTATCATAGTGTCCCAGTGTGCGCTCCCTAGCCTCATCATAGTGTCCCAGTGTGCGCTCATCTATCCTTATCATAGTGTCCCAGTGTGCGCTCCCTAGCCTCATCATAGTGTCCCAGTGTGCGCTCACCTGGCCTCATCATGGTCCCCCAGTGTGCACTCACCTAGCCTCATCATAGTGTCCCAGTGGGCGCTCACCCGTACACATCATATTGTCCCAGTGTGCACACACCTGGCCTCATCATAGTGTCCCAGTGTGCACTAACCTGGCCTCATCATAGTGCCCCAGTGTGCACGCACCTAGCCTCATCATAGTGTCCCACGGTGCGCTCACACGACCTCATCATCGTGTCTCAGTGTGCACTCACATAGCTTCATCATAGTACCCCAGTGTCCGCTCACCTACCCTCATCATAGTGCCACAGTGTCCGCTCACCTAGCCTCATCACAGTGCCCCAGTGTGCACTCACCAAACCTCATCATAGTTTCCCAGTGTGCGCTCAAATAGCCTCATCATAGTGCCCCAGTGTGCGCTCACCTAGACTCATCATGGTGCCCTACTGTCCGCTCACCTAGCCTCATCATAGTGCCCCAGTATGCACTCACCTGGCCCCATCATAGTGCCCCAGTGTGCACTGACCTAGCCTCATCATAGTGTCCCAGTGTACTCTCACCTAGCCTCATCATAGTGTCCCAGTGCGCACTCACCTAGCCTCATCATAGTGCCCAGTGTGCACTCACCTGGCCTCATCATAGTGCCCCAGTGTGTGCTCACCTGGCCTCATGATAGTGTACCAGTGTGCACTCACCTAGCCTCATTATAATGTCCCAGTGTGCACTATCCTACCCTCATCGTAGTGCCCCAGTTTACACTCACTTAGCCTCATCTTAGTGTCCCAGTGTGCGATCACCCGGCCTCATCATAGTGCCCCAGTGTGCGCTCAACCGGCGTCATCATAGTGCCCCACTGTGCGCTCACCTGGCCTCAACATAGTATCCCAGTGTCCACTCACCTGGCCTCATCATAGTGTCCCAGTTTACACTCACCTGGCCTCATCATGGTGTCCCAGTGTGCACTCACCTAGCCTCATCATATTGGCTCAGTGTGCACACAACCGGCCTCATCATAGTGCCCCAGTGTGAGCTCACCTGGCCTCATCATAGTGTCCCAGTGTTCGCTCACCTAGCCTCATCATACTGTCCCAGTGTGCACTCAACTGGCCTCATCATAGTGTCCCAGTGTGCACTCACCCGGACTCATCATAGTGTCCCAGTAGGCGCTAACGTAGCCTCATCATAGTGTCCCAGTGTGCACTCACCTAGCCGCATCATAGTGTCCCAGTGTCCACGCACCTAGCCACATCACAGTGCCCCAGTGTGCACTCACCTAGCATCATCATAGTGCCAGAGTGTGCACTCAGCTAGCCTCATCATACTGCACCAGTGTGTACTCACCTGGCCTCATCACAGTGTCGCAGGGTGTATTCACCTGGCCTCATCATAGTGTCCCAGTGTGCACTCAACCGGCCTCATCATAGTATCCCAGTGTCCGCTCACCTAACCTCATCATAGTGTCCCAGTTTACACTCACCTGGCCTCATCATGGTGTCCCAGTGTGCACTCACCTAGCCTCATCATATTGGCTCAGTGTGCACACAACCGCCTCATCATAGTGCCCCAGTGTGAGCTCACCTGGCCTAATCATAGTGTCCCAGTGTTCGCTCACCTAGCCTCATCATACTGTCCCAGTGTGCACTCAACTGGCCTCATCATAGTGTCCCAGTGTGCACCCACCCGGACTCATCATAGTGTCCCAGTAGGCGCTAACGTAGCCTCATCATAGTGTCCCAGTGTGCACTCACCTAGCCGCATCACAGTGTCCCAGTGTCCACTCACCTAGCCGCATCACAGTGCCCCAGTGTGCACTGTGCCTCATCATACTGCACCAGTGTGTACTCACCTGGCCTCATCACAGTGTCCCAGGGTGTATTCACCTGGCCTCATCATAGTGTCCCAGTGTGCACTCAACCGGCCTCATCATAGTATCCCAGTGTCCGCTCACCGAGCCTCATCATAGTGTCCCAGGATCCGCTCACCTAGCCTCATCATACTGACTCAGTATCCGCTCACCTAGCTTCATCATAGTGTCCCAGAGTGCACTCACCTGGACTCATCATAGTGCCCCAGTGTGTGCTCACCTAGCCTCATCATAGTGTCCCAGTGTGCACTCACCTATCCTCATCATTGTCCCAGTGTGCGATCATCGGGCCTTATCATAGTGTCCCAGTGTGCACTCACCTAGCCTCATCATAGTGCCCCATTGTGCACTCGCCTAGCCTCATCATAGTGACCCAGTGTGCACCCACCTAGCCTCATCATAGTGACACAGTGTGCACTCACCTAGCCTCATCATAGTGCCCAAGTGTGCATTAACATAGCCTCATCATAGTGTCCAGGTGTGTGCTCACCTAGCCTCATCACAGTGCCCCAGTGTGCGCTCACCTAGCCTCATCATAGTGCCACAGTGTGCACTCACCTAACCTCATCATAGTGTCCCAGTATGCGCTCCCCTGGCCTCATTACAGTGCCCCAGTGTGCGCTCACCAGGCCTCATCATAGTGTACTAATGTGCACTCACCTAGCGTCATCATAGGGTCCCCGTGTGCGCTCACCTAGCCTCATCATATAGTCCCAGTGTGCGCTCACCTAGCCTCATCATAGTGTCCCAGGGTGCACTCACATAGCCTCATCATACTGTCCCAGTGTGCGATCACCTAGCCTCATCATAGTGTCCCAGTGTGCGTTCACCTAGCCTCATCATAGTGTCCCAGTGTGCGCTCACCTAGCCTCATCATAGTGTCCCAGTGTGCGCTCACCTGGCCTCATCATAGTGCCCCAGTGTGCGCTCCCCTAGCCTCATCATAGTGTCCCAGTGTCCGCTCACCGAGCCTCATCATAGTGCCCCAGTGGTCGCTCAGCTAGCCTCATCACAGTGCCCCATTGTGCACTAACCGGGCGTCATCATAGTGTCCCAGTGTCCGCTCACCTGCCCTCATCATAGTGCACCAGTGTCCGCTCACCTGGCCTCATCATAGTGCCCGTTTGCAATCACCTAGCCTCATCATAGTGTCCCAGTGTGCGCTCACCTAGCCTCATCGTAGTGTCCAAGTGGGCGCTAACCTAGCCACATCATAGTGTCCCAGTGTGTGCTCACGTAGCCTCATCATAGTGTCCCAGTGTGCGCTCCCCTTGCCTCATCATAGTTCCCCAGTGTGCCCTCACCTGGCCTCATCATAGTGTCCCAGTGTGCGCTCAACTACCCTCAACATAGCGCCCCAGTGTGCGCTCACCTAGACTCATCATAGGTACCCAGTGTGCGCTCACCTACCCTTATCATAGTGTCCCACTGTGCGCTCACCCGGCCTCATCATAGTGGCCCAGTGTGCGCTCACCTGGCCTCATCATAGTGTCCTACTGTGCGACCAACTGGCCTCATCAAACTGTCGCAGTGTGCGCTCACCTAGCCTTATTATAGTGCCCCAGTGTGCAGTCACCTAGCCTCATCATAGTGCCCCAGTGTGCACTCACCTAGCCTCATCATAGTGACTCAGTGTGCACTCACCTAGCCTCAACATAGTGCCCCAGCGTGCACTCACATAGCCTCATTATAGTGTCCCTGTGTGCGCTCACCTAGCCTCATCATAATGACCCAGTGTGCGCTCACCCGGCTTCACAGTGCCCCAGTGTGCGCTCATCCGGCCTCATCATAGTGTCCCAGTGTGCGCTCACATGACCTCATCATAGTGTTCCAGTGTGCGCTCACCCGGCCTCATAGTGCCCCAGTTTGCGCTCACCCGGCCTCATTATACTGCCCCAGTGTGCGCTCACCTAGCCTCAACATAGTGTCCCAGTGTGCACTCACCTGGCCTCATTTTAGTATCCCAGTGTGCGCTCATCTGGACTCATCATAGTGCCCCACTGTGCACTCACCTGGCCTCATCATAGTGTCCCAGTGTCCTCTCACCTAGCCTCATCATAGTGTCCCAGTGTGCGCTCACCCGGCCACGTCATAGTGCCCCAGTGTGCACTCACCCGGCCTCATCATAGTGTCCCAGTGTAAACTCACCTAGCCTCATCATAGTGTCCCAGTGTGCGCTAACCTAGCCTAATCATAGTGCCCCAGTGTCCGCTAACGTAGCCTCATCATAGTGCCCCAGTGTGTACTCACCTGGCCTCATCATACTGTCACAGTGTGTACTCAACTGGCCTCATCATAGTGTCACAGTGTGCGCTCACCTGACCTCATCATAGTGCCCAGTGTGTGCTCAGCCGGCCTCATCATACTGCCCCAGTGTGCACTCATCCGGCCTCATCATAGTGTCCCAGTGTCCGCTTACCCGGCCTCATCATAGTGTCCCAGTGTGCACTCACCCGGCCTCATCACAGTGTCCCACTGTGCACTCACCTGGCCTCATCATAGTGACCCAGTGTTCACTCACCTAGCCTCACCATAGTGCCCCACTGTGCACTCACCTGGCCTCATCATAGTGACCCAGTGTGCACTCACCTAGCCTCATCACAGTGCCCCACTGTGCACTCACATGGCCTCATCATAGTGTTCCAGTGTGCGCTCAACTGGCCTCATCATAGTGTCCCAGTGTGCACACACCTAGCCTCATCATACTGCCCCAGTGTGCACTCACTTAGCCTCATCATAATGCCCCAGTGTGCACTCACCCAGCCTCATCATAGTGTCCCAGTGTGAGCTCGCCCAGCCTCATCATAGTGACCTAGTGTGTGCTCAGCTGGCCTCATCATAGTGTCCCACTCTGCACTCACCTGGCCTCACCACAGTGTGCCAGTGTGCACTCACCTAGCCTCATCACAGTGTCCCAGTGTGCACTCACCTAGCCCCATCATAGTGCCCCAGTCTGCGCTCACCTATCTCATCATAGTGTCCCAGTGTGCACTCACCTAGCCTCATCATAGTGTCCCAGTGTGCACTCACCTAGCCTCATCATAGTGCCCTAGAGTGCGCACACCTAGCCTCATCATATGGACCCAGTGTGCGCTCATCTACCCTCATCATAGTGTCCCAGTGTGCACTCACCTGGCCTCATCATAGTGTCCCACTGTGCACTCACGTGGCCTCATCATAGCGTCCCAGTGTGCGCTCACCCGGCCTCATCATAGCGTCCCAGTGTGCGCTCACCTGGCCTCATCATAGTGTCCCAGTGTGCACTCACCTACCCTCATCATAGTGCCCCAGTGTCCGCTCAACTGGCCTCATCACAGTGCCCCAGTGTGCACTCACCCGGCCTCATCATAGTGTCCCAGTCTGCCCTAACCCGGCCTCATCATAGTGGCCCAGTGTGCACTCACCTGGACTCATCATAGTGCCCCAGTGTGCACTCAACTAGCCTCATCATAGTGTCCCAGTATCCGCTCAACGAGCCTCATCATAGTGCCCCAGTGTGTACTGAGCTTGCCTCATCATAGTGTCCCAATGTGCGCTCACCTAGCCTCATCATAGTGTCCCCGTGTGCGCTCCCCTAGCCTCATCGTAGAGTCCCAGCGTGCGCTCAGCTAGCCTCAATATAGTGCCGCAGTGTGCGCTCACATAGCCAGATCATACTGTCGCAGTGTGCGCTCACCTAGCCTCACCATAGTGTCCAGTGTGCGCTCACCTAGCCTCATCATAGTGTCTCAGTGCGCGCTCACATGGCCTCACCATAGTGCCCCAGTGTGCGCTCACTTAGCCTCATCATAGTGTCCCAGTGTCTGCTCACCGAGCCTCACGATAGTGCCACACTGTGCGCTCACCTAGCCTCATCATAGTGCCCCAGTGTGCAAGAACCTGGCATCATCATAGTGTCCCTGTGTCCGCTCACCTGGCCTCATCATAGTGCACCAGTGTCCGCACACCTGGCCTCATCATAGTGCACCAGTTTGCACGCAACTAGCCTCGTCATAGTGTCCCAGTGTGCGCTCACCTAGCCTCATCATAGTGCCCCAGTGTGCGCTCACCTAGCCTCATCATAGTGACCCAGTGTGCGCCCACCTACTCCCATCATACTGTCCCAGTGTGCGCTCACCCGGCCTCATCATAGTGGCCCAGTCTGCGCTCACCTGGCCTCATCATAGTGTCCCAGTGTGCGCTCACCCGGCCTCATCATAGTGTCGCCGTGTGCGCTCACCTGAACTCATCATAGTGTCCCAGTGTACGTTCACCTGACCTCGTCATAGTGCCCCAGTGTGCGCCGACCAAGCCTCATCACACTCCCCCAGTGTGCGCTCACCCGGCCTCATCATAGTGTCCCAATGTGCACTCACCTGGCCTCATCATAGTGCTCCAGTGTGCACTCACCTGGCCTCATCATAGTGTCCCAGTGTGCGCTCACCCGGACTCATAGTGTCCCAGTATGCACTCAGCCAGCCTCATCATAGTGTCCCAGTGTGCACTCACCTAGTCTCATAATAATGTCCCAGTGTGCGCTCACCCGACCTCATGATAGTGTCCCAGTGTGCACTCACATAGCCTCACCATAGTGCGCCAGTGTGGACTCACCCGGCCTCATCATAGTGTCCAAGTGTGCACTCACGTAGCCTCATCATAGTGTCCCAGTGTGCACTCACCTAGCCTCATCAGTGTCCCAGTGTGCACTCACCCGGCCTCATCATACTGTCCCAGTGTGTGCTCACCTAGCCTCATCATACAGTCCCAGTGTGCGCTCACCTAGCCTCATCATAGTGTCCCAGTGTGCGCTCACCTAGCCTCATCATAGTGTCCCAGTGTACACTCACCTAGCCTCATCATAGTGCCCCAGTGTGCACTCACCTAGCCTCATCATAGTGCCCCAGTGTGCACTCACCTACCCTCATCATCGGGTCCCAGTGTGCACTCGCATAGCCTCACCATAGTGTCCCAGTGTGCGCTCACCTAGCCTCACCATAGTGCCCCAATGTGCACTCACCTAGCCTCATCATAGTGTACCAGTGTGCGCTCACCTCGCCTCATCATAGTGCCCCAGTGTGCAGTCACCTGGCTTCATCATAGTGCCCCAGTGTGCGCTCACCTGGCCTCATCATAGTGTCCCAGTTTACACTCACCTAGCCTCAACATAGGGCCGCAATGTGCACTCACCTAGCCTCATCATAGCGTCCCAGTGTGCACTCACCTAGCCCCATCATAGTGTCCCAGTGTGCACTCACCGGTCCTCATCATAGTGTCCCAGTGTGCACTCACCTAGCCTCATAGTGCGCCAGTGTGCGCTCACCAGGCCTCATCATAGTACCCGTGTACATTCACGTAGCCTCATCATACTGTCCCAGTGTGTGCTCTTCTAGCCTCATCATAATGTCCCAGTGTGCACTCACCTGGCCTTATCATACTGTCCCAGTGTGGGCTCAGCTAGCCTCATTACAGTGCCCCAGTGTGTGCCCACCTAGCCTAATCGTAGTGTCCCAGTGTACACTCACCCGGCCTCAACAGAGTGTCCTACTGTCCGCCCACCGAGCCTCATCATAGTGACCCAGTGTGCGGTCACCTAGCCTCATCATAGTGCCCCAGTGTGCACTCACCTAGCCTCATCATAGTGTCCCACTGTGCGCTCACCCGGACTCAGTGTCCCAGTGTGCACTCAAGTAGCCGCATCATAGTGTCCCAGTGTGCGCTCACCGAGCCTCATCATAGTGACACAGTGTGCGCTCACCTGGCCTCATAATACTGTCCGAGCGTGCACTCACCTGGCCTCATCATAGTGTCCTAGTGTGCACTCACCCGGCCTCATCATAGTGTCCCACTGTGCACTCACCTAGCCTCATCATAGTGCCGCAGTGTGCGCTCACCTAGCCTCATCATAGTGCCCCAGTGTGCACTCACCTAGCCTCATCATAGTGCCCCAGTGTGCGCTCACCTAGCCTCATTATAGTGCCCCAGTGTGCACTCACCTAGCCTCATCATAGTGTCCCACTGTGTACGCACCAAGCCTCATCAGTGTCCCCGTGTGCACTCACCCGGCCTCATCATAGTGTCCCAGTGTGCGTTCACCTAGCCTCATCATACTTTCCCAGTGTGCACTCACCTAGCCTCATCATAGTGCCCCAGTGTGCACTCACCTAGCCTCATCATAGTGTCCCAGTGTGCACTCACCTAGGCTCATCATAGTGCCCCAGAGTGCACTCACCTGGCCTCATCATAGTTTACCAGTGTCCGCTCACCTAGCCTCATCATAGTGCCCCAATGTACACTCACCCGGCCTCATCATAGTGTCCCAGTCTGCCCTAACCCGGCCTCATCATAGTGGCCCAGTGTGCACTCACCTGGACTCATCATAGTGCCCCAGTGTGCACTCAACTAGCCTCATCATAGTGTCCCAGTATCCGCTCAACAAGCCTCATCATAGTGCCCCAGTGTGCACTCAGCTTGCCTCATCACAGTGTCCCAATGTGCGCTCACCTTGCCTCATCATAGTGTCCCCGTGTGCGCTCCGGAGCCTCATCGTAGAGTCCCAGTGTGCGCTCACCTAGCCTCATCATAGTGTCCCAGTGTGCGCTCACCTAGCCTCATCATAGTGCCCCAGTGTGCAAGAACATGGCGTCATCATAGTGTCCCTGTGTCCGCTCACCTGGCCTCATCATAGTGCACCAGTGTCCGCACACCTGGCCTCATCATAGTGCACCAGTTTGCACTCAACTAGCCTCGTCATAGTGTCCCAGTGTGCGCTCACCTAGCCTCATCATAGTGCCCCAGTGTGCGCTCACCTACTCACATCATAGTGTCCCAGTGTGCGCTCACCCGGCCTCATCATAGTGGTCCAGTGTGCGCTCACCTGGCCTCATCATAGTGTCGCAGTGTGCGCTCACCTGACCTCATCATAGTGCCCCACTGTGCGCCGACCAAGCCTCATCACACTCCCCCAGTGTGCGCTCACCCAGCCTCATCATAGTGTCCCAATGTGCACTCACCTGGCCTCATCATAGTGCTCCAGTGTGCACTCACCTGGCCTCATCATAGTGTCCCCGTGTGCGCTCACCCGGACTCATAGTGTCCCAGTATGCACTCAGCCAGCCTCATCATAGTGTCCCAGTGTGCACTCACCTAGCCTCATCATAATGTTCCAGTGAGCGCTCACCCGACCTCATGATAGTGTCCCAGTGTGCACTCACATAGCCTCACCATAGTGCCCCAGTGTGGACTCACCCAGACTCATCATAGTGTCCCAGTGTGCGCTCACCCGGCCTCATCATAGTGACCCAGTGTGCACTCACCCGGCCTCATCACAGTGACCCAGTGGGCCCTCACCTGGCCTCATCATAGTGTCCAAGTGTGCACTCGCGTAGCCTCATCATACTGTCCCAGTGTGCACTCACCTAGCCTCATCAGTGTCCCAGTGTGCACTCACCCGGCCTCATCATACTGTCCCAGTGTGCGCTCACCTAGCCTCATCATACGGTCCCAGTGTGCACTCACCTGGCCTCATCATAGTGTACCAGTGTGCGCTCACCTGGCCTCATCATAGTGCCCCAGTGTGCACTCACCTGGCTTCATCATAGTGCCCCAGTGTGCGCTCACCTGGCCTCATCAGTGTCCCAGTTTGCACTCACCTAGCCTCATCATAGGGCCCCAGTGTGCACTCACCTAGCCTCATCATAGCGTCCCAGTGTGCACTCACCTAGCCCCATCATAGTGTCCCAGTGTGCACTCACCGGTCCTAATCATAGTGTCCCAGTGTGCGCTCACCTGGCCTCATCATAGTGCGCCAGTGTGCGCTCACCTGGCCTCATCATAGTACCCCAGTGTACATTCACGTAGCCTCATCATACTGTCCCAGTGTGAGCTCAGCTAGCCTCATCATAATTTCCCAGTGTGCGCTCACCTGGCCTTATCATACTGTCCCAGTGTGGGCTCAGCTAGCCTCATCACAGTGCCCCAGTGTGTGCCCACCTAGCCTCATCGTAGTGTCCCAGTGTGCACTCACCCGGCCTCAACAGAGTGTCCTAGTGTCCGCCCACCGAGAATCATCATAGTGACCCAGTGTGAGGTCACCTAGCCTCATCATACTGCCCCAGTGTGCACTCACCTAGCCTCTTCATAGTGTCCCACTGTGCGCTCACCCGGACTCAGTTTCCCAGTGTGCACTCAACGAGCCTCATCATAGTGACACAGTGTGCGCTCACCTGGCCTCATAATACTGTCCGAGCGTGCACTCACCTGGCCTCATCATAGTGTCCTAGTGTGCACTCACCCGGCCTCATCATAGTGTCCCACTGTGCACTAACCTAGTCTCATCATAGTGCCCCAGTGTGCGCTCACCTAGCCTCATCATAGTGCCCCAGTGTGCACTCACCTAGCCTCATCATAGTGTCCCACTGTGCACACACCAAGCCTCATCAGTGTCCCCGTGTGCACTCACCCGGCCTCATCATAGTGTCCCAGTGTGCGCTCACCTAGCCTCATCATACTTTCCCAATGTGCACTCACCTAGCCTTATCATAGTGTCCCAGTGCGCACTCACCTAGCCTCATCACAGTGCCCAATGTGCACTCACCTACCGTAATCATGGTGCCCCTGTGTGCACTCACCTAGCCTCATCATAGTGCCCCAGTGTTCGCTCACCTGGCCTCATCATATTGCCCCAGTGTGCGCTCACCTGGCTTCATCATAGTGCCGCAGAGTGCGCTCACCTAGCCTCATCACAGTCTGCCAGTGTCTGCTCCCATAGCCTCATCAGAGTGTCCCAGTGTGCACTCACCTGGCCTCATCATAGTGTCCCAGTGTGCACTCACCTGGCCTCATCATAGTGTCCCAGTGTGCACTCACCTGGCCTCATCATAGTGTCCCAGTGTGCACTCACCCGCCCTCATCATACTGTCTCAGTGTGCGCTAACCTAGCCTCATCATAGTGTCCCAGTGTCCGCTAACATAGCCTCATCATAGTGCCCCAGTGTGCACTCACCTAGCCTGATCATGGTGTCCCAGTGTGAACTCACCTAGCCTCATCATAGTGCTCCAGTGTGAACTCACCTGGCCTCATCCTACTGTCCCAGTGTGCACTCACCTGGCCTCATCATAGTGTCCCAGTGTGCACTCACCTGGCCTCATCGTAGTGTCCCAGTGTCCGCTCAACTGGCCTCATCATAGTGCCCAAGGGTGTGCTCACCTAGCCTCATCATAGTATCCCACTGTGCGCTCACCTGGCCTCATCATATTGCCCCAGTGTGTGCTCACCTAGTCTCATCATAGTGTCCCAGTGTACGCTCACCCAGCCTCATCATAGTGTCCCAGTGTGCACTCACCTAGCCTGAAAATACTGCCCCAGAGTGAACTAACTCGGCCTCATCATAGTTTCCCAGTGTCCGCTCACCTACCTTCATCATAGTGCCCCAGTGTCCGCTCAACTAGCCTCATCATAGTGCCCCAGTGTGCACTCACCCGGACTCATCCTAGTGTCCCATTCTGCGCTCAACTGGCCTCATCATAGTGGCCCAGTGTGCGCTCACCAGGACTCATCATAGTGCCCCAGTGGGCACTCAGCTAGAATCATCATAGTGTCCCAGTGTCCGGTCACCGAGCCTCATCATAGTGTCCCAATGAGCGCTCACCTAGCCTCATCATAGTGTCCCCGTGTGCGCTCACCTAGCCTCATCATAGAGTCTCAGTGTGCGCTCACCTAGCCTCATCATAGTGTCCCAGTGTGTGCTCACATAGCCTCATCATACTGTCCCAGTGTGCGCTCACCTAGCCTCATCATATTGTCCCAGTGTGTGCTCACCTAGCCTCATCATAGTGTCCCAGTGTGCGCTCACCAGGCCTCATCATACTGCCCCAGTGTGCGCTCATCTAGTCTGATCATAGTGTCCCAGTGTCCGCTCACCGAGCCTCATGATAGTGCCCCAGTGTGCGCTCACCAACCCTCATCATAGTACCCCATTGTTCACTCACCTGGCGTCATCATAGTGTCCCAGTGTCCGCTCACCTGCCCTCATCATAGTGCACCAGTGTCCGCTCACATGGCCTCATCATAGTCCCCCATGTTGCACTCAACTAGCCTCCTGATAGTGTCCCAGTGTGCCCTCACCTAGCCTCATCATAGTGTCCCAGTGTGCGCTCACCTGGTCTCATCATAGTGTCCCAGTGTGCGCTCAACTAGTCTCAACATAGTGCCCCAGTGTGCGCTCACGTAGCCTCATCATAGTGACTCATTTTGCGCTCACCTACCCTCATCATAGTGTCCCAGTGTGCGCTCACCCGGCATCACCATAGTGGCCCAGTGTGCACTCACCTGGCCTCATCATAGTGTCCCAGTGTGCACTCACCTGGCCTCATCATAGTGCGCCAGTGTGCGCTCACCTGGGCTCATCATAATGTCCCAGTGTGCTCTCACTTAGCCTTATCATAGTGTCCCAGTGTGCGCTCACCTGGACTCATCATAGTGCCCCAGGGTGCGTTCACCTGGCTTCATGATAGTGCCACAGTGTGTGCTCACCTGGCCTCGTCATAGTGCCCCAGTGTGCACACACCTGGCCTCATCATAGTGCCCCAGTGTGCACTCACCTAGCCTCATCATAGTGCCCCAGTGTGCACTCACCTAGCCTCATCATAGTGCCCCAGTGTGCACTCCCCTAGCCTCATGATAGTGTCACAGTGTGCGCTCACCCGGCCTCATCATAGTGACCCAGTGTGCGCTCACCTGGCCTCATCATAATGCCCAGATGTCGGCTCACCCAGCCTAATCATACTGTCCTCATCATAATGCCCAGGTGTCGGCTCACGCAGCCTAATCATAGTGTCCCATTGTGCGCTCACCCAGCCTCATCATAGTGCCCCACTGTGCCCGCACCTGGCCTCATCATAGTGTCCCAGTGTGCACTCACCCGGCCTCATCATAGTGTCCCAGTGTGCGCGTACCCAGCCTCATCACAGTGTCGCAGAGTGCACTCACCCGGCCTCATCACAGAGTCCCAGAGTGCGCTCACCCGGCATCATCATAGTGGCACAGTGTGCGCTAACCTGGCCTCATCATAGTGCCCCAGTGTGCGCTCACCTGGCCTCATCATAGGGCCCCACAGTGCGCTCACCTAGCCTCATCACACTGTGCCAGTGTCCGCTCACCTAGCCTCATCATAGTGTCCTAGTGTGCATTCACCTGGCCTCATCATAGTGTCCCAGTGTACACTCACCTGGCCTCATCAGTGTCCCAGTGTGCACTCACCCGCCCTCATCATAATGTCTCAGTGTATGCTAACCTAGCCTCATCATAGTGTCCCAGTGTCCGCTCACATAGCCTCATCATAGTGTCCCAGTGTGAACTGACGTAGCCTCATCATAGTGCCCCACTTTGCACGCACCTGGCCTCATCATAGTGTCCCAGTGTGCACTCCCCCGGCCTCATCATAGTGCCCCAGTGTGCACGCACCCAGCCTCATCATAGTGTCGCAGAGTGCACTCACCCGGCCTCATCATAGTGTCCAAGAGTGCGCTCGCCTGGCATCATCATAGTGGCCCAGTGTGCGCTAACCTGGCCTCATCATATTGCCCCAGTGTGCGCTCACCTGGCTTCATCATAGTGCCCCAGAGTGCGCTCACCTAGCCTCATCATAGTGCCCCAGTGTGCACTCACCTAGCCTCATCAGTGTCCCAGTGTGAACTCACCTAGCCTCATCATAGTGCCCCAGTGTGAACTCATCTGGCCTCATCATACTGTCCCAGTCTGCACTCACCTGGCCTCATCATAGTGTCCCAGTGTGCACTCACCTGGCCTCATCATAGTGTCCCAGTGTCCGCTCACCTGGCCTCATCATAGTGCCCAAGGCTGTGCTCACGTAGCCTCATCATAGTATCCCACAGTGCGCTCACCTGGCCTCATCATATTGCCCCAGTGTGTGCTCACCTAGTCTCATCATAGTGTCCCAGTGTACGCTCACCCGGCCTCATCATAGTGTCCCAGTGTGCACTCACCTAGCCTGATAATAGTGCCCCAGAGTGCACTAACCCGACCTCATCATAGTTTCCCAGTGTCCGCTCACCTACCCTCATCATAGTGCCCCAGTGTCCGCTCAACTAGCCTCATCATAGTGCCCCAGTGTGCACTCACCCGGCCTCATCCTAGTGTCCCAGTCTGAGCTCAACAGGCCTCATCATAGTGGCCCAGTGTGCGCTCACCAGGACTCATCATAGTGCCCCAGTGTGCACTCAGCTAGTCTCATCATAGTGTCCCAGTGTCCGCTCACCGAGCCTCATCATAGTGCCCCAGTGTGCCCTCAGCTTACCCCATCATAGTGTCCCAATGAGCGCTCAGCTAGCCTCATCATAGTGTCCCCGTGTGCGCTCACCTAGCCTCATCATAGAGTCCCAGTGTGCGCTCACATAGCCTCATCATACTTTCCCAGTCTGCGCTCACCTAGCCTCATCATAGTGTCCCAGTGTGTGCTCACCTAGCCTCATCATCATATCCCAGTGTGCGCTCACCTGGCCTCATCATACTGCCCCAGTTTGCGCTCACCTAGTCACATCATAGTGTCCCAGTGTCCGCTCACCGAGCCTCATGATAGTGCCCCATTGTTCACTCACCTGGCGTCATCATAGTGTCCCAGTGTCCGCTCACCTGCCCTCATCATAGTGAACCAGTGTCTGCTCACATGGCCTAATCATAGACCCCCATGTTGCACTCAACTAGCCTCATCATAGTGTCCCAGTGTGCGCTCACCTAGCCTCATCATAGTGCCCCAGTGTGCGCTCACCTAGCCACATCATAGTGTCCCACTGTGCGCTCACCTAGCCTCATCATAGTGTCCCAGTGTGCACTCACCTGCTCTCAACATAGTGTCCCAGTGTGCGCTCAACTAGCCTCAACATAGTGCCCCAGTGTGCGCTCACCTAGCCTCATCATAGTGACCCATTGTGCGCTCACCTACCCTCAACATAGTGTCCCACTGTGCGCTCATCCGGCATCATCATAGTGGCCCAGTGTGCGCTCAACTGGCCTCATGATAGTCTCCCAGTGTGCGCTCACCTGGCCTCATCATAGTGTCACAGTGTGCACTCACCTGGCCTCATCATAGTGCCCCAGTGTGCGCTCACCTAGCCTCATTATAGTGACTCAGTGTGCGCTCACCTACCCTCATCATAGTGTCCCAGTGTGTGCTCACCTGGTCTCATCATAGTGTCCCCGTGTGCGCTCACCTGGCCCGATCAGAGTGTCCCAGTGTGCGCTCACCCGGCCTCATCATAGTGCCCCAGTGTGCGCTCACCCGCCCTCATCATGACGTTCCAGTGTGCACTCACCTGGCCTCATCATAGTGCCCCATTGTGCGCTCACCTAGCCTCATCATAGTGCCCCAGTGTGCACTCACCTAGCCTCATCATAGTGTCCCAGTGTGCACTCACCTAGCCTCATCATAGTGTCCCAGTGTGCACTGACCTAGCCCCATCATACTGTCCCAGTGTACGGTCACCCGACCTCCTCATAGTATCCCAGTGTGCACTCACATTGCCTCATCATAGTGCCCCAGTGTGGACTCACCAAGCCTCATCATAGTGTCCCACTGTGCGCTCACCCGGACTCATCATAGTGACCCAGTGTGCACTCACCTGGCCTCATGATAGTGACCCAGTGTCCGCGCACCTGGCCTCATCACACTGTCCCAGTGTGCACTCACCGAGCCTCATCATGGTGTCCCAGTGTGCGGTCACCCGATCTCGTCATAGTATCCCAGTGTGCACTCACATTGCCTCATCATAGTGCCCCAGTGTGGACTCACCAAGCCTCATCATAGTGTCCCAGTGTGCGCTCACCTGGCCTCATCATAGTGTCCCAGTGTGAACTCACCTAGCCCCATCATAGTGCCCCAGTCTGCGCTCACCTATCTCATCATAGTGCCCCAGTGTGCGCTCACCTGGCCTCATAATAGTGTCCCAGTGTGCACTCACCTAGCCTCATCATAATGCCCACGTGTCGGCTCACCCAGCCTAATCATAGTGTCCTCATCATAATGCCCAGGTGTTGGCTCACACAGCCTAATGATAGTGTCCCAGTGTGCGCTCACCCAGCCTCATCATAGTGCCCCACTGTGCACGCACCTGGCCTCATCATACTTTCCCAGTGTGCACTCACCTAGCCTCATCATAGTGTCCCAGTGTGTGCTTACCTGCCCTCATAATAGTGTCCCAGTGTGCACTCACCTAGCCTCATAATACTGCCCCACTCTGCGGTCACCTACCCTCATCATAGTGCCCCAGGGTCCGCTCACCTAGCCTCATCATAGTGCCCCAGTGTTTCCTCACCTAGCCTCATCATAGTACCCAGTGTGCACTCACCTGGCCTCATCATAGTGTCCCAGGGCGCACTCACCTAGCCTCATCATAATGCCCAGGTGTTGGCTCACCCAGCCTAATCATAGTGTTCTCATCATAATGCCCAGGTGTCGACTCACCCAGCCTAATTATAGTGTCCCAGTGTGCGCTCACCCAGCCTCATCATAGTGCTCTACTGTGCGCGCACCTGGCCTCATCATAGTGTCCCAGTGTGCACTCACCTAGCCTCATCATACTGTCCCAGTCTGCGCTCACAAAGCCTCATCATAATGCCCCAGTGTCCGCTCACCTAGCCTCATCACAGTGCCTCAGTGTCTGCTCACCTAGCCTCATCATAGTGCCCCAGTGTGCACTCACCTGACCTCATCATAGTCTCCCAGTTTGCGCTAACCTAGCCTCATCATAGTGCCCCAGTGTGCGCTCACCTAGACTCATCATAGTGCCCCAGTGTCCACTCACCTAGCCTCATCATAGTCCCCCAGTGTGCACTCACCCGGCCTCACCATAGTCCCCCAGTGTGCACTCACCCGGCCTCATCATAGTGCCCCAGTGTGCATTCACCTGGCCTCATCATAGTGCGCCAGTGTGCACTGACCTGGCCTCATCACAGTGTCCCAGTGTGCACTCACCTACCTTCATCATAGTGCCCCAGTGTGCGCTCACCTGGCCTCATCATAGTGCCCCAGTGTGCACTCACCTAGCCTCATCATAGTGTCCCAGTGTGAACTGACCTAGCCTCATCATAGTGCCCAAGTGTAAACTCACCTGGCCTCATCATACTGTCCCAGTGTGCACTCATCTGGCCTCATCATAGTGTCCCAGTGTGCACTCACCTGGCCTCATCATATTGTCCCAGTGTCCGCTCACCTGGCCTCATCATAGTGCCCAAGGCTGTGCTCACGTAGCCTCATCATAGTATCCCACTGTGTGCTCACCTGACCTCATAATAGTGCCCCAGTGTGTGCTCACCTAGCCTCATCATACTGTCCCAGTGTACGCTCACCCGGCCTCATCATAGTGTCCCAGTGTGCACTCACCTAGCCTGATAATAGTGCCCCAGGGAGCACTAACCCGGCCTCATCATAGTTTCCCAGTGTCCGTTCACCTACCCTCATCATAGTGCCCCAGTGTCCGCTCAACTAGCCTCATCATAGTGCCCCAGTGTGCACTCACCCAGCCTTATCCTAGTGTCCCAGTCTGCGCTCAACCGGCCTCATCACAGTGGTCCAGTGTGCGCTCACCAGGACTCATCATAGTGCCCCAGTGTGCACTCACCTAGCCTCATCATAGTGACCCAGTGTCCGCTCACCGAGCCTCATCATAGTGCCCCAGTGTGCCCTCAGCTTGCCTCATCATAGTGTCCCAATGAGCGCTCACCTGGTCTCATCATAGTGTCCGCGTGTGCGCTCACCTAGCCTCATCATAGAGTCTCAGTGTGCGCTCACCTACCCTCATCATAGTGTCCCACTGTGCGCTCACATAGCCTCATCATACTGTCCCAGTGTGCGCTCACCTAGGCTCATCATAGTGTCCCAGTGTGTGCTCACCTAGCCTCATCATAGTGTCCCAGTGTGCGCTGACCTGGCCTCATCATACCGCCCAGGTGTGCGCTCACCTAGCCTCATCATAGTGTCCCTGTGTGCACTCACCTAGCCTCATCATAGTGCCCCAGTGTGCGCTCACCTGGCCCCATCATAGTGCCCCAGTGGGCACTCACGTAGCCTCATCATGCTGTCCCAGTGTGCGCTCTTCTAGCCTCATCACAGTGCCCCAGTGTGTGCTCACCTAGCCTCACCGTAGTGTCTCAGTGTGCACTCACCCGGCCTCATCATATTGCCCAAGTGTGCACTCACCTAGCCTCAACATAGTGTCCCAGTGTCCGCTCACCGAGCCTCATCATAGTGACCCAGTTTGCGCTCACCTAGCCTCATCATAGTGTCTCAGTGTGCACTCACCTAGCCTCATCACAGTGTCGCAGTGTGCGCTCACCCGGACTCATAGTGTCCCAGTGTGCACTCACCTAGCCTCATCATAGTGTCCCAGTGTGCACTCACCTGGCCTCATCATAGTGCCCCAGTGTGCACTCACCTGGCCTCATCATAGTGTCCCAGTGTGCACTCACCTAGCCCCATCATAGTGCCCCAGTCTGCGCTCACCTATCTCATCATAGTGCCCCAGGGTGCACTCACCTGGCCTCATCATAGTGTCCCAGTGTGCACTCACCTAGCCTCATCATAATGCCCAGGTGTTGGCTCACCCAGCTTAATCATAGTGTTCTCATCATAATGCCCAGGTGTCGGCTCACCCAGCCTAATCATAGTGTCCCAGTGTGCACTCACCCAGCCTCATCATAGTGCCCCACTGTGCGCGCACCTGGCCTCATCATACTGAACCAGTGTGCACTCACCTGGCCTCATCATAGTGTCTCAGTATCCGCTCACCTAGCCTCATCATAGTGCCCCAGTGTCCGCTCACCTAGCCTCATCATAGTGCTCCAGTGTCTGCTAACCTAGCCTCATCGTAGTGCCCCAGTGTGCACTCACCTAACGTCATCATACTTTCCCAGTGGGCGCTCACCAAGCCTCATCATAGTGTCCCAGTGTGCACTCACCTGGCCTCATCATACTTTCCCAGTGTGCACACAACGGGCCTCATCATAGTGTCCCAGTGTGAACTCACCCGGCCTCATCATACTGTCCCAGTGTGCGCTCACCTAGCCTCATCATAGTGTCCCAGTATCCGCTCACCTAGCCTCATCATAGTGTCCCACTGTGCATTCACCTAGCCTCATCATAGTGCCCCAGTGTGCACTCACCTAGCCTCATCATAGTGACCCAGTGTCCGCTCACCGAGCCTCATCATAGTGCCCCAGTGTGCCCTCAGCTTGCCTCATCATAGTGTCCCAATGAGCGCTCACCTGGCCTCATCATAGTGTCCGCGTGTGCGCTTACCTAGCCTCATCATAGAGTCTCAGTGTGCGCTCACCTACCCTCATCATAGTGTCCCAGTGTGCGCTGACATAGCCTCATCATACTGTCCCAGTGTGCGCTCACCTAGGCTCATCATAGTGTCCCAGTGTGCGCTGACCTGGCCTCATCATACTGCCCAGGTGTGCGCTCACCTAGCCTCATCATAGTGTCCCTGTGTGCACTCACCTAGCCTCATCATAGTGCCCTAGTGTGCGCTCAACTGGCCCCTTCATAGTGCCCCAGTGGGCACTCACGTAGCCTCATCATGCTGTCCCAGTGTGCGCTCTTCTAGCCTCATCACAGTGCCCCAGTGTGTGCTCACCTAGCCTCACTGTAGTGTCTCAGTGTGCACTCACCCGGCCTCATCATATTGCCCAAGTGTGCACTCACCTAGCCTCAACATAGTGTCCCAGTGTCCGCTCACCGAGCCTCATCATAGTGACCCAGTTTGCGCTCACCTAGCCTCATCATAATGTCCCAGTGTGCACTCACCTAGCCTCATCACAGTGTCGCAGTGTGCGCTCACCCGGACTCATAGTGTCCCAGTGTGCACTCACCTAGCCTCATCATAGTGTCCCAGTGTGCACTCACCTGGCCTCATCATAGTGTCCCAGTGTGCACTCACCTGGCCTCATCATAGTGTCCCAGTGTGCACTCACCTAGCCCCATCATAGTGCCCCAGTCTCCGCTCACCTATCTCATCATAGTGCCCCAGGGTGCCCTCACCTGGCCTCATCATAGTGTCCCAGTGTGCACTCACCTAGCCCCATCATAGTGCCCCAGTCTGCGCTCACCTATCTCATCATAGTGCCCCAGGGTGCACTCACCTGGCCTCATCATAGTGTCCCAGTGTGCACTCACCTAGCCTCATCATAATGCCCAGGTGTTGGCTCACCCAGCTTAATCACAGTGTTCTCATCATAATGCCCAGGTGTCGGCTCACCCAGCCTAATCATAGTGTCCCAGTGTGCACTCACCCAGCCTCATCATAGTGCCCCACTGTGCGCGCACCTAGCCTCATCATAGTGTCCCAGTGTGCACTCATCTGGCCTCATAGTGTCCCAGTGTGCGCTCACCTGGCCTCATCATAGTGTCCCAGTGTGCACTCACCTAGCCTCATCATACTGCCCCAGTCTGCGCTCACAAAGCCTCATCATAGTGCCCCAGTGTCTGCTCACCTAACCTCATCATAGTGCCCCAGTGTGCGCTAACCTAGACACATCATACTGCCCCAGTGACCGCTCGCCTAGCCTCATCATAATCCCGCAGTGTGCACTCACCCGGCCTCATCATAGTGCCCCAGTGTGCATTCACCTGGCCTCATCATAGTGCCCCAGTGTGCACTGACCTGGCCTCATCATGGTGTCCCACCGTGCGCTCACCTGGCCTCATCATAGTGCCACAGTGTGCACTCAACTAGCCTCATCATAGTGACCCAGTGTGCACTCACCTCTCCTCATCATAGTGCCCCAGTGTGCGCTCACCTGGCCTCATCATAGTGCCCCAGTGTGCTCTCACCTAGCCTCATCATAGTGTCCCAGTGTGCACTCATCTGGCCTCATAGTGTCCCAGTGTGCGCTCACCTGGCCTCATCATAGTGTCCCAGTGTGCACTCACCTAGCCTCATCATACTGCCCCAGTCTGCGCTCACAAAGCCTCATCATAGTGCCCCAGTGTCTGCTCACCTACCCTCATCATAGTGCCCCAGTGTGCGCTAACCTAGACTCATCATACTGCCCCAGTGACCGCTCACCTAGCCTCATCATAATCCCGCAGTGTGCACTCACCCGGCCTCATCATAGTGCCCCAGTGTGCATTCACCTGGCCTCATCATAGTGCCCCAGTGTGCACTGACCTGGCCTCATCATGGTGTCCCACCGTGCGCTCACCTGGCCTCATCATAGTGCCACAGTGTGCACTCAACTAGCCTCATCATAGTGACCCAGTGTGCACTCACCTCTCCTCATCATAGTGCCCCAGTGTGCGCTCACCTGGCCTCATCATAGTGCCCCAGTGTGCTCTCACCTAGCCTCATCATAGTGTCCCACTCTGCACTCACCTAGCCTCATCATAGTGCCCCAGTGTGCGCTCACCTAGCGTCATCATAGTGTCCCAGTGTGCGCTCACCTAGCCTCATAATAGTGCCCCAGTCTGGGTTCACCTAGCCTCATCATAGTGCCCCCGGGTGCGCTCACCCGGCCTCATTATAGTGTCCCAATTTGCGCTCACCTAACTTCATCATAGTGTCCAAGTGTGCACTCACTAGGCCTCATCAAAGTGCCCCAGTGTGCACTCACCTAGCCTCATCATAGTGTCCCAGTGGGCGCTCACCCGGCCTCACCATACTACCCCAGTGTGCGCTCACCTAGCCTCATCATAGTGCCCCAGTGTCTGCTCACCTAGCCTCATCATGGTGTCCCACCGTGCGCTCACCTGGCCTCATCATAGTGCCGCAGTGTGCACTCACCTGGCCTCATCATAGTGCCCCAGTGGGCGCTCATCTACCCTCAACATAGTGCCCCAGTGTGCACTCACCTATTCGCATCATAGTGTCTCAGTGTGCACTCACCTAGCCTCATCATAGTGTCTCAGTGTGCACGCACCTACCCTCCTCATAGTGTCCCAGTGTGCACTCACCTAGCCTCATCATAGTGTCCCAGTGTGCAGGCACCTAGCCTCATCATAGTGTCCCAGTGTGCACTCACCTAGCCTCATCATAGTGCCCCAGTGTGCGCTCACCTGGCCCCATCATAGTGCCCCAGTGGGCACTCACGTAGCCTCATCATACTGTCCCAGTGTGTGCTCTTCTAGCCTCATCACAGTGCCCCAATGTGTGCTCACCTAGCCTCACCGTAGTGTCCCAGTGTGCAGTCACCCAGCCTCATCATACCGCCCAAGTGTGCACTCACCTAACCTCAACATAGTGTCCCAATGTCCGCTCACCGAGCCTCATCATACTGACCCAGTTTGCGCTCACCTAGCCTCATCATAGTGCCCCACTGTGCACTAACCTAGCGTCATCACAGTGTCCCAGTGTGCGCTCACCCGGACTCATAGTGTCCCAGTGTGCACTCACCTAGCCTCATCATAGTGTCCTAGTGTGCACTCACCTAGCCTCATCATAGTGTCCCAGTGTGCGCTCACCTGGCCTCATCTTAGTGTCCCAGTGTGCGCTCACCTAGACTCATCATAGTGCCCCAGTGTGTTCTCACCTAGCCTCATCATAGTGTACCACTCTGCGCTCACCTGGCCTCATAATAGTGCCCCAGTGTGTGCTCACCTAGCTTCATCAAAGTGTCCCAGTGAACGCTCACGGGACCTCATCATAGTATCCCAGTGTGCAGTCACATAGCCTCATCATAGTGCCCCAGTGTGGACTCACCCAGCCTCATCATAGTGTGCCAGTGTGCACTCACCCGGCCTCATCATAGTGACTCAGTGTGCACTCACCTGGCCTCATCATAGTGTCCCAGTGTGCGCTCACCTGGCCTCATCTTAGTGTCCCAGTGTGCGCTCACCTAGACTCATCATAGTGCCCCAGTGTGTTCTCACCTAGCCTCATCATAGTGTACCACTCTGCGCTCAAGTGGCCTCATAATAGTGCCCCAGTGTGTGCTCACCTAGCCTCATCATACTGTCCCAGTGAATGCTCACGCGGCCTCATCAAAGTATCCCAGTGTGCACTCATCTAGCCTGATCATAGTGCCGCAGAGTGCACTCACCCGGCCTCATCATAGTTTCCCAGTGTCCGCTCACCTACCCTCATCATAGTGCCCCAGTGTCCGCTGAACTAGCCTCATCATAGTGCCCCAGTGTGCACTCACCTGGCCTCATCACAGTATCGCAGTGTCTGGTCACCCGGCCTCATCATAGTGTCCCAGTGTGCGCTCACCCGGCCTCATAGTGTCCCAGTGTGCGCTCACCCAGCCTCATCATAGTGCCCAAGTGTGCGCTCACCTGGCCTCAACATAGTGTCTCAGTGTTCAGTCACCTGGCCTCATCCTAGTGTCCCAGGGTGCGTTCACCTGGACTCATCATAGTGCCCCAGTGTGCACTCACCTGGCCTCATCATAGTGTCCCAGTGTCCGCTCACCAAGCCTCATCATACTGCCCCAGTGTGGGCTCACCTAGGCACATCATAGTGTCCCAGTGTGCGCTCACTCGTCCTCATCATAGTATCCCAGTGTCCACTCACATAGCCTCTTCATAGTGCCCCAGTGTGGACCCACCCAGCCTGATCATAGTGTCCCAGTGTGCGCTCACCCGGCCTCATCATAGTGACCCCGTGTGCACTCACCTGGCCTCATCATAGTGACTCAGTGTGAGCTCACCTGGCCTAATCATAATATCCCAGTGTGCGCTCACCTAGCCTCATCACAGTGTCCCAGTGTGCACTCACCTAGCCTCATGATAGTGTCCCACTGTGCACTCACCTAGCCTCATCGTAGTGCCCCAGTGTGCACTCACCTAGCCTCATTATAGTGCCCCAGTGTGCACTCACCTAGCCTCATGATAGTGCCCCGTGTGCACTCACATAGCGTCATCATAGTGTCCCAGTGTGCGGCACCTAGCCTTATCGTACTGCCCCAGTGTGCACTCACCTGGCCTCATCATAGTGCCCCACTGTGCATTCACCTGGCCTCATCATAGTGCCCCAGTGTGCACTGACCTGGCCTCATCATAGTGTCCCAGTGTGCACTCACCTAGCCTCATCATAGTGCCACAGTGTGCACTCAACTAGCCTCATCATAGTGTCCCAGTGTGCACTCACCTCTCCTCATCATAGTGCCCCAGTGTGCGCTCACCTGGCCTCATCATAGTATCCCAGTGTGCACTCACCTAGCCTCATCATAGTGTCCCAGTGTGCACTAACCTAGCCTCATCATAGTGCCCCAGTCTGCTCTCACCTAGCCTCATCATAGTGTCCCAGAGTGCGCTCACCCGGCCTCATCAGACTGTCCCAGTTTGCGCTCACCTAACTTCATCATAGTGTCCAAATGTGCACTCATTCGGTCTCATCATAGTGCCCCAGTGTGCACTCACTTAGCCTCATCATAGTGTCCCAGTGGGCGCTCACCCGGCGTCACCATACTACCCCAGTGAACGCTCACCTAGCCTCATCATAGCGCCCCAGTGTGTGCTCACCTAGCCTCATCAGTGTCCCACCGTGCGCTCACCTGGCCTCCTCATAGTGCGGCAGTGTGCACTCACCTGACCTCATTATAGTGCCCCAGTGGGCGCTCACCTACCCTCAACACAGTGCCCCAGTGTGCACTCACCTATCCGCATCATAGTGTCCCAGTGTGCACTCACCTATCCACATCATAGTGTCCCAGTGTGCACTCACCTAGCCTCGTCATAATGCCCCAGTGTGCGCTCACCTGGCCCCATCATAGTGCCCCAGTGGGCACTCACGTAGACTCATCATACTGTCCCAGTGTGTGCTCTTCTAGCCTCATCACAGTGCCCCAGTGTGTGCTCACCTAGCCTCATCATAGTGTCCCAGTGTGCACTCACCCGGCCTCATCATACTGCCCAAGTGTGCTCTCACCTAGCCTCAACATAGTGTCCCAGTGTCCGCTCACCGAGCCTCATCATAGTGACCCAGTTTGCGCTCACCTAGCCTCATCATAGTGTCCCAGTGTGCACTCACCTAACCTCATCACAGTGTCGCACTGTGCGCTCACCCGGACTCATAGTGTCCCAGTGTGCACTCACCTAGTCTCATCATAGTGTCCCAGTGTGCACTCACCTAGCCTCATGATAGTGTCCCAGTGTGCGCTCACGCGACCTCATCATAGTATCCCAGTGTGCAGTCACATAGCCTCATCATAGTGTCCCAGTGTGGACTCACCCAGCCTCATCATACTGTCCCAGTGTGGACTCACCCGGCCTCATCATACTGACCCAGTGTGCACTCACCTGGCCCCATCATAGCGACCCAGTGTGCGCTCACCTGGCCTCATGATAGTGTCCCAGTGTGAACTCACCTGGCCTCATCATAGTGTCCCAGTGTGCACTCAACCGGCCTCATCATAGTGTCCCACTGTGCCCACACCTAGCCTCATCATACTGCCCCACTGTGCGCTCACCTAGCCTCATCATAGTGCCCCAGTGTGCACTCACCTAGCCTCATCATAGTGCCCCAGTGTGCACTCATCTAGCCTCATCATAGTGTCCCAGCGTGCGCTCATCCGGCCGCATCATAGTTACCCAGTGTGCGCTCACCTGGCCTAATCATAGTGTCCCAGAGTGCGCTCACCTGGCCTCATCATAGTGTCCCAGTGTGCACTCACCTGGCCTCATCATAGTCTCCCAGTGTGCACTCACCTAGCCCCATCATAGTGCCCCAGTCTGCGCTCACCTATCTCATCATAGTGCATCAGTGTGCCCTCACCTAGCCTCATCATACTGTCCAACTGTGCACTCACCTAGCCTCATCATAATGCCCGGGTTTCGGCTCACCCAGCCTTATCATAGTGTCCTCATCATAATGCCCAGGTGTCGGCTCACCCTGCCTAATCATACTGTCCCAGTGTGTGCTCACTCAGCCTCATCATAGTGCCCCACTGTGCGCGCACCTGGCCTCATCATACTGTCCCAGTGTGCACTCACCTGTCCTCATCATAGTGTCCCAGTATCCGCTCACCTAGCCTCATCATAGTGCCCCAGTGTCCGCTCACCTAGCCTCATCATAGTGCTCCAATGTCTGCTCACCTAGCCTCAACATAGTGCCCCAATGTGCACTCACCTAGCCTCATCATAGTGCCCCAGTGTGCACTCACCTAGCCTCATCATAGTGTCCCAGTGTGCACTCACCTATCCCATCATAGTGCCCCAGTCTCCTCTCACCGATCTCATCATAGTGCCCCAGTGTGTGCTCACCAGGCCTCAACATAGTGTCCCAGTGTGCACTCACCTAGCCTCATCATAATGCCCAGGTGTTGGCTCATCCAGCCTAATCATAGTGTCCTCATCATAATGCCCAGGTGTCGGCCCACCCAGCCTAATCATAGTGTCCCAGTGTGCGCTCACCCAGCCTCATTATAGTGCACCACTGTGCGCGCACCTGGCCTCATCGTACTGTCCCAGTGTGCACTCGCCTGGCCTCATCATAGTGTCCCAGTGTGCGCTCACCTGGCCTCATCATAGTGTCCCAGTGTGCACTCACCTGGCCTCATCATACTACCACAGTCTGCGCTAACCAAACCTCATCACAGTGCCCCAATGTCCGCTCACCTAGCCTCATCATAGTGCCCCAGTGTCTGCTCACCTAGCCTCATCATAGTGCCCCAGTGTGCACTCACCTAACCTCATCATAGTCTCCCAGTTTGCGCTAACCTAACCTCATTATAGTGCCCCATTGTGCGCTCACCTAGACTCATCATAGTGCCACAGTGTCCGCTCACCTAGCCTCATCATAGTCTCCCACTGTGCACTCACCCGGCCTCATCATACTGCCCCAGTGTGCATTCACGTGGCCTTATCATAGTGCCCCAGTGTGCACTGACGTGGCCTCATCATAGTGTCCCAGTGTGCACTCACCTAGCCTCATCATAGTGCCACAGTATGCACTCAACTAGCCTCATCAGTGTCCCAGTGTGCACTCACCTCTCCTCATCATAGTGCCCCAGTGTGAGCTCACCTGGCCGCATCATAGTGTCCCAGTGTGCACTCACCTACCCTCATCATAGTGTCCCAGTGTGCTCTACCCTAGCCTCATCATAGTGCCCCAGTGTGCTCTCACCTAGCCTCATCATAGTGTCCCAGTGTGCACTCACCTAGCCTAATCATAGTGTCCCAGTGTGCGCTCACCCAGCCTCATCATAGTGCCCCACTGTGTGCGCACCCGGCCTCATCATACTGTCCCAGTGTGCACTCACCTGGCCTCATCATAGTGTCCCAGTATCCGCTCACCTAGCCTCATCATAGTGCCCCAGTGTCCGCTCACCTAGCCTCATCATAGTGCTCCAGTGTCTGCTCACCTAGCCTCATCATAGTGCCCCAGTGTGCACTCACCTAACCTCATCATAGTTTCCCAGTGTGCGCTCACCAAGCCTCATCACAGTGTCCCAGTGTGCACTCACCTGGCCTCATCATACTGTCCCAGTGTGCAGTCAACTGGCCTCATCATAGTGTCCCAGTGTGAACTCACCCGGCCTCATCATACTGTCCCAGTGTGCGCTCACCTAGCCTCATCATAGTGTCCCAGTATCCGCTCACCTAGCCTCATCATAGTGTCCCACTGTGCATTCACCTAGCCTCATCATAGTGCCCTAGTGTGCGCTCACCTAGCCTCATCATAGTGCCCCAGTGTGAACTCACGTGGCCTCATCATAGTGTCCCAGTGTGCACTCACCTGGCCTCATCATAGTGTCCCAGTGTGCACTCACCTGGCCTCATCATAGTTTCCCAGTGTCCGCTCACCTGGCCTCATCATAGTGCCCCAGTGTGCGCTCACCTAGCCTCATTATAGTGCCCCAGTCTGCGCTCATCTCCCCTCATCATACTGTCCCAGTGTGCACTCACCTGGCCTCATCATACTGTCCCAGTGTGGACTCATCTAGCCTCATCATAGCGTCCCAGTGTGCGCTCACCTGGACTCATCATAGTGTCCCAGTGTGTGCTCACCCAGCCGCATCATAGTGCCCCAGTGTGCGCTCACCCGGCCTCATCATAGTGTCCCAGTGTGCACTCACCTAGCCTCATCATAGTGTCGCAGTGGGCGCTCACCCGGCCTCACCATACTACCCTACTGTGCGCTCATCTAGCCTCATCATAGTGCCCCAGTGTGTGCTCACCTAGCCTCATCATGGTGTCCCACCGTGCGCTCACCTGGCCTCATCATACTGCCGCAGTGTGCACTCACCTGGCCTCATCATAGAGCCCCAGTGGGCGCTCATCTACCCTCAACATAGTGCCCCAGTGTGCACTCACCTATCCGCATCATAGTGTCCCAGTGTGCACTCACCTAGCCTCATCATAGTGTCCCAGTGTGCAGGCACCTAGCCTCATCATAGTGTCCCAGTGTGCACTCACCTAGCCTCATCATAGTGCCCCAGTGTGCGCTCACCTGGCCCCATCATATTGCCCCAGTGGGCACTCACGTAGCCTCATCATACTGTCCCAGTGTGTGCTCTTCTAGCCTCATCACAGTGCCCCAGTGTGTGCTCACCTAGCCTCATCGTAGTGTCCCAGTGTGCACTCACGCAGCCTCATCATATCGCCCAAGTGTGCACTCACCTAGCCTCAACATAGTGTCCCAATGTCCGCTCACCGAGCCTCATCATAGTGACCCAGTTTGCACTCACCTAGCGTTATCATAGTGCCCCAGTGTACACTCACCTAGCGTCATCACAGTGTCTCAGTGTGCGCTCACCCGGACTCATAGTATCCCAGTGTGCACTCACCTAGCCTCATCATAGTGTCCCAGTGTGCACTCACTTGGCCTCAACATAGTGTCCCAGTGTGCGCTCACGTGACCTCATCATAGTATCCCAGTGTGCAGTCACATAGCCTCATCATAGTGCCCCAGTGTGGACTCACCCAGCCTCATCATAGTGTCCCAGTGTGCACTCACCCGGCCTCATAGTGACCCAGTGTGCACTCACCTGGCCTCATCATAGTGACCCAGTGTGCACTCACCTGGCCTCATCATAGTGTCCCAGTGTGAACTCACCTGGCCTCATCGTAGTGTCCCAGTGTGCACTCAGCCGGCCTCATCATAGTGTCCCACTGTGCCCTTACCTAGCCTCATCATAGTGCCCCAGTGTGCGCTCACCTAGCCTCATCATAGTGCCTCAGTGTGCACACACCTAGCCTCATTAGAGTGCCCCAGTGTGCACTCACCTAGCCTCATCATAGTGTCCCAGTGTGCGCTCATCCGGCCTCGTCATAGTGACCCAGTATGCGCTCACCTGGCCTCATCATAGTGTCCCAGTGTGCGCTCACCTGGCCTCATCATAGTGTCCCAGTGTGCACTCACCTGGCCTCATCATAGTGTCCCAGTGTGCACTCACCTAGCCCCATCATCGTGCCCCAGTCTGCGCTCACCTATCTCATCATAGTGCCCCAGTGTGCCCTCACCTAGCCTCAACATACTGTCCCACTGTGCACTCACCTAGCCTCATCATAATGTCCAGGTGTCGGCTCACCCAGCCTAATAATAGTGTCCTCATCATAATGCCCAGGTGTCGGCTCACCCAGCCTAATCATAGTGTCCCAGTGTGCGCTCACCCAGTCTCATCATAGTGCCCCACTGTGCGCGCACCTGGCCTCATCATACTGTCCCAGTGTGCACTCACCTGGCCTCATCATAGTGTCCCAGTATCCGCTCACCTAGCCTCATCATAGTGTCCCAGTGTGAACTCACCTGGCCTCATCGTAGTGTCCCAGTGTGCACTCAGCCGGCCTCATCATAGTGTCCCACTGTGCCCTCACCTAGCCTCATCTTAGTGCCCCAGTGTGCGCTCACCTAGCCCCATCATAGTGCCCCAGTGTGCACACACCTAGCCTCATTAGAGTGCCCCAGTGTGCACTCACCTAGCCTCATCATAGTGTCCCAGTGTGCGCTCATCCGGCTGCATCATAGTTACCCAGTGTGCGCTCACCTGGCCTCATCATAGTGTCCCAGTGTGCACTCACCTGGCCTCATCATAGTGTCCCAGTGTGCACTCACCTGGCCTCATCATAGTGTCCCAGTGTGCATTCACGTAGCCCCATCATAGTGCCCCAGTCTGCGCTCACCTATCTCATCATAGTGCCCCAGTGTGCCCTCACCTAGCCTCATCATACTGTCCCACTGTGCACTCACCTAGCCTCATCATAATGCCCAGGTGTCGGCTCACCCAGCCTAATAATAGTGTCCTCATCATAATGCCCAGGTGTCGGCTCACCCAGCCTAATCATACTGTCCCAGTGTGCGCTCACCCAGCCTCATCATAGTGCCCCACTGTGCGCGCACCTGGCCTCATCATACTGTCCCAGTGTGCACTCACCTGGCCTCATCATAGTGTCCCAGTATCCGCTCAGGTAGCCTCATCATAGTGCCCCAGTGTCCGCTAACCTAGCCTCATCATAGTGCCCCAGTGTGTGCTCACCTAGCCTCATCATAGTGCCCCAGTGTGAACTCACGTGGCCTCATCATAGTGTCCCAGTGTCCGCTCACCTGGCCTCATCATAGTGCCCCAGTGTGCGCTCACCTAGCCTCATTATAGTGTCCCAGTGTGCGCTCATCTACCCTCATCATAGTGTCCCAGTGTGCACTCACCTGGCCTCATCATACTGTCCCAGTGTGCACTCACCTGGCCTCATCATAGTGTCCCAGTGTGCACTCACCTGGCCTCATCATAGTGCCCCAGTGTGCGCTCAGCCGGCCTCATCATAGTGCCCCAGTGTACGCTCACCTGGCCTCAACATAGTGTCCCAGTGTTCACTCACCTGGCCTCATCCTAGTGTCGCAGTGTGCGTTCACCTGGACTCATCATAGTGCCCCAGTGTGCGCTCACCTAGCCTCATTATAGTGTCCCAGTGTGCGCTCATCTACCCTCATCATAGTGTCCCAGTGTGCACTCACCCGGCCTCATCATACTGTCCCAGTGTGCACTCACCCGGCCTCATCATAGTTCCCCAGTGTGCCCTCACCCGGCCTCATCATAGTGTCCCAGTGTGCACTCACCTAGCCTCATCATAGTGCCCCAGTGTGCACTCACCTAGCCTCATCATAGTGCCTCAGTGTGCGTTCACCTGGCCTCATCATAGTGTCCCAGTGTGCGCTCACCCGGCCTCATCGTAGTACCCCAGTGTGCGCTCACCCGGCCTCATCGTAGTGTCCCAGTGTGCGCTCACCTGGCCTCATCATAGTGTCCCAGTGTGCGCTCACCCGGCCTCATCATAGTACCCCATTGTGCCCTCACCCGGTCTCATCATACTGTCCCAGTGTGCACTCACTTGGCCTCATCAGTGTCCCACTATGCGCTCACCCGGCCTCATCATAGTGTCCCAGTGTGCGCTCACCTGGCCTCATCATAGTGTCCCAGTGTGCGCTCACCTGGCCTCATCATAGTGTCCCAGTGTGCGCTCACCTGGTCTCATCATAGTGCCCCAGTGTGCCCTCACCTAGCCTCATCATAGTGTCCCACTGTGCACTCAACCGGCCTCATCATAGTGCCCCAGGGTGTGCTCACCTAGCCTCATCATAGTATCCGACTGTGCGCTCACCTGGCCTCATAATAGTGCCCCAGTGTGTGCTCACCTAGCCTCATCATAGTGTCCCAGTGTAGGCTCACCCGGTCTCATCGTTTCCCAGTGTGCAGTCACCTAGCCTGATCATAGTGCCCCAGAGTGCACTCAACGGCCTCATCATAGTTTCCCATGTGCGCTCACCTAGCCTCATCATAGTTCCCCAGTGTCCACTCACCTGGCCTCATCATAGTGTCCCAGTGTGCACTCACCTGTCCTCATCATAGTGTCCCAGTGTGCACTCACCTAGCCTCATCATAGCGCCCCAGTGTGCGCTCACCTGGCCTCATCATAGCGCCCCCGTGTGCACTCACGTAGCCTCATCATACTGTCCCAGTGTGTGCTCTTCTAGCCTCATCATAGTGTCCCAGTGTGCGCTCACCTGGCCTGATCATAGTGTCCCAGTGTGGGCTCACCTAGCCTCATCACAGTGCCCCAGTGGGTGCTCACCTAGCCTCATCGTAGTGCCCCAGTGTGCACTCACCCGGCCTCATCATACTGCCGAAGTGTGCACTCACCTAGACTCAACATAGTGTCCCAGTGTCCGCTCACCGAGCCTCATCATAGTGACCCAGTGTGCACTCACCTAGCCTCATCATAGTGCCCCCGTGTGCACTCACCTAGCCTCGTCATAGTGTCCCAGTGTGCGCTCACTCGGACTTATAGTGTCCAAGTGTGCACTCACCAAGCCTCATCATAGTGTCCCAGTATGAACTCACCTAGCCTCATCATAGTGTCCCAGTGTGCGCTCACCTAGCCTCATCATAGTGTCCCAGTGTGTGCTCACCCGACCTCATCATAGTATCCCAGTGTCCACTCACATAGCCTCATCATAGTGCCCCAGTGTGGACTCACCCAGCCTCATCACAGTGTCCCAGTGTGCGCTCACCCGGCCTCATCATAGTGACCCAGTGTGCACTCACCTGGCCTCATCATAGTGACCCAGTGTGCACTCACCTGGCCTCATCATAGTATCCCAGTGTGCACTCACCTGGCCTCATCACAGTGTCCCAGTGTGCACTCACCTAGCCTCATCATAGTGTCCCAGTATGAACTCACCTAGCCTCATCATACTGCCGCAGTCTGCGCTCACCTAGCCTCATCATAGTGCCCCAGTGTCCGCTCACCTAGCCTCATCATAGTGCCCCAGTGTCTCCTCACCTAGCCTCATCATAGTGCCCCAGTGTGCACTCACCTGGCCTCATCATAGTGTCCCAGTGTGCGCTCACCTGGCCTCATCATAGTGCCCCAGTGTGCACTCACCTAGCCTCATCATAGTGTCCCAGTGTGCGCTCACCTGGCCTCATCATAGTGTCCCAGTGTGCCCTCACCTAGCCTCATCATAGTGCCCCACTGTGTGCTCACCTAGCCTCCTCATAGTGTCCCAGTGTGCACTCACCCGGCCTCATCATAGTGCCCCAGTGTGTGATCACCTAGCCTCATCATAGTGTTCCAGTGTGCGCTCACCTAGCCTCATCATAGTGTCCCAGTGTGCACTCACCTAGGCTGATCATAGTGCCCCAGAGTGCACTCACCCGGCCTCACCATAGTTTCCCAGTGTCCGCTCACCTACCCTCATCATAGTGCCCCAATGTCCGCTCAACTAGCCTCATCATAGTGCCCCAGTGTGCACTCACCCGGCCTCATCACAGTGTCCCAGTGTGCGCTCACCCGGCCTCATCATACTGACCCAGTGTGCGCTCACCTGGCCTCATCGTAGTGTCCCAGTGTGCGCTCACCTAGCCTCATCATAGTGTCCCAGTGTCCGCTCACCGAGCCTCATAGTGCCCCAGTGTGCACTCTACTTGCCCCATCATAGTGTCCCAATGTGCGCTCACCTAGCCTCATCATAGAGTCCCAGTGTGCGCTCACCTAGCCTCATCATAGTGTCCCAGTGTGCGCTCACATAGCCTCATCATAGTGTCCCAGTGTGCGCTCACCTGGCCTCATCGTAGTGCCCCAGTGTGCGCTCACCTAGCCTCATCATAGTGTCCCAGTGTCCGCTCACCGAGCCTCATCATAGTGCCCCAGTGTGCGCTCTCCTAGCCTCATCATAGTACCCCTGTGTGCACTAACCTGGCGTCACCATAGTGTCCCAGTGTCCTCTTACCTGCCCTCATCATAGTGCACCAGTGTCCGCTCACCTGGCCTCATCATAGTGCCCCAGTTTGCACTCACCTGGCCTCATCATAGTGTCCCAGTGTGCGCTCACCCAGCCTCATCATAGTGCCCCAGTGTGCACTCACCTGGCTTCATCATAGTGCCCCAGTGTGCGCTCACCTGGCCTCATAGTGTCCCAGTGTGCACTCACGTAGCCTCATCATAGTGTCCCAGTGTGCGCTCACCTACCCTCATCATAGTGTCCCAGTGTGCGCTCACCTAGTCTCATCATAGTGTCCCCGTGTGCGCTCACGTAGCCTCATCATAGTGTCCCCGTGTGCGCTCACGTAGCCTCATCATAGTGTCCCAGTGTGCGCTCACGTAGCCTCATCATAGTGTCCCAGTGTGCGCTCACCTAGCCTCATCATAGTGCCCCAGTCTGCGCTCACCTAGCCTCATGATAGTGCCCCAGTGTGCGCTCACCTAGCCTCATCATAGTGTCCCAGTGTGCGCTCACCTATTCTCATCATAGTGTCCCTGTGTGCACTCACCTAGCCTCATCATAGCGCCCCAGTGTGCGCTCACCTGGCCTCATAATAGTGTCCCAGTGTGCGCTCACCTGGCCTCATCATAGTGTCCCAGCATGCATTCCCATGATCATGTACACAGCTGATTTAGGAGACTACGAACCCAAAGTAAATGTTCATCTTTTTTTTCCACAATTAAGTTATTGTGATAAAATTAGTGCTATCTTAATTAGAATCAAATAATAAAATACCATATTTGAAAGTAATCGATGAACACAAACTGAATAGTTAAGCCGTGCTTGCTGGCCAGGCTGGGCCGGGGAGCAGGGTAGATACTGAACTGGCACTGATTTCTCCCCATTGTCAATGCTGGGCAAACTTACCTGCCTTGGTCTAACAAGACATTTTCTCCTACCTCTCCTCATTTAGATCCTCTGATTAAATGATATACCACTGTGTGAAATAAACATGTGTTTATATTTAATGTTATTATATGCATTCTATGTGAAATGAAATTCCAGAATAATTATGAATAAACAAACAGTAAAACCAAAATACTTTAAAGAAACCGAAGTTTCACTTTAAGCATATTAAACATGTTCCCTTTTAGGCCAGCAGATGTAGCTGCGAATTAAAATAGGAACCTCAAGCACTTTCATCAAGCTGCTCTAGGTTAGCCATTAGATGGCACCCTTTTGTATTGGAACTGGGTTTCTGTCAGAGATTTAATTCAATTCGAGCTAGCTACTTAAAATTATTTAATGCTGGAGTTGATTTTGATTTATCTAGAATGATCATCTCAATTATTTATTGAGTGCATAGACTTGGACCATTTCTGTTCAACATTTTCTGACTGAGACTGTTTTCTTAGTCATACAAAGATGAGACAGTACACAGTGACAGAAGTTCTTACTGGACTCAGGGTAACCTCATAATTAGCAAAACTCTCTAAACGCTGAGCTGAATATACCACATTGCTGTCTGCAAGCCTCAGAGCAGGGTCATACCATAAGAATTTGCTTAGAAAGTCAACAGGTAAGGTTTACCACTTTACAGGGTAGCGCTGTCTTAGCACAGTGCATGGCTCAGGAGAGACCCACAAATGACTTTAGAATGAACAAACCAGCAAATTAGTAAACACTACCGCCTTTAAAAGATACGTCCTTGAAAAGGTATCAGTGAGTTCATTTTTCTGTGGGCCTTCTCAGACATGGAGATCAAACTGATATGCCTAATGATCTATATGCAGAGAGAGTGCATATGCAGTCTCTCTTTTTACTTAGACATAAAGATGTCAGGAACTCTCTTTCTTTGTGGTCCCAGCACCTAACCCAATCCCAGATACCCAGCAGAGGCTGAGTAGATATTTCCTACTTATCACTGGATGACATAAAGATGCAATATAAAAGGATTCCACATATTCTTAAATTCAGTAGTGCCAACCAGAAAATATTTTTTCTCCCCAAAATATCTTATTTAGGCAGCAATCCTTGTATCAATGCCAAAAAACAAAGAAGTTCACATTCTACCCATCTTCAGTGCTGGGCAAACGTATCTGCTTTGTTTGGTAACAAGATAGCTCCCAATACCTCTCCTTCTTTGGAACCTCTGATTAAATGATATACCACTGTGTGAAATAGAAATGTATGTTTGTATTTAATATATGTGTTCTATGTGAAATGAAATTCCATAATAATTATGAATAAAAAATTGGATTATTCTAGCACAGTTGGATTATTCTAGCCCATAAACACTGAATTATCAAGTGTATAATTTAGATAACCTAATTTTGTTGGTTTATGAAAACTGGGATTGACTCTTCTAAGTGAGACTATTTGTATTTTCAAATACCTTAAAATTTTACTAAGTTTGTGACCCACATTACTAAACACTGGAAACATCACATATCAGTTCCACACAGTTCATGTAAAATGCTAGCAGACTGTCATTTTTATAGAAACTAGAAGCTTAATAACTTTATTACTAAGTACTACTTAATAATCTGAAGATTCAGACCTGGGTTTAAATCTTGACACTGCCAATCACATGTTATGTCATCTTGGGCAAGTGATTTAACCTCTTTGAGCCCCAATTTCCTCATTTATAAAATGGGGGATATTAATATCTGCTAGATAGTTATTATGAAGATTAAATAATCCGCTATGTCTAAAATGTCTGTAGAATGCCTAAAATGGAAGAAGAGATTTTATATTGGTCGAAAGCAAAATTGAGGTTAACAGCAAAAATCATGAAAAATCTTCAGTCACAGGTTTTCTGTCTTTTCAAGCAATCTCTAATTTAGCATTACAAACAATGACTAGCCAGCAAAGTTAACTCAAAAATCAAGGTGAGGGCCAGGTGCAGTGGCTCACACCTTTAATCCCAGCACTTCGGGAGGCTGAGGCAGAAGATGGCTTGAGTCCAGGAGTTCGCAACCAGCCTGGGCAACATAATGAGACCTCATCTCTACAAAAAATAAAAAAAATGAGCCAGGCATAGTGACATGCATCTGTGGTCCCAGCTACACAGGAGGCTGAGGTGGGAAGGTTGCTTGAGCCCAGGAGGCTGCAGTGAGCTGAGGTCACACCACTGCACTCCATCCTGGGTGACAGAGGAAGACCTTGTCTCCAAAGAGTCGAAAATAAAAATAAATTTTAATAACAAAGGTTAGACTAGGAGAAAAGCACCATCATCTGTCTATCAGTGTATTCTGAGTGGAAAGCACAGTAATGTTTATGTTTGTTTATGATTAAACTAAATATGAAAAGCTCAATAATGTCTATGAGGTTGTTCCTGCAACCCTGCCAACTTGCCCCAGTTTCTTCCTCCCTGCTGAATCATTCCCATCAGCATATACATGCTGTTAATTCTCCCAATGTAAAATATAACAAGTAAAAACTTATCTCTTGATCCCATTCTTTTTTCCAGCTATGACCCCATTTCCTTCCTTCACTTTGTGGCAAAACTCAAGACTCACCTAGATACACTGCCTCTGATTCTCCTCTATTCTCTTTTGAATCACTCAGGCTTCACTCCACCATTTCACCAATGGCTGTCACACTGCCAAACCCGGTGAATTATCAGTCCTCATCTTACGTAACTTATCACCAGCATACAACACAGTCAGTCACTTCTCCTTGAAGTGTTTTCTTCACCGGGTGTCCAAGTCACCAGGCCAAGGAGATTTCCCTCTTCAGTAGGGTACTTTCCCCTCATTCCCCAACCTCTTAACATTAGGAGTCCCCAAGAGTTCCTTCCTCAGACCTCTTCTCTTCTTTCAACCTTCACTGCCTTGGTGAGTTAATCTAGTCTCACAGCTTTAAATGCTAGCCATATACTGATGAGTCTCAAATTCAAATCTTCACCTTGTACTTCTCCCATAACTCTCAACTTCTATATCTAACTGCTTACTTGCTCTCCATCTCACTATCAAACGGATGTGTCAACCTCACAAGTCAGATTGAGCTCCTGACATTATCTCCCAATACCTCCTTTTCTCACACTGCTCCCCACCCATCCTTCAGTTGCTCAGGCCAAAAGTCTTGATGACATCCAACTTCACTCTTTCTCACACCCCACATCCAATCAACAACAAATCTTTGCTGACTTGACCTTCAAAATATATCGACATCTGTTTTCATCAACTTTACCGCTGCCACCTATCTCAAACTACTGCCAATTCTCACCAGTCACGAAGGGTCCGGTCCACAGAACTTCCAACCAGTTGTGTAAAAAAAGAAGGCAGTCATTCTTAATGTAATGCTCTGTAGCTTGAAGTATAAATTTTACATATATACACAAACATAGACACAGACACACAAGATTTTAGGATTTTTTCCAAAAATGTGTAAATAACACATTAATAATTTAAATAATTAATTTTAAAATGCTTTAACTCTTACAAAGATTATATATATATGTCAAACAGCAATAGAAAGTTGTTCCAAATTAATAATTTTATTGAACAAATCGCTAATGTCAATTTATTTATTTATTCTACTTTGTTTTGGAGACAGGGTCTTACCCCACTGCCAAGGCTGAAGTGCAATGATCTTGGCACACTGCAGCCTCAGCCTGTGAGGCTCAGGTGATCCTCCTCCCTCAGCCTTCTGAGTAGCTAGGACTAGAGGCGCATGCCACCACACCCAGCTAATTTTTTTATAGAGACAGGGTTTCTTTACATTGCCCAGGCTGGTTTTGGACTTCAGAGCTCAAGTGATTTGCCTGCCACAGGCTCCTAAGGTGCTGGGATTACAGGCATAACCCACTGCACCCGCCCTAATGTCAATTTATATAGGACATTAGCTATAAATTAGTCATTACTTAATTATATTTGAAGTTTTACCACCTTCGAAAATTGTATTTATTAGTAATAAGAGGTTGTCTAGTTATTTGTAAGAATTTAGTCACGGACTCTGTCATCATCTCCCTAGACAGTGACCAAACTACATGCAAATAAATTTGAAAACCAGAAAAATTTAGAACACAGTAAGCAGAATAAACATGTAGATACCAGGGACAAGACTGTAGTTACTTACACTGTGAACTCCTAAAGCTTTCCAGACTGCGAAGCTAATCACACCAACCCCACACCATGCATACAGTGAGCCCCAGCCCAGAGCTCGCAAGGCAAGGGAAGACCCGCTTTCCGGTAATGCAGCCGTGGCCATACTTCCCTGAAATGAAACAGAAAAGTTGAGGTAAAAACAATCAGTGCAGAAAGAATAAGCATTCTGGGGGTGTTTGCAAATTCCTCTCTGTGCAAACAACATGATATTAGGAAGCTAGATCAACCCAAGGTCTAATTCTGGCTTTGCTACTTAATAATTGCATGCCTTCTCTGACTCACAGATATTTGAGTATGCAAGGCACCTTGCCTGTTAATTCTTCCAGAAAAATCCTAGACCATTTTGTCAAGATTTCTCTATCCCCCATTCACTGGCATTTTCACAGAATGACATTAAAGTGGTATTAAAATAACTCAGTTATTTTATGAATGTTTTTCCTGCTATAATATTAAGATGAGCAAGGGCACCAGATATTTCAGATAAGTAGACTTTGCAGGTGTGTAAACATTATGTACTTTCTTCAGTTATTTTAACCAAATAGACATATAATACATGTTATTTTCTCTCATAGCACCTCATTTAGTCTACCGATTATGAGACTGATGTACAAATGCAGGATAGACTAGTTAACAAAAATGTTGATCTATTTTAATAGATCGACCAAAGAAGCTCAAGAGTAAATTACTTCGCCACTTTTAGCTTGCACCTTCCTCTTTCTGTTTATTCAGGGAACTACAAAGAAAAATGAATGTCCATTCAGCATCTATTATTGCTTTTCAACTCCCAGTTGTTTTGCATGACACACAGCTAAGACAATGAGAACAGGACATTAAAAGGATAACTATCATCCCAAAATAAAAGCAGTGTAGGCAGTCCCCAACTGAAAAGTTTATCATTTTAAAGTCCTCTGGGGTTGCAAATTGAATCTGTTTTAATACCTAGAATCCCAGGCTAATGGATAGAAGTCTGTTTAAATAGCAAGATTACTAAAAATTGTATCATTTCTTCCCTAGAAGTATCCCAAGATGGGAAGAGTACCATGTTGGGCAAGTTGCTTAATTCATCTGTGCCTCAGTTTCCTGCCCTTTAATGGGGACCACACATAACGGTGCTGCATAAGACGTGAGGAGAGTTCAATGAGTCAAGCAAGAGCAGCCAGCACATGCTAAGCACTCAAATATTAGATATTATCAATGTTAGAAAAGACCTCCAGGTGGCAACTGTGAAGTGCACTGACTAAGTGAGATTCTTAGACTGGTGCTTGCTCAGTATAAACGCATTAACTGTGTGCTCCAAAATCTCTGAGTTCTTCTATAAACAATTTTACCTCTGAAACAGAGTCTGGGTAAGTGGTCATACTCTAATTCCAGTGTTTTCCCAGAGGGAGACAGAACCATCTAAAACAGGGGTTCTCAAACTACCTGGTCTCAGGATCCCTTTACACTTGGGCCCTAAAGACTTTCAATTAAGTGGGTTGTATTTATCAATATTTAATGTATTAGAAATTAAAACTAAGAAATTCTTATATTAGTCATTTAAAAATAGTAAATCATTTTAGATTAATATAAGCCTATTTTTTATGAAAAATTACTTTTCCAAAACAAAACTGTGCAAAGAGAGACAATGTTTTACATTTTTGTTAGTCTTTTATTTATTTATATTTTTTGAGATGGAGTCTCGCTCTGTCACCCAGGCTGGAGTGTAGTGGCGTGATCTCAGCTCACTGCAACCTCCACCTCCCAGGTTCAAGCAATTCTTGTGCCTCAGCCTCCCAAGTAGCTGGGATTACAGGTGCATGCCACCATGCCCAGCTAATTTTTGTATTTTTAGTAGAGACGGGGTTTCACCGTGTTTCCCAGGCTGGTCTCAAACTCCTGGCCTAAAGTGATCCGCCTCCCTCAGCCTCCCAAAGTGCTGGGATAAAAGTTTTCTAAAATCTAATTTTCACTTGAAAGCTTGAATTTTATCAGTGGCAATAAATACTGACAATTGTTTGCTTGAAAAGACAAGCTCACTTTATTCATTGTTAAGATGTCTGCCAAATATCCGCTTCTGAATAACCATAGTTTGTCAGTTATTCTTTCAAGTAAAAATGATATTCTATAGGAAAAAAATGGCTAGTTCAGCTTGCAATTCAATTGCTTTTCTAGAGAAAAAATCCTACTTCAGTATAAAATAGAAATGCTTTACGTATTTATTTCCTTTTTTTTTTTTTTTTTTTTTTTTTTGTTTTTGAGACGGAGTCTCGCTCTGTCACCCAGGCTGGAGTGCAGTGGCGAAATCTCGGCTTACTGCAAGCTCCGCCTCCCGGGTTCACGCCATTCTCCTGCCTCAGCCTCCCGAGTAGCTGGGACTACAGGCACCCGCCACCCGCCCAGTTAATTCTTTTGTATTTTTAGTAGAGACGGGGTTTCATCGCGTTAGCAAGGATGGTCTCAGTCTCCTGACCTCATGATCCGCCCGCCTCGGCCTCCCAAAGTGCTGGGATTACAAGCGTGAGCCACCTCGCCCGGCCTTGTATTTCCCATTTCTTTACACAGAATATTAAAATGAGGTTTATTTGAGGGTCATGATTTAATAAAATTAACTATTTTATTTCTTCAACAAGGACATTGTTAAGTAATACTGGCTTTAAAAAATACAGGTACTTTGTAACGAAGGACACAAGGACTTTCACAGTTTGGTGCTACTGCCTTAGACCAAGGTATCAGCAGTTTTACTCTCCATTGCCTCTGTACCATTAGTACAAGCATCTTAGTATCATTATGAAAATAGTTCTGACTTCATGGACCCAAGGATCAAGGATCAGCAGGGTTCTGTGGACCGCAGTTTGAAAACCACTGTTAGACCCCGAAGGGCATCTGTGATGATCAAATCTCAGAACAACAAAATAGGATGGAAAGTTGTGATATGTGTACATGCTCCCCTCAGCCCCAGAGAATCCCTAGTTTTCATCAGATTATTAAAAAGATCAGTGAGCCAAGGATTAACATAACTTAGGCTTAGAAATCAACCAAAACTCTACTGTTAAGGCACTACTCTGATTTCCACCACAAAATATATTTCTGCTCTGAAAATATTGTATAACATAGAGAGAAAATGACCCACAAGGTCCATAGCAGTGATTTAGGAAGCTCCATATAAGCTTAGAGCATTCAGAGGGGATCCAAGCACACTTTAAACATGGTCTCTTGCCATTATGGTATCGATAAGGCTTAAGTATGATTATTAAAGATAAATGTAAGTGGAAAGGAAACTTGACTTTTTATGATGTTTTTTTCCTCCATAGCACACATCAAATTGTAATTACACAGTTATTTGTGTGAATATTTATTTATTTATTTTTGAGAGAGAGTCTCGCTCTGTCACCCAGGTTGAAGTGCAGTGGTGTGATCTGGGCTCACTACAACCTCAGCCTCCTGGGTTCAAGTGATTCTCCTGCCTCAGCCTCCCGAGTAGCTAGGACTACAGGAGTGCCACACCACACCTGGCTACCTGGCTCATTTTTGTATTTTTAGTAGAGATGGGTTTTCGCCATGTTGGCCAGGCTGGTCTCAAACTCCTGACCTCGGGTGATCTGCCCCTCTCAGCTTCCCAAAGTGCTGGGATTACAGGCATGAGCCACGATGCCTGGCCCAAATTTAGATTCAAAGTCATGTTGTGAATAGGAAATGTACCAGATAAGCTTTCAAAGTCTTGTTCTGCTAAAATTTAAGAAAGCACATAAGTACATCCTTCTAAATGAAAATAAAGACCGTTGGTTAATTTGTACATTTCTAGAATCCATGAGCATATGTAAATTCACATCTTAAAGCAATGTGAAAGACCATCAATATTTTCTTTATTTTTTCTACGCAAAAGCTGCCATATATTGTAAACAATAACAATGCTATGAATGGATTTCAGTGTCACCAACCTTATTGAACCATTCAGGGCTTTTCTTTTTAGCCAATGATAATGTTGTAATAAATCCAGCTAGCATTCCCGCTGCAGCAACGGTACCAAGGAAAATTCCACCTGCCAAGAGTTTCGGGGAGGAGGGGGGATATTAAAAAAAATTAAATAAAAAGAGGTTAAAAAGATGTACAAAAGTAAGTTTAAGATACTATTCGAGTTACAATCAAAATCACTTTTGAAATTCAAGAAACCATGGCTACGCAGCTCTTGCTAACAGTAAATGACAGCGGCTGAGAAACACGCGTGACCGCACGACCTCTGGTTCCTTGGGTCATTCCGAGTTATTATTCCCGAGCGCAGAGAAAAGGTTCAGCTTCCCTTCCCCTCTCCCCTGGGACCACAGCGTGAAGTTTCTCACGGGGAGGAGAAGAGACGATGGCAATCAGAAAAGGCAAGGCTCTAGAACAATTGCAGAGGTGACGGGGAAATATGGCACGTCCGGGAGAATAGCTCGCGGGATCTGCCCCCTGCCCCGCCCAAGGGGAGACTCCACCCAGTAAGCGACCTACCCTCCCTGGGCCGCCAGACTCCGCGGGCTAAACTCAGGGGCAAGCACAAGCTAAGGGCTCTCAGAGCGGGATGCGTGTGGGAATGCCCGCTCCAGAGCAAGCCAGGGTCCGGGGTTAACTCGCCCCGACGCCCGCACCTCACCACAGCACATCTTACCTTTAACCAGGAAAAGCCGGTCATTCGTGGACCCCGGAGCCTCCAGCCCAGAGGCCGGCTGCCCAGTTGCAGCGCCCGCTGTCTCCATGTTTAGGTCGCCTCTAGTGCGTCCGTCCCCAACTGGGCCCGGGTGGAAGCGAGAACCAGGCGGAGGAGAAAGGTTCCGCTACCGCCTCCTCCTGTGCAATCTGAAGAAGGGTCCGGAGTGCGGCCGCTGTCCCCAAACCCTCCTCCCGCGCCGGGGCCGGGAAGACGTGCTGTGCCCAGCCCCAGGGGCGATGCCCTCCAAGGCCGTCTCTTAGGGAGGATCTTTTGACTTCTCCAAGGAGATCATTGCTGGACTTAAGTGATTACTTTGGCTGTTTGAAAGAACGCTCAGCCCCGACTGTAGGAGGCAGTGAGGGTCGCAGATTGCGCCAAGATTCCAGGCCCCGCCTGTGAGACCCTGGAGCTCATTTTCCTGATCAAGCTTACATTGTGTCCAACGATTTGGCCAGCGCTAACACTCCACGATTCTAAAACGCAAGCCTAGGTCTTCTGTCTGTACTTTTCTAGGTAACTTCCTAACAGTGTTGAGTAAACTGTAAGTGACAGGCTTTCTCCCTGGAGGAGAGCCAGCCACCCGGTTCTGCGGTGACGGTTACCCCCGCCGCGGTGTGAGTGCTCGGCCTCCGTCGGGAAGTGGAACACTCACAGGATGACCGAATGAAGGTACCACCCGCGAGAGGAGAGCGACGCCCGCTGGAAGCGCTTGCAGAGCTGCCGGCAACGTTGACCGCTAGCAAGCTTGGTCTTCCGCTGGGAGGCTGGTTTGCCCATTCTGTAAATGGCCATGGAGAGGAGGAGGCTAGTGGTGATAGAAAATCTTTTCAGCCTCTCAGAGAACAATGACATCTTGTAAAATAAGGCGGTCTCTCTGCTATTTGTCCTGCCCCCCATCACCGGAGGGCATGAGTTTCCTGAGGATGGAGATGGGACTCTATGTTCAGTTTATATCCCCCAGCTTTCAGGTATTACCTGGTTACCAACAACAAATGCATGTTGAATGAATGAGTAAATGAGTGCATCCATTTTTGCGTCAGTGAAGTGCAGTTAATAGCTCAAACCTGGGCTCGGGTCCTAAACCGCTTCTCAGGTGTGTGAACTTGGGGTAACTTAGCCCCTCTATAGCTCAGTTTCCTCACCTGTAAAATTTAAAAACTGATAGTAGGCCAGGCGCGGTGGTTCACGCCTGTAATCCCAGCACTTTGGGAGGCTGAGGCAGGTGGAGATCAGAAGTTCGAGATCAGCCTGGCCAACATGGTGAAACCCCGTTTCTACTAAAAATACAAAAATTAGCGGAGTCTAATGATGCGGGACTGTAATCCCAGCTACTCAGGAGGCTGAGGCAGGAGAATGGCTTGAACCTGGGAGGGAGAGGTTGCAGTGAGCCGAGATCGAGCCATTGCACTCCAGCCTGGGTGACAAGAGTGAAACTCTGCCATCCACCCCATCCCCCCTACAAAAAAAAAATAACTGATAGTACCTAACTCATAGGATTGCTGTGAGAATTAAATGAAGCGACATCTATAAAGAAGTTAGCACAGTGCCTGGCACATATAAATATTCAATACATGTTAGCTCTAACTATTACCACCTTTGATTCCAGTAGCTATTTTGCAGCATTGCCTATGGGGATTTTTAAAAATGATGGATTACCAAGGTCTATCTACCACGGGAGATTAGGGCTCTGAAGGCCCACGGGTGGCAGGGCAGAATGTAAAAGCTCCGTGGGGTTTCTGATGATAAAAAACTACTGCTCTGTTCAAATTTTTGTGTGGATGAGATCACACAGAATGTATGTGACCTTTGGATTTCCTGGAAACACGTCAGTATCTGAAAGGGCTTTTCAGCTGGTAAATGCTGTGCTAATTTGTTGAAGGACCTATCCTTTTTCCTTCCCCTCATACATAACAGTAACCATAGCTGCTAACATGTATTGAGTGCTTTCTATATATCTGACATTGCACTAAGTGCTTCAAGTACATTATCTCATTTATTCCTCTCCATAAACTCAGAAAGACTAACTTGCTCAAGCTCACACAGCTGTTAAGTGGCAGAGACAGGGCTTAAAAGCAGGTCCTTCCTTATCCGCTGTGCCAGTCGTCCTCAAGTGTGAACTTGAATATTGGAATCACCTGGAAGGCTTATTGCACTCAGCTTGCTGGGCCCCATTCCCAGAGTCTGTGACTCAGTGGGGGCTGAGAACGTGTATGTCTAAGTTCCCAGGTGATGCTGTTGCCACGGGTTCCACTTCGAGAACGTCTTCTCTGTGCCTTCCTCTTATGGATTACACCTCTTAAAATCCACACCATACACTTTAGCACTTGGAAATCTGTTTTCCCAAGACTGCTTAGGGAGAAAAAGTGCAGACTCCTCCACTCTCTTCTTTGCTGTCCCCTTAGAAAAGGACAGAAACATTTTAAGGATTAAGCTGGGCACAGTGGCTCAAACCTGTAATCCTAGCGCTTTGGGAGGTCGAGGCAGGCAGATCACTTGAGGTCAGGAGTTTGAGACCAGCCTGGCTAACATGGCGAAACCCCATCTTTACTAAAAATATAAAAATTAGCTGGGTGTGGTGGCGGCGCCTGTAATTTCAGCTACTTGGGAGGCTGAGGCAGGAGAATCGCTTCAACCCAGGAGGCAGAGGTTGCAGTGAGCCAAGATCACGCCACTGCACTCCAGCCTGGGTGACAGAGCAAGACTCCGTCTCAAGATGATGATGATGATGATGATAATAATAATAATAATAATTTAAGGTTTATATCACTGCTTACTATAAGGAACAGAAGGGAGATAATAGATCTTGAAATCTAGGGAAATTACAGAGTCCTGCATTCCAGAGCTGGTCTCCATTGAAAGTAACTGCACATCCTAGGAAACTGGTGTCTGCTTTGTTTTGGATGTTGCAGCTCACAAACCTCTACCTTCTTTCTAAATCCCCAAAGTAAAAGGCAATCTTCCTTTTTTCTACTTGAAAGCTTGTTTTCCCAATATACACAGGACTGAAAAGGCAATTGACACAAACCAATGGTTTACACTTCAGCCTCAAAATTTGCATTTTGAGGATCTTTGTGGGATACATACCAAGGAGAGGAGGAGCTGCGAGCTCCTTGGTCAAGGCCTGTTTGTGGAGACTACTACAGCTCCATTTCTCACTAGCCCCCAGCACCTGCCCTGTGACTTGCTCGGTGCCAGATCCTGGGAGATGGTGTTTCCAGAGCCTCGGAAGCCTGCCACGCACTAGGACGGGAAGTCCCTGGCCCTGGGATAAGACCAAATTCCAGGCATCCCAAGTTGGAATGTTGAAAGAAAGCATTTTTTAAAGACAATGTTTCCCAAGGTCTCATATCTCTACAGGACACCCAGTTGGGTACTTTGGGTACAATTTGATTAATTGCACTGCTCTAAGAATTCCACAGTTCCACCTAGACTTGTTACTAGAGGAAGATATGACACAAGCTCCAAACAGGTGAGTTGTAGACATTCTAAGCACAGTTTCTTTGCAAGATAGGGACTTGAGCAGGGAAGCATTTCCAAGTGTGGAAACCAGAGATTAGAAAGTCACAGAGCTTTGTTGCTTCATGCAGCACCAGCAGGACTGATATTTCAATGGAAGCACAGTACTCTTCTAGAAAAAGTAATGGAAATCTCTTACAAGCCAAGGAGGCTGCTGGGAAAGCAGGTTTATCTGAGACGGATGCTGTTGCTATTTCAGTGTTTGTTTTAGTCAGCTGAAAGTTCATACCAGGGACACATTTGACCACATTCTTATTTCAAACGTTTTGGCTCCTGTAGATTCTATTTCAAATGTTGACAGCTAGAAACCTGTTAGCTTTACCGTTCCTGGAATTTGGATGGCCCTAGCTCTAGCTGGTTTTGAACTCTGATGGACTCTTTTCCCCGTCACTTTTTAAAACATTTCTTCAGAGCTTCAATCTCTCCATGTTTAATGTATGAGGCTGAATTATTTTAAAAATCTGATAAGGGTCAAATCATCCTTCCTGCTGCTTGATATAAGATAGTTGTCAAAAATATAGGCCACGTGTGGTGGCTCGTGCCTGTAATCCCAGCACTCTGGGAGGCTGAGGCAGGCAGATCACCTGAGGTCAGGAATTTGAGACCAGCCTGACCAACATGGTGAAACCCCATCTCTACTAAAAATACAAAAATTAGCTGGCTGTGGTGGCAGGCACCTGTAATCCCAGCTACTCAGGAGGCTGAGGCATGAGAATTGCTTGAACCCAGGAGGCAGAGGTTGCAGTGAGCCGAGATCATGCCATTGCACTCCAGCCTGGGTGACCGAGCGAGACTCTATCTCAAAAAAAATATACATATATATACATATAGATATGTAATTTTTTGAAAGATATATATAATTTTTTTGAGATACATATATATGTATCTCAAAAAATATATATATATATATATATAGCAGAGATCTTTAAAAGTTATTGCCAGCTTAAGTGTGTGCACAGAAGAAAAGATCTGGACTCGACACTGAATTATTAACAGAGGTTACTTTGACAGGAGGGAGGAGGTGAGTGTTCTATCTATATCTCTTCTACTTTCTGCCTTAGTAAGTAAAATGCTGACCAAAGCCACATTTTTACATATTTCTATAATGTTTGCAAAATGTTTAATAAGGGACATGTATTACTTTTGTGAGAAGGGAAAAAATGGAAGGAAAACAATAAAATACTTTAAAAATGTATCGCCTTGTTTAAAAGATGAATTTTGGTTTAAATAGAAATATTATATAGGTTTTCAGGGTAACTCATCAAACTCTCCAGCAGGATACCCAGCGATAACATTCTTGGAAAGCAAGGGAATGAGAGCAAGATGCATTATGTCACAAGGAGAAGCTCTGGGCTGGCATGAGAGCCCACGTGGTATCTGCACCCTCCAGTTTGCTGCTCTCAGCCTCTTGAATTCTTCCCAATATCTGCTCTGAATCCCCAGAGCTACAGCTCCTTCGAAATGGCATTAGTACAATCAATAGAAATGTTAAGTATGGTAATAACTCCTCTTGAGTGAGCTGAAACTAGCTTGAGTCCAAAGTTTGAGTCTCATTACTCATTTCCAGTATCTCATTACTAATCTTTTAGAATCATATTCTGTAACTGCCTCAGGTTGAATAATATGTCTGTCTTTATCACAGTAAATGAGAGTTGCCATTATATATTCCTCCATTCAATTTTTCTTATTGTAGAGTATATCTTTCCTATCTCTTTCTGTGCTATCAGTTGAATTGTTATCATTAATGATAGACTAGAAATCTTTTCAAGAGCTGTTATATTTCATAAGCCACTAGATATTATCTTATAAAAGAGTGATGCATATAATTTCCTTTAACTATGTTTCTCTATCTTCTTGTGAGGATCAAATAGGATCACAGATGTTCAAGCATTTTGTAAACTGTTGAGTATTCTGGCAATGTAAAGCATTGTTATTTTTAGTCCTGTGTGTGTCCCAGTTATAGAAAAGACTCTTAGCATTCCCAAAAGCCAAATATATTTCCATCTATGCATTATCATTTTGCCAGTATTTCATATACAAGGACATATGTTACACTCCCATTTACTATTAAAATCTGTGATATCAACCACTTGCATCATTAAATACATCTTATGTTTATTGTATTTATTGTTAATAATCTATCCCATTCTGATATATTAAAGGCTATAAATTATAAAATGATTTAAAAACAAGTATTATCACACATATGATGAAAGAGTGACCACATCAAGTAGTAAGACCTTTTCTGACCAAATACTGTGTTTCGATTGACTTTATTTTTTATTGACACAGCAAGTATTTACTGAGCACCTCTATGGTCTTAAGCGCTGTTTTACTATAGCGAAGTAATGAGGCACAGTCCTTGGCTCATTGGAGCTTATAGTTCCATAACCCTTAATTTTCTAAGAATTTCATCAAAATATCTTTTTGTTTGAATCTTTGCAGTTGATATTCTTTCTTGGTCTTCTACTTTCTGCCTTAATAAGTAAAATATGGTTTACTTCTTGCTTAAAAAGTATGCAGTGCTTTAAGTCACTTCTCTGAATATCAACTGTTACTGTAAATGTGGATATAGAGGGCTTAAGAGGTTGGTCTGCATATATACCAAACCCAGACTGTCCTGTCTTGGAATTCAGAGGGGGCCTGTGGGGAAGGGACTAGTTCCTACAAGTGGGCTCAGCAACTGAGGCCCAGACAAAAAACTCAAAAGCAAGAGGCACATGTCCCTGGGGGACAAAGCTCATGCCAGGGGGTGATGGCAAGAGAGTTTTTCAGTCCAGGTGACCTAGTTGTGAGATGAAGTAGAAGGATTTTTAAGTAGGTAACAGGGCATCCTGGAATCCAGGGCAGGGAGGGAGTTCAGAACTTTAGGCAGGAAGGCTAGTGTCACCAAGAAATTTGTCCATGGGTAGCAGAGTTGAAGTCCCTAGGCAGAACTGAAGACCTAGAGATGGTAACTGGTAATTGCACAAGACACAAACCCAGCTAAAATAGCAAGGAAATGAAAAAGAGACCATTGTTCAGGAGCCCGGTTATCAGACTTGGATCACTGTAATAGAGTCAGACATACTCCGATGTTGAGTCAGCAAGGCAAATTGAGAGGCTCAGGTCCAGAAGTACGTGCTGATTCAGGTCAAGATGAAGGCTGGGTCTGCAGGTAGGAATGGGAGTTCAGCCTTACAGGGGTGGGGGGCTCAAGGAGAGGGAGGGAAAGAAACAGGGATCTTGCCTTTAGTTGTGCAAGTTGTTCATTTGCATGAGGGCCTCCATCTTGGGGGACATGGAAAAGGATGGAACAGGTCAGGTCAGGAATCCAGCCTGCATTTTGCTCACCAAAGCCTTGCGCTCTGGTGCTGGAATCCAGCAGCCCTGGGGAAGGTGCACCTTTTCTGGTTCACACACACACACACAAAAGTACCACATGGGCTAACATTGGCTTTGGAAACCTTGTATTCAGAGGCTAGAAACTAATTTAAAATATCCCAACTGCTGGGAGTATATCTCATATCTCAAGTGTATTAAGTCAGAAAAAAAAAATTTACAGGCTTCCAAAGTACCCAACGCTGCAGTCTCAGAAACCATGGTATGGTTAAAGAAGTGAGAAAATGTGTGTGGATTCAAAGTGCCTTTAGGATTCAGAGAATGGGGCAGATAAATATTGCTTCTGAGGGGTGCAAGCATGCTCAAACTACTTGAATTTACATTATTTTGGAAAAATATATACACGACCCTTGGACACATTTTTATAATTTTGTCTTCACCAACTATTCCTCTCTGCATTGCAAGAGAATTGTCTACAGTTACTTCCCGTTGGGTAGTATACTTATATTTTAGGAACACTTTATTGGGATTTCACCCCTTTGATTTACTCTTGCTTATAAAAGTAATAACCTCTTAGAATGTGATTATACAGCCTGATAAAATATTTACTATCTAGTAAATTACGTATCATTTAGATGATAGTGTTTTATTTAGGTCAACTGTTCAGGGCCCAATGCCCTTTTAAAACAGTCAAAGCATTTGATGGATTCATTGCTGAGTGCACTATAAATAAATGCTACCTCAAATTCCAGACAATGAGCATGTGCTAGGGGATACATCAGAGCTGCTGTTAACAATGCCTCTTTCAAGGTGATAGAAAGAGCCTGGACTTGTCAGTTGTCTGGAAGCCAGGGTCTAGTTTCCAGCTCTGTCAGTGACAAGGAAGGATTGTCTCCATGTTTCTTTTTTCTTTTTTTTGAGATGGAGTTTTGCTCTTTGTTGCCCAGGCTGGAGTGCAGTGGCATGATCTCGGCTCACTGCAACCTCTGCCTCCTGGGTTTAAGCAATTCTCCTGTCTCAGCCTCCCAAGTAGCTGGGATTACAGGTGCGTGCCACCACACCAGGGTAATTTTTGTATTTTTAGTAGAGATGGGGTTTCACCATGTTGGCCAGACTGGTCATAAACTCTTGACCTCAGGTGATCCGTGCCTTGGCCTCCCAACCATGTTTCTTAATATGGGCTTCATTTCCTTCCTCTGTAAAGTGAGGAAGGGATTGAATATATCTGCACTTTGTCCAAGTATGTTTCACAGCATGCCAGTTCCAGAAGCTGTTAGGTGTTACCTGGACCAAAAACCAAAAAAACAGATTCTGTGATCAAAGAAGTTTGGAAAACAAAACCTCACAGAATTCTTTGCTTCAGAGCCTCTCAGAGTCTTCAAGAGGAGGGCACGGTAAGCATTGATTCTGTAACTTATTTGACCAACAACTCTTTGTTTAGGAACATCTTGTGGGCTCATATATCTTAGAATATAGACTGAGAAAATACTGAACTACTTGGTCACTAGGATTCTTCCTAGTTCCCAAACTCTATGCTTCTAGTTCAGTTTGGAGAAATGAGACTGTTCCCTTTAGAGGACAGAGAGCAATGCCCCCTCTCTCTTGCAGCTCATGGTAAGATCTAAAAGTTAGTGATGTCTCCACTCTGCAATTTGTCTGAACCAGAAGAGTGGTCAAAATAGCAAAGACCAGATTTCATGATGGGGTTGAAGCTTTCCTTCTACTTAAGCCAAACATAATATCTCACTTTCCCATGTCAAATTTAGAGCTTTTCTTCACATTCTAAGAGAGAAGGAGAGATATTTGCTAGGGGAAAAAGCCAAAATGTTCATGAATAATCTACTTCATTCCAATCAATTAGGAAGAAAAACGCAGTCCGCAAAGCACATTCTGAATTGGTATAGTTGAGAGACCAAAATAGACTGGCACACAGTAGAATTAGATTTACTATTTCAAGCCCTGCTATATATTTATCCTTATTTGGTTGTCTTTTGCAGAGTTGCATGACTATGGAAATGAGAGTGACCTTGGGTCATGTAGCTGATCATCTTGTATCCAAGAAGTATTTCTCTCAAGTTCTCCTAATTACAGATTCAGCAGCGGGTCTATTGTGACTCCTGATTTTAGAGTGCATTCTACCTGACACGCCGTTTCTCTTACAGTAACCAGGTACCCATTGTGCTGTGATTGTGGTAGTAGCATGTACTGGAGAAATTTGATGATGTGTTGAATGCTAGTCATCTCCTCAGAAAAATGGCCAGGCGTGGTTCCATTTGCAGGGGTGGCTGTGTTTCATCTCACATCATCCACTTACCCTGGCCGAAGCGAGTTGAACCAGAGTCACCACCAGACCCAAAGACAGCCATGTATAGGCCAGCAGCTCTGCCTAGTGGGAACCACATTTATCAATGGTCCACCCAATCTGCAACACATGATGTCCTGATGACTTCCTCTCTCCTGGCACTCTGTCTGCTCTTCCCTCTCCTAACGCCCTCGCAGCCATCCTTCAAGGTACTATCCAGGCTTGCTTTCTCTGGCTCCCACACTGTCTTTCACGGGGATATCATGAAAGCCCTTATGGTGTCTTTGCTAGAATTGGGAAACCACACCCCTCTCATGTAAAATAGTCTTATTTAATGCAGTAACCTCATTGCACACCTGCACACGCAGCAGCCTGTGAAGTACATGCCACTCTCATAACCACATGTGCCACTCACATCCTCTAGAAGCAAAAGCCCATAGGGTGCCGTGAGCTGAGTGGCTGGTGGTACTTCCTAATATTACTAACATAACGATTCTCTCTGAAACCCCAGCCTCGCTCCAGCCCACTGTGTGTTCCACTCCAGGAGTCAGATCTGATTCTAGGTCCTGGTTTTTTCCTGTGTGCGCTGCTCTGTTGTAGTGGCTGCGCCCATAGCTGACCACATCACAGATGGGTCACATGGAGCTCTGGACAATACTCTTCCCCAGCTGATCTTTGACAAGGTCCTTCCTTTCATCCCTTTATCAATAAGATTGGTTACGTTTGAAGCTGATTGACCACCTACGCCTAAAGAAGAGTGATTTATGTATCACCTGGAAGGAGACACCCAAGGTCACGCCACAGGTCTCTCCTCAGCCCTGGCCATTTCAACGTATTTATAGGCAACTTGGACCTAGAGCTAGAAGGCAGGCTACTAAATTTTATGTAAGGCACAAAACAAGAAGGTTTGGTTATTTAATGAATGAGATGAATGACAGAAATGTCTCAAAATTACTTAGCTAGACAAGAACAAGTCAATCACACATAAAATGAACTTTAACAGGAATAAATCAAATTTTCAGAAAATACACAAGTGCAGGATGGGAGAGATTTGGCCTGCAGCACTTCCTGAGACAAAGAAATGGACAATTTAGTTGGCGATAATGCTGAAACAGTGGAGGTCATTGTGCGTCTGCCTAGGAGAAGTCTCTCCCACTCATTCCCATCTGTTCTGGGGGCCACTGTGGAGGAAGCGTCCTCCAAGAGCAGGCAGGCGAAGGGGAGTGACAAGGAGGGTGAGAAGTCTTAGCCAGCTTATCTAAGAAGAAATCATTGAGGGAGATATATTTAGGTTGGAGAGAGAAGAATTGGGAGGCTGATGCCTCTCTCAGGAGGCACAGAGAGAAGTTATATTGGGTAGATCATGTCTCTACACATGAGAACTTTTTAAAAATTTGAAATGTCCCCAAAATGGAATTAGGTACTTTCTGAGCAAAAAATGAACATCTTTATATGTCAACAAATATACCTCTACAACAGAGGTTCATAAATACATTTTTTTGTATTAATATGTACGAAGCGATGTAGAAGACATTCCTCCACTGAGGGACAGGTTAGAACTTGCAAGGTGGCTTACGCCGCACAACATGGGCCAGCTCAGCTCCGCTGTCTCTGAAACTTTCTTTTGTCAGCAGAGCAAGAGTAGATTTATCTCTCAGGGGAAAAATTACGTTAATTAGGCTCATGAGTGAATGCCAGCTTAATATAGTGTAATGAAAAATATGGCAAAAGAACCATAATGGGAAGCCAGATAACAATCAAAGTTGCAGGGGACACCCCCCTCTTGGAGGTTCTGGCAGATTAATTAGACATATAATAAGTAAGGAAAAACGTTTAGAATGATTGAGGATTCAGTGAAGTTTCCAGCTGTAAAAGAAATCTTAATAAAAGTTTCAACTTTTCTATACATTAGCTATACCCCATTAAAATACAAAACAGAGGGGAAGAAATCCACTATGTGATGATCACAACACTTTACTGACATAAACAAGAAGACTTGCCTCCATCATGCTTCTGCCCTAGAAGTCTTTTCTTTTTCCTTTTTTCCTTTTTTTTTTTTTTTTTTTTTTTTGAGACGGAGTCTCGTTCTGTCGCCCAGGCTGGAGTGCAGTGGTGTGATCTCGGCTCACTGCAACCTCTGCCTCCCAGGTTCAAGCGATTCTCCTGCCTCAGCCTCCTGAGTAGCTGGGATTACAGGCGCACGCCACCATGCCTGGCTAATTTTTTTGTATTTTTAGTAGAGACGGGGTTTCACCGTGTTGGTCAGGCTGGTCTGAAACTCCCGACCTCGTGATCTGACGCCTCGGCCTCCCAAAGTGTTGGGATTACAGGCATGAGCCACCATGCCCGGCCTAGAAGTCTTAATCACACAGGTTGTTAATTCTTCTCCTTTATGTTATAAATGTTATAAATGTTATAAATGTAATGCAATTCCTGTTAAAATCCAAATAAGATCTTCTTTTGTTGTTGTTGTTTGTTTTGTTTTGTTTTGTTTTGTTTGAGATGAAGTTTCACTCTTGTCACCCAGGCTAAAGTGCAATGGCGCCATCTAGGCTCACTACGCCCTCCGCCTCCCGGATTCAAGCGATTCTGCCTCAGCCTCCCAAGTAGCTGGGACTACAGGCATGGGCCACCATGCCTGGCTGATTTTTATATCTTTTAGTAGAGACAGGGTTTCACCATGTTGTCCAGGCTGGTCTTGAACTCCCAACCTCAGGTGATCCACCTGCCTGGGCTTCCCAAAGTGGTGAGATTACAGGCATGAGCCACCATGCCCTGCCTCAAATAAGATTACTTTTAAACCTTGTCAGAATGATTCAAAATTCATCTGAATAATAAACATTCAAGAAAGGTCAACATTTTGTTGAGAAAGCACTATGATGAGAGGGACTTGCCTCACAATGTTAAAATGCACGGTACTTTGCATTAATTAAAGTACTAGCTATAGCACAGAATAGGAATCTAGATCTGCAGAACAGAATAGTAACGGCCACAACGCACTTCAGTGCATCTCATAGCTTAGTGAAGAAGTGGAGTATTTCAAATCAGAGGAGAAAGTTCAAAAAGGATTTGGGGACAAAATGAAACAATAAAAATAATGGAAAAAATATAGATGAATATCTACCGAAATAAGTTGGTAAATAAGTTGGGAAGAACTTTTAAAGCATGAAACCGAAGAAATAAATGTAGGTCAGTTTGACTACATAAAGTCTTAACACTGCTCTACAGCAGACAGATTAAGTTTGCTCACTTAATCCTATGCCTCCTTCGCCCTTGCCAGCCTCTTCCTAACTGTTGGGAGTGGCCATGAAATCGGTTCTGGCCAATGAGACATAAGCAAAGGTCGGCTGGTCTTGTCTCTTCCTCCACTCTTCTTCCTTCTGCCTGGAACACAGACCTGGTGGCTAGTGCTGCAGCGGCCATTTAATGATGATAAGGTAACAAACGGGAGGGCCACGAGAGGACAGGGACGTGAGCTGTCACATTGTCAACTGTCTGAATCTGGTCCAACAGCTGCCTCTCTATGAGATGCTTGTTACATGAGATAATAAGTCCCCCTTAAGAGAGTGGAGCTGAGTTTTCTATTTCCTGAAGTTAAATTCATTCCTAACTGATTCTGAGCTTAAGGCAAAACACCATATTGCAGCAAAAGGCAAATAACAAAAATATTTGTATGATGGATCACAAAAGTTCATATCCTTATTCGTATAAGGACCTCTGTAAATAAGCAAGAAAGCTCTAGATATCCCATTGTTTAAAAAGGCGGCAAAGATTATGAGTAGGAAGATTTTAAAAACAAGAAATTCGAGTGTCTGAGAAATTCATGAAAAAATTTCAACCTCATGACAAATTAAAACAATAGCCTAATGATTGATTCATCACCTATAAAACTGGCAAACACTGGAACAATTACAGGATTATTTTCTGGAAAGCAATCTGGCAAAATGTATCAGAAGTTTTGGAATGTCCGTGCCCTTTGAGAATCTGTGCAGGGAAATTGTTAAGGAGTTGCAAAGATTTGCTACAAGGATGTGTCCAACAATGCTGTTAATAATTGCAAAAGGATGGAAATGAAAGAAATATGCATGAGAGCTTTGTTAAATAAATTATAGGATTGCCCCCCATCAAAAATAATATGTAATTATGAACCTGCTGTCACAGAGGTATATTTGTTGATATACAAAGATGTTCATTATTCATTATTGAGTGAACAGCAAGTTGAACCCCACCCCAAAATAGAAACCTATTTTTGTTAATATGTATATTTGTATATTTCTGTGTGTGAAAAATGGCATGGAAGAAAATCTATCAAGGCATTAATGTTATCCCTAGGCTTGGCCCATATTTTCTGATGATTTCTGTTATAAACATGTATTACTTTTGAAATAAAATTATTCCTATAAAAATATTTCTTGGTAAATACGGAATTGAAACATGGGGAATTAGAATTGATTATTTAAAGGCATCAGGCTGAGATGAGCTGAGGTGTTTGTTTCACAGTAAGGATATCTAAACATTCCAAGCAATTCAAGCTTGTTCTTCTGCAAGGGAATTCATTGAGCACTGTTGATGTCTGCTTTGATGACGAGCTTTGGTGGCCTTTTCTGACGAGCGCATTTTGCTTCAGATAGTTTGATATACTCAATCCAGCCAAAGCCAAGTCCTCCAGCTTTCAGGATACTTCTGGGTTTTGTTTTGCTTTGGGTTTTCGTTTTGAGACAGGGTCTCCCTCTGTCGCCCAGGTTAGAGTACAGTGACACAACCTGGGCTCACTGCAACCTCCGCCTCCCAGGCTCAAGCAGTCCTCCCACCTCAGCCTCCCAAGTAGCTGGGACTACAGGCATGAGCCACCATACCTGGCTAATTTTTGTATTTTTTTGTAGAGATGGGGTTTTGGCATGTTGCCCAGGCTGAGGGTACTTCTGTTTTTAAGGTGACTTTGTATTTCTTTGTTATTATTCTGTCCTAGTGATTTGAAACTTAACTCTCAGAGAGTATCTTATTTCTCTTATTTCCAAGATTTTTGTGGGGAGGGAGGGATGAGAATATGCCTCATGATAGCCCCTAAATATTGGCTTAGAGACAAGTGTTGGATTCTCATAGGCAGGTAATTAGTCTTTGCCTTAAGAGTAATGAGAAGGCAAATGACCAAGAACAATATGATCCTTTGGTAGCTCGATTCTGCCAACTCCTGTGCTAATGACTTCTAACTTACCATTTTTCACATTTCTGAATCCATCAAGCCATGAGCAAGAATTACATTTCCTTTGCTGTATTTCTCAATTTCACTGAAATACTAAATCCTAAAAATGATTATTTCCTTTATGGCAATTACCATCATGACCTTGCAAAAGCCACATGTGCCAGCTGGAACTTCTCCAGAATTTCTGTTTTAATGAAGGAAAATATTTTATTAAACTAAGAGCATGACTGATAGGAAAGTAGGATGCATGGGAAAATAGTGAAGTTTATTATCATTACATCTGTTGCCCGGGGCCCATCAGGAAATAGAAAACCCCTCAGCTGGTTCAGCGGAAGGTTCTTTGGTTTTTGTTTGTTTGTTTGTTTCCTAGATGGAGTCTCTCTCTGTCGCCCAGGCTGGAGTGCAATGGTGCGATCTCGGCTCACCACAACCTCTGCCTCCTGGGTTCAAGCGATTCTCATGTCTCAGCCTCCCAAGTAGCTGGGATTATAGGCACGCACCATCATGCCCGGCTAATTTTTGTATTTTTTAGTAGAGATGGGGTTTCACTATGTTGGCCAGGCTGGTCTAGAACTGCCGACCTCAAGTGATCTGACCATCTCGGCCTTCCAAAGTGCTGGGATTACAGGCGTGAGCCACCACACCCAGCCTGTTCAGCGGAAGGTTCTTCAACCAAGGGACTATCACTAGGGATGTGGGCAGGGAGCTGATGAAAGGCTGGGGCATTCGGAGACTAGCAACAGTGGGAAGCTGTTACAAACCCTGGGCCTCAAGGGAGATGGGGTGGGAGCGTGGACGTTTTGAAACCCAGTGATCTGGCAGAGCCAGGAACTCCTGGAGGGATGTCACAAGTCCCAGAACCAGGCACCAAAAGCGTGAAGGGAACAGGGAAAAAATGCCCAGCTTCCTGCCCTAGGATGTCCTCTGGTGCCTCCCATTGACCCAGTCTTAGCAGAAAGCAGCTGAAAAGGACCCCACAGGAGTTCTTTGGAGCAGAGAAAGGCCGAGAGGGTAAAGAATGGATGTGAGGGCACAGGTGGAGAATGACCAGCTTGCTCTCTGAAGGAATGTTTTGTCCTTGAAAAGAGATAACACTTCAAGTAAAATTTTGGCAATGCTTAGCTGTGCTTCCTCAAGGTTCAGCTGTGTGGTTTCAGGACCTTATAATTTTCAAAAGATAATGAAAAAAATCAGGTTCAGTGGAATCCCAAAGAAACATATTGTTAGGGACTAATAAACGTTTGTGTCCCTTCAAAATTCTTATGTTGAAACCCTTAATTCCCAATGTGGTGGTATTTGGAGGTGAGGCCTATGGGAGGTAATTAGTTTTACATGAAATCATGACAGTGAGGCCCCCACAATGGGATTACTGTCCTTTTAAGAAGAAACACCAGAGAGCATGCTCTCTTTCTCTACATGTGAAGGCACAGCAAGAAGGTGGCTGTCTGCAAGGCAGGAAGCGAGCCCTCACCAGAAATCAACAGTGCTGGCACCCTGATCTCAGACATCCAGCCTCCAGAACTATGAGAAATAAATTTCTGTTGTTGAAGCAACCTCGCCTATGGCATTTTGTTATGGCAGCCCAAACTAAGATACATACCTACAATGAAACATGCATATGTTGAAGGCAGTACTTGCCATCATTTATCAAGCACATGCTTGGTGCCAGGCACTGTGCAAGGGCTTTATCTGCCCAGAGTCGTTTAATCTCCATACCTGTGGGGTAGATACTGTGACCCCATTTGACACAGGAAGAAACTGTTGTCCAAGGAATTGTTCATCCATCCTCCAAAGTCACATAACTAGCCAGGGTGGAAGCTTTCTGTCTCTAGAGGGCAGGCTGTTGTCACTGGTGATAGGTGCTGCCACAAACTGGGACCCTCTGTTCAAATGCCCAGAGTGGAGGGGGCAGCTGCTGTCCCCAGTCACAGGAGGGCTGGGACAGGTGGTTTGGGGGACAGGTGGTTTGAGGGACAGGCGGTTTGGAGGTTGGGCAGTTTGGGGGTCAGGCAGTTTGTGGGTTAGGCAGATTGCTTGCCTGTTGTCTAGCTTCTCTCATCAGGATGACAGTAGGAACCTGGCCAGTCTTGTTCATCACTGTATCCACACGACTTGGCATGTAGCAGGTGCTCAGTAATGTTTGTGAAGTGAATACATGACCCCACCAGATAGAATCAATGTTTGTAACTTACATTGTTTTCACCTGATGACTTTGTGGTTGTGCAAAAATCACCTTTAGCAAAGATAAATGTACTTAAATGTTTTTTTAAATCAGTGGTGTAGAAGTGTATCTGAGCATGGAAACCGGTTGAAACTAGTTGCCACTTCCAATCTGGATCACTAACGTGAGCAGCCCAGCAGGGCAGGTGTGGGAAGTGACACTGCGTGTGGGCTGGCATCATCAGTGTGGTCATAGAGCCTCAGTGCCACAGCTGTCATGTGTGCAGAACCTATCTGATGCCATTTAAATATTTTTTGGTTTCTGTTAATTTCATTTTTATTTTTTGTAGAGATGGGATCACACTATGTTGCCCAGGCTGGTCTCAAACTCCTGGGCCTGAAGCAATTCTCCCGTCTCAGCCCCCTAAAGTGCTGGGATTACAGGCATCAGCCACCACATGCAGTCATCATTTAAATGTCTGTGAGAGCCGTGGCTTGGCTATATAGGAAGATGAAAAGAATTCAAAGTCAAAACAGCAGTGACAGAAGCTGGGCACGTTGGCTCGTGCCTGTAATCCCAGCACTTTGGTAGGCCAAGGCGGGCGGATCATGAGGTCAGGAGCTCAAGACCAGCCTGGCCAATATGGTGAAACCCCTTCTCTACTAAAAATACAAAAATTAGCCGGGCGTGTTGGTGCATGCCTGTAGTCCCAGCTACTCGGGAGGCTGAGGCAGAAGAATTGCTTGAACCCAAGAGGTGGAGGTTGCAGTGAGCCGAGATTGTGCCACTATACTCCACACTCCAGCCTGGGTGACCGAGCGAGACTCCATCTCAAAACAAACAAACAAACAGACAAACAAAACAGTAGTGACAGAATAGAGAAGTTTAACTGAAACCTTGGTTGAGGAGATGGTTTCCATGTTCCACATCAGGCAGCAATGTTGAAAGAAGTTTGAATATCCCTGATGAATATCGATGCAAAAATCCTCAATAAAATACTGGCAAACCAAATCCAACGGCACATCAAAAAGCTTATCCACCACAATCAAGTTGGCTTCATCCCTGGGATGCAAGGCTGGTTCAACATATGCAAATCAATAAATGTAATCCATCATATAAACAGAACCAAAGACAAAAACCACATGATTATCTCAACAGATGCAGAAAAGGCCTTCGACCAAATTCAACAGCCCTTCATGCTAAAAACTCTCAATAAACTAGGTATTGATGGGACGTATCTCAAAATAATAAGAGCTATTTATGACAAACCCACACCCAATATCATACTGAATGGGCAAAAACTGGAAGCATTCCCTTTGAAAACTGGCACAAGACAGGGATGCCCTCTCTCACCACTCCTGTTCAACATAGTGTTGGAAGTTTTGGCAAGGGCAACTGGGCGAGAGAAAGAAATAAAGGGTATTCAATTAGGAAAAGAGGAAGTCAAGTTGTCCGTGTTTGCAGTTGACATGATTGTATATTTAGAAAACCCCATTGTCTCAGCCCAAAATCTCCTTAAGCTGATAAGCAACTTCAGCAAAGTCTCAGGATACCAAATTAATGTACAAAAATCACAAGCATTCCTATACACCAATAACAGACAAACAGAGAGCCAAATCATGAGTGAACTCCCATTCACAATTGCTTCAAAGAGAATAAAATACCTAGGAATCCAACTTACAATGGATGTGAAGGACCTCTTCAAGGAGAACTACCAATCACTGCTCAATGAGATAAAAGAGGATGCAAACAAATGGAAGAACATTCCATGCTCATGGATAGGAAGAATCAATATTGTGAAAACGGCCATACTGCCCAAGGTAATTTATAGATTCAATGCCATCCCCATCAAGCTACTAATGACTTTCCTCACAGAATTGGAAAAAACTACTTTAAACTTCATATGGAACAGAAAAAGAGCCCGCATTGCCAAGACAATCCTAAGCCAAAAGAACAAAGCTGGAGGCATCATGCTACCTGACTTCAAACTATGCTACAAGGCTACAGTAACCAAAACAGCATGTTACTGGTACCAAAACAGAGATATAGACCAATGGAACAGAATAAAGCCCTTGGAAATAATACCACACATCTACAACCATCTGATCTTTGACAAACCTGACAAAAACAAGAAATGGGGAAAGGATTCCCTATTTAGTAAATGGTGCTGGGAAAACAGGCTAGCCATATGTAGAAAGCTGAAACTGGATCCCTTCCTTACACCTTATACAAAAATTAATCCAAGATGGATTAAAGACTTAAATGTTAGACCTAAAACCATAAAAACCCTAGAAGAAAACCTAGGCAATACTGTTCATGACATAGGCATGGGCAAGGACTTCATGACTAAAACACCAAAAGCAATGGCAACAAAAGCCAAAATTGACAAATGGGATCTAATTTAGCTAAAGAGCTTCTGCACAGCAAAAGAAACTACCATCAGAGTGAACAGGTAATCCACAGCATGGGAGAAAATTTTTACAATCTACCCATCTGACAAAGGGCTAATATCCAGAATCTACAAAGAACTTAAACAAATTTACAAGAAAAAATCAAACAACCCCATCAAAAAGTGGGCAAAGGATATGAGCAGACACTTCTCAAAAGAAAACATTTATGCAGCCAATAGACACATGAAAAAATGCTCACCATCACTGACCATCAGAGAAATGCAAATCAAAACCACAGTAAGATACCATCTCACACCAGTTAGGATGGTGATCAATACAAAGTCAGGAAACAACAGATGCTGGAGAGGATGTGGAGAAATAGGAACACTTTTACATTGTTGGTGGGACTATAAACTAGTTAAACCATTTTGGAAGACAGTGTGGTGATTCCTCAAGGATCTAGAACTAGAAATACCATTTGACCCAGCCATCCCGTTACTGGGCATATACCCAAAGGATTATAACTTATGCTGCTATAAAGACACATGCACACGTATGTTTATTGCGGCACTATTCACAATAGCAAAGACTTGGAACCAACCCAAATGTCAATCAGTGATAGACTGGATTAAGAAAATGTGGCACGTATACACCATGGAATACTATGCAGCCATAAAAAATGATGAGTTCATGTCCTTTGTAGGGACATGGATGAAGCTAGAAACCATCATCCTGAGCAAAGTATCTCAAGGACAGAAAACCAAACACCGCATGTTCTCACTCAAAGGTGGGAATTGAACAATGAGAACACTTGGACACAGGGTGGGGAAACATCACACGCCGGGGCCTGTTGTGGGGTAGGAGGAGTGGGGAGGGATAGCATTAGGAGGTATACCTAACGTAAATGACCAGTTAACGGGTGCAGCACACCAACATGACACATGTATACATATGTAGCAAACTTGCACGTTGTGCACATGTACTCTAGAACTTAAAGTATAATAATAATTAAAAAAAGAAGTTTGAAAGATTAGATAATGCTGTCACTTGAACCCAGGTGTCATGAGCTTTAAGATTAACAACACCTTCTGTAAGGTAAGGACTTATTTTCCTATATGGTCAGACTACAAGAAAAGCTCACTGGTCCATTAGTAGTAGCAGTAGTAGTCGTAGCAGCAGCAGCAGTAGTAGTAATAGTAGTAGTACTAGCAGCAGTAGTAGTTTTTTACCATTGATCTGAATTTTTTTTCTTTACATAAAGAAAACCTGAACCCATGACATCATTTCAAAAACAAAAACCAAAGGCCGGGCGCAGTAGCTCGTGCCTGTAATCCCAGCAATTTGGGGGGCTGAGGCAGGAGAATCGCTTGAGCCCAAGAGTTTGAGATCAGTCTGGACAACATGGTGAAAACCTGTTTTTACAAAAAATACAATTGGCTGGGCATGATGGTGAGTGCCTGTGGTCCCAGCTACTCAGGAGACCGAGGTCAGAGAATCGCTGGAGCCCAAGAGATTAAGGCTACAGTGAGCTATGATCATGCCATTACATTCCAGCCTATGTGACAGAGTGAGACTCTGTCTCAAACAAAGACAAAGCAAAACAAAAACCAGGTGGACAACTTGCACATTCCTGTCCAAATGCCAAGTCTCCTGCAGTACTGCGTTCTGAGCCTGGTGAAGGTAAGTACAGGAAGTAAAATGCTCTGGAAACTGACAGAACTAAGGAAGCGATACAAATGCTGGGAGAGAACAGACATGCTGTAGTTAATTCCAGGTACCTTAATGAGAAACAAGTGAGATCAGTTCATGGGCAGGTCTTGGAAACAGAGAACAGAGAAGCTGAGTTCAGCTGAATGAAGTACCTGTCCACATCCTAGGCACATGCCTCTCACTGCCCCACCACTCTGGGCTTCTTGGAGTCAACATACTTCCTCAGCACAAGACTTTTTAGAATTCTTTTTAAATTGACAAATTAAAATTGTATATACATATGGTATACAACATGATATTTTTGATATATGTATATGTTGTGGAATGATTAAATCAAGCTACTTAATTTGTGCATTGCCTCACATACTTAGCATTTTTTGTATTAAGAACACTTAAAAATCTCTCTTAGCAATTTTCAAGTGTAAAATATATTATTATTAACTATAGTTACCATGATGTACAATAGATCTTTTGAACATTCCTCCTGTCTACCTGGAATTTTTTATCCTTTGACCAACATCTCTCCAATCCCTCCTCCCCCCAGCCCTAGCTTTTTAGTTTGATATAATCCTATTTGTTTATTGTTGCTTGTGTTTTTGGGGTCATATCCAAAAAATCGTTGCTCAGACCAATGTCATAGAGATTTTCTCCTAGGTTTTCTTCTGGCAGTTTTACAGTTTCACTTGTTACGTTGAAGTCTTTAAACCATTTTGAGTTTGTTTTTGTATATGATGTGAGATGAGGATCTAATTTCATTCTTCTGCACGTGGGTAACCAGTTTTCCCAACACCACTTATTGAAGAGACTGTCCTTTCCTCATTGTGTGCTCCTGACATTTTTGTCAAAAATCAATTGGGATGTGCCTGACACTGGTCAGTTTTGGCTGTAGGTAGGGTTTCCTGGGACAAGTGCAGGCTCAGAGCTGGAGTCTCATGTAGGACTTGGCTGCCTGGCCAATAAGTGATTTGAACACCTTGAGAAGACAATCCAGGTTTTTTGGGGATAATGAAATTGTTCTTTCCATTGGGTGAACCGTAGTTCTAGCCCTATAAAAGTTTAGAATTAGAAGTGGAGATGCTGAAGTAAACCAAACTATGCTATTTATACCTTTGTATAAAGTTCAAGAAATCATTGAGACAATCTGAGTATACATAGATTTTAAGTGTTCGTAATAAGAGGATTGGGCGCATTAGAACAAAGACAGCCCTGCTTGTGATTCCACTTAAAATGCATAATTAAGTAATTACACATTTTGATTTCAGACATGATTTTAGATTGAGTTTAAAATTTGATTAGACCAGGCGCTGTGGCTCCTGCCTGTAATCCCAGCAGTTTGGGAGGCCAACGGGAGGTGATCATTTGAGGTCAGGAATTCGAGACCAGCTTGGCCAACATGATGAGACCTCTTCTCTACTAAAAATACAAAAATTAGCCGGGTGTGGTGGTGCACACCTGTAATCAATCCCAGCTACTCAGGAGGCTGAGGCAGGAGAATCGCTTGAACCCAGGAGGCAGAGATTGCAGTGAGCTGAGATCGCACAGTTGCACTTCAGCCTGGACCACAGAGTGAGACTCCATATCAAAAAAAATCTTTTAAAATTAATTTTATAGAAGAATGTTTAAGTGAGCTTAAGAGTCACTATATTTATAGGCTTAATGTATTACATTTATTACCATTGTTAAGGATTTGGAATGGCTTTGCTCTTTAGAATAGGCATTTGAAGCAGTCCAAAGGACATGGAATATTTTACATTTATCACTGCAGTTTCACATATTTGAGGGAATTTAATTAACCACAAGTAAGTGGGAATTATTAAGGAAGTTTAATCTGTTCAACTTGATGTGATCAGTCATTGATAAAAGAAAATGAAATTAACTATTCTTGTTTTGCTAGATGTATAAGTAGACTAAGAGTTGTCATTTGACCTTAGTGGCTCAAGGAAAACTTAGGTTTTAAAATGTGGCATACCCTCCTCCTTTCCAGTTTCCTTCAGCCTTTCCCCAAGAGGCTCAGGGGTCCCTGTGCTTTAGAGATTGGGGGGCAGGAAGGCTGCCCATGAAGGCTTCAGGACAAGTGGTGAGATGTGCTGCTGCCTCTCTAGGAGGGTCAGGGACTGAGACTGCTTACAGGGTCCAAAGGAGATCTGGCTTTACCTCTTGGGACAGGTGCCTTGTGAAAAAGCCATACACATTTCCTAAAAAGAAATGTCTTCAGCAACAGGGATCAGCAACAAATGGAAACACACTGCACCTGCCAGAGCCTGAGGTGCCACACTGCACCCCTCTCCAAGATGTGCCCGCTTTGCACTTTTGCCTACTCAGAACTAGGTCCTGGAGTCATATTAGCTATTACCCTTTGTCCAATGCTGTACAGATGACACCATTGCCAGTTACCTCTGCATCAATTTTATAGGAAAGCTGGTCTCAAGGCACTGTAAGTCTTATTTTAAAGACAAGGAGCATTACTCGGGCTTCAATAATGCATAGATCTGGAGCCTGATAAGACATAAGAGAAGGAGCATTTATCCAGCTGGCAGCAATTAGTAATGGAATGGCACATTTTGAGCCAAGGAATTACACAACCCCCTAAGGGAAGAGTTAGTATTATAAGAATGATACACCGGCCATGTCTCAGGCCCCTGGCTATGTCTCAGCCACTCACTGGAGTCTTCAGCCTATGCACATGGGATACATAAACTGCAAATGGCATGTCCAAATAAAGACCCATCACAAGACAGAAGACAAGAAATCACATTGATGAGATGGACACCCAGTAAGAATCTGTTGACTTGCCTAGGCAGGTAGGGGATTGTCTTAGTTCATTTTCATGCTGCTGATAAAGACATACCTGAGACTGGGAAGAAAAAAGGGGTTTAATGGACTTACAGTTCCACATGGCTGAGGAGGCCTCACAATCATGGCAGAAGGCAAGGAGGAGCAAGTCACATCTTACATGGATGGCGTCAGACAAAGAGAGAGAGTTTATGCAGGGAAACTCCCGCTTTTAAAACCATCAGATCTGGAGAGATTCATGCACTATCATGAGAACAGCACAGGTATATCAAGGATATATCTGCTGTCTCAGAGCTAGATGATGATGAAGCAAGGACAAGGATCCCAGATACCCAACTCTTTAATGTTCCCTATACCGTGATTCTAGTTACATTTAGCAAAGGTAAAACCTAAATTATGTGGATTCCAATTAAATGGGACAGGAGATGAGTAAAATATGCTTTCCTCAATGGATAGTATAATTTATTCTAGACCAATTGTGTAAACAAAATAGGAGTGAAATAATAGGCATATGAACAGACATTTCAAACACTCATGTCCTTTAGAATCACCACCTTATGGTAACTGATATGGAACACACACACACACACACACACACACACACACACACATCCCTATTAATTTTCAAAGGCAATCTAAGGATTTCCAATTGTTAGCTTAATTTGTTTAAAATGCAATTGAGAGTAAAAAAAATCTATTAGACCATTTTCTCTAACTTAAATTGACCTTTATTTACTAAGATTCACAAGTGAGTTCTTTCACAGAGTCTGTAAAAGGTAGAATGGGGAGATATTTGAGACAAAGGAAATGATATTATTAAAGACTTCAAAATATGTTTGGGTCTCTTCTGGTAAAGCCTCCTTGTTCCCCCAGGTTAAGACAAGACTGCCTCTCCTTACTCTCAAAGTACACATCTCTATCACAGTCCTTCCCCTGAGGCATCTTGTGATCACTGGTTATTGGGTTTCTCTCTCTCTCTAGACCAAGAGTTCCTTGAGGGCAGGAACTCTCTCTTTCTCTGTGGTCCCAGTACCTAACCCAATCCCAGGTACCCAGCAGAGACTGAGTAGATATTTCCTACTTATCACTGGATGACTCAGTTTCCGCTCCAGGTGTGAGAGATTGGCTTGTGGTAGATGAAAGGAGCATGCATGGATATGGTGAACTGACCCTCAGCCACTATTCCACTTGCTTTCTAGAGGCCTTTCTCTCCTGCAGAGGCAGAAAACTAAAGGCTGCTTCTCTGGAATCCTGTGCAGCCAGTGTTCTGTGTGTGAATTCAGTTCTATCAATTAGATGTGCTTTCCTGAGATTTGGATGTGGAAAGTGACATGCGGCAAGGGCAGGTCACCCTTCTCCACCTTGATTGTTGCTGCTGGCCAGACAGGTGGTAGAGAGACTGGGTTTATTCCCAAGTGTCCAGTCACTAGTCGTGTGCATTTTGGGGGACTTCATGGGTGTATGGGTGGCTCCCTGATATCTGGATTGCAGCAAGGATGGGGTTTGTTTTTTGTTGTTTTTGAGACAGTTTCCCTATGTTGCCCAGGCTGGAGTGCAGTGGTGCGATCTCAGCTCACTGCAACCTCTGCCTCCCAGGCTCAAGTGATTCTCATGCCTCAGCCTCCTGAGTAGCTGGGATTACACCATACCTAGCTAATTGTTTTGTATTTTTAGTAGAGATGGGGTTTTGCCATGTTGGCCAGGCTGGTCTGGAACTCCTGGCCTCAAGTGATCCACCCGCCTCAACCTCCCAAAGTGTTAGGATTACAGGCGTGAGCCACCATGCCCAGCCTGGGATGGATATGTTTTAACACTTCCAGTGGAAGCCTCTGGAACCCCCCCTGCCTGATTGGAGAATTCCCCTGGAGATCCAGTTTGGTGGTCTTGCATGGGGGTCATTCCTGGCAGTCAGCCAGGCAAAGATCCTCCAGCCTCCCAGTGATTTTGTAAGCCCTGAATTATCTGTATACTTCTCTCTGTGCTTCAGATTATTGGAATGGCTTCTGTCTGCTGCCTCTGAACCTTGACTGATGTAATGGAAAGGAGAAAGAAACCTGCTTGAAAGGAAGGCTTGCGGGACTTGATAGTACAATGTAGAGAACATAAGGCAATGAGAGGTGCCAGAGAAGTTACTAGGAAATGAGAGGCTCCCCTAACTCACGCGTATCTGTCTTAGACTCCGCCTTCACCATGTTGATAGGTCATGCAAGTACAGATGTCTGTGGAAGGACCGAGAGTGATAGGGGTTAGGGGGAGAGATTTAAGAGCCATCAGCATACACCTAGTAACAAAAGTGTATACGTAGAGACAAGCTCCTTGAAGAAGAGCTTGCAGAGACTCGAACTGGGAATCATTTCTTATTTTATGCTCTTAAAATGAAAATATAACATATATACAAGAAAGATATATGGCACGGTGGCTCACGCCTATAATCCTAGCACTTTGGGAAGCCAAGGCAGGTGGAGTGCTTGAGGTCAGGAGTTTGAGACTAGCCTGAGCAACATGGTGAAACCCCATCTGTACTAAAAATATAAAATTAGCTGGGTGTGGTGGCACACTCCTGTAATCCCAGGTACTTAGGAGGCTGAGGCAGGAGAATTGCTTGAACCCAGGAGATGCAGGTTGCAGCGAGCCGAGATCGCACCATTGCACTCCAGCCTGGGCAATAAGAGGGAAACTCCATCTCAAAAAAAAAAAAAAAGCACACATCTTAGATCCTTAGTTCAGTGAATCTTTACAGAGTAAAAACAATGAGTCACTCCCATCTAGATCAAGCTATGGAGCCCTACTGCACCCAGAGTTCTCCCTCATGCCTTCTTCCCAGTCCAAACCCTTCCAAAGGTAACCAGAATTCTCAGTGCTGTCACTGTAGATTTTTCCTTGTTTTTAAACTTTATATAAAGGAAATATTGCAGTAGGTGTTATTTTTGTGTCTGTGTCTGTTTTGGTTTTGTGTGTGTGTGCGTGTGTGTGTGTGTGTGTCTGGTTTTCTTACTCAATACAGGATTTGTGAGATTCATCCATGTTGTATAACTACCAATAGTTTGTTCATTTTTATTGCTATACAGTAATAGTAAAAGTCCATTGCATGACTTTTACACAATTTATTGATGTATTCTACTATTGATGAATATTTGGTTATTTTCAGTTTGGGGCTATTATGAATAGCACTACAGTGAATATTCTTCTTGTACATGTCTTTTGATGCACTTCTGTTGGGTATATACCTCAGGGTAGAATTGCTGGGTGATAGGGTATGTGTATAGCAGATATTTGCCAAACAATCTTCCAAAGTGGGCTCAAGCAGTCTGTCCACCTCAGCCTTTCAAAGTGCCGGTATTACAGGCATGAGCCACTATGCTCAGCCAGATGTTGCATTTTTTATAAATTGAAGTATTGTGGCAACTCTGTGTCAAGGAAGTCTATCAGTGTCATTTTTTCAACAATATGTGCTCGCTTCAAGTCTCTGTGTCACATTTAGGTAATTTACACAATATTTCAAACTTTTTCATTATTATTATAACTATTATGATGATCTGTGATTGGAGATCTTTGATGTTACTATTGTAATTGTTTTGGGGTACCAGGAATCACACCCATATAAGATGGGGAACTTAATAAATGTTGTGTGTGTTCGGACTGCTTCACTGACCTGCCATTCCCCTATATCTCTCCCTCTCCTCAGGCTTCCCTATTCCCCGAGACACACAATATTGAAATTAGGCCAACTAATAACCCTATAATGGCCTCTAAGTGTTCAAGTGAAAAGAAGAGTCTCTCACTTTAAATCAAAAGCTAGAAATGGTTAAGCTCAGTGAGGAAAGCATGTCAAAAACCAAGATAGGCTGAAAGCTAGGCCTTCTATGCCAATTAGCCAAGTTGTGAATGCAAAGGAAAAGTTCTTGAAGGAAAAGTGTTACTCTAGTGAACATACGAAGGATGAGAAAGTGAAATAGGCTTATTGTTGCTATGGAGAAAGTCTGGATCAAAGATCAAACCAGCCACAACATTCCCTTAAGCCAAAGCTTAATACAGAGCAAGACCCTAACTCTTTTCAATTCTATGAAGGCTGAGAGAGATGAGGAAGCTGCAGAAGAAAAGTTTGAAGCTAGCAGAGATTGGCTCGTGGGGATTAAGGGAAGAAGCCATCTCCATAACATAAAAGTGCAAGGTAAAACAGCAAGTACTAACTTGCTTCAGCAAGTTATCCAGAAGATCTAGGTAAAATAATGGATGAAGGTAACTATGAAAAACAACAATTTACAATGTTGTCAAAACAGCCTTCCATTAGAAGAAGATGCTGTTTAGGACTTTCATAACTACAGAAGGGTCAATGCCTGGCTTCAAAGCTTCACAGAACAGGCTGACTCTCTTGTTAGGGGCTAATGCACCTGGTGACTTTAAATTAAGTCAATGTTCATTTACTATTCCAAGAATCCCAGGGCACTTAAGAACTATGATGCATCTACTCTACTCTGTGCTCTACGAATGTAACAACAAAGCCTGAATGACAGCACATATGTTTTTAGTCATGGTTTACTGAATATTTTAAGCCCACAGTTGAGACCTACTGCTAAGAGAAAAGATTCTTTTCAAACTATTACTACTTATTCATAATGCACCTGGTCACCCAAGAACTCTGATGGAGATGTACAAGGAGATTCATGTTGTTTTCATGACTACTAACACAACATCCATGCTGCAGTCTATAGTTCAAGAAGTAAATTTGCCTTTCAAGTCTTAATATTTAAGAAATACATTTAGTAGTAAGACTATACCTGCCATAGATAGTGATCTCTGACAGATCTGGACAAACAGCCAAAAGATTATAACTCAACAAAAGCTGAGATGATCATTAGTGATTTATAGCAATAAGGTATTTTTTAATTATGGAAGGGAAAACCTTCTGGCAAGGAGTCACCATTCTAGATGCCATGAACAACATTCATGATTTGTAGGAGACGGTTAAAATGTCAACATTAACAAGGGTTTAGAAGAAGTTGATTCCAACCCTCATGGATGACTTTGAGAGGTTCAAGACTTCAGTGGAGGAAGGAACTGCAAGTGTGGTGGAAATAATAAAAGAAATAGAATTATAAGTGGAGCCTGAAGATGTGACTGTATTGCTGCAATCTCATAAAACTTACACATATGAGGAGTTGCTTCTTATAGATAAACAAAGAAAGTGGTTCCTTGAGGTGGAATCTGGTTCTGGTGAAGATGTCGTGAACATTGTTGAAATGACCACAAAGGATTTAGAATATTCCATAAACTTAGTTGATAAAGCAGCAGCAGGTTTGAGAAGACTGACTTGAATTTTGGAAGAAGATCTACTGTGGGTAAAAAGCCATCAAACAGTATCACATTGCTACAGAGAAATCTTTTGTGAAAGAAAAAAATCAATTGATGCAAAAAACTTCATTGTTGTCTTAAGAAATTACCAAAGCTACCCCAACCTTCAGCAATCACCACCCTGACCAGTCAGCAACCATCAACATCAAGACAATACCCTCCACCAGCAAAAAGATTACAACTGAATGAAAGCTGAGGTGATCATTAGTGATTTATAGCAATAAAGTATTTTTTAATTAAGGCATGTACATTGTTATTTTAAATAATACTATTGCATACCTAGTCTACTACCACATAGTGTAAACATAATTTTTATATGCACAGGGAAACAAATAAATTTGTGTGACTTACTTTATTGTGATGTTCACTTTATTGCAGTGGTCTGGAACCAAACCCACAGTATCTTCAAGCTTTGCCTGTAGATCCACTATCATTTATTGAAAAGACCATCCTTTTTCTGAACTTTGTGTTATATTCTGGTGATCTATTTTATTTTCATTTCACTGATACCTTAATATTAACTTCATTTTACAATAAAACTTGATATTTGCTGATAAAAATCTTGCAACTTCTTTTGTTGATCAAGATTGTTTTAACTTTTCTTGGCCCTTTGCATTTCCATATAATTTAAAAATCAATCTGTCAATTTCCAATTTGTCAGTGAACTACAGCCATTTTTTTTATTGGGACTGCATTGAATCTACTGATGGCTTTGAGTAGAATTAACCCTTAAAATATTGAGTCTTCTAATTGATGAACATGGTATATTTTTAAATTTATTTAGATCTTTTCAAATATTTTCAGGATATTTTGTAGTGTTCAGTATGGAGACTTTACCCATCTTCTGTTCAATTTATTCCTATCTATTTGATGATTTTTGCTTTTATTATAAATGGTATGGTCTTTTAAATTTCATTTTTCTATCCTTTTCTAACATATAGAAATACAATGTTAACCTCAGAATTGTCTTATTGTTGCGCCTTTGAGGATAATATTTTTTCTCTTTTATTCTGAAGATTTTATTTCCTTTAACTTTAGTTTTCAGCAGTCTTACAATGACATATCTATGTATGATTTACTTTTGTATTTATCTTGGTTAGAGATTTTTGAATATAAATACAGCTCAGATGCACAAATACAAAATGCAAGAAGGAGAAATACAGCTTCTTGAATTTGTGGCTTGATGTCTTTTGTCAGTTTTGGGAAATAGTTTCTGCCTGATTCTCTCTCCTCTCTAGGAATTTTAATTGCACATATATTAGAACTTTCTACCATGTTTCATGTACCTCTTTTCTCTATTTTTGAATCCTTTTTCTCTGAGCTTCAATTCGGATTTTTGGACTGAACTATCTTCCAGTTTGCTAATGTTCTCTTCTGCTTTTAGTTATCATCAAGTTCAGGTTTAGAGCTATCAATCCAGTTATTATATTGTTCAGCTATAGAATTCCCATTTAAGTTTTAAAATAGATACCAGTTCTCAATAAAATCCTCCACATTTTAATCTATTTTATGACTATTTCCATAAGTTATTTTAAAGTCTGAGTCTGATAAACTTAATATCTGGATCAGATGTGTTTCTCTTTCCATTGTCTTATTTTTTTTTTCTCTCTCTCTCTCTCCATTATATTTTGGTCTTTGGTCATATTTTCTGGTGTGCCTGGTAATTACAGATTAAATGCTGGACATTACGTATAAAAACTACAGGACTAAATGATGATTTCCTTACTACAGAGAGCATTCGGTTTTATCTGGGCAGCAGATCACCTTGATCAAATCAGAAATTGAGCTGATTGGAGCCAAGTTTTGGGTTTTGTAAGGGCTGTTTTTTCTCTTATTTGCCCTTACTCTTCAGATGTGGCCCTTTAGGGGTTCTCAATTAAAGGCCTGAAGTGCCTACCAGGAATTCTCTTTTTTAGAAGGTCCTGAACTCTGAGTTTTGTCTTCCTAGGACCATGAGACTACTAAAATCTCCGGTTAACAAGCAGTTTGTTGAGTGGTTTCTTGGTTTCTTGCCTCTTGGACTGTACATGTTTAGTTTAGAAATAGGGCAATTCCTTGAGGAAACATTACACGGAGAATGTAGGGCTCACTTCTCTAGAACCCTGGTTCCTCAAATCCTTTGATAGTAATGAATTCTACTTTTCTCCCCAGCCCAGTAAGACTCTTGCAACACAAGGTATTATTAATTTATTTGGCCTCTATTTTGCAGAAAATTATCTATACCAAATAGTGGTGGCTTACCTCAATGCATTTTATTTCTCTCCAGTATCTTGGCCCTTTAAATCCTGGTGGCTTTGTTACTCTCTGTTGTTTAGAGCTGTTTTTCTTAGGGGGACTGCTTTATCCTGCCCTTATGGGTTTTTTTTTTTTTTAATTTTTGAGAGAGGATTTCACTTTGTTGCCCAGGGTAGAGTGCAGGGGCATGATCTTGGCTCACTGCGACCCCTACCTCCTGGGCTCAAGCCATCCTCCCACTGTTCAGCCTCCCGAGTAGCTGGGACTACAGGTGTACACTCACGATGCCCAGCTAATTTTTGTATTTTTAGTAGGGGTGGGGTTTCATCATGTTGCCCAGACTGGTCTTCAACTCCTAAGCTCAAGCAATCCTCCCACCTCGGCTGCCCAGGGTGCTCGGGTTACAGGCGTGAGCCACCATGCCTGGCCTTCATGGTCGTTTTTTGTGGGAGAGTCAGTCCAATACAAGCTATCCGTTCATAGGTGGAAGTAGAAGTTTCCCATTTCTTAATTTTTAGGAAAAATAATATGTTGTCAGAAGTCTGCATTATGTGAAGGGAATATTCTTTCTCTCCTGTGCAAGTATGGAAGGCGTCTTGTGATGCTTGTGTCTTCCCAGCCTCATTGCTTTATTTGACATTTGCCCTTAAGCAGATTTGAAGACTTCTAACAATTTGGTCACAGATTCTGTAATTTTCCATCAGTCCCTGAGGACCTGAAATTCCTCAAACTGATCTCTGGGGAACAGAATGATTTTCCTTGGCTGCTTAGAGGCCGGGAGTGTGGTTATGGCAGCAGTAGATGCTGCTCCAAGTGTGGGCAGGGGTTAGCCTTGAAGAAGCCACTAGGATAAAATATGGGTTTGTGTCATCCAAAGCTCAATGAGGAAAACTGGCTAAAATAAATAATTCCCTCTTAAGATATGGCTGTTGACATGCCCAGGGAAATGGTTTCCATAGGAAACAATAAAAATAGCACTATTTTTAAACTGGGAAGGAATGGCACTTAGGTATCCAGATTTTAAAATAATATTGAATAACAGGAAATGTTGAAAGATTCAGCTATTTTGGTTTGACAGCATCTCTTTTTGCATTCCTCCTATTCTGGAGAAATGGAGAAGAGATAGTTCTTCATGTCCTCCATATACTTGAAAGAAATGTCAAAATGTCTTTAACCTTTTCTACAGGATAAAAATGGAAAATTCTGACACTGCAATCAGATGTTTCCATTTTTTGTCTATTGAGAGCTTTTCTTCAGTTGTTGAGAATTCTTTCAGTACACTTAGTTATCAACCAGCTACCATGAGTGTTTTTGGTTTTTTTGTCTGTTTGTTTGTTTTGTTTGTTTGTTTTGTTTTTGCTTGTGTTTTTTTTTTTTTTTTTGAGATGGAGTCTTGCTCTGTTGCCCAGGCTGGAGTGCAGTGGCTCAATCTCGGCTCACTGCAACCTCCACCTCCTGGGTTCAAGTGGTTCTCCTGCCTCAGCCTCCCAAGTAGCTGGGACTACAGACACACGCCACCATGCCCGGATAAGTTTTGTATTTTTAGTAGAGATGGGGTTTAGCCATATTGGCCAGGTGGGTCTCAAACTCCTGACGTCAGGTGATCTGTCCATCTTGGCCTACCAAAGTGCTGGGATTACAGGCGTGAGCCACCGCACCCGACCTACCATGAGCTTTTAAGAAATAATTTGGCTTTGATAAGAATAAATGACTCCAATTTTTCCCAGTATACTTGACTTGTTTACTACTGGTATCCAGAAATTTCTCCTTGCTTAATGAATCTTTATAAAAACATGTCTCCTCCCTTCTGATGATGGAATCATTCAGATTATGGAAATACAGACATTTACTTATGAGCAATGTGAAAAGTGTTTTTAACATTTTAAAAACTAATTTATTTTAAGAATTACTTTCTGCTTCTGGTAGAGAAACTCAGCCCACTGGAGGGAGAGTTAGAGGAAGCAGGGCCAACTATGGGTGCGGGGAGTGCTGGAGAAAGCCAGGTCCAAGGGGGCTTCCCACGGATGCTCAGGCAAATCAGGGCCTGGACTGCCCGCTCATGGATCTGAAGTTGAACCCTCAATCCCTCAGTTCTCAACCTTAAAGAGACAAAGAGTTTTAGAATTTTATTTAATACACGACAATTAAAGGTAAATTCAAATAACATCTCCATCACGGGACAGAGCTGTGTTCAGAAATGCCTCCAAGGTAAATTCTGATTGCTTAAGACCATGCTTTTGATGCCTCTGCCAGAAGTTGGTCCACATGGCATTCAGAAACAACTGTCAAAGGGAGAGTGGCTATTGTCCTTTAATGAAGTCCCTATAGCCAGGTTCTCCATGCCAGAGCTGTCGAGTGATTGAAGCCTGCTTTGAAACCTGGGGATGTCCCCTGCTCTGTCTACTATTGCTAAGAAACGTCCAGATCCCGAAGGAAATAAAAGACGTCAGGAGTAAAAAGATGGTGGTGGTTCTATTGATGTACCTAGTGATGTATTAGTATTTAGGGACAGCTTGAAAAGAGCTGAGGTAACATAAAGAAAGGTAGACAAAATAGATATTGGGCCTGGTGCGGTGGCTCATACCTGTAATCTCAGCACTTTGGGAGGCCAAGGTGGGAGGACAGCTTAAGCCCAGGAGTTCAAGACCAGCCTGAGCAGCACAGGGAGACCCTGTCTCTACAAATAATTTAAACATTAGCTGGGCATGGCAGTGTGCACCTGTGGTCCCAGCTACTCAGGAGATTGAGGTGGGAGAATCATCTGAGCCCTGAAGGTAGAGGCTGCAGTGAGCAGTGATTGTGCCACCGCACTCTAGCCTGGGTAACAGAGCGAGACTCAGTCTCAAAAAAAAAAAAAAAAGAAAGGAAAGAAATAAATAGACATTGTTCTGATCTTATGATAAAAGGAATTCCCAACCTTCAAAATGAAATTTTAAAACTTCCTCCTTTTAGAAATCTTCTGGTTGCGCCAGCCAGGAGTGAATGCCTGGCCCCTCTAACTCAGCATTTACACGCTGCTCTTAGGCAGTGTTAACTCCATATGGGCCTAATTTGTATTTCCAGCATGACAGTTCCTCAATGGGAGTTATTATGTCTACAGTTACTTTGTGCCCTCTGTAGTACCAAGGAAATTACTTTAAAGCAAGTAGCTGTGTGATCTCGAGGAACTCACATAACTTCTAAAAATTTTTGCTCATTTATAAAAAGAAGATAATGATAGTACCTACCTAATTGGGATTATGTAAAGATTAAATAACTCAAGTAAACTGTGAAGTATGCTTAGCACATGATACTCAAATAAATACTGTGCATGGGTAAATTTTTATATATACATACACACACACATAACATATATACTTCTATCTATTGATCTATACACATCTATATATATAAATATTGATGCTGGCCAGGTGTGTGTGGTGGCTCACGCCTGTAATCCCAGCACTTTGGGAGGCCGAGGTGGGTGGAGCACTTGAGGCCAGGAGTTCAAGACATGCCGTCTCCACTAGAAAAAAAAAATGCAAAAATTAGCTGGGCGTGGTGGCACGTGCCCATAATCCCAATTACTTGGGAAGCTGAGGCATGAAATTGCTTGAACCTGGAAGGCAGAGGTTGCAGTGAGCTGAGGTCGTGCCACTGCACTCCAGCCTAGGCAACAGAGCAAGACTCCATCACACACACACACACACACACACACACACACACACACACACTGATGCTATGCCATCCCAGGGCTCCCTGGCTAAGATAAAAGAAGAGCAAGCAGTGCCTGGCACACTTTCTAAACACATACTCTCCCCCTCCCTCTCAATCTTTGCAGTATTTAGTTTTTACTGTGTCCTCATCCTAAGGGAACCTGGCTAAGTGGTAGAGAAACTAGATAAGAGAGCATTTTCCCTAGTAGCCAAATGAATTTATAAATGCTTTCTTGTCACATTACGGAAACTTTCTAATAGGAAATTGTGCTGGTTGCTGCTGTCAATTTGTTGTTACGTAGAAGCTGCTAAGTGATTTCACCACCAAGGCCGCGGGTTTACAGAAACGTCTTTCCCACTCAGCAAAGACTACAGGCGACTTGACACACTACACTAGAATGAGTCCCAGCACATCTTCAGTACAGTGCGGTGGAGCAGCTTGGTACCCGTTGCCAGGGTACCACTCTCTCAATAGGGTTTCTAGGGTAACTGTCATCTCAACATCGTCGAGTTTGTATTCTGGCTATTCCTAGTATGAAGATGACAATCTGCTTCAATGCCTGAAGGTCTCTAATTTTATTCAGTATTTATGGCTTTCCTGCCCTCCTTCCTCATGCCCCATTCTTTCCAAAAACCCTTGCACATTGGCCTCCCTGCTACTTGACCACTGTCTTGGAGGAAGCACGCCCTCACAGTCTCCAAACGCAGCACTCTCCTGCCAGACCTCCATGCAGCCGATCTCCTCTCTGGAGTGTTTAAACGGTTCAGCGCCCTTCCTTTCGAAACCCTGTCCTTTATTGGCTTCTTGGGGATTATACTCTGGATTTTTCTCCTCTCTGACTAATCCATCTTTGTTGCTGTCATCCCTTCCCACCTTTTGTCCCTCAAATGTCAGCATTCCCCAAAGTTCTGACCTGAGCTACATTTTTTCTTTGCTCTATATATTTATTCCCACAAGAATCAATCCACTCACATGCTTATTACAATAATGGGCCAATGCAGACAAGTTTAATGAAAAAAGTAAAAAATGTCACACAAAATTCTAGACATAAACATTGACATCTATCTATCTATATTTATGCATATAGTTGCATTTCATAAAAACCAGATCATTCTATGTTTGGTAACCTGATTTCTAAGAATTCAATAATCACTTGAGGTCGGGAGTTTGAGGCCAGCCTGGCCAACATGGTGAAACCCCGTCTGTACTAAAAATACAAAAATTAGCCAGGCGTGGTGGTGCACACCTGTAATCCAAGCTACTCAGGAGGCTGAGGCAGGAGAATCACTTGAACCTGGGAGGCAGAGGTTGCAGTGAGCTGAGATTGCGCCACTACACTCCAGCCTGGGTGACAGGGTGAGAATACGACTCAAAAAAAAAAAAAAAAGAGAAAAGAAAAAATTCAATAATATGGTTTGAATATATGTATATGTCAATACAGGATTATCATCATTTTAGGTGTACCATATTGTATTTGTATTCTAGGGCTGCCATAACAAAGTACAGCAGCCTGGGTGGCTGAAGACAGCGGTCCCCAACCTTTTTGGCACAGGGACCAGTTTTGTGGAAGACCATTTTTCCATAGACCAGGGTGCAGCTGCAGGAAGATAGTTTTGGGATGATTCAAGCCCATTATATTTATTGTGTACTTTATTTCTATTATTATTACATTGTAATATATAAGGAAATAATTATACAACCCACCATAATGTAGAATCAATGTGAGCCCTGAGCTTGTTTTTCTGCAACTAGATGGTCCCATGTGGGGGTGATGAGAGACAGTGACAGGTCATCAGGCATTGGGTTCTCATAAGGGCCCACAACCTAGATCCCTTACATGTGCAATTCACAATAGGGTTTGCACTCCTATGAGAATCTAATGCTGCTGCTGATCTGACAGGAGGTGAAGCTCAGGCAGGAATGACAGCAATGGGGAGGGCTGTAAATACAGATGAAGCTTTGCTTGCTTGCCCACTACTCACCTCCTGCTGTGTGGCCCAGTTCGTAACAGGCCATAGACAGGGAGTTGGAGACTCCTGGCTTAAACAACAGAAATGTATTGTCTCACAGGTCTAGAGACTAGAAGTCTGACATGAAGGTGTCAACAGGGTTAGTTTCTTCTGAGGTCTTGCTCTTGGCTTGTGGAAAGTCATCTTCTCTGTGTCTTTACATGGTCTTCCCTCTGTGTATGTCTAAGATAATGGGTTAGGGCCCAGTCTCTTTAAAGGCCCTATCTCCAAATACAGCCACCTTCTGAGGCCCTGGGGGTAGGACTGAACACATGAATGGGGGAAACAATTCAGCTCATAGTGCGTGTGTGTTTATATATATATACACACACACATGTCCTGGTCTCTAATTAGTGTGATCCTTGTCTATATATATATTTACACACACATACACACAGGGTCTCACTCTCTCATCCAGGCTGGAGTGCAATAGTGTGATCACAGCTCACTGCAGCCTCGACCTCCTGGGCCCAAGTGATCCTCCCACCTCAGCCTTCCAAGTAGCTAGGACCAGAGGTGCATGCCAGTACAGCCAGTTAATTTTTTTTTTCTTTTGTAGAGATGAAGTCTCACTCTGTTGCCCAGGCTAGTCTCAAACACCTAGGCTTAAGCAATTCTCCCATCTTGGCCTCCCAAAGTGCTGGGATTACAGGCATGAGCCACCATGCCTGGCCATAGCGCATATATATATATATATACACACACACACACACACACATATATATATACACATATATACACACACATGTGTATATATGTATATATGTGTGTGTGTGTATATATATATATATATATATATTTTTTTTTTTTTTTTTGAGACAGAGTCTCACTCTGTCGCCCAGGCTGGAGTGCAATGGTGCAATCTCAGCTCACTGAAGCTCTGCCTCCCGGGTTCATGCCATTCTCCTGCCTCAGCCTCCCAAGTAGCTGGGATTACAGGTGTGAGCCACCGTGCCCAGCCCATAGCACACATATTTTTAAAAGGAATTCATTTGTGGTCATTTAAGCCATTTTTTCAAGTATTTAAATAATACCATGATAGTTATCTTTTATCCTTAGTTTTGGAATTTTCTTGTCATCCCTTTGGTTGATGAGTTGAATTTCACGAGTGGTCTAGACCAAATGCCGACTTCCCCTGTGAAACTGATCACAGGCAACCATTCCTTAACCTGTGACCCTGTGCTCTGCTGCGTGCTCCATCATCGTGGTAATTATTCTACTCTGCCCTGTGAGGGAGTCCTTAGTTACACTTTTGTCAATATACTTAACGTCAAAGACTGGTTCTTACGCATCCCTGCACCCTCCCAGCCTAGAGCACATTTGTGGGACTCTGTGGATGGATGGAATTCGCCAAAGTTACACTAATTCCCCTCAGGTGCTCAACACTTTCAAGGTTCAAACCTTATTTTTTCACATCATTTAGGCTCCCTTTGTCTCCTTTTCTTCTTGGTTCTTTCTTTCCATACTATTTTTATTTTTTATCCTAAAGAGATTTTTCAAAGCTTTGCCTCAAACTCACTGAACATCTGTGTTAACCTAGATAGCTAGATTTGTGGCACTGTTAAGACACCTAAGTTAAGAAATGGAATTTTATTATGAATTTTCCCTTTTGCCAGGAGGATAATAAATATTTAGTGAAGAGCTGATTGAGATCAAGTAACATGGTAAGTTTTTCTCGTGGTGATGAGTTTACGCATGGACAGAACCATCTTAGGGGCCTGAAAATATTCACCTAGTGTAACTTAGTGCTTCACCCTATTTGCACCTTTCCAGTGAATTACACGTGCATTTCACCTTTTCCAGGTGTTCTTACTAACCTGTGCTTGACAGCTCCTATGTTTTGCCTAAACCTCAATGATCAACGCTGCTAATAAACTGCTGTTCTACATCTCAGTAGATGTGGATGCTGACCTCCCTCAGCAACAGAGGACAAGGGCTGCACTAATTAGATACCAGGACATGTTCAAAAGGGAATGCCCTTAAATTTGGTGGTTTGTGGAGGATAGATTTTCATCCGAGGAAACATATTGTTTGGAAACTCTTTCAGTTATTTCTAAGCAAATCGGTTTAGAAATAACTAAAATTAAAAAGTGATCTTATTACTGGCTGGGTGCAGCAGCTCATACCTGTAATCCCAGCACTTTGGGAGGCTGAGGCAGGTGAATTGCCTGAGCTCAGGAGTTCGAGACCAGCCTGGCCAACATGGTGAAACCCCCATCTCTACTAAAAATAGAAAAATTAGCTGGGCATGGTGGTGCACGCCTGTAGTCCCAGCTACTCAGGAGGTTGAGGCAGGAGAATTGCTTGAACCTGAGAGGCGGAGGTTACAGTGAGCCAAGATCGCGCCACTGCAATCCAGCCTGGGAGACAGAGCTGGCTGGAGCTCTGTCTTAAAATACAGAGACTCTGTCTTAAAAAACAAACAAAAAAAGCAATCTTATTACTTTTGAAATTAAAAAGTAATCTTATTCATCAAAAAAATTAGGAAATACTGGCCAGGCACAGTGGCTTAAGCCTGTAATTCCAGCAATTTGGGAGGCTGACTTGGAAGGATAGCTTGAGGCCAGGAGTTGGAGATCAGCCTGGGCAACATAGCAAGACCCCTGTCTCTACAAAAAGTAACAAAATTAGCCAGCCATGGTGGTGCACACCTGAAGTCCCATCAACTCAGGAGGCTGAAGTGGGAGAATCACTTGAGCCTAGGAGTTTGAGGCTGCTGTGAGCTATGATCATGCTACTACATTCCAGCCTCAGGGACAGAGTGAAACCCTGTCTCTAAAAATAAAATATTTGGAAATATTGTAGGAATAAAAAAACCCTTTTAGATAATAATAAAATATAATACTCTCCCCTGTACCCACATATAACACAAGAAGTAAAATATTATACATTCAATTTAAACTCCTTATTCTTTTTTAATTCTTTCCTCCTTTCTTCCCTTGCAGATATAACAAATATCCTGAATTTTGTGTTCAGCATTCCTTTTGATTTTTTTGAATTTTAGAATAAATGTATTTAACTATAAACAATGTATCCTGTTGTAATTCATATAAAAGATATCATAATATATGGAAACTCCAACAAATTTCTCTTTCCATTCAACATCATTTTTTCTGAAATCGTTTATTCTTACATTTCTAATTATTTCATTTCACTCTCATATAATATTCTATTTTATGAATAGTCCACAATTTATCTAGTCTCCTACTAATGGATATATAGGTTGTTTTTAGTTTTAATTTTGTTTTTTACTATCAAAAACAGTGCTTTAATGAAAGCTCTTGGATATGTCTTCTTCTGCACAGTACTAATTGCCTAGATGGAGGTATTGGATGAGAGTTCTGTTGTTTCACCTCTTCATCAGCATTTGGTGTTGTTTCCACTGTGGTTTCTTCACTATCATTGCTTACTACCGAAAGTTGTGCAGAACAAGAATTGTCTTAGTCGGTTCAGGCTGCTGTAACAAAACACCATATACTGGGCGGCTTAAATAGCAGACATTTATTTCTTATAGTTCTGGAGGCTGGAAGTCCAAGATCAAGGTGATTATGATAAATATGTGTATTTTTAGTGGTTATTTTAGTGGCTATTTCCAGAACAGTCACTTAAAAATAAGGCAAGGAAGTACAGCTAAAAAGCCAGTAGAGAAATTAAAATTTTTGATAAAAATTTTTGATTAAACTAAAAGAAGGCAGGAAAGGAGTTACAAAGAATCAAAATATAGGATCAGTTATATAGTTATACAGTTTGATCTTATATTTTAATTCTTTATAACTCTTTGTATTTTATTTAATGGTAGGCCTAAATCTAATCATATCAATAATTACATCAAATGTAAAGGTACTAAGCATGCTCATTAAGAACAGATTTTCAGACTAGATTTATTAAAAATCAAGACCTAACTACATGCTGTTTAAAAGGGTTACCCCGTGTAAAGTATCAGAGGGAATGAAATCAAATAATGGAAAAAGATATACTATGTAAACAGCACATATAAAAAATCTGAGATGGCTACATTAATACCAGATAAAAGAGACTTCAACACAAGGAAGAGAAACAAGTTTTAGTAAGTGTAAAAGAATGGGCCAGGCAGTGGTGCTATGATTGTAATCCCAGCACTTGGGAGGCTAAAGCAGGAGGATCGCTTGAGCCCAGGCATTTGAGACCAGTTTGGGTAACATAATGAGAACTTATGTCTACCAAAAAAAAAAAACCAAACAAACAAATTAGCCAAGCATGGTGGTGGATGCCTGTAGTCCCAGCTATTCTGAAGGTAGAGGCAGGAGGATCTCGAGCCCAGGAATTCAAGGCTGCAGTGAACTGTGATCATGTCACTGCACTTCAGTCTGGGTAATAGAGTGAGACCCTGTCTCAAAAATAAATAAATAACTAAACTAAACTAAATAATAAACAAAAGGATTAAAATCTTACAGATTTTCTGACCACAAAATAATTAAGTTAGAAATGAATAGCTGTATGTAGAAATTAAATAACTTACTCTTTTTTTCATAAAGCTATATTTTTTCCATTTAAATGACAACCTTTATTCTGAGATTATATTCTTCCTAATTTTAGGGGCTAAAATAGATTTTCTTTTACATAATGTGCTGATAGCAGGTGGTTATTTGTTTTGTTTGTTTTTATGTCCTTAGCCGGCAAAATTAAAAGCCAGAAACTGAGGCCCCAATTATTTTTTTTTAATACAAATCTACTGATGCTTAAAACTCAGAGCTTAGGAACCACAGATTTGGTAAAGGCCAATCTTCTTGTTGCATATTTCACAATATTGAATTCTTTCTTGGTGAGTTCCCCATACAAGTTATGAAGCAGGATAAAAGTTAGTCTTATATTAAGTCAGTGTAAATATGGCCTTAATTTCAATCACCAAAGAAATGTATTTTTCTTGTACACCATGGTTACAGCATGTTTTATTAAAACTAATTATACTAGTACCTACCAAGAGAATATCAATTTAAAAGTTATAATGCCACTTCTATGATGTCATTACTTCTATAGGACTAGCCTGTGTCACATGTGTGAGCAATATTGGTCCAATGCAGAAACAAAGAAGTCTGGGTGTCCAAGCAGGCCACTTTTCTGGGTTAGGGTTTCAGTGGTACCATAGATGGCTGCCAGTCTCAATGTACACTTTGGCCCATTTATCTTTATAAATCATACCATATAGCTTTGATATTTACATACATTTAAACTGAGAAGAAATATGCACTACAAAAAAGCACAGTTGAGTGGGTTTCATGTGTCAGAAATAACTCCATATTTCACAGTTATTTTTATGTCATTAGCTACCCTTGATAAAGAACGATTCCATATAAACGTACAAACTGGAACATAATTTTATAAAACTTTAAAGAGATCTTTGTAAATCACAGTGTGTTTGCTTATAAACAAATCAAATCAATTAATCTTCATTTCTTCAAAGTGTCAAAAACAACAGAGTAGCTGGACATTACTTTTTATAATCAGTTTCAGAGAAAATACAGGAATAATGATCAATGGCATTTTGGAGCAGATAAAACTGCTGAGTTTTATGTTTGGGTCTTTCATTCTGTGATTTGCTATAATAGTATTCCTTCCTATTAGCTGTTCTTGACAATATTAGTTCTATATTCATTTGAAATGAGCATTTATATTAAACTCCAAAATTACCTCTGGTAGTATCCAGAATATATGTCAGAAACCCCTAAAAGCAACTTCTGTTTTCCTCTTAATTAAGATAACATTTAGTCATGTTAATAACTATTCAAACAACAACTTCAGATTTTCAAGACCAGTAGGATGCCTTGCAGTAAGCATGCATAGGCTGGTGCACCTGGCCAAGTTATAATGCAGTTATCAATACTTAGTTCTTCTTGGTTTTTTTCAAATAGCGATCCCGTGTAGACTTTTCATAGCCATGATTATTTTAAAATAAATCCAAGATGGCAGGATTGAGATTATCAAGCCCATAAGAGCATGGATCAGGTATCCATTGTTTTGGGATTGCAGGCCTACTGTTTTAATTGCAGACTTCAAAATGTCCCCGAAGAGGGCTTATCCAAAGTTGGCTTTCGGATTTTAGCCAGTTTTATAGCTACGAAGTATGGCAGGACACTCTGCACAAAGATGCCCTTGCTCCTATACTCCCCATGGAGGTACTGAGAGAAGAAATCAACAAAAGTCTTGGTTGCAGAACAGATCGTCAACAGTGGGACGGGGAACATGCCTCTGCCAGCGGAGAGGTTCAGATTCACCCCTTTAGATCTTTCCATTATGCCAGGTGCACCAATTGTGCCATCTTACAAACAGAGAGAATATTAATATTTATCATTTTCTTGATCATATTGTCCAAGTCAGGAATGTCCAAAAAGTATTTGGGATACTCATATGACATTCCCACGTTGTTCACTAAGACGCCGATTTCAAGACCAGCCAAGCCTGTTTTAATTTTATCATAAATATCTTCTGATGCAGTCAACAGCAGTGGTTCTTGTCTCCACTTTGAAGTTTTCTTTTATTTCCCTGGAAACCTGGTCAAGTTTATCCTGTAATCTGCTGATAAGGACAACCGCCATTTCATGTTTTGCTAACTCTTCTGCATACGATTTTCCAGTTCCATCAGTACTACCTGATGTGCCCATTCCCCAGGCCCTGGGCCGACCTCCGACTCGTTCCCCACCCCCCAGACCCAGAGGGCCCTGAAGAGCGAGTAGCAGATGCGCAGGGCTAGGTAGGCCACGGTGCCTGCGGTGCCTGCGCCTACCCAGTACAGGAAGCTGGCAGCGGGGAGAGCGCTCTCTATGGCTTTCCATTAGGGCTCACTACCTTCGTGAATCTAAACAACTTACTTCTAAATAAACCATGGATAAAAGCAAAAATCATGAGAAGAAATCTAAGGAGAAAATTAGAAAATACTTTAAACTCTGATAATAAAGATACAACATATGAAAATGTGTGGGATGCAGGTAAGGTGGTCCTTAGAGGAAAATTTATAGGTTTAAATACTTGTATTTGAAAACAAAAAAGTTTAAAATTAATCTAAGTTTTTATCTTAAGAATCTAGAATAAGATGAGCAAATTAAACCCAAAGAAAATAGACGGGAAGTACTTATAAAGATAAAAGGTATAAATAAAATAGAAAACACACAATAGCTTAAACTAACAAAGCAAAAGTTGTTTTTCTCAAAAAAAATTTAATGAAATGGATAAACCTCAGCAAGAGTGACTGAGAAAAATTGATCATTCGGACATTAAATAGATAATAACAAGACTATGAACAACTTAAACTAAATAGAAAAATTCCTTGAAAAACATAGCTTACCAAAACAGACCCAAGATGAAAGAGAAAATTAGAATAGCTCTGTATCTTTTAAATAAATTCAATTTTCTATCATCAACTTCTTCTCAAATAGAATTCCAGAAGCAAATGAATTGACTGGTGAACTTTACCAAACACTTAAGAAAGAAATATCAATTTTACAAAAACCATTTCAAAAACATAGATGAGGAAACAATTTCCATCCCATGTCATGAGGCAGGAGAATCCTGAGGCCAATACCTGACAAAGACATGACAATAAAAAGAAAAGAAAAAATATATCATTAACCAGTTACCTTCATGAACGTAAATGTATTTTTTTCATACAATGTTAGCAATTCAAATCCAGCAATATGTGAAAAGGACAATATATGTTGATCAAGTAAGGATTTTCTCAGAAATGTAAAAGTTTATTTATTTACTTTTTGAGAGGGTCTCTCTCTGTCACCAGGCTGGAGTGCAGTGACATGATCTCTGCTCACTGCAACCTCCACCTCCTGGGTTCAAGCAATTCTCCTGTCTTAGCCTCCTGAGTAGCTGGGATTACAGGCACACACCACCACGCTTGGCTAATTTTTGTATTTTTAGTTGAGACGGGGTTTCGCCATGTTGCCCAGGCTGGTCTCGAACACCTGAATTCAGGTGATCCACCAGCCTCGCCCTCCCAAAGTGCTGGGATTACAGGTGTGAACTACCACGCCTGGCCCTAAAGGTTTTTTTTAGCATCCAATTATTAAGCAATGTAATCTATCATATTAGTAAAATAAAGCAGAAAACTATGTCGATAAGTGCAGGAAGAACATATGACAAAATTCAACACCCCAACATATAAAAACTCTCAGCAAACAAGAAATAGAAGAAAATTTTTTCAACCTGATAAAAGGCATCTAGAGAGGTACCGAAAGGTGACATTATACTTAATAATAAAATATCTGATGCTTTCACCCTAAGACTGGGAATATGTAAGGATGTCATCATAAATTTGTTTAATATAGTTGCTGCCTTGGCATCCATTTTTAGGCCTAATGTAAGTTGTTTACAACCAAGTCATAGCCCATCACCTTTGCCCTAGTTAAAACTCCCCCCCGGCCCCGCCTAGTTGTTTTTGCTATAGCCCACTTGCTTTTCATCCCACTAACTCAAAACCCCATACACCCCACAGCTGCTACCACTGTAAAACTGAATCATCAATATCAGAGTCATGGAAGCAAGTTCTCCAATCTGTATTTTCATTAAACTATCCAGTCCACAAACCTAGGAGATAGTGCCCACGGACCTTAATGAAGACATAGTCCCAGAAGTCCCTCCCCACCCCCGACCCGCCCACTGGATGAACTCCTCAAAGCCTCCAGACTCCCCACTGGCCTCCTGCAGGCACCCTTAACCTCTCTGGGACCTATGAGCAATACATTTCTTTGGTTTCATGCATCTTGGTTTTATTTCCTCATCATATCTCACCTGACTGATACACAGGAACCTAACTTTTCCCTCAGTTAGAGTTCTCCTAGAGAGGGGTTATCTTGCCCTACGGGCACTCTTGAGATGAGACTTGGCTGTAGAGGTGGGGCTCAGACACCAAACCAGACTGAGGACTAGCTAAAAGCAGGGGACAGCCAGACACATTGTCTCACGCCTGTAATCCCAGTACTTTGGGAGGCTGAGGCGAGTGGATCACCTGAGGTCCGGAGTTCGAGACCAGCCTGGCCAACATGGCGAAACCCTGTCTCTAATAAAAATACAAAAATTAGCCTGGCATGGTGGTGGGAGCCTGTAATCCCAGCTACTCTGGAGGCTGAGACAGGAGAATCACTTGAACCCGGGAGGCGGAGATTGCAGTGAGCCAAGATCATGCCACTGCACTCCAGCCCGGGGCGATAGAGTGAGACTCTATCTCATAAGTAAATAAATGCATAAAAGAGGGAGCAAAATCAACTTTCAATCAGTCATGCCTGCCAGTGTGCCATGTCACTTTACCGTTGTCATGGCAACATCTGGGCATTACTGCCCCTTTTTATGGCAATGACGCAATGACCCAAAAGTTGCAGCTCCTTCCCTAGAAATTTCTGCATAGACCACCCTTTAATCTGCATGTAATTAAAAGTGGGTATAAATATGATTGCAGACCTGCCCAGAGCTGCTGCTCTCTGCCTTTGGGGTGGCCCTGCTCTGCAGGAGCCATTGCGGAGCTGCAACACTGCTGCTTCAATAAAGCTGTTTCCTTCTACCTCTGGCAGGTCCTTGAATTCTTTCCTGGGCAAAGCCAAGAACCCAGCAGGCCATGCTCCACTTTGGGGCTTGCCTGCCCTGCATCACTCTCGAGAGACCTCAAGACGAAATTAGAAAGAAACCATAACAATAGAAACCACAACAATAGAAACCACAACAGATGTCTACTATTTTACTTTCTTCATTGTTCAACACAAAAAAAGGAAGAACTATAAAATAAGTATTTAATGCTATTTGCTGGTCTGCTTTTTTGTAGTGGCATGGACTAGCAATTCGGAAACCTTTTTGTGTTCTAGGCTTGAGGATATGAGTAAATGTATTGAGGATCATGGGAGGAAGAAGCTACAGATGTGAAAAGTGGGAAGGATGGACTATAGATGCAGTTTTAAATTGGAATTACAGGTTGTCAGCTTGAACACACGGTGTTTTAACATTGAAGAAAGTAAACATCTATACATATGTGTGTCTATGTTTTTTTAAAGATAGAAACAGAGATGAACAAACACATATATATTTTCCACTAAAAGGAGCTTAGGGACCCTTGGAGAAATGACAGATTGCAAGGCTGGAAAGACAAAGTACATGATGAGGCTGGAACATTTGACTAAATCAGATAGAAGAGAGGCAACCATTCAATGAATGTCAAATTCAATAGGGGCGGCCGGACGCTATGGCTCACACCTGTAATCCCAGCACTGTGGGAGGCCTAGGTGGGTGGATCACTTGAAGTCAGGAGTTTGAGACCAATCTGGCTACCATGGTAAATCCCTGTCTCTACTAAAAATAGAAAAATTAGCTGGGCGTAGTGGTAGGTGCCTGCAGTCCCAGCTACTCAGGAGGCTGAGGCACAAGAATCACTTGAACCCGGGAGGCAGAGGTTGCAGTGAGCCAAGATCTCCCCACTGCACTCCAGCCTGGGCGATAGAGTGAGCCTCCATCTCAAAAAAAAAAAAAAAAAAAGAAAAGAAAAAAATTACATAGGGGTTAGCTTAAGGAGCTAATTCTAGCCACCTCTAGAATAATTTGAACATCAAAATAACTATCAGTAAGAATAGATTTTAACCCATTGAATAAAATAAGTATCTGGAAGGCCATGCTGATATAAATACACCAGTTTGTATAGCATGAATGGTACATAAATGGGGAGAAGGGAAAATGCTTCCTTGCCATAAAATGCCAAGAAAGAGAGAAAGAGAGAAGAAAAGGGGGGGGGGGGAGGGGAGAGGGAGGGAAGGAAGAAGGAAGGAAGGGAAAAAATTAGAAATTATTGGGTGAAAGTTTGATGAAGAACAAAATATTTACACAATCTCTGTCTTTGTAATTATTATTATTATTCTGAGATGGTGTTTTGCTCTGTCACCCAGGCTGGAGTGCAGTGGCATGATCACAGCTTACTGCAACCTCTGCCTCCTGGGCTCAAGCATCCTCCCCGCTAAGCCTCCTGAGTAGCTGGGATTACAGGCACGCACCACCATGCCTGGCTAATTTTTCTATTTTTTTGTGTAGATACGAGGTTTTGCCATGTTGCCCAGGCTGGTTGGTCTCAAACTCCTGAGCTCAAGTGACCCACCCACCTCAGCCTCCTAAAATGCTAGGATTACAGGCATGAGCCACTGCGCCCAGCCACTGTCTTTGTAACTGTTAATTACAATGGAAAAATGGAACTTTATATTGGAAAAACCTGGTGGAACCACCTTACCCTAACGATCAAAACGAACATCATTAATATCGGGACCACCAGCATCGTGTGCCTTTTGATATGGTACTGAGAAAGACACAGCATTACTGCATTGGTCCTCCTATCAAAAATGCATAACCTGATTTCTGTCCCCAAGGCATCCAAATGAGCTAAATAAAAAGGTGGAGAAAAGACCTAGCTTATTAGGAAAAAAAGTATATCTGTGTCATCCCAGAAAAGATGTAAGATAAAGTATAAGTTACTATGTTACTTATGTTTTGAAATAATTTTAAACCCAGAAATGAGTCTGTATTAGAATTAAAATGTCTCTTAAGGTGAAATATTATAGAAACAACAGAAATTTATAAAAATGAGAAGTTTTAGAAAATGTATTTGCACTCTTTATCTTACTGAATTATCTATAATCAGGAATAATCTTAATATTTTTATACACAAACTGAAAGAATCCTCAGATTTTATTAATGTAAAGTTATCCAGATGTTCGTAGGAAAACAAAGACACACACATTTTTTCCCCTGAATGTAGCAATCAGGCTATTGGCCCCCTAAAGAAATCCTTGTGAGTAAGTAGACACTCTCATAGATATCTCAATTACTTTTAGGAAGAAAACAATATTAAATAGTGAAAATTGCTAAGTGAGAAAAAGGAAAATCATAATACATTTAACACCTGCATATGAATTGACTATTCACAAGGCACTTTCATATATATTTTTTTAATCTCACAAACAACATTTGAGGTAGGTGGTTTCAGTTGTTCATTCCAATGAGGTTTTTATTCCACAGAAATGCCAACAAGGATGCCAAGATGAAAAAATCACTTGAGGCCAGGAGTTTGAGAACAGCCTGGTCAACATAGTGAGACCCCCATCTCTACAAAAAATAATAGTAATTAGCTGGATGTGGTGGAATGCACCTGTAGTCCCAGCTACTTGGGAGGCTGAGGTTGGAGATTGCTCAAGCCCCGGAATTTGAGGTTACAGTGAGTTATGATAATGCCACTGCACTCCAGCATGAGCAACAGAGTGAGACCATATCTCTTAAAAACACACACACAAAGGATGCCCAGAAAAGTTTGTGCTTGGATCTGGTTTCCATGTATTTGGAAAATAAATAAACGTGAAACAAATTGTTTTTTTGACTAGCTTTAGTTTAGAAATCGCAATAGACATTTCTCAAAATCCATTCTTTACAGAGAAGACCAGAAACTTTTGAAATCCAATTTAGATTCTTTCTGATTAAGCAACATTGTTAGTAGAGAGAAGCATTTCTTTGTTTTGCTCATGTCCTTTGAAGAGTAAATAACTGCTGACTGTCCAGATGTAGGTGTTAGGAAAATCAGTGCTGAGCTCTGGCCTTTGGAGCCAGACCTGCAGAACTCAGAGGCTCACCCTGTGGTGTTTTCCCCGCTGGGCCTGATCTTAGGATAGTAAAATTGTTTCTCATTGCTCAAGGAAGCTTCTCCTTTTACCATCATGTTTACTGTTCTGTGGCACATTTTACAATTAATCAACAAAATTGTTTTGGTGACTTTGTATCTCTTCATAATTTCTGCTTCCTTAAAACGGAGTGCATCTTATTTTGTTTCTCAGTTAAAAAATGTCTGTATTTTGTGTCAATTTTGGCCTGGGCTGGCGGCACACTCTCTAGACTTCAGCAGCACCAGCAGCTGGAAACAGCATAGGTGTGATTCTTCAAAAGTGCTGTCATCATTGAGTGAGGAGCTGAGGTCCAGGCAGAGCAGGCCAGGCTGGAGCAGGTATCTTGTAGTTTTATCAGTGCAGCCCCAAGGTAGTGTCTTGGCCTCAGGGAGGCCACCACGGCCTGCGTTGGACAGCCGAAACCTGGTGTACGCCCTCTCCTGAATTTGATTGTGAAGAAACATCAGACAAACCCCAATCGAGAGATATTCTACAAAATAAAGGACGCCACTCTTCCAAAATGTCAAGATTAAGAAGCTCAAAGAAAGGAGGTAGGACTGTCCCATGTGAAAGGAGATATAAAAGGTTTAACAACTGAGTGTGATGGACTGGATCCTGAATTGGGAAAAATTAACCATATAGGACATTATTAAGACAATTGAAGAAACTGTAATATGGGCTGCATGTATGTGTGTGTATACGTTTGCCTATAATTATATGAGTCTGGAGAAGGCTATACAACATGTTATTAACATTGATTACCCGAGGGAAGGGTGGGGATGGGAAATTAAGAGAAAAATACTACAATTTTTTTTTTTAAAGCACACAGGATGAAAGTAGCATGTATGATATGATTCCATTTTTGTTAAATGATATGGATATAAGTGTGTATGTATGCATAAAATGAATTATACAAAGATGGTCAACAAATCATTAACCATTGTTTTCCAAGGTGATGGGAATTTGAACTTTTACATTCTTCGTATTTGTTTTTATTTATTTATTTATTTTTTGAGACGGAGTCTCGTTCTGTCGCCCAGGCTGGAGTGCAGTGGCGTGATCTTGGCTCACTGCAAGCTCCGCCTCCCAGGTTCACGCCATTCTCCTGCCTCAGCGTCCCGAGTAGCTGGGACTACAGGTGCCCGCCACCACGCCCGGCTAATTTTTTCTATTTTTAGTAGAGACGGGGTTTCACCGTGTTAGCCAGGATGGTCTCGATGTCCTGACCTTGTGATCCACCTGCCTTGGCCTCCCAAAGTGCTGGGATTACAGGGGTGAGCCACATTCTGCATATTTTTGTGTAGTATAATTTTTTTCAATGCACAGGTATTATTTTTATAAACATACTAAAAAGTAATATTTTTGTGTCATAAAAGCAAGAAAAAGTTACTCAGGGAACAACTATAAGAAAGTTTTGAGGCCGGGCGCGGTGGCTCACGCCTATAATCCCAGCACTTTGGGAGGCCGAGGCAGGCAGATCACGAGGTCAGGAGATGTAGACCATTCTGGCTAACACAGTGAAATCCTGTCTCTATTAAAAATACAAAAAAAAAAAAAAAAAAATTGGCTGGGCGTAGTGGCAGTCGCCTGTAGTCCCAGCTACTCGGGAGGCTGAGGCAGGAGAATGGGGTGAACCCGGGAGGCGGAGCTTGCAGTGAGCCAAAATCCGCCACTGCACTCCATCCTGGGCGACAGAGCGAGACTCCGTCTCAAAAAAAAAAAAGAAAGTTTTGAGGCGAGGCACGGTGGCTCACGCCTGTAATCCCAGCACTTTGGGAAGCCGAGGAGGGCAGATCACCTGAGGTTGGGAGTTCGAGACCAGCACGACTAACATGGAGAAACCCCGTCTCTACTAAAAATACAAAATTAGCCTAGCATGGTGGCGCACGCCTGTAATCCCAGCCATTGCACTCCAGCCTGGGCAACAAGAGCGAAACTCCGTCTCAAAAAAAAAAAAAAAGTTTTGAATTAAAGTTTTTCTGCTTCAAACTAATATTTTCTTGTTGTGCTGAGTTTATTATTATATTTTAAGCACCTTACATATTTCAACACAAGATGTTTCCAGCTGTGCTGAGCACATGCTAAAGTGGGAGCTGACTCTCTGGGTTGGAAGAAATTAAGGTGTCTGATTTTCTGAAGAATTTTGTTTGGTATAGAAGCTTCAGCAGTTACTTCCAGCCATCCTAGAACTCTCTCATGACATCCCTTCTGGCGATTTCGGAGTTCTCCTAGGACTGTGACCCTTTGACCTGTATGTACCTTGACCACGTGAACAGCACACTCATTTTTGGCCTTAAAAGATATATAAATCATGTCCTGTCCTGGAATCCGAATGTCTTCCCTTTTCACAGTGGATAAGGCTATACTTCCTCTTGGCTTCTTTAAGGTATGCTGAGAACTAATGAGATGGGTTTGTGGAATGCTTTGAGCTGCTGACATGAAAAGAACAATGCTCTAGCTTTGTGAATAACATAACCCCTATTGTCAGTGAATCCACTGAGTCAGATGAGGACAGGGAGAGACCTACTAGAATCAAAGATACTAACAAACCAGGATGGCAGTGACAACTGAGGAGGGTGATGAAAACGTAAAGAAGGTAGAGTAATGCTCCCAGAAGGAGGTCTCGACTAATAACAGATGGGGAATTGGTGAATAAACTTCAACTTTCTTGCCCCTCAGTTGGGATAACTCTGGCAGGTTGCACACCTCGGGCCTCCCAGAGTCCCCTAGAGCAGGGATCCCCAAACCCCAAAGACATGGACCAGTACTGGTCCACAGCCTGTTAGGAACTGGGCTGCGCAGCAGGAGGTGAGCAGTGGACAAGCGAGCGAAGCTTCATCTGTATTTACAGCCCTCCCCGTCGCTCACATTACTGCCTGAGCTCCATCTCCTGTCAGATTAGCATTAGATTCTCATAGGAGTGTGAACCCTGTTGTGAACTGAGCATGTGAGGGACCCTAGGTTGCATGCTCATTATGAGACTCTAATGCTTGATGATCTGTCACTGCCTCCCATCACCCCCACTGGGGCCGTCTAATTGCAGGAAAACAGCTCAGACTTCCACTGATTCTACCTTATGGTGAGTTGTATAATTACTTCTTTATATATTATAATGTAATACTAATAATAGAAATGAAGTACACAATCAATGTAATACACTTGACTCATCCCAAAACCATGCCCCCGTCCCCTCACCCTCCGGTTCATGGAAAAATTGTCTTCCACAAAACTGGTCCTTGGTGCCAAAAAAGTTGGGGACCACTGCCCTAGAGGGTCCGAGTTTCGGTGGCCCACCGTGGTAGCTTGCTCGATAGCGCATGCTTTATTGGTTTCTTTTCCCTCCCTATCTCACTTCCTCACTCTTCTGCTGGTGTTTTCTGCAATCCCCTCCCAAATAAACTAATTGTGCTTGGATCCCTGTCAGTTCTACTCCAGCTAGAAACATCATGCACTTTCCCAATAATTTACTTTTCTGTACCCATCCCCATTTCCCTGAGAGACTAACCCTTTCATATTCTTCCTGTCCAAACTGTCAAGGTCAGAGGTGCACTTTGCTACAGGCTGGGCCTGAGATTTCTCTTCACTCTGAAATCAAGATGATTTCTCTATTCCACTCAGTTGTTGGTTCATCAGACCGTGTGCTCTTTCCATTGTGTGGGTGATATAGGAAAGCTTGAGTCAGACATTCATACCTGGCCTAGAATCTTGACTCTATTACTTACTTACTGCAAAACCCTGGGCAAATCACCTAACTTCTCTGATCTTCAGTTTCCTCCTCTGTGAAATAAAGATAATAATCCCTGCCTCATCAGGTTGTCCTCCGGATTTAATGATCTAAATGTATAAAGAACCAGGAGATTGACTAATACAAAAATACTCTGGAGAAAAGATCATTATTTTTATAATATCGTTCTCTTGTATTATTGAATTTCTCATGTGCCTCCATCTTGTTTCCCAGCCTTAACTGTAGTTTCTCTGCCGCATTTACCTTCATCATACTGACCTGCACGTGACAAGCACTAAACATTATCAATTTTCTAAAGCTTTAAAGTGCTAAAAGAAAAACTTCAGCTGAATTCAATTTAAAATAGTTTAACTGAGCAAAGAATGATTCATGAATTGGGCAGCCTCCTGAGCCAGGGTAGCCTCAAAGACTCCAGTGCAGCCGCGTGGTGGAAGAGAATTTATGGACAGAAAAAAGAAAGTGACATACAGAAAGCGGAAATGAGGTACGGAAACAGCCAGATGGTTTACAGCTCAGCATTTGTCTTATTTGAACATGGTTTGAACAGTTGGCCACAATTGAGTGGCCAAAACTCAGTAATTGACACCCGAGTAGATCACACTCTGTTTACACTTCCATTTAGGCTACAGTTCAGTGTACAGAGAAACCTTTAGGCCAAACTTAAAATATGTAAAGAGGCAGCATTAGGCTAAACCCCATTTAGCAAAAGTAGATCATGCACTCTTTCAATTCAATTCAAGACTCATTTTTGGATTATTTGTTATTGGCGAGGCATTCTCAAGGAATTTTTAGCAGGTCGTTTGACTTTTCAGTGTCCTTGTTTGAGAAATACAAGTTTTGGTCTCTAATTCTAGATACGCTGACGTCCCTCTAGCATTAAAGTTTGGAATCTATACATTCCTGGAGGGCAAGGATGGTGATTCTTCTTTCAGACCCCTCAACACTTACACCGATGGTGGGTACAGAGTGTGGCATACAGAATTGATGCTGGTGCACACAGAATGAATTCCAGATGCTTCCTTGGTCCTGTTCCTTTTTCCCTCTCTCCCTGGCCCTCGCTCCACTCCAGCCAGACTGGTTTTTCTTTGTACCCCTAGAATTTTCCAGGTTGCTCTGCCTTGAGGACTTGGTACTTGCCCCTTCCCATCATTCAATTCTCTGCCCGACCCCAGTCTCTCCATCCCATAACCCTGCTTTGTTTTTTCGTTCTTGTAATTACTCTCTGAAATTGTCTTACTAGTCATTTATTTATTTGTTTATTCTCTCCACCTCTCCCCCAGTCCCCAAATATAAGCTTCTATCTTGGATCTTTTTATATCACTGCTGCTAAAACAGTACTTAGCACAATCTAGGCCCTGAAATAGATAACTGTAAAATAAATGAATAAACTCTACCATCCCTTATACAGTAGGTTTTACAGTCATCCCTCAGTATCCTCAGAAGATTGGTTCCAGGATCACCTGCGTATACCTGAATCTGCACATATTCAGGTCCTTAAACAGGCTCCACAGAACCTGCATATAGGAAGAGTTGGCCTTTGCCCTCTGAATACTCGCATTTCCCATCTCACGGATGCTGTATTTTCCATCTGCATTTGGTTGAAAAAAAATCCGTGTCTAAGGGCATCCACGCTGTTCAAACCCATATTGTTCAAGATCAACTGTAGCTGGTGAGGTGAATTCTGCAGCTATCACACACCAGGTTCTAGTGAACGCTCTTAGGGGAGGGTAACCCATACAAGTGAATTAACCGCAGAGGTCTTAGTACACATGGAGTGGGAAGAAAAAAGTAATCCCCAGGAAGACAACTACAGACAATTGTATCAGCTTATTTAGAAATCATATCAGCATATCTTATTTGCTGTGGAAAATGTAGGTAACATTTTAAAACGAATTCATTTCTTTTTATTATGGAAAATGTCAAACATAAACATGAGTAGATGTGGTAGGTAAGAAAAGCATAATGGACTCTCATGTACACTGTGGTGGATGCACTCCGGGGTGCCCCCTCACCCTAGGGTTCATGCCCTGTGTACTCCTCTCCCTTTGAGTGTGTGCAAAACATGCTTTCTGGCCAACAGAATGTTCACATTTGAAGTTGCCCCCGTGGGATTGCTTTATGTTATATAAAATTCTGTCTTGCTGGAGACTCACTCTGGGGACTCTCCTTGCAGGCCTGACAAAATAAGTGGCTGTGCTCGGAAAGCCCAAGTGACAATGAAGCCCAGGTAACCTCTAGGAATTGCAGGTTCCCTCTTGGAGCTGAGGACAGTCTCCAGTCTCCAGCCAGCAAGAAGCCAGGGCCCTCGGTCCTACTGCTGCAAGGAAAGGAATTTTGCCTGTGCCCGGAGTCAGAGTGGAAGCCAGTTCTTCTCCAGTGAATGTGAACGCAGCCTGGCCAGCCCCTTGATGGCAGGCGTGAGACCCTAAGTGGGGGACTGAGTGTACCTGGACACCTGATTCATAAAAACTGTGAGAAAAATCTGTCTTGTTTTAAGGCCACTAGGTTTGTGGCAATTTGCAGCAATAAATAATTAAGTACATGTCACCCAAGGTCAACTATTTTCAACAGTTTCCAATTGTTTCATTTATACCTCCATGTCTGGAGCTGGGCGGGTGGGAGGAGGGGAGTGGATGGGCTAGTGTGTTTTAAAGCACATTTCAGACTTTATATTATTTCGCTGGCAGATACTTTAGTACATATCTCTAACAGACAAGGAAGGACTTTTTAAAAGCATAACCATAATGCCAGAAAAATTCGGTTTCATTGAGAATAAGAGTGGGAGTCTTTTTTAATGCCATCAAATCAATGGATCTATTATATTAATTGGACACCCACAGAAAAGGTGCTTGCAATAAACAGAATAAGAATAATACCCCGTTGATCTCATTAGCTAAAGGACAGGAAAGCATATGAGAGCTTTCACTTGAAATGTCTGAAGCTTTCCAGTTGGTTTTTTAAAAATAGTCCAGCCACAAATACTTAATTGTCCCTGTAATATGCTTGTCTCTCATACAATATCTAAAATAATTAAAACCCAATTATTATCGTGTGCTTAAGATCCATTCTCCCTAGACTCTAACCGGCTTTGGAATGGACCCCTGTAAATTTCACTTGTATTCAAAACTCCTTGTAATTGCATGTCATACTCTAATTGCTATTCCCATCACTTTTGCCTTACCACAGCTCCTCCCAACTGGCCCTCTTGGATAAGCCAATCTCATCCCCCTTCGACACTCCTCACTGAGGCACGCTTTGTAAGGGACATACTTAGGGCTCTGGGTTCGATGCCATCTCTACTACTTGGGAGCTTTGTGATGTTTGGCCAGTAGTTAAGCTTTCTCTAAGCTGGATACAATAATGCCTCACCGGGTTCCGGCGAAGATTAGACAAAGAACATGTGTAACGTGCAAACTGCCCAGTACAGAGAAGGCACCGTTCCCCACAACCCCCTTTGTTGGTTCCCATCTCCCACCACCTAGCCCCAGAACGCCCAGCACCACGCCTCTCCTGCCCTTGTCGCGGGGGATGCAGGGACTTGTAGTTTCTAAGGCCCCGAGTCGTGCTTCTCCTCGGCGCAGGCCTGCAGGCGGAAGAACTACACATCCCAGTGGGCTGTGAAAGGAAAGTGGGGCTCGGGAAATCGAGCATCCCTGCCCAGCTGCCTTCGTTTTCTGCGGCCCCGGGGCTATGCCCACCTCTGCGGGGGCTCGGACCCGCGGCAACGCCTGGGAGGGCGCGAGCGAGCAGACGCCCCAGGCTCCGGCCGTCCCAGGGCCGCGCCCGCAGCTCCTCCTGGGCTGTCGGGTGGGAAGGAGGGAGGCGCAGGCGGGAGAGGAGAAGCACGCGACCCCTCTGCTGCCGAGGGGGCTCCACGGGGGAATGGAGGGAGAAATAAAGCGAGCAGCTGTAAACGTCCGTGGGGAGAAGTGGAGACCGAAAGGGCTGGGCGGCAGCAACCCAAAACCTGGCCTCCAAGGGCTTATACTCCGGGAGGGAGGCCGGGGCCGGAGGGGACCCTGACCGCTTCCTCTGCCCTTCTTTCTCGGCCCGGAAGCCGGCCGAGCCGGGCCCCGAGACCCTCGCCCGCAGCCCGGTCCCGGAGTCAGGCCGGCCTAGGGCCGCCCCACCCCATCCTGGCACACGGCACCCCCAGCCCATTTCTCGGGCATCAGCAGAGTCCCCCGGCGACGCGACCACGCGCCCAGCTGGGGAGGAGGAAGAAGGGAGGCGCAGGCCGGGGAGGGTCACCTCCGCGCCGCGGCTCCTCAGGTCCCGGGGAGTCGCCAGGAGTGGCTTGCCGGTGGCCGTGGGAATGAGCGTGTCCCGAGGCGGCAGCTGCTGCGCGGGATAAACCCGGAAGAAGCCGCGAGACGGACTGAAGTCGGCCAGGAGCGCACTGCGCGGCGGGGCCGCGGGCGCCCGACCCCATCCCTACTTGGGCGATGCCACAGGGAGCCCCGCGCCTTCCACAGCCCAGGGCGCCCGCCCGAGGGGACTGGGGCTGGAATCTCGCTGCGCCGGTGCCCTGGCTTCGCGGGCGAGGAGGAGGAGGAGCAGGAGGAGGAGCCGCGGGTGAGGCGCGGGGCCACCGCCCACCCGGCCCGGAGGAGGCGGACCCACTCGGAGCGCCGCGCGCGCGCCGGGCTGAGCCTTGCAAACAAGTGTCTGTGCCGTGTCCCCGCGGCCCTCCTCGCGCCGGGGCCGCTTCCTCCGGGTAGGAGGGAGCAAGGGAGCCCTCGCCGCGCGGCCCGCGAGCCGCCGCCGCCCTCGGCCCGCGCATCCCCGCGCGGGGGCCGCGGATTCGACTAGGCTGCCAGGCGCAGCGACACCAGTTCGCGGTGCCAGCGGCGCCCCGGCTCTCGCCGAGAGGCTCCTGACAGAAAAACGTGCGTGGTTGTCCCCACCCCTGGGAGGGGTTGCCGGTGCCGCGCGCGGCCGCCCAGTCGCCAGCGCTCTCTCCTGGGAGGATCCGCTGCCGGAGGAAGGAGTGGACCCAACCTGGCCGCGGCGCAGAAGTGGCTCCCGAGGAAGCCGGCGCCGGGGCCGCCGCCTCGTGTCCCCTCGGGGCGCAGTGCTAGGGGGTCGGCGGGCCAGAGCCGAGGCGCGGCCGGGGAGCCGGGGGCTGCGGGGCCGAGCGGGCAGCCGCGCGAGGGGGCGGGCGCTCGGCGACCCGGGGGCCGGCCGGGCTGAGCCCCGCGCCCCGGGACGCGGGCTGGAAGCGACGGAGGAGTGCTGCCGCGGGCTGCGGACCAGCGCCGTCCCCTCACGGAGCGGGGATTCTGCTATGACAGTTGGGCTCCCCGGAGGGTTAACCTGGGTGTCCTCGGCAAAGTTGTCGCCGAGCCGGGAGCCCGTGTAGGGGCCGCGGCGCCGCGGCTCGGGGGGCGGCCGGGCGGCCGGCGGCGGTCGTGGCTCGGCGGGGCCCGCGCGGCCGGGGGGCTCCTGGGGGTGTGCGCCCCCAGCCGGCTGCCCTCGTGGATGCCTCCCGGCGGCGGCGGGCCCATGAAAGACTGCGAGTACAGCCAGATCAGCACCCACAGCTCCTCCCCCATGGAGTCGCCCCACAAGAAGAAGAAAATCGCGGCCCGGAGGAAATGGGAGGTGTTCCCGGGAAGAAACAAGTTCTTCTGCAACGGGAGGATCATGATGGCCCGGCAGACGGGCGTCTTCTACCTGACGCTCGTCCTCATCCTGGTCACTAGCGGACTCTTCTTCGCCTTCGAGTAAGTGGTGGCGACCGCTCCCCCGACGCCGCGCTCCCCTCGTCTCCCCTGTCCCCCGCCCCTCCTCGGGCTGCTTTCGTTTTCTAGAAGCCTTATCTACTGTAAATTGTTATATAATGCCAGTCTGCGCTCCCTCTTTTTTCTTTTAAAGGTCTGATTGCTTTTGGGCCCCCGGAAAGAACACCGTTCTGGGCTGGGCTCCTGGGAGCAGGGCGGGAAGGGGTCCACTTGGAAGGGGGGCCAGGCCTTGCTGCTCCAGGTGGCGGATGGGACCCAGCAGGTGGGGCCGCCGGTCCCTGATCCTTGGGGCGCTCTCTACCGAGTTTGGGGACCCAACAAATCAGCCCAGATGTAGCCTGCCGTGGGAAGGTGGGGTGCGATAGATTCCTAAGTCAGGGATACATGGAACTGGCTTTTTCCCCCTTGCTGACAACATACAGGGCATCTTCTTAAGCTCAGTTGACTGAATCTCCCATGTAACTTCGACGAATAATTGAGGAATCTTGGCTATTTCAGGTTTCAAAGTGTCGGCTGCCTAGTGTGCCCTGGATAGATCATTTCATTCTCCAGCCTCCTACATACTCACTCTGGATTAACAATTTCTTATTTGCCATGAGGTTTCTAAACTCTTCACTTTCAAAAAGGTTGCAATAAAAGGTGTCCAAAACAAACAATTTGGGAACATGTGAAAGGAGACCTTAGGTCTGTTAAGGAAGAGGATGACACTACGTGACAACTTCCAATTCCAGAAACAGTCTGGACTTTAGGGATTATATCTGGGGGGGAAAAAAAGCGCATGCAAGTCTTCACCGTTTTCAGGAAAATCAAATTGGCCAGTAGCAACTGTCCTCCTGCCAACTAATGAAAGGTCTTCTTATTTATTAGCAGTGATTAGATAAAGCAGTTAAACCACATTCCAATCAATTTCGGTTGCTCTTTTTGCATCCAACATTTGGAATGCAACTCCTTATGTAATTTCTGGTATCCTATGTTCAATGAAAGGTGGAGTTACTTTTTTCCCCTCAGAATTTAAAAAAAGCAATATATTTATAGGGAGCTCTTCTTTGGGCTTCCCAAATCCTGGTTATTATTGGGTTTGATACTCCTTCAGTCTCCGCCTCCTCCTGTTGGGTAGGCTCAATTAAAACCTTTTGAATTTATTTACTTTTGTTTCTGATCAGGATTAATAGGCTCTAATTTTGTGCCTGGCTTTTGCTCTTCCAAATGCTGTCTCAATTGGAAATGAATGATCTCTTGACAACGTAATACTTGTCGCTCAAAGCCCTCTGACTCTCAGGAGAAACGTTTTGTATCTGGACACTGTGCTCTGATTAGCAGCTTTAAGAGGACTGAGTTAGACCAGGCGATGAGAAGGATCTCTGATTTAAGCGAATTCCCCTTCCCCAGTCCTTCTCACACACAACTCCTCTTCCCCATTTCCGATGGTATGTGCAGTTCCCGGGTCCCCCTTGATGTTTAGGTTCTGTGTCTGTTTGACACTAGTAGGTAGAGTCAGTGGGGAGACCTGTGGGCGGGAGGGGAAGGGTGTGAACAGGCATTCAGAGTGGCAGGGAGACACACTCTACTCATGCTGCTGTTGCTCCCATGGGCCCCCATTGAGAGCAGCCTCTTGTCCTTACAGACCCTGGAAACTGGAAGAAGGGGCATAGAGGTTCCCCATGAGTTTACGTTATCTGTTAGGATGAACACCGGCACTGGAAGCATGATGCCATGTGGTTTAACAGAAATGCCATCTCTCTAATGGTGAATTTAGTTACAGGTGGTCCTCTAGTTGCAGAGTATTAACTGTGTTCCTAAAGTTTTTTTTAAAAAAATCTTGAACAGATCCAAATTGGCACTTTTGCTCTTTTTAGCGATTTTAACTGTGGAGAAAATGGGTTAATTTTGTGATTCTGTTGCAGAGCTTCAGCCACAAGTGTGCTCCATGGAGGATGATGAATATTTCATTTTCTGTATATACCCAAATCCCCACTGTATGCTTAGGTATCCCCCCAAGTTATTACTTAACATCTTTTATTTTCTTCATTCAAACATAGCTTCTAACCAAACCATCATAAATTCATTTTCGTTTCTTGATCTCTGCGTGTGTTTTTTCAAGAGTTCCCAAAAGTCCTCACTAGCAGGTTGTTAGGGATCTTTCTCTGTGTCAGTGTTATGTTAACTGATGACTGTAGGAATAAATGTGTGCCCCGGGATTTTATTAGTTGCTATTTGCAGCATCTTTTTTATATCAGCTCTGGGGGAGTATATGTGTGTATATGTGTGTGTGTTTGCTCTCCATGGGTGTTGCTTCAACTAGGCAATTTGACATTTCAAGAAAACAAGAGGCCCATCCTAGTATGATGCCTCTGTTTGGAAAAATCAGAGGCTATTCGAGCTACAGAATATTATGGTTTAGCTGAGAATATTTGTCACTGTATTGCTTTCAAATTCTTTATTCATAAATTAAATAACCAATTTGACCAAATTAATTTGCTAGAGATCAAAGAACAAGTTAACCCCATACAGAGGAAGAAAATACCAACAGGCCAATCCCTAAGCGAGATCCAGAGGAAATGCCAGTACTGCCTGCCCCTGGCCTGCCTTTCTCCTGCCTTCCTCTAGTTATGTGGTCCTCTATTTTGATTGTTTAATTTCATGTCTAGATAGCTTTTTTAAAAATTTATTTTTAATTTTTTATAGAGATGGAGTCTGCCTATGTTCCCCAGGCTGGTCTTGAACTTCTGGCCTCAAGTGATCCTCCCGCCTTGGCCTCCCAAAGTGCTGGGATTATAGATGTGAGCCACTGCACCTGGCCATCATGTCTAGATAGCTTTTTATTGGAGACAGAGTCTCACTGTGTTGTCCAGGCTGGAGTGCAGTGGCACAATCGTGGCTCACTGTAGCCTCGACCGCCGAGGCTCAAGCGATCCTCCCTTCTCGGTCTCCTTAGTAACTGGAACTGTAGGCGTGCACCACCACGCCCAGCCAAGTTTTGTATTTTTTGTAGAGACATAGGGGTCTCACTATGTTGCTCACTATGATCCTGGGCTCAAGCGATCTCCTGCTTTGGCCTCCCAAAGTGCTGAGATTATAGGCATGAGCCACAGCACCTGGCTATCATGTCTAGATAGCTTTTAATATTAGTAAAATTCATTGTCAAACATTAGAATTGCGTTTCCCCAGTTACACAAAAGCAAATAAAATGTGTGACAAAAAGAGTGAATAACTTAGTCATTTAGTTTTAGCCCTCCCCTGTCTGCAATTCTTCTCTCATCCCAGCTCTCATTCCTGACCTTGAACAGATGGACAAGAAAGTTTGTCTGAGAGAAATGAACTTACTAGAACTCAGCAACAGGTGTTGATACAGTCTTTAACCCCTGGAGAAAGGCAGGGTAGAAATGATTATTCCCACATCAAAGACGAAGTGACAGAGGCTTGGTGAGGTTAGTCATCTAGGGTTGCACAGCTAATTAGTGGGAAGGCTTCTGGCTGCAAAGCCAGTGCTCTTTCTGACTAATTGTGCTGCTCCTCGTTCAAGTCTAGAGTACTGGTTAAAGGCATGGATTTTGGAAGGACAGACCCTAAGATTATTACTAGCAGTATAAGCCTGGGCAAATGATTGGTCTTTTTTAAGCCTTAGTTTCCCAATCTGTAAACTGAGATTAATAATAATCTACCTTTAAATGATGGGAAGATTAAATAGAAAATGTATACTTTGCACAGTATACAGTATAGTATATACAGTACAGTATACGGTATACTGTGTACCAGTGTTTGGCACATAGCAAGGGCTCAATAAATGGCTCATATTGTTAGAGTAAATCTTAGAAGTAGCCCCCCAAGGACTCTGGTCACCCTTTTCTGAGAGCATTTTGAGGAAGGGAACATGTAGGTTAAGAAGCAACTCTGACTGTGAAAAAGCTCACGACTGTGCAGTCCGCTATTAAAGTAAAAACCTGGCCGGGCACAGTGGTTCACGCCTTTAATCCTAGCACTTTGGGAGGCCGAGGCAGGAGGATCACTTGAGCCCAAGAGTTCGAGACCAGCCTGGGCAACATAGTGAGACCCCATCTCTAAATTTTTAAATAAAAATTTTAAAATATACAAATAAAATAAGCACCTTTGTGTGAGTCCAAGGAGCCTCTGTGAAGCTGTGGCTTTGCTGTTACCCATTCAGAATGGGAGTCCTTCAGGGATGTCTGGGGACCTGTCCTTATCCAGACTGGATTTCATTTTTGTTTTTGAAGCCACCATCCCAGAACAGTGAAGACAGTACAGAAAGCTACTAGAAGCAACCAGATGCAATCCTGTACTCTTTCTCAAGCAGGGAGGGACTGCTTATCTGTTGGCATCTTTATGCACTGTGTGGAGTACTGATGAAAAGTGACAGAATTTCATAGCTGTGTTTAGGGGAGGTGGGGAGCTGACTGCAGTGCTATCCAGACAGCTCACCCTCTTTGCAGCTATTAAGAGTCTCATCAAGGCTGTCTATGCGATGTCGTCATTCTCACATTCCCAGAAGTAGAATTTGAAAAGATCAGTGAACATTAACAATTTCTTCTTCTCCCTGACATATGCACACATACAGCCTGCTTTTGTTTATAGTTGTAATTTTTAAAATAAAAAATCTTTGGTCCTGAAATATTAAACTTTCATAGTCTTGCTCACTGGGGCAGAATGAAGGAAACAAACTGAGAGGCTGGGTGAGGTTTGTGTTTTCAGCAGCATCATATGAGGTGAGGAATGTCTGCTTAGATCTGGGGCTTGACTGGGTCTCCGCATTCTACACTGCCACCACAGACAAGTTTGGAGGTGTTCCTGGGGCTCAGACACTTGAAAACATGGGGACATTCTCAAATTTCTCATCACTATAAGTCCATTGAAGGGTTTTTTAAAAATCTCTCTTTCTCTCTTTTCCTCCCTCCTTCCTTCCCTTCTTCTTTTTACATTTAGCTAATTCCTCTGAAAAAAAAAACGGTGAATAATTGGAAGTCAGTAGAACTGGGATCATGTTTGCCTTGAAGATGGAACTTGGGGCTATCCCCTGCAAATAGAAGTGTCATTTCCAAGAACAACGTCTCTGTTATAGATGGGTAACTTATTTTCTAGTAGAGGGTGCTGCCTTTATAATATAGAATAACCCCATATTTTCTTACCACCCCCTGGCCATGCAGAACTGCATCAACCTCTCCACCATCTCAGAAAATATCTGCGTAGGGTCTCATCGGTTTTTTCTAAGTGCTGTGCCTCATGGAACACCATGGGGTTGATACAGACAATACATGACCCTCAGGACCTTACCACAGGACAGTGCCTAGGAACATAGTACATGGAGCCAAGGACGTTTATAACCCACTGTGGTTCCACAAGAACTTTAGGTGACTTGAAAACCTTATGATCCATTGACATGAAAGCACTAACCCATTCATTTGTGTACATGATCAACACATGTCAGTTCCTTGAGGATAGGGACTCGCCTTGTTCACTGCTGTATCCCCAGGGCTTAGAATAGTACCTGGTCTATGATAGCAAGCTCCCAGTAAATATCTGCTGTTTAATGAAGTAATGGTAATTTTGAAACACTTTGGAAAATACCTTTCTTGTGCTTTAGTTTTTGCATTTTGTAAACCTCTGTACATTAATACAAGTTTATGATTAATAATGTCTTGTAGAACACATTTGCCTCAGAAACTTTGATTATTTGATGTAATTCTTCTGAATTCAAGTGTGTTAAAGCAGAAGAAAAAGCTTTTCTTAATTATTTAGAAAACTAGTGATAACATTGGGATGTTCTCTTGGCTAACCAAGACTTCTTTCTAGTGTTTATTTTTGAACTAAATGCTTTAAGCAAATAAAGCACTCTGGGATATATTTGAATGTTACCTAACAACCACTGGCACCTAGAATAATTTCTCATTTTATAGGCTTTTCACTTTGGACACTTGAATTTATCTAATAAAACTCTGAAGGATACTATTGACTACACATGTTTTATTGTGTTCCCTTTTAGCTAGTGGGAAGTGATACTAAATTGTGCAGAAGGGACTCCTCTAGGTTCCTATAATAAGATAGTGATGGTTAATTATTTAATGGGCCATATCTGCATATCCTGGAGATTTTTTTTTCTTTTTCAGTACAGTGTTGCACATAATTTATTCATGGCAGAGTTATTATGTCTTAGCAAGAAAATTTAAAATAAGAGTTGCAAGGAAATGCATTTGTTATTTTATAGCTGAGGTTGTTAGGAAAGTGAAAAACAGTGGTGATCAATAGATACTTAATTAGTTACATCCAGGAATTTGGATCTAATAAAATGTCAGTTCATTCAGATAAGGGTTGGGGACTAACCTAATGCTTTTGTTCAGTTCATCACTAAATATGAAGGTTAGTCCTGTTTCAAACTTATTTTTATAAACTGGATGATCTTCTACCTCCCCAATTTCCATCTTTTAAAAAATGTAATGTGAGATTAATACAGAAGATGATATGTAACATTTGCAAGTTTTGAAGTAAAATACTGTAAAAAGCACCCATGAAACTACCACCCAACCCAAGAAGCACATCACATCAGTGCTTTGAGTCTACTCGGTCCTCTGTCTTGGCCCAGTCTCATCTTCCTGCCCATCCCTGAGGTCGTCACAGTCTGAGCTTGGTAATTATCAGCACCTTGCTTTGTCTTCTCTCAGGGATTTTGAGTGTGTGTACTCCCAAACAATACGTTGTTTAGTTTGGTTTATTTTTCTTTACAAATATGGTATCATGTATCATGCCATATGTAGTCTTTTAAAAAATGCTAACATTGATTTAATATGGATTTAACATAAGATAGCATCATAGCGTAGTACTTAAAGCAGTCTATTCATGAATCCGTGTAATTCTGCAGATGGCCTAACTTTTATTTTGAAATGATTTCAAACTTCCAGAAAGGTTGCAAGACTAAAGAACTCTGTATAATCTCCATTCAGATGCATCAATTGTTAACATATTTCTGCAATTATTTCTGTCTTTTTCTCTCTCTTCCTCAATCTTGCAATGAATAGTTTCCCCCTCAGACCATTGAAGAGTAAGTTGCAGATATTATGTTCCTTTACATCCAAATACTTCTGCATGTAATTTTTTAAGAAAAAGGATGTTCTCATATAAATACAGTAATGGCATCAGTTTTAGGAAATCTAACATGGATGCAACAGTCCATATTCAGATTTTGCCATTTGTCCCAATATTGTTGGGTGTATCATCATGGTATTTGTTTTCTATTTAACTAATGTATATTTTGTTTCTCTTTTCCACCTTTTGACTTCTTTTAGATGAATTGCATATTTTTGGTATTTCATTTTATCTTTAACAAAGTCTTAGGCTATGTTTCTTTGTGCTATTTTTATTAATTGCTTAAGAGATTACAATGTGCATTTTTAACCAATTACAGTCTATCTCCAAATAATAGTAGTATTCTTCACAAATAATGCAAGAAATAGAAAACATTATAATTCCTCTTACTCCTTCCACCCTTTGTACCCACTGTCATATATTTTACATGCATATATGCTATAAAGCCAGTAATGTTATTATTTTTAAACAATCAATAGCTTTTAAAAGAAAAATAAATTTATGTAAAATAAACATATTTTAAAACATATACACACGTATAAGATATAAAACATATATACGTATGTACATATATTAAATAGAGATAATTTTAAATGGACTTTTATATTTATCTTTATGTATTTACCGTTTCTGGTACTCTTCATTTCTTCTAATTATATCATTTTCCGTTGGCTTAAATTATTATCAGCATTTCTTATATGCAAGTCTGCTGGTGACAAATTATCTTGGTTTTTGCTTTTTCTGAAAAAGTTCATTTTTGTCTTCATTTTAAGAGCATATTTTTACTAGATGTAGAATTCTAGGTTGATAGTCTTTTTCCTATCAGACCTTTGATGATATTAGCCCATGGTCTTCTGATCTGTTGTTTCTGATGAGACCTTAGTTGTTATTTTTTTTAGCATTTCCCCCCATATGTCATGTGTGATATTTCTCCAGCTGATTTTCTCTTTATCTTTTGTTGTCAGTAGTTGGAATATGATAACATGCCTATGTATGGTTTTCTTTACATTTATCCCGCTTGGGGTTTGCTGAGCTTCTTGGATCTGTGGATTGATATCTTTCATCAGTTTTGGAAATTTTTTCATTCTTTTTTCAAATATTTCTTCAGTACCTCTTTTCTTTCCTGGAACTCCAGTTAATTATATATGACATCATTTTATATAGTCCCATACTTTTTAGATACTTTATTCCATGTTTTTGTCAATTCTTTTCTTTTCCTCTTTGTGTTTTAGTTTGGATAATTCCTGTCAGGTTGTCTTCAAGTTAATATTTCTATGTTAAGCCAATTTTGATATTAATTTTTGATATCTTTTTTTATTTTGAACATTTCTGCACTTAAAAAATAGTTTTTAAGGAGTCTGCTTTATTCTGCTGAAATCCTCCATCTGTTCATGGTTGTGTTAATATTTTCTGCTAGATCCTTTCACATGTTTATTAATCATCCTTTAATAATTCCAACATCTACATCATCTCTGAATCTGTTTCTTTGGACTGTTTCTTCTCTTGATTATGGGTTATATTTTCTTTCTTCCTTCATGCCTTGTAATTTTTTTTATTGCATGCCAGACATTGTATGTAAGAGAATTATAAAGTCTATAGTAATTTAAATTCTTTTTTCAGGCCACTAGTGTGTGTGAGTCAATCTAGTTTGTAATGGAAACAGGTTTGGGCCTTGGGAAAGCTTCAGTTAGATTCATTTTTATCACTGGCTTCAAATGTTTTGAGGGCAGAATCAGGACTTCCCCCTTAGCAGGGCTTGAAATCTGAGCCCTGGAAAAACTCTGGAGGTTTTTAAATGCTTCACAGTCCAGGACCAGCTTTCCAAACAGTGGAAGATTTCTGTTTTTCAGCCTGACTGCTGGCTTTTTGGGTCACTGGGGAGTTGTCTTTGTGTCAGTCTTGCACCAAGTTTCTGTACCTCAAGAAATCTTCCCTGTACAGCTGCTGTGCCCCAGCTTTTGGAGGGCTACTGCAGTGGTCCGAGTGAAGGCCTGGAGTACCTCAGAATGACTTTCTCAGTTTTTAGATTCTGACCCTTTTATACCATACCCTGAAGCTAAGTCCTGTAGGCTTCAGAGAAGATGTCTCTCTAGTCTCCTGCCCTAGCCCCAGCCTTTGGTGTAGTTTTGTTGTGTTTTTGGTAAAGTTCATTTGGTAAAGAAAGAGTTGGCTGGTGGCTAGGCCTCCTTGGAATCATAATTCATATGGCAGTCCACATATGGCCATTAATGTGGGTTAAAAATTTATTTGATTTCTCCTCACTCCTGTTTATGGTGGATTCCTGTTCTTCCTGCTGCTTTGCTAGGGAAGGAAGCAGCTATTGGCCTTTTTTCTCTTGGGAAGGACTTGATACATTTAGGCTTCTTTGCATTCTCAGCTCCCTGACAGATTTTTTTCAGACTATGCTTTTGTAGCTAATCTGGCTTGTTCTCATTGTTAGAGTGGGAGTGATTGCTCTCACAACTTTCAACTTGTGATTGTTAAAAACTTAATACTGTATTTCTCGGATTCATTTATGTTTTTGCATATATATGTAATTCATTTTTACTGCTGTAGGATTTGATTGTGTAAATATGCCCAGTTTATTCGTCTCTTTTTAATCTTTCTTTCTTTGACTTCTTACTGATTCTTGGCATTTGCTGTCATTTTGTATGTAATGCGGAATCTGCAAGACTTCCATTTTACAGATTTTGATCCTCTTAAATCTGTCCTGCCAATGACTATGACATCTAGACCCAAATGCTTAGGTCTGGATAAGTGAGAGAGAATTTAGCATGGGATTCATTGGCTTTTATGTGATATTAAAATATTTATTACAATGATAAATCCTAGCTATCAACTGATCATTGAAGTTATATACAATTAAGAGCATGGTTTATAGAAACATATATCCTTATGATGAGTGAGGTACTTTATCATAGATCTTCATCTCCTAGCTTAATTTGATGCTGATTTTTCTTGATTTTAAAAGAAAGTTAATTTTTTTTCTTTTTCTTTATCCCTTGTAATACTTTGTGCTTTGAAGCTCTTCTCTGATCTCATACCTAATGTGTATACAGCCACCCGTGTGTTGGGGGGTTGTCTCTTAGACCGTATTCTTCCTCTCTGTGTCATGTGGCCAGCTTTCTTTGGAAGCCTTGATAGCAAGCGTTTCTGATTGAACCAGCCAGGCCTCTGCTCTTGTAGACTTTCTAGTCTTTGGTGCTTACCTGAGAGAAAAAATTGTTTCCTCTGCCATGACTGGATCCATAATTGAGAGAAAGATGTGTGTGTGTGTGTGTGTGTGTGTGTGTGTGTGTGTGTGTGTGTTCATCCCCCTTGACTCCAATCCTTCTATCTGTAGAAGTTAGATGATCTTTAATTTAGGTCTGTTTTCGCCTTTACCTCCTTTTCCCTTCGTAGCTGGAGCTAACATACCATTAGAGTAGACCTCTCTGTCTCCCTCTAGAGACTTTGGAGGTAGACTTGCTTTCAACTGCAATGGCACTTTTTTATTTTATAACAATTTTTTTAAATTATTTTTTTTGAGATGGAGTTGCCCAGGCTGGAGTGCAATGGTGCCATCTCGGCTCACCACAACCTCTGCCTCCCGTGTTCAAGCAATTGTCCTGCCTCAGCCTCTCGAGTAGCTGGGATTATAGGCGTGCACCATCACACCCAGCTAATTTTGTATTTTTAGTAGAGACAGTGTTTCTCCATGTTGATCAGGCTGGTCTTGAACTCCCACCCTCAGGTGATTCGCCTGCCTCGGCCTCTCAAAGTGCTGGAATTACAGGCGTGAGCCACCGCACCCAGCCTATTTTAGAACAACTTAAGCACACTTTAGCACACTATTTAAAAACAGCAGTATAATCATTTCTGTACATCTTCAAACTAGATTTTAAAAACTGCTGACTTCCATGCTGTTGAGAGCCATGGGAATGAGGTGGGGCCCAGCAAGGCAGCTGATAGAGGAGGGTGTAGCCAACGGCCCTGCCTGTGACTTGCCCTGAGATAATCTTATCAGTGGAGGAATGGCGATCTAACCCACTTGGGAAGGAATTTGAGCTCTATAAGTCTGCTATCTTTTGGTGGTTTTCAGGCGTGGCTCATGAATACAAGGCAACAGCTTATTTTAACACTAAATACCAGCGTCTGTTGGAGATGTTACTTCTACTTGCTGAGAAATGATTGCCCTTCTTGTACTGATCATAGAAATAAAATAAGTCTCTAAAATGTGTGTTCCTGGCAACTTCCTTGACATAATCTGGTATTTTTCTCAGTCTTCACTTTTCCCTTTCTCTCATAAGATCTCTCCTAAGTGTACCATCTCTGGTGGTATAAGATACTGTGTCTACTTTTTCTTGTTTTGAAACTTTTTCTTCCTTTAACTTCTAGGATGTTCCTCTCCCACTTACCTTTAATTATTTCCTATTCTCCTGCATCTTGTATCTCTTCTTTCTTTCTTGCCTTTAAGTAACTTTGTTCCTCTCTCTCCTGCCTGTCTTAACTTTCCTAAGCAAGTTTGCATGGTCATGGTGGTTGCTCTGGCCTTTGCAAATGTGACCTTCATCTCTGTGTCTCTGTCCCCTGCTTAGAGCACCTGCCCCCTGACCTGGCATTTCCTCTTGCCTGTAGAGATCTCTGCCGAGGTGTCCTCTGACTCCCAGAAAGCAAGTCATTGAAAGCTGAATGGCCTGCAGTTTCTTCTCAATAGACAGTCTCAGGGCCCCACCACTCTCAGGAAAGAACATTTCCTGGGTTGCAGAACTGTGGCCTGGGAACATTCTCACTTCCACCCTTCCCGCCTACCCGCCGCCATCAGGCTGTACACCTCCTTTCCTTCCTTATCTCTTAGACCACATTCTTCCTCTCTGTGTCTGTACTGAAGGTTCTGGTTCACAGTCATTTCACGGATTCTTTGACACTTTTCCCATGAAAAGGTGGAGTCTGATTCCTCTCCTCTGGAATATGGGCCAGCCCACATATGAAGGACAGAATGTGTCAGAAATGATGCTGTGTGATTTCTAAGGTGAGGTTAGAAAACATGGCAAGGTTTCCACCTGCTTCTCTCTCTGTCTCTCACTTGGGACGTGCACCTTTGGAGCCCTGAGCTGCCATACAAGAAGTCTAGCTCCCTGGACACCCCATAATACAGAGGCCATGTAGAGGGGTTTAGACCACATAGCAATAGAGGTGACAGTGGAACCCCAGCTGAGTAAATGAACCTTCACGTGCTTCGACTCCCCCACCTCCATGACCCCACCCCACTCCCACTTTTTTGAGCCATCCCAGTGAAAGCCAAATGGAGCAGATATGAGCAGTTCCTGCGGCGCTCTGCCTAAATTGTAGAGTGATGGCCAAAATAACATCATCGTCGTCTTAACCCACTATATCTTGGGGCACTTTATTATACAGCCACAGTAACTGGAAAACTTAACTGCCAGAACGTCTCAAATGAAGTGTTGGGACTGGTTTGGGGCATGCAGCGATTCATGTGTGACCAACAACACTAAAGTTACAGGGCTGAAGTTTGAGAATTTTTAAAAAATGATGGTAAATTCAGGGTCAGCTCTTCCCACTCCCTTCCATTCCAGAATGCTTCTTTGAGCAGGAGAGACAGGGGTTGCAGCCAGTTCGTGCACCCATAATTTTGCCTAATCCCAGCACTTGCTTGGCAGAAGCGGCCCTTCATCTCGTGTGCCCTGGTGGGAAAGTAGTGAGTACTGACAGTTTAGACCCTCACCAGCCCACACCTGGATGGTGTTGCCAGCTTTCTTCCTCACTCCTTGTCTCTATTTTTATTTTTATTTTTAAGATAAGGTCTTGCTCTGTCACCCAGGCTAGAATGTAGTGGCATGATCATAGCTTACCACAGCTGTGACCTGCTGGGCTCAAGCAATCCTCCCACCTCAGCCTCTGGAGTAGCTGGAACTACAGGCACACACCACCACACCTAGCTAATATTTTTTTTTTTTTAGTAGAGATGGGGTCTCACTATGTTGCCCAGGCTGGTCTCGAATTCCTGAGCTCAAGTGATCCTTCCACCTCGGCCTCCCAAAGTGCTGAGATTACAGGTGTGAGCCACCACACCTAGCCTTTCCGTCTCTATTGTTCCTTCACTCTAGCCTTAAAAATCCCAAGTTCCGCCGGGCGCGGTGGCTCATGGCTGTAATCCTAGCACTTTGGGAGGCCAAGGCCGGCGGATCAGGAGGTCAGAAGATCGAGACCATCCTGGCCAGCATGGTGAAACCCTGTCTCTACTAAAATACAAAAAATTAGCCGGACGTGGTGGCACACGCCTGTAGTCCCAGATACTCGGAAGGCTGAGGCAGGGGAATCACTTGAACCTGGGAGGCGGAGGTTTCAGTGAGCTGAGATTATGCCACTGCACTCCAGCCTGGTGACAGAGCAAGACTCCGTCTCAAAAAAAAAAAAATCCCAAGTTTCTTACTGTACTGTGTCTGTTACATATAGTGATAGACTCATATGCCTATTGGGAAACTAAATCTGTGCAAAGCTGTATAAAATCGGTACCTGAGGCCTTTCTATTTTTCTCATAATTTATTAAGAGCAACAGATGAGAGTCTCTGTTCCCTAAGATCTCAGTGTATAGCAGTCCTGTTGATTTAGGTCTGCTTTTGCCTTTCCCTGCTTGTCCCTTCATAGCTGGAGCTAACATACCATTAGAGTACACCTCCCTGTCTCCCTCTAGATATAGAAACACAACTCTCATAGGGACACCTTTTTGACACTGTCATGTACCAGGATGTTCACCCCTCCCTGGGTTAGTGAGAAGACCAGGGGCCTGTTTCACCTGCCGACCGTGCTGTTGACACACCGAGGCCTTTCCAGAAATAGCCTATGGTGGCCTCATGGTCTGCAGAGACTTGCTGTCCCACAAGGGGACAGCTAGGCAAGTAATGACTCCTAGCAAGCTGATCTTTCCAGTGAGCCTCAGATTTATATAATCAAAGCAATTTATCATCTTGAATGCTCCTATTTTGGGGTCTTTTAATGCCATGAGTTTCCCATACACACATTCTTGATGGCAGATAAGGGCATTTTTGAACATAAAAGCCAAAGTCAAGTTAAATTCTGCAGCTATATATGGTCTATTTGTCTTTTTAAGCAGGAAGAATTCTTGACTTAAATTATCTCACACTTACAAACTTGATGCAGATTTTCCTGCCTCTCTTTAAGATTGAAACCTATGCAAGTTAAATTTCAGCGTGGTCCTAACACACACAGTCAAATGGTGATTATGGCTCTATTTGGGAAACACACTGAGTTTGTGTTTGTGTTCTTATTCCATTAGCTATAAGCAAATTTTGCACAGATATTTCAAGAGGTATGCTCTTGTCTTCTTAAAAGTAGATAGATACTAAATGTTGGAGAAGCCTACTCTTCCCATCATAACATTATTACTTAGGATTAACAGTGTTTTATATAGAAACTGTATTTCTTCTTTGGCTAAATAAAAATAAAGATAGGAAGTATTTCTTTTAAACTGTATGCCTTTATTGAGCTGGGAAACTACTGACATTCTATTTTTTAATTTAGAAGTTGAAGTGGCAATGAAGTAGAGTTCCACTTATTTCTATCTAAGTTCTCTGCCTCTTGGCTTCGGATGGTGAGACAAGAATGATCTATCAGGACAATGTCATCACCTTGAACCTGAGATAAAGATTATTCTTGACTCTTATGTGAAATTGTTGATTTTGGAAGGTTGTATGGATTTGTGGACCATAGCTGGTATTGTCAAGACAGATCTCAAGCTTCCCTGAATGGGAGCCCCAGTCAAACGTAAAGGGGGAGACTTAAGTATGGAAATAAATGGAGAGTTGTTCTCCTTACTTCCCATTCTCTCTTCCCTCAGATTTAGTTTTCTTTTGCTGCTGTAATGAGTTGTTACAAACTGAGTGACTTGAAACAACACAGATTGATTATCTTACAGTCTGTACATCAGAAGTCTAGTCTAATCCTGCTCTCCCTGGGCTACAATCAGGGTGTCAGCAGGGCTGTGTTCCTTCTGGCAGCTGTAGGGGAAATTCTCTTTCCTTGCCTTTTTCGGCTTCTGGAGCTATCTTGCAGCCCCCTTCCTCCATCCTCAAAGCCAGCGAGGCTCCGTGTCTTCCTTCCATCATCACACCGCCCTCTGCCTGCAGCCAGGAAGGGCTTTCTGCTTTTAAGAACCCATGGGATTCCCTGGGCCCACCTGGATGACCCAGGAGTTTCAGCTGAAGGCCCTTAATGTATCACAGCTGCAGAGTCCCTTTGGCACTATAAGGTAACGTGTTCACAGGTTCTGGGGATTAGGATGTGGATGTTTTTGGGGGAACGTTATTCTCCCTTCCACATCCGGATTCTTATTGTTCCCTGTATGAAGCTGGACTTGAACTTCTGAAGACTTTTCTGGAGCGCTCTGAAGGGGGCTGTCCCAAGACAGTAGGAGGTGGGAGGGGATTATTTGTCTGGCTGACCACCGTGTCCATCACGGTTAATGACACTTGCCTCTTGCAGATGGGTCCGCCACCCAGCGCAAAGACACAGGCTTTGGGGAGACAAACCCAACTGCCAGGGGAGAGAGAGAGAATCCAGCCTGGCAGGCAGCATGGGGTTAGCTTCCCAGCTCCTCAGCTCCCCAGCCCCCCAGCCCCCCAGCTCCCCAGCTCCCCAGCCCCCCAGCTCCCCAGCTCCCCAGCTCCCCAGCCCCCCAGCCCCCCCGGCTCCCCAGATGGCCCCAGGTAGGCAGAGATTGGGGCAGAGGAGACAGAGTGGACAGTGACTGGATTCAGTAGAGTATGGAAACAGGGATGTGTGTCCCTAGAGAGCAGGGTCCCTGGCCCAAGACTGACGTACTGCTAGAAGCTTTTGCCCAGCAGGCTGGGTGGGCCCAAAAGTGCCAGGCCAGGCTGCAGTCCTGGAGGGAACCTGGCAGGGTCAGGGCAGGGATGTGGTTACTTCCACTGGCATCATGTCAGGTTGGAGGGGCAGCCTGCCGGCAGGGGGAAGAGTCTCTAATGCCAGGTGGGGCTGTTGCTGCTCTGTCCCCTCTGGGGCTAAATTGAGGGCCTGCTGAGCCATCCTTCATTTGGGGGGAGGAAAGGGAAGCAGAGGCTGGAGGCCAGGCTGAATCTGACATCTAACTCAATTTCCTTCTCAGTGCGGGATAGTCCTGTCTCCTCCAAAGAAGATTTTAAAGTACATCAGTGTCCCCCTGCCCCCACCAAGATAGAATAATGGGAATAATTACTGATGCTCCAGAAACAGCTTGAATAAGTACTCTTCCTTCTGGGCCAGGAAGACTGTGAAGATGTCTTATAAGAACACAGTTGATTGTATCAAATTAAAATGTTTCTTATTTTGTAATACATTTTGCCATTCTTACTTATTTTCCATTTTTTGCTTAGAGAAAGGAATTCTGTCGTTATAATGACTCCTCTGAAACGATGGCTTATTGCATCTCCACTGACCAGTACAAGAGAAGAGGAAAAGCTCTATGTGTCTGACAGTAAACATTAAGTGGGGATTTAGCTTGCTCATTTCCACAACATCCACAGTTAGGTTAATTCAGTCTCCAAAGAAAAATGATTTTACTTGAAATGTCTGGTCGTATACATGGATCAAAATAATTAAGACATTTATGAAGCTCTGCAGTTTTCTGGAGGGGACCTGCATGACTGTTTTCCAGAAAGTTATCAGACCTTGCTTTCCTGATTAGCAGCAGTTAGGGGGGTGGATAAAAGCACCCCTTCAGAGCAATCTCATTTCCATTTCAGGCCACTTATTTTTTCCAACTTTTTTTCCGTATCTTCATAAATGTTTCACTCTTCTTTTGTTAGTATTTCTTAGTCTCTTGAGTCAAGAAATATTTACTGAGTATGATTGCATGCATAAGTAGTGTGCGTTAGAGATATGATACCTGTAAGACACCACAGTGCCGGGTAGATCCGGGTGCCATTGTCTGTTGCCAGGGCCGAAGTTGGCATTTTGTAAGTGTTCGAATAAGCACCATGCCGTGGGATAAGAAAGAAAAGTGTGTGCCTCATCTGTCATCTGTAGTTGTGTATATATGCCCTGTCTTCGGGCGGACTTAGGTCTCTTCTCATAATTTGTGCCTTTTTGCTCATAACAGTCTGGTTTCAAAGGCACAAAAACAGTTGTTGTTATTGTACTTATATGAAGAATACAGAGCTCCTAGAAGGTTGATGAGTTCATGAAGAAGAAAGCTCTGGAACCAGGATCCCTCACCTTGGTGGACTTCCCACCACTGGAGCGGCTTCCCTGCCGGACCAGGGTTGACCCCGGCAAGGGCTCTCCCAGGCGCACATTCCTTTGCACATTGCAGCTGTTGGGAGACCGTACGTGATCTCACCATTCTCCATGGCCCCTTTCCATAGACCAGGCTGGCTGGGTGGCTCTGATCCTGATGCCCCACATGGCACTTTCTGCAGGTGCAGGTCCAAGGTGGGCCTGCAGCAAGGACTGGTCAGATTACTTTGAAAGGGGACAGGGAGGGTGACATTTGGGGCAAGGAGAGTTTTACTCAGAACCATTTGTGTTGTCACCATCAGGGCTGGATTAAAACCTTTCAAAAGCCATCAACACTGAGAAGTGTATGGTAACCTCCTTCTCCATTACCATGTGTAATTTATATACTGAAATACATTGTGAACCATAACATTTAACTTTTCCCATTTGCAAAATTCTGAATAAATTCATTGAAACTGAACTTTTTTTATTTTTTCTTGCCCCTTCCTGCTGCTTCCCTAGACCTTGGTGTGGTCCACCCTTGGGCAGCTCAGTGGAGGTCCCACTCACAGACAGTGGGACAGAGGGATAGAGCCACACCGCCAGCCACAGCTCTGCAGGCCTTTTTTGGTGACCCTCTCCCTGTGTGAGAAAGGCTGCTGTCACCTTCATCCTGAGAGCTGCTCCCAGCACTGTGCTCTGTTCCTGGGAAGGCAGCAGTGGGGTTGATGACTGGATAGCCCCTGCTGCACCCTGTACCTCCAAACAGTGCCCTTCAAACTTTTAAAGGGTGACCTACACCCTCTACATCCAGCAACACATCATGGAGATCCAGGACACACACACACAGAGAAAGGAAAATTTCATGAAACAACACTTAATCTGACCATGTGTAGTGAACTCTATTCTATTCTACTCTATTGTTTATTCTAGAATATTTCACTTAAATAATGCTTTGATTTCATGACCCACAACCTGCAACTTGGAAAACACTACTCCATACCCCAGTTCCCTGAGTCCCTCGCTGCTGCCCATGGATGTCAGGATGCCTCGTACTCTTGTGTTCACCCTGCTGTGCCTTCTGCTCAAAACACTCCTGCCCTATTCCAGCCACGAACCTATGAAATGCAAATAGCGGACGCCTTCCTGATGCCCCTGGCAGTAACCCTGCGGCGTTCCCCCAGGTCCCGCTGTCTTCCTTTGGCTCTGCCTCTTACCAGTGAGTGCCAGGCTCCCTGTGCAGCTGTGCACGCCTTTATCATCCCCTGGCCTGTGCACTCACCAAGCCCAGAACCCTGTCTTATTGATCTTTGTCTCCTGTGCCTCTGGTACTAGTGTGTGGCTCACAGTGGGCACTAAATCAGTCTTTCTAGCACTGCATTGAAAACAATATGCCCTTGAGTGGAGGAGACAGCCAAAACTTGCTGTTAAACCTAGGTGCATCCATTTCAGGGTTTCCATGTGTGGAGTGTTTTCATTAGCCGCCTTCATTATTTATTTATCAGATGCCAAAGCCTTGCCACAAGAAGCACTGATGTAACTTATCAGTAACCCAATGTTGAGATGTAGAGTTCAAAGATAAATAGAAACGTTGTTTCAAATAATGGACTCTAAAAAAAGCTTTTTTTTAGAAGCATAAAAATATGTCAAAATAGGCACTTTTCAAAATAATACTTTCTTCTTGTTAACTATTGTCAATCTTTTGGTACACTGTATGTAGAATGTTACTGGGTATACATACAGGCACCATTTTTCTTTATTTCTGATCATACAAGGGTAGAACTGGTTAAAATGCCCTCATTTTATAGACGAAGAAACTGAGGCCCACGGGGCTGGATGACGTTGTGAGATGCGCACCTGCTGAGGTCTCAGCTGCAGTAGTGAGATGCGCACCTGCTGAGGTCACCCTGCAGTAGTGAGATGCGCTCCTGCTGAGGTCTCAGCTGCAGTAGTGAGATGCGCTCCTGCTGAGGTCTCACTGCAGTAGTGAGATGCGCACCTGCTGAGGTCTCACTGCAGTAGTGAGATGTGCTCCTGCTGAGGTCTCAGCTGCAGTAGTGAGATGCGCACCTGCTGAGGTCTCAGCTGCAGTAGTGAGATGCGCACCTGCTGAGGACACCCTGCAGTAGTGAGATGCGCACCTGCTGAGGTCACCCTGCAGTAGTGAGATGCACACCTGCTGAGGTCTCAGCTGCAGTAGTGAGATGAGCACCTGCTGAGATCACAGCTTCAGTAGTGAGATGCACACCTGCTGAGGTCACAGCAAGTGATATGTGCACCTGCTGAGGTCTCAGCTGCAGTAGTGAGATGCGCACCTGCTGAGGTCATAACTGCAGTAGTGAGATGTGCACCTGCTGGGTCACAGCAAGTGAGATGAGCACCTGCTGAGGTCATAACTGCAGTGGCGAGATGTGCAGCTGCTGAGGTCACACTGCACTAGTGAGATGTGCACCTGCTGAAGTCACAGCAAGTGAGATGCGCACCTGCTGAGGTCACACTGCATTAGTGAGATGTTCACCTGCTGAGATCACACTGCACTAGTGAGATGTGCACCTGCTGACGTCACAGCAAGTGAGATGTGGACCTGCTGAGGTCATAACTGCAGAAGTGAGATGTGCACCTGCTGAGGTCACAGCAAGTGAGATGAGCACCTGCTGAGGTCATAACTGCAGTAGTGAGGTGCACACCTGCTGAGGTCTCAGCTGCAGTAGTGAGATATGCACCTGCTGAGGTCGCAGTTGCAGTAGTGAGATGCGCACCTGCTGAGGTCTCAGCTGCAGTAGTGAGATGTGCACCTGCCAAGGTCGCAGCGGGAGTAGTGAGATGTGCATCTGCTGAGGTCACAACTGCAGTAGTGAGATGCGCACCTGCTGAGGTCTCAGCTGCAGTAGTGAGATGCGCTCCTGCTGAGGTCTCAGCTGCAGTAGTGAGATGCGCACCTGCTGAGGTCTCAGCTGCAGTAGTGAGATGCGCACCTGCTGAGGTCTCAGCTGCAGTAGTGAGATGCGCACCTGCTGAGGTCTCAGCTGCAGTAGTGAGATGCGCACCTGCTGAGGTCTCAGCTGCAGTAGTGAGATGCGCACCTGCTGAGGTCTCAGCTGCAGTAGTGAGATGCGCACCTGCTGAGGTCTCAGCTGCAGTAGTGAGATGCGCACCTGCTGAGGTCTCAGCTGCAGTAGTGAGATGCGCACCTGCTGAGGTCTCAGCTGCAGTAGTGAGATGCGCACCTGCTGAGGTCTCAGCTGCAGTAGTGAGATGCGCACCTGCTGAGGTCTCAGCTGCAGTAGTGAGATGCGCACCTGCTGAGGTCTCAGCTGCAGTAGTGAGATGCGCACCTGCTGAGGTCTCAGCTGCAGTAGTGAGATGCGCACCTGCTGAGGTCTCAGCTGCAGTAGTGAGATGCGCACCTGCTGAGGTCTCAGCTGCAGTAGTGAGATGCGCACCTGCTGAGGTCTCAGCTGCAGTAGTGAGATGCGCACCTGCTGAGGTCTCAGCTGCAGTAGTGAGATGCGCACCTGCTGAGGTCTCAGCTGCAGTAGTGAGATGCGCACCTGCTGAGGTCTCAGCTGCAGTAGTGAGATGCGCACCTGCTGAGGTCTCAGCTGCAGTAGTGAGATGCGCACCTGCTGAGGTCTCAGCTGCAGTAGTGAGATGCGCACCTGCTGAGGTCTCAGCTGCAGTAGTGAGATGCGCACCTGCTGAGGTCACCCTGCAGTAGTGAGATGCACACCTGCTGAGGTCTCAGCTGCAGTAGTGAGATGCGCACCTGCTGATTGCTAGTCTGGGGCTTCCTCCACTTCATCCTCCCTTCTTAATGGGGTGAAGATGAAGTGGGATATGATGGTCCCTATCATCGTGTCAACAAAATATCTCCTCAGTGTGAGATTTTTTGGACAATTTCTTGTTTTACACTTTAATTCCTTTTTTGGGAAAAGTGATGGGCAGGCCACTACTTCAGCCCTCATTTGAAGATATTAATATTCTCAGACTGGCGATGTACCTCCTCCTTTTCTTTTTCCAGACAAAAGTCTCACTCTATTGCCCAGGCTGGAGTGCAGTGGGATGATCTCGGCTCATTCCAACCTCCGCCTCCTGGGTTCAAGCAATTCTCCTGCCTCAGCCTCCCAAGTAGCTGAGATTACAGGTGTGCACCAGCACACCTGGCTCGTTTTTAAATTTTTTTATTTTTAGTATAGATGGCATTTCACCATTCTGGCCAGGCTGGTCTCGAACTGGCCACCTCAGGTGATCTGCCCGCATCTGCCTCCCAAAGTGCTGGGATTACAGGCATGAGCCACCATGCCCAGCCTGGCGATATACCTTCTGTTGCCTTCTGAACTGGACTTGTTGCATTGTACAATAAAAAAATTATGCTAACTTTCACCAGAGTTCATGGATTTGGCTTTATTTTAGAGCACCTGCTCTCATTAAAGATGTTAGCACATCAAAGAAAATGTAAATTGAATTTCTAACAAGCACTCTTGGATGGGAAAGGGGTTTTAAACAGAATTTCTTTGTTTTGTCCCTTTCAGCAAATACTATTGTCATGCTCCACGAGCTGGAACAATAACCTACCAAATAACCTGCTAGGTTATGAATGAAAGCATATATTTTGTGAAATTTGTGGTCATTTAGTTGGGTTGAAATGAAATAGTCACTGATGTTTATTTTCTTTATTATTTTCTTCAATGTTTTACCCTTACTCAACCTATGCACCTGGGAAAGGGGAAGGCTGCCAGTTGCTTTCTTCCTGTACCCTACCATGGACCCACAGCCCCTAAACTCCAGTACAATTATTCCCTGCACTATTGTTCTCTGCCTTAAGCATTAGAAAAGGGTTTAGGGCCGACCTGAGAACTCTGTCTTCATTTGTCACATTGTTTCTTTGGGAAAACACATTCCCAGTTTCAAACAACCAACCTACGAATTAACTTTAGGGGCTGCCTATTCACTAAAAAAGAAAGCTGATTTCTGTAGAGCTGATTAGCTGAGCAGAGCTCATTAGCTTAGCTTAGTTTAGCAAGTATGATCTCATTAGCTAATGTGACACCATAACATAGACACTGTCACCCACCAGTGTCAGGAAGCATGAAAGGCGGTCCGGAAGTGGCAAGCCTCATGGACCCGCCTGCAGGAGGGCAGACCCACTGGGGCTGCTGCTAAACCAACACCAGCAGGTGCCTTGGCAGGTGCTGAGCATGGTGGGCACACAAACAGGAGGACTTTTCCCAGTGGGGTCTGCCTGCACAAGCCAGGTGCTGGCTAAGGGCTGGTAGCTTACTTAACCCACACACTTCCCCCATAGTTGGTACTGTTATTAGTTCCATTTTACAGACGAGAAAACTCAGTGCCATATATCTTTGGAGTCTATTGTACAAAAATAGAATACGTTGAACATGGAAAGTGGCTATTTATTTATTTATTTATTTATTTATTTTTGAGAGAGTCTCACTCTGTCACCCAGGCTGGAGTGCAGTGGTGCGATCTCGGCTCACTGCAACCTCCACCTCCCAGGTTCAAGTGGTTCTCCTGCCTCAGCCTCCTGAGTAGCTGGGACTACAAGTGTGCGCCACCATGTCCGGCTAGTTTTTGTTTTTCGTAGAGACGGGGTTTTTCCATGTTGGTTGGCCAGACTGGTCTCGAACCCCTGACTTCAGGTGATCCGCCCATCTCAGCCTCCCAAAGTGCTGGGATTACAGGTGTGAGCCACTGTTCCCGGCCGGAAAATGACTCTTTTCTAAAAAATAATTTATGTCCTCCTCAACTAATTCCTAGGGCCTTTATTCAACATCCTTTGCTTTGATGAGACTCCCCAGTGGTGACAGAAGCCTTAGTGGATACTTGGGAGTTGCTTTAGGGAGAGGGTCTCTCCTTTCTCTCTAAAGTGCCCATTTGAGGGGATAAAAATAGCTGTTGACAGTTTCCTAGCAATGAGTCAAGGACAGAAAGTCCCTGGGGCAGGTGGCACTGTGCTTGGTTCATAGATGCTGAATGGAAGCTGGGTCCTTGTCTTTGGTTAGATAACTTGTTTTTAAATATATATATTTTAATTTTTGAATATTTTAGATTTAGAGAAAAATGTTTAAAATAGTATTACAAAACTTTTTAGTTTGCTTGTTTATATTTCAGCTCTTCCTCATAAGCTCTTTAGCCATTGACATATTTTCTTATTAGGAGTTAAGAGTTAATGAATGGATTCCTTATGCGCTACTGACATTTCAGGAAAAAGGATATGCAAGTAAATTAGAAGCAATGGGTAAGAAAAGCAGCCCTCTCAGGTCCCATTCAGAACATTTACAGGGATGCCTTCAGAAGTGGTGGATTTCAACCTCAGTGGGTAAAGAGAAACAGGGCTGAAGCTCCCGTTTTATTTATTTTTTTCTGCTCATTAAAAATATATATTCTAAGTAGCTCAGGAATATTTTATGCTAGGGTCTAAATTCAGAAATGTGAAACAAGGAGAGAAACCCATCTGGGAACTTTTTTGCACCGCCAAAAGATCCAGTGCAAAACCTCCCCCAGGTGAGCTCTTTTTTTTGAGATGGAGTCTCGCTGTCTCGCCCAGGCTGGAATGCAGTGGCGCGATCTCGGTTCACTGCAAGCTCCGCCTCCTGGGTTCACGCTATTCTCCTGCCTCAGCCTCCCAAGTAGCTGGGACTACAGGCACCCGCCACCACGCCTGGCTAATTTTTTGTATTTTTAGTAGAGACGGGGTTTCACTGTATTGGCCAGGATGGTCTCGATCTCCTGACCTCGTGATCCACCAACCTTGGCCTCCCAAAGTGCTGGGATTACAGGCGTGAGCCACCGCGCCTGGCCGAGCTCAAAATTTTTTTTTAAAAAATATTCTTTCCTCTTAAAGTCTGGAAATTTTGGTCAGAAAAACCTCTCCAAGGGTTGATATTAATAATAATGGTGATGATGATGTGGAAAATATGTTGTACTGTTAATAATAATCATGGTGCATTTTTGCATAAGCAACTGTATTTTGAGCAATGATTTACTCAATTATAAGTGATTCTTTATTATAATTGCCTAACTGTGGTTGTCACTTTATAAGTGAGGCTCTAGTTAGCGCTTTGATGTAATGACTGGCCTTAAAGATAAAGTGCTATGCAAGCAAAGACATTTTGTCATGAATTTGTAATGATTTAGTGTGATGGAGCGGGTGTGCTAACATGAAGATTAAATCATGGATGGGCTATAAATGGGGAATTCTGGATGGTTATTCCCCATCCCCCACCCCTGCTCGGACCTCCCCAATTTTTCCCTCTTTGTTGCCCCTTCTAAATAGGATAATGCCACCCTTGACAATCATTTGTTTGAGTTAAACCTTGTCCTTTTGAGGGCATGCTTTTAAAAATATTAATTCCCAGCGGGAGAGGTAATGCATGAAGTTTATATCGTATCAGCTCCAGAGCGTGGATTAGCTCATCACTTTCCCACCAGGCCTGAGGCCCTGAACAGGAAGCTGCAGTTGGGGAGGGAGTGGGGTGATTCAGAGCTTGGAATCCTGGAGGACTGGGTGCTGAGAGGTGCACAGGAGGGAGAAAGAAGGTTGAAAGGATTTGAAAGTCGAAGGGATCCGTGTGTCTGTTTGGCTATTCTTCAACATGTGATATCTCCTCAGGTATTGCTATAAGTAGGATCATAATTCTCAGATTGAGGTTATGATGTTGACAGATTAGGACATTGAATCGTACCTTTGGTTGAATATGATTGCAGAAAAATATTATCTCAGAGAGCACTGGATGGAATTTGGCTTGCTGAGCTAGTGGAGTATTCCCAGCTTCAGAAGAAATATCTGGTTAAGCCAGGGGTCCCCCAGCAGGGTTCTGACTGCTCCATTGCTAACTTATGGGGCACCTTTAGGTAAATGTAAGAAAGTCACTCCTTCTTCAAAATGGTTTATTTCTGCTGTCAGAAAATTATCATTATATAAATATTTTTATTAAAATAAGACATTTCCCTCTGCTGGAAAAATTTCAAACTAAAGATCTAATTCCATGAGGTCTACAGTGTAAATGGTGCTGTTACTTGTAAAGCCCTTGTTCAGTGAACAAACTGCGCAACTGAACATGCAGCCTTGCTTCCTTTTTCTCCAGTCCTCTCTTCTCCATTTCTTCAGCAATGCTGAGTCCTCACTGAGCTAATTGCCTGACATGCAGAAGAGCCTCTCTTTGTCTGCGGGTCAGAGAGGCAGTGAGAAGGGGGATAGAGTCTTGCTTGTCAGGCTCCAGCTACGAGGCATTAAGACATGCACCGGCTTTTTATTTTAGCATTGCCGTTCTCAACCTTGGATTAGAAGTGCCCTGGATGTATAAAAGAATTTCTATAAATGTAATGGGCACACATTATGGGCTAGGAATTTTATACGTCTCACTAGTCCTTACAACAAATGACCCTATAATGTAGGTGGTTTCGTGGCTCAAAGAGGGTGGGTGACCAGTCCACAGCCGCCCACCTAGTAAGCAGCAGAACTGAGATACGGACTTGGGCTGCTGGGCTGCAGAGCTGCTGGCGTCCCTGGTGGGTTTCCACACCAGGCCACCCTGTAGCCCCGCCCCTGGGAAGGGAGTGAGTGGGACCCTGCCGTCCCCTTTCCTACATGGCCGCTGTGTATAGGCAGCAGCGCAGAGGTGGTCTCTGGGTAGGGAACCCTCGGCCTCCTAGGATTCTTTGGGGATGAAAGTCGCAGCTGTTTTATACTCTTCTTAAATTTTGCTTTCCTGTTAAGCCAAGATTTACTGGACGCAAGAAAACTTCCCAGCAGTCCCCTAGAAGGAAAACTAACTCTTGGTAGTCTTCCCATTAGCAAATAAAAGTCCCCAAATCATTTTTGTAGACTGCCCAAACCAAGGTACTTTTCATCTGAGAAGACACAGCAATTGTCTCAGCTGTAAAGTAAAAGAGAACTAAAAAAAGGTGATCTCTTTTGAAAATTCCTGTTGGTGCTTTGGCCATGTGATTACAATGAAATTGGTGTGCCTTCATCTTCAAAGGGCAGAACTCGGTGCTTATATGTTCATTTCATTGTAGTCTGATGGGACAGACACTTCTTGTTGGCCTGTCCTCATGTTCCATATTTATTCCAGGTTGATTAGGATGGCATGTGAACTTAGAACTAAATAAACCTTGCTTGGATGGGTCACCTGGCTAAGTAAACTTACCATGAACTTCTCAGAAGTAAAATAAGCAGGAAGCAGGTTTTTAAAATGCGAGTCCTCTGTGCTCTTTTAAGTGCTGCCGTGTTGCTAGGAAATAAGAAACTCTTTGTCCTCAAGAAATGATAAAGGACAAATATAGAAGTAGACTCAAGAAGGAGTTAGCTATATTAATGACGATGAATCTTTAAGAAGTCATTTTGTGGGCAAGTTGTGATAGGTGAGCTATATCTCTGTTTTATACATCAGTTTTAGCTAGGATTAGGCTTTGCTGTAAATAATAGAAACCGCCCAAATAACAGAGGCTTAATCAAGAGAAAAGCTTATTTTTCTCTCACATAAAATGTCAGAGGTGGACAGTACAGGCTGGCCTGGTGGCTTTGTCCACAAGATCTTCAGAGACCCAAGCTCCTTTCTGCTTTTTTTTTCTTTAATTTATAAGTTCCGGGGTACATGTGCAGGATGTGCAGGCTTGTTACATAGGTAAACGTGTGCCGTGGTGGTTTGCTGGACAGATCAACCCATCACCTAGGTATTAAGGTCAGCATTCATTAGCTATTCTTCCTGATGCTCTCCCTCCACGCCCTCCAACAGGCCCCAGTGTGTGTTGTTCCCCTCCCTGTGTCCATGTGTTTTCATCGTTCAGCTGCCACTTCTAAGTGAGAACATGTGGTGTTCGGTTCTCTGTTCCTGCATTAATTTGCTGAAGCTCCATCCGTGTGCCTTCCAGCTCCATCCATGTGCCTGCAAAGGACATGATCTGATTCCTTTTTATGGCTGCATAGTATTCCATGGCATATATGTACCACATTTTCTTTATCCATTCTATGATTGATGGGCATTTGGGTTGATTCCATGTCTTTGCTACTGTGAATAGTGCTGCATTGAACATACATGTGCATGTATCTTTATAAAAAATGATTTATAGTCCTTTCAATATATACCCAGTAATGGGTTTGCTGGGTCAAATGGTATTTCTGCTTCTAGATCTTTGAAGAATTGCCACACTCTCTTCCTCCCTGCTTATAATTTCCTTATTCCCTAGGATGTGATCCTTGTTCTTGTGGCCTCACATGGCAGCTGGATCTCTGGCGATTGCATCTGAGTTCCAGACACCAGGATGGAAAAGAAAAGAAGGAGGGGCAAGAGGAACCCCCAGATGCTCCTTAAGAGCTACTGCGTGGCATTCCCACTTGCATCTCATTTGCTCGATCGCTGTCACTGTGCCCTAACGAGCTGCAAGGACACTGGGGAAATGAGTCTGTCTTGTACTTCATGTGCCTCTCAAAATCTTCTATTGCTGAGGGAGAAGAGGCCAGCCGGTATTGAGGAACAACTAGCACTTTCTGCTTCCGCGTCCCAGGGGGACGTGGGTGTGTTGAATCCACACCGGGGGTGCGGACCTCTGAGGCTGGGCTGGATGGGACATCAGATGGGCCCTCTGTTTCATTTATGTGACCTCCCATCAGGTCTTCTGGTTGGATCCTGCTTTCTAGAAGCAGAGGGAGCAGCGGGTTACGTATGTTTGTGACTCCTGCAGTTAGCATGCCTTCCCTCTGGCTCAACAGTGTAGGTAGTGTTCTCTTAGGTGACCTTTTCTGGTGAGGGGCTGGACAAGGGCGTGACTGCTCCCCTAGGTGCTGGGTGAATATGTTACTCGATAGATATTTACTGAGCACCAACCGTAAGTCAAGCTCTTGAGTAAAGCAGGGAACATACGCTATGCCAGGCCTCTGCCCTCGTGGAGCAGATGTTCTAGTGGGGAGGTTACATTGACTGGATGAAAGGGAGAATGCATGAATTGCACCCAGCCCTGTCATTTCCTCCTTCCTCCTCTTCACCTTCATCATGATCCCATGAAAGTGTTTCCGAGTGGTTTCCCATCTCCTCCAAGGCATGAGGAGAGGTTGGTCTTCTGCCTCACTGGCAGCTTTATTTTATTTTATTATTTTATTTTTTTGGGGGGGGGACAGAGTCTTCTTCTGTCACCCAGACTGGAGTGCAGTGGCGCGATCTCGGCTCACTGCAACCTCTGCCTCCCGGGTTTAAGCGATTCTTGTGTCTCAGCCTCCCGAGTAGCTGGGACTACAAGCACACGCCACCATCACGCCCGGCTAATTTTTGTGTTTTTAGTAGAGACGGGTATCACCATGTTGGCCAGGCTGGTCTCGAACTCCTGGCCTCAAGTGATCTGCCCGCGCTGGCAGCTGTTCTAAGAGGCATTCCAGTACCTGTTGGTCATGGAGAGACGCTCACAGGCCAGCTTCTCAGCACTTCCCAGACTGTCCTTTCCTTGTGGCTTCGGTCTGTGGCCAGGAGCCTGCCTGTACTTAGTGGCATTTTTTTGTTTTTTCATGGATTCTCTCTGGTCAGCCAAGCTGCAGTCAAAACATGCATTGTACTTATTTTGTATTCATCTTCCACGGAAAGTGGAAAAAATAAATAGGGCTGGAATGTGCTATGTCATGGTAGTGCTATTTGGGTCCAGGGGAGACATAAAATTGGCTGGATTTGTTGCAGTGCATTTTGTATAAAAAAAAGATTCTGAATGAAAAAGTAAGAATTGATGTGTAAAGACTTGCAGATCTTTGAGCCAGAAATAATTTTGAAAACAACAAGAACAACTCATTACCAACTCAATTATCTGGCACCTTAGAAATAATAGGTTATAAGATAAAAGCTAGTGCAGTTTAATGAGGAAGTAGTCACTTTAGGCTAATCTGGTTTCCTTGGAAGCTCCAAGGTTGTGGCAGATGAAGGAGGTGGTAGAGGTAAGCTTACCTGCCTTAGCAAGATATTTGATTTCATCTCTCTGTTTTATTTATTTATTTTTTTGAGATGGAGTCTCACTCTGCCGCCTGGCTAGAGTGCAGTGGCATGATCTTGGTTCACTGCAACCTCTGCCTCCTGCGTTCAAGCGATTCTCCTGCCTCAGCCTCCTGAGTAGCTGGGATTACAGGCACGCGCCACCACACCCAGCTAATTTTTGTATTTTTAGTAGAGACGGGGTTTCACCATGTTGGCCAGGATGGTCTCGATCTTCTGACCTCGTGATCTGCCCGCTTCACCCTCCTAAAGTGCTGGGATTACAGGCGTGAGCCACCGCGCCTGGCCTTGATTCCATCTTTAACACCACAGACATCCGTTAGCTGGAGGAGATGGTCCAGGCCAGTGGCTCAGAAGCTGCAGTGGGTAAGGATTCCTTGGGCAGCTTTTGAATATGCCATTTTCTGGATCCCACCTTAGATCGACTGAATCAGAATCCTAGGGCTTAGGGTGAGGGGGTAGGGGTAGTGATGAAACTCAGAACATGTGATTTATTAAAAGCTTTCAATGAATGAAAAAAAGCCAATCTCAAAAGGTTACTGTATGGTGCCATTTATGTAACATTCTCACAGTGACATCATACAGAGATGGAGAACAGACAAATGGTTGCCAGGGAGGAGAGAGTGGGGGTTGGGGGCTGTAAGGGCAGCAAGGAGAGCTCCTTTGTGTGGATGGGACAGAAATGCATCTCGATAAATCTGTGTGAGAAGATGTCATATAATTGTGCATAAGGATATATCAAATAAACAAATGCATGCAAAAACTCTTGCCATCAGGGTAGGATCTGTAGTCTAGCTCATTGCCCCATGCAGCCAACCTCCTTTGGTTATGTGAGATGTCCCTCCTGGGGGAAGTTGGGTGCTGGTACTTTCTTACATAGAAGATAAGAGATGTGAAAAAAAGGTTAAGGTTAAGGAAAATAAGAAAACAAAGAGAGAAAGTAAAAGGTTGAGTACTCTCTGCACTATTTTTGGAGTTCCTTGTGAGTCTGTAATTATTTCAAAATAAAATGCTAAAAAGGACTTTCCTTCCTGCATGTTCATGGTAAAAAAAAAAAAAAAAAAAAAAAAATTAAAGCTTTCCAGGCACCTCTGATGTGTGGCCACTGGTTTAGACCACACAGTCATTAGATATGTGTGCAATTGGTGCATTAGTGTGACATCGGGGAGGGTGGTAGGAAGACTAGCTTTAGATATGTAGTTTGTTGGAGAGATATATACATATATATATATATATTTATATTTTATTTCTTTTTTTTTTGAGATGGAGTCTCGCTCTGTCACCCAGGCTGGAGTGCAGTGGTGTGATCTCGGCTCATGGCAACCTCCACCTCCCGGGTTCAAGCAATTCTCCTGCCTCAGCCTCCCAAGTAGCTGGGATTACAGGCACTCACCACCATGTCCAGCTAATTTTTGTATTTTTAGTAGAGATGGGGTTTTGCCATGTTGGCCAGGCTGGTCTCGAACTCCTGACCTCAAGTGATCTGCTCTCCTCAGCCTCCCAAAGTGCTGGGATTACAGACGTGAGCCACTGCGCCTGGCCAGTTTGTTGGATATTTTATTAATAGCTAGTAATAGAATGGAGTTTTGTTGTTGTTGTTTGTTTGCTTGTTTTGAGATAGAGTCTCGCTGTGTCGCCCAGGCTGGAGTGCAGTGGCGCGATCTTGGCTCACTATAACCTCTACCTCCTAGGTTCAAGTGGTTCTCCTGCCTCAGCCTCCCAACTAGCTGGGACTACAGGCACTCACCACTGTGTCTGGCTAATTTTTATATTTTTAATAGAGGCAGGGTTTCACCATCTTGGCCAGGCTGGTCTCGAACTCCTGACCTCAAATGGTCCAACCACCTTGGCCTCCCAAAGTGCTGGGATTACAGGTGTGAGCCACCGTGCCCGGCCAATAGAATGCAGTTTGCAGTGGGAATTGTCTTAGCTTGAAGTGGTCATTACCTTCACAATTCAGGTGGAAATGGTGGTACAACTCAAGTACTTTGGAGAATTGGAGAATGAGGAGTAATAAGCACAAGTGCACCATAGTTAGCCTGGATAGCAGGAGACCACGTAGGTGCACGCCCACGTCAGAATCAGAGCAAAACCATTTGTCAAATTGTGGACATGAAGTTCTGGAAATAAATTTGCATGAGAGCACCAGTGAGGATATAGCGTTGGGAAATCAGGTCCATGAGAAAGAAGAAAGGCTGTGGGATCCGTATTTTTTGGCCCAGAAGTTACAGATACAACAGCTTTCAAGGACATATGTTTTAGAGAGCCCGTGGGGTTAGCTGTTTGGCATCAGCGCCAAAGTGAAAGGAGGTCGGCTCACAGTACTGAACGGCAGATTGAAGGGAGACTTCAGGAATAGTCTTGGAAGTGAGGGAGATGGTGAATGAGGGAGGAAGTGGGAAGTGTAATCCCTTTCCATAGAAGCGTCTAAAGTGCCAAGAACAGTGCCTGGCATAGAGTAGACACGCACTCCGTGTTTGTAGAAGCGGTGATGTGAGGCCCTGCAGGGGGTCGAGGGGTGGGCACATGGTTCTGCTGCTTCTCTCTGCCTCTCAGCTCAAAGCTGAGTCTTCACCACAGCAGACGACTGGGGACAGCCCTAAAACACAGAGGTTTTGCTCATGATACGCCACTGAAGATTTACATATGGAGAGAGAGCTGATGAACAGCTGTTCTCGTCTCCTCGCCTGGCATCTTACGGGTGGATACAGCTTCTCTGATTCTATTTCACCAACACTCACTGGTAAGACGTCACTGCCTTAGTTTGCCTCAGGAAGGGGAATTTCTTATTTCATAGTTTTAAAATTACCTGAAATAGCAGATAATTCTTTCAGAAAGATTTTTTTTTTCTTTTAAAGGTATCTCTGTTTTAAAGCTTTTCTTCCTTCCTTTCTTTTTTTTTTTTTAAGTCAGAAGGCAGCCAAAAATTCCTCACATTCAGAGACTTAGTGGGCTGGATGTGTGGGAGCTTTCTACACTGCATTTTCTAAAATGTCTTTTTTCCGTCTAAAGCCTGTCTCCATGGAGCCTCAAAACTCCTTTCTACCCACAGCAACTTCTTTTCTTTCTCTGGAAAATGTGTGCCTGGACTCAGATTCCATCCATGTGGCTTCTCATGGACATCTGTGATGAGTTACAAGGTGTCTGTTGAATGCCACTGTATTCCCTCCACCCTGGAAAGGCCGGGACGACACTGCACAGGTCACCCAGCACATTTCTCTCTGTGCTATTATTATTATTATTTTTCGGCTTGAGACAGAGTCTCACTCTGTTGCCCAGGCTAGAGTGCAGTGGTGCAATTTCGGCTCACCATAACCTCCAACTCCTGGGTTCAAGCGATTCTCCTGCCTCAGCCTCCTGAGTAGCTGGGACTACAGGCGTGTGCCACCACACCTGGCTAATTTTTTATATTTTTAGTAGAGACAGGGTTCCGCCATGTTGGCCAGGCTGGTCTTGAACTCCTGACCTCAGGTGATCCTCCCGTCTTGGCCTCCCAAAGTGCTGGGATTACGGGCGTGAGCGACTGCACCCAGCCTCTTTCTGTGCTTATTTACTGCTCGTAGGAGTTAATGCATCACTGTCTCTCTTAGTGCATCACCCAGTCCCTTCTTTATGTCACACTGTAGCGTAACAAAGTGACTGGGCTCTGCTGTGACTTGCTGCCTATTACTTGGGAACTCGCCGTAACTCAGTGACAGCCTTGAGTGTTTACTCAGTGTTTTACGCAGATGCATGTGGCACTAAGTAAAGGGCACGAAATCAACAAGAGATGCTGGATGTTTGTATTGCAGGTCCCTTTAAAGATGATAGATTCAGTGATTCACTCACTCATTCCACAAATACGCGTTCAGAATTACGGCACGAGGCCTGTCTTGGAGATGAACTGGCAACCCAAACAGACAAGGTCCTTGTATTCGTGGGACTTAGAGTTTGAGGGCTGTGTTGGTCTAGGTCCTCAGGAAAGCGGAGGCAAAGGGATTAAATGTGCAAGGATTTTATTTTTAGGGATCCGGGGCTCTCAGTCCATTATCCTTCCCGGAATAGGAGGCCTGGGATGTGCATCTCCAGACTACCCTTGTAATGGGGATGGGCAAAGATACTAACCTGAAAATCACATGGAAAATGTAGAATTCGAGCTACTGTGAACTCTAGGAAAGCAAAGCGTACGGAGGTAGGAGAGTGGAGTGGAGCTGTCTGGCCTGACAGTGGGTGACAGGGCAGGGAAGGCTTCCTCGGGGAGCTGAGGTCTGAAGAATGAGGAGGAGTGAATGAGGTGAAGTTGGGGAGGAGGGATCACTTCCCAGGAAGAGCTTCCTTCCTGGCACTTTTGAGGAACTGGGAGGTAGAACAGGCAGGCCTTTGAGATGAGAAATAGGAAGCCGTGGGATGGGGGATGGAACACGGTCACAAAAGGGGCTTTGACGTGGAGACTCAGGCTACATGTGAGGAGCCGACTGGGGAGGGCAGGGGTGGGGTGGGAGCATTATTAGGAAGGAGGCTATTGAGGAAATCCAGGTGGGCTGTGGACCAGGAATGACAAACGTGATGGAGAAAAATGGATGCCCATCTTGGAGAGGGCATAGCTGACTGTCCTTAGACTGCTTATGGGGAGGGCCAAAGGGGTCATTAAGAATGACTCCCAGGTCCTGGTTTGCAGCGTTGAATGGATGGAGGCGGCGGGGTGTCAGGGAGAGAGAGAGAGAGAGAGAGAAAGAAATAGAGAGAGGGAGAGAGAGAGAGATCTATTATAGGTAGTGGTGGCGTCTAAGGAAAATGTCTAACATGAAGGAGCGGCCACTTGGGACCTGTCGAGGCTGGGCAGAGGAGGACGAGGAGGCTGTGCAGTGGTGGCTGTGGGGGCACAGCAAGGGAAGAGAGTGCTTCAGAGGAGGCGGTGAAGCAAAGGCCACTGCTGAAATGACTGCCAGGTTCGGTGACACGCAGGTCATTGGTGACCTTCGCAAGAGCCATGTTGGCAAAATAGTGGTGGGGACACCAGATTGGAGTGGGCTGGGGAATCAGTGGGTGGCTGGAAGCAGCAAACTTTACAAGTTTGGCCATGAAGGGGAGAATAGAGCTAGGTCAGCGGCTGGAAGAGGGTATGGGGCTGGGAGAGACCTTTCTTTCTTTTTTTCTTTCTTTTAATAGTAAAGAGTGGCCGGGCGCAGTGGCTCACGCCTGTAATCCCAGCACTTTGGGAGGCTTAGGCGGGCGGATCACGAGGTCAGGAGATCAAGACCATCCTGGATAACACGGTGAAACCCCGTCTCTACTAAAAAAATACAAAAAAGAAAAAGCCGGGCGTGGTGGCGGGCGCCTGTAGTCCCAGCTACTTGGGAGGCTGAGGCAGGAGAATGACGTGAACCCGGGAGGCGGAGTTTGCAGTGAGCCGAGATGGCGCCACTGCACTCCAGCCTGGGCGACAGAGCGAGACTCCGCCTCAAAAAAAAAAAAAATAGAGATTTAAATAAACTTGCGTATTTGGCAATGCAGTGTTCCTGAGAAGGCAGGAGGGGCGCGATCCGGAGCCTGGGCGGAGGCCTTGGCCTTGGGGAGGGGGAGGCTTCTTCCTGTTGCCTCCCAACAAGGGAGACTTAGGGAAAGGACTTAGAGAAAGAAAGTCCAGGCTGTAACTGACGCTGGTCAGAGGTTGGCCTTCACGTCCTTTGCTGTTCCTCATTTGTCCTCTCCGGCACAGTCTCTTTACTTTGGTTTTTAGCCTGGAGGATGATGATGTTTCATATTTAGTACCCTAGACTCCACTGATGTGAGGAAATTATTCTGTGCTTTTTGGGGACATCTTTCAATAAATGGTGTTTCTGAAAGCATTTAACATGGGTGATGATGGGTGCACAACATCAAACCCTATAGCTGTATCTTTCTCTCTCTGTCTTTTTTTTTTTTTTTGAGGTGGAGTTTTGCTCTTGTAGCCCAGTCTGGAGGGTAATGGCGTGATTTTGGCTCACTGCAACCTCTGCCTTCTGGGTTCAAGCAATTCTCCTGCCTCAGTCTCCCAAGTAGCTGGGACTACAGGTGCACGCCATCATGTCTGGCTGATTTTTGTATTTTTAGTAGAGACGGGGTTTCACCATGTTGGCCAGGCTGGTCTTTAACTCCTGACCTCAGGTGATCCTCCCGCCTTGGCCTCTCAAAGTGCTGGAATTACAGGCGTGAGTCACCGTGCCTGGCCCAGCTGTATCTTTCTCTAAACACCAGACGCCGGGAGTTTACCAAGGATTGGGGAGGCAAGAAAAAGAAGGAGGAAAAAAGCAACGTGGTCAGCGATTTGAAATGACTGGCCAGACGAGGGAGCAGAAACGTGGAGCAACAAACTTCTGTTTCCACCCCACCACTTGCCTCCACCAGCCGGGTTCTGGGGGAGCAGAGCCTGCAGGTGGGGTCGGTGTTGGATTTTAAGTGAACTTGGGGCCGAGGCTGAATCTCCTTCACACTGGCTAGAGGCTTCTATTGTGAATAAATTCTCTGCCAGTCCGCTGCCTTCATCTGCCTCTGGCAGGACCTTCCTGATGGAAACTGAGCCAGGTGCTGGCTTGATTGCATGAGGAACAGTCACCCCCGGGATAGAAATTTCCAGCTCCCTTGGTCAGCCTATTGCTTTCCAATAACTGGAGACCTGGGCATGTTAACATCACAGAACTTTGACACATGCTTCTTGCCCTTCTTTCTAAAGTGAGGGGGAAGGTCTGAAGTTATTTGATAAAATAGGATGGCAGGCCCTCTGCATGGAACATTTAGCGTTTGGCTTGTTTCCCTAAGAATACAATCTAAAGCAACATTAACCACTGGGTCGTCCTCACCCATAGAAGATTTGTGGAGAGAGCATGGGGTTCTTGGTTCTTTTTTTTTTTTTTTTTTTTTTTTTGAGATGGAGTCTTGCTTTGTTGCTCGGGCTGGAGTGCAGTGGTGCAATCTCCGCTCACTGCAACCTCCACCTCCCAGGTTCAAGGGATTCTTGTGCCTCAGCCTCCAGAGTAGCTGGGATTACAGGCATACCATGCCCAACAAATTTTTGTATTTTTAGTAGAGACAGAGTTTCACCATGTTGGCCAGGCTGGTCTCAAACTCCTGACCTCAGGTGATCCTCCCACCTTGGCTTCCTTTGATTACAGGCGTGCACCACCATGCGCAGCTGAGAGAGCACTGGGTTCTTGTTCTGGCTCTGCCGCTGCCTCTGGCGTGCCCACAGCGAACTCCCTTTGCCTCCCTAGGCTTTGCTTTCTTCATCTCTGAAAGATGCCGATGGCCTCTAAGCTTCCCCCCATCCCCCAGTGATCTCAGGTTCTAGAAAAGTAGGCTAGCTGGCACCCTTGATTATGAAAACCATGGTGCCACCCTTCCATTTCCACCTTTAAAATAAGGCCAAAATGAGCATTCTGCATTGGCTCATGCTGTGCTTGGAGGAAGGGGATCCTGAGGAAGTGCTGGTGTTGTAGTCTGAAGTTTCCAGGACAGTATATGACTATGAGATGTTGACCGTCTCTATGGGCTGCAGCTGCTGCCAGAGACTTTCATCCAGGCCAAGAGACCTATGGGATGCACATGTGCAGGGTCATTTGTCCAGGCCACCCCTGGGCACAGGGAACCTAGTTTAGGGTCTTTGCAATGTCAGAGGATATTCAGTGTCCATATCGTACAGTTGTTGGTTTGTGTTTTTCCTGACAGACTTACGAAATTCCTTCACATCTTCTTTCCATTTGAATTCTGCACCGTCTAGTTCAGGTTTGCAGCTTTTTTTTTTTTTTTAAACAAATTTCTTCACTGCCTGATGAAATTCTGAATTCTGTTCTTTCTCCTTGCCTGTCACAAGTACAGGCTTTCGAGACATCTTGAGAACATTTGCTTGGATCTTCGTAACTCTCATACCTTTGTTTGTCTCTATAGTTACAACTCTAAAGTCACTCTTATGAGGATTCAAGGACTTAATGGACCACACTTCCTAGCGAGGACAGTGGGGGGATGTTGGCAGAGAAAGTGTGTGCTAGGCTGGTCCCACTTACTGTCAAGAGAACTATACTGATAATATTTTTGACTCGTCCAGCTTTTCAATCAGTACATCATGAATAAACCATTGAATGACTATTTCTTTTTTTCCTTAAAGTTCCTTTTATGTTCTGGGCTGTGCTAGGCTCTAAAAAGCTATTAAACAATATTGTAACTAATATTGTCATAACAAGCTACTGATACTGTCTTTATTGCCAGTTTATCAAAGGGCTTTGCAAGGGATAGGAAGGTATTTAAAAAAAAATCACCACTCTCAGACAAATTGGTAGAGGCAGTAAGGACAGGGAGTGCTATTTCAAGAATGAACAGAGCTCTCCAAATGCTTATTGAGGAAAGAATAGAAATTGGGTAATATTAGGGCTTTTATAGAACAGGTGGGATGTGCTCCATGAGAGCAAAGCTTTTCAGCAAAGAACTTGTCAGAAATAAGATGATGTCCATTTTTTTTCTATCCTGAATGCTTTAGAAGGGTGGATTAAAAGTTGGTGGCAAGGCCAGGTACGGTGACTTACACCTGTAATCCCAGCACTTGGGGAGGCCAAGGTGGGCAGATCACTTGAGGTCAGGAGTTTGAGACCAGCCTGGCCAACATGGTGAAACCCCGTCTCTACTAAAAATACAAAAATTAGCCTTCATGGTAGCATGTGCCTGTAATCCCAGCCACTTGGGAGGCTGAGGCAGGAGAATGGCTTGAACCTGGGAGGCAGAGATTGCCGTGAGCCGAGGTGGTGCCACTGCACTCCAGCATGGGTGACAGAGTAAGACTTTGTCTCAAAAACAAAAAAAAAAAAAAAGAAAAAGAAAAAGTTGTTGGCAAAAATAACTCCAAGGGAGGTATAATTTTCGAACTTGAAGAAATACCAAAGACAGCATATTCACTCAGTAATTCTGATGAAGTGCCCCACATGCAAGCTGGGCTTTAAAAGTAAACCTGGGTGGCCAAGCAGAACCTGGATCTTCCCAAAGTTATTCTCCAAGCATCACGGGCAACTCTCATCCCTGGCAGGTAACAGCCATGTGGATCACTAGAAAAAGCTATTTGGCTTTGGAGAGCACATGTGTGCATTTGGATTGTATTTGTTTTACTTAGGCTATATTAATATTAATGTGTAGTCCCCTAATTCATATCACTATCAGCAGCTAGAAAGGTTGTAGATGATTTGAATGAATTTCTAGGCAGTGATTTTTCTATATATATTTGCCATTTGAATTTCTGTGAAGTGTTATAATTGAATCCTTTGAACATTTTGAAAGTATTTTTCATCTTGATTTAAGAAATTATAGGCTGGATGCAGTGTCTCACGCCTGTAATCCCAGCACATTAGGAGGCCAAGTCAAGAGGATTGCTTAAGTTCAAGAGTTTGAGGCCAGCCTGGGCAACACGGTGAGACCTTCTATCAAAAAAAACAAGTAAAAAAAAATTATTCAGGTGTGGTGGCACATACCTGTGGTCCCAGCTGCTCCAGAGGCTGAGATGGGAGCTTGCTTGAGCCCAGAAGATACAGGATGTAGTGAGCCATGATTGTGCCACTGCACTCCAGCCTGGGTGACAGAGTGAGACCCTGTCTCATTAAAAAAAAAAAAAAAAAAAAAAGATAAACGTAGTACATGCTATGGTAAAAAATTCGAACAGTATAGAGGCCGTTGAATGAAAACTAATTCACCTCCCACTTGCCACTCCCGAGTTGTAGCCATTGTTAGCAAATTTTTTTTTTTTTTTTTTTTTTTTTTGAGACAAAAGTCTCGAACTGTCGCTCAGGCTGGAGTGCAATGGCATGATCTCGGCTCACTGCACTCTCTGCCTCCTGAGTTCAAGCGATTCTCCTGCCTCAGCTCCCAAGTAGTTGGGATTACAGGTGCCCGCCACCATACCTGGCTAGTTTTTGTGGGTTTTTTTGTATTTTTAGTAGAGACAGGGTTTCACTGTGTTGGCCAGGCTGGTCTCGAACTCCTGACCTCGTGATCTTCCTACCTCGGCTTCCCAAAGTGCTGGGATTACAGGCATGAGCCACCGCGCCCGGCTCATTGTTAGCAATTTTACGGCATCCTTCCAGAATTGTATCTATGTGGGTGTACGGGTGCTCGTTAATCCTGTTGCCGTTTGCTCTTATCCAATTCTGTATGCTCCTTAGTTCCACAAACAGGCATGTGATGTCCTTATGCATCTGCTCTGCCTAGTTAGATGCTGTCATCCCTACCCAAGATGTGGATAAAAGCATGTGTGTATATTTTACACAAGTGAGATCCTACTACATATACTGTTCTATACTCTGTTTTTTGTCAACTAATCACGTATCATGGACATTTTTCCATATCAGCACATATAGAGCCCCTCTCCCTTTTTAAGAGCTGCTTAGCATTCTGTAATATGGATGGACCCTAATTTACTCAGCCAGGATGGACTTTTGGGTTTCTAGTTTTTAGCTGTTATTAACTAGGCTGCAGTAAACAATCTTGGACATAGAGTTTGGCACATATATGTGCCTTTGTTTGTAGGATTATATCAGATGGCTTTCAGCTGCAAGTTATAGAAAATGATGACTTACATTGGCTGATATGATACATAAATCTATTATCTCCATAAAGGCAAAGAAGGCCGGGCATGGTGGCTCACGCCTGTAATCCCAGCACTTTGGGAGGCCGAGGCGGGCAGATCACGCTAATGTGGTGAAACCCCGTCTCTACTAAAAATACAAAAAATTAGCCGGGCGTGGTGGCGGGTGCCTGTAGTCCAAGGTATTCAGGAGGCTGAGGCAGGAGAATGGCCTGAACCCAGGAGGTGGAGCTTGCAGTGACCTGAGATTGTGCCACTGCACTCCAGCCTGGGCGACAGAGCGAAACTCCATCTCACAAAAAAAAAAAAAAAAGACAAAGAAGCCCAGGGTCAGGCCGACTGCAGGACGTGTTGGTCCATCTGCTTAGCGATGTCTCGGGGCCCAGGCACTTTCCTCCTCTGCACTTACCCCACATGGTCCCAGGATGGCTGCACTGACTCCAGGGGACACATCCAGACCTGACATCAGGAAAAGGTGAGGCCGTGGCTTCCCCTGGGTCCTTCTCAGAAGTGAGGGGGCCCTGTCCCACGCGTGTCTTATGGCCCATTCTCAAACCCATCAGAGGTCGGGGTGGAGTGTGTGTTAGAGGTCAGTTTTTACACTTGGTAAAACGACGAAGTCATGCAAATGGAATTGCTGGGTCAGCGATTTTAAAGCTACATTAAAAGTTTTGCAGAATATTCCCAAATTGACTTATGAAGATATGGAACCAATTTATACTCCTACAGGCATGAACGAGGGTTAAGCAGTTCGAGAAGTGGGCTGTAAAGCTGAGTGTGTTGCACTTTGCTTTCTAGAGGATGTATGGAACAGGACATGTTTTTATTTGACTGTTCATTATCAGAGGCCTGTGCCCTTTACCTAGGAAGGATGTCCAAAGCAGTGGGGAAAAATGATAGGTTTAATAAAACGTAGGCCTGGAAACATGGCTTGTTCATATTTTGGGAACACAGAGAGGCCTTTAAATGATTAAATTGCTTCAAGACTTCGAGTGTGCCATTTTACTACACAATGAAATACAGATAGCTGTGTTCTACCCTCCTCAACCCATTCCCCATCTCTCGGCAAATACCCAGTTCAGTATTCCAGAAACATTTTAGTGAGTGAATGTAGTGCCAAACTTCTTCAAATAGACCCATCTCCAAATCATCCACCAGGTGTATGTTTCCTTGTTAGTCAGAGCCCCACACATATGTCCAAGATAAGGCTATTTAAAGACACAGTTACTAAGCTGGGTAGAAAGCACTCAGGGAACTTTTAGCAGTTCAGTTATTATATTGGACTGCTGAAGAATTGTACTGGACGATTGCACTATAAGATGCTAGGAGGTCATATATAGTGTAGTCCTTGTGATACATTTCAAATGCACTCGCAGGTTTAGGGCCATTTGTGGAGCAGCAGGCTTGGAATAGGACTGGGGAATTCAACCATTTTTCTCCTCTAGGGACTGTGGGATCCCCATGTCGGTGGAAATGAGGAGTTTTGATTTCCTGGTGTCTTCCTCCTGGGGTTGTCCCTCCAGTCTTTGGCTGTGATGATAGTGTGGTACATTTGTTACAATCGATCAACCTATATTGATTCGTGATTATTAACTAAAGTCTACAGTTTAGGGTTTACTCTTTGTGTTGTATATTCTATGGATTTATGTCATGCCTAATGTCATGTGCCCATCATTACAGTTTCATACAAAACAGTTTTTTCATGTCGAAAAGGCTATTTTGTATCATACTGTATCAAACAAAAAAGCCTTCTAAATTCCCTATATGATACAGTATCATACAAAATAGCCTTGTAAATTCCCCATAGACCCTCCCCATCCTCTGCCCGAAGTCTGGCAACCACTAGTCTTTTTACTGTTTCTATAGTTTTGTCTTTTCCCGACTGTCATAGAGTTGGGATCATGCAAGATGTTGCCTTTTCATTTGGCTTCTTTCACTTAACCATGTGCATCCAAGGTTCCTTTGTATCTTTTTGTGGCTTGATAGCTCATTTCTTTGTATTGCTGAGTAATATTCCATTGTATGGATATACCACCATTTGTTTTTCTATACCTATCGAAGGACATCTTGGTTGCTTACAATTTTTGGCAATTATGAATGAAGTTTCCATAAACATTCCTGGGTAGGTTTGTGTGTGGACATAAGTTTTCAGGGGACGTGATTGCTGGATGTATGGTAAGACTGTGTTTAGCTGTGTAGGAAACCACTACATTGTGTTCTAAAGTGGTTACACCATTTTTCATTTCCATGGGCAGTAAATGAGAGTTCCTGCTGCTCCAAATCCTTGTCAGCATTTGGTGTTGTCAGTGTTGTGGATTTTAGCCATGCTAGTAAATGTGTAGTAGTATCTTACTGTTGTTTTAATTTGCAATTTCCTAATGATGTGAGACATGGAGCATCTTTTCATGTGCTTATTTGCCATCTCCCCAGGTTATTTTAAGGTCTCTAGCATGGCATGAAAACCCTCACAGTGGGAAAGCAGAATCAAGGCACTAATGAGAGGAGAGTAGGTATAGTCATTGAAGGGGTGGGCTGAATCAAGGCACTAATGAAGGAGAGGAGGTATAGTCATTGAAGGGGTGGGCTGAATCAAGGCACTAATGACAGGAGAGAAGGTATAGTCATTGAAGGGGTGGGCTGAATCAAGGCACTGATGAGAGGAGAGAAGGTATAGTCATTGAAGGGGTGGGCTGAATCGAGGCACTGATGAGAGGAGAGAAGGTATAGTCATTGAAGGGGTGGGCTGAATCGAGGCACTGATAAGAGGAGAGAAGGTATAGCCGTTGAAGGGGTGGGCTGAATCAAGGCACTAATGAGAGGAGAGAAGGTATAGTCATTGAAGGGGTGGGCTGAATCGAGGCACTGATAAGAGGAGAGAAGGTATAGTCATTGAAGGGGTGGGCTGAATCGAGGCACTAATGAAGGAGAGAAGGTATAGTCATTGAAGGGGTGGGCTGAATCGAGGCACTAATGAAGGAGAGGAGGTATAGTCATTGAAGGGGTGGGCTGAATCGAGGCACTAATGAAGGAGAGAAGATATAGTCATTGAAGGGGTGGGCTGAATCGAGGCACTAATGAAGGAGAGGAGGTATAGTCATTGAAGGGGTGGGCTGAATCGAGGCACTGATAAGAGGAGAGAAGGTATAGTCATTGAAGGGGTGGGCTGAATCGAGGCACTAATGAAGGCAGAAGGTATAGTCATTGAAGGGGTGGGCTGAATCGAGGCACTGATGAGAGGAGAGAAGGTATAGTTATTGAAGGGGTGGGCTGAATCGAGGCACTAATGAAGGAGAGAAGGTATAGTTATTGAAGGGGTGGGCTGAATCGAGGCACTAATGAAGGAGAGGAGGTATAGTCATTGAAGGGGTGGGCTGAATCGAGGCACTGATAAGAGGAGAGAAGGTATAGTCATTGAAGGGGTGGGCTGAATCGAGGCACTAATGAAGGCAGAAGGTATAGTCATTGAAGGGGTGGGCTGAATCGAGGCACTGATGAGAGGAGAGAAGGTATAGTTATTGAAGGGGTGGGCTGAATCGAGGCACTGATAAGAGGAGAGAAGGTATAGTCATTGAAGGGGTGGGCTGAATCGAGGCACTAATGAAGGAGAGGAGGTATAGTCATTGAAGGGGTGGGCTGAATCGAGGCACTGATAAGAGGAGAGAAGGTATAGTCATTGAAGGGGTGGGCTGAATCGAGGCACTAATGAAGGCAGAAGGTATAGTCATTGAAGGGGTGGGCTGAATCGAGGCACTGATGAGAGGAGAGAAGGTATAGTTATTGAAGGGGTGGGCTGAATCGAGGCACTGATAAGAGGAGAGAAGGTATAGTCATTGAAGGGGTGGGCTGAATCGAGGCACTAATGAAGGAGAGGAGGTATAGTCATTGAAGGGGTGGGCTGAATCGAGGCACTGATAAGAGGAGAGAAGGTATAGTCATTGAAGGGGTGGGCTGAATCAAGGCACTAATGAAGGCAGAAGGTATAGTCATTGAAGGGGTGGGCTGAATCGAGGCACTGATGAGAGGAGAGAAGGTATAGTCATTGAAGGGGTGGGCTGAATCGAGGCACTGATGAGAGGAGAGAAGGTATGGTCATTGAAGGGGTGGGCTGAATCGAGGCACTAAGGAAGGAGAGAAGGTATGGTCATTGAAGGGGTGGGCTGAATCGAGGCACTAAGGAAGGAGAGGAGGTATAGTCATTGAAGGGGTGGGCTGAATCGAGGCACTGATGAGAGGAGAGAAGGTATAGTCATTGAAGGGGTGGGCTGAGTTGAGACACTGATGAGAGGAGAGAAGGTACAGTCATTGAAGGGGTGGGCTGAATCGAGGCACTAATGAAGGCAGAAGGTATAGTCATTGAAGGGGTGGGCTGAATCGAGGCACTAATGAAGGAGAGGAGGTGTAGTCATTGAAGTGGTGGGCCATTACCAGTGCGACTGAGTGGCCTCGGTCAGCTTTGAGCACATTTCAGTAATGACTTCCCTTCCTTCACTCTATAGAAGTAGGTTGCTCTCTACGAGCATAGGTCAGAACTTGGTCACATTTCAGCCTAGTAGGAGCGAATGACTCAGAAAGGGAGACAACATCAAGGACGGATGGGAGCCACTGCTTGAATGGAGAGATGTGCTGTTAGGTGTCTGCAGTGGCCTTGTTGGTTGCCTATCCACCAAACATTGCCCTCCTCTGCCTTGGCAACAGAGCCCTGTGCGGTAGGCCTCAGGAGCAGCCGTCCTGATCTTCAGCTCAGGGGAGGGCCTGAGGTCTCAGATGACCCACCTCATCTGAGTTAAGCTAGCTTGAGTTAGGTTTTCTGATGCTTTGCAGCAGAACACATCTGAACTAACGTAATACCTTTTTTAGTAAGGCACTTCAGTTTATTTTTTTGTAGCAAATCCTCAGTGTTATTAAAAAAGGGTACTGTAAATAAAGATGGGTGTTATTACGACCGCAGAGCCCAGAATTGAAATCAAGTAGACTTTATACCAAGAGCTTGGAGTCTAAAAGTTTTCCATAAGTCAAGATAGAAGCAAACTGGCTGGGCGCGGTGGCTCACACTTGTAATCCCAGCACTTTGGGAGGCCGAGGCAGGTGGATCACGAGGTCAGGAGATCGAGACCACGGTGAAACCCCATCTCTACTAAAAATATTTTTTAAAAAATTTGCTGGGTGTGGTGGCAGTCGCCTGTAGTCCCAGCTATTCGGAGGGGCTGAGGCAGGACAATGGCATGAACCCGGGAGGCGGAGCTTGCAGTGAGCTGAGATCGCGCCACTGCACTCCAGCCTGGGCTACAGAGCCAGACTCCGTCTCAAAAAAAAAAAAAAAAAAAAAAAAGATAAAAGCAAACTGCTCAGTGTACTGTGCTTTGAGAGCCTTAATGGAAAAGCAGTAAAAGAATAGTAACAACTAACATTTGGATTGTGTGTTTCTTTTTTCTTTTTTGAGACAGAGTCTTGCTCTGTCGCCCAGGCTGGAATGCAGTGGCACAATCCCGGCTCACAGCAACCTCCGCCTCCTGCGTTCAAGCAATTCTCCTGCCTCAGCCTCCTAAGTAGCTGGGATTACAGCCACCCACCATGACGCACGGCTAATTTTTGTGTTTTTAGTAGAGACGGGGTTTCACCATGTTGGTCTGGCTGGTCTGGAACTCCTGAGCTCAGGTGATCCACCCGCCTTGGCCTCCCAAAGTGCTGGGATTACAGGTGTGAGCCACCGCGCCCGGCCTGGATTGTGTGTTTCACATAATTATTTCATCTGAAGATGCATTCATTCACTCAGCATGTATTGAACTCGTTCTAGGCTTCAGGAGCCTCATAACGATTCTGAGGGGCAGGCGATTTAGCTCCACTTAGCAGGTAAGAAACTGATGAGGTGAGGAAACTCGAACCCACGTACCTGGGTCTCAGTTGAGAGCCCTTTCCAACCGGCTGGACTGTAGCTTTCCCCAGCCCCATCCAGAGCATTTCCAGGCATCTGGAGGCTCCTCTCTGGATAGTCTTAGGTTAGCTTTATTAATCAAGGGATAACAGTAACACAGAAAGGTGGGTTGAGGGTGGGATGTCAGAAAACTCTCTGTGTTAAGATAGATGTGGACATTGGTGCAAGGGTTGCTGTCAGAGAAACAATGCAAATTGTATTTTTTTTTCTCTGCCAGATGTTTCCCATACATGTTCAATGAATGTTCCAGATTTAAAAAAATTCCATCTCCATTTCTGGATTCTGTACTTCCATCCCACACATCCCAGATTTAAAGGAATAGAAGGGACCCGCTCGCTATTATGAAGCTAAACTCAGCAGCCTCTAGTGGAGCGTTACCCCGGGAAGCAATCAGCTCTGATAGGACAGTGGGAAGACCATCAGTGGCAGGTTACTGGTTTTCATAGAACCCGAGGTAACTGAAAGCTTCTCATGGGCACTTGCTATGTGGCAGACTCTACACTCTGTTTTCATTTAATGATTTTTAAAGATGCCCCATGTTTTAAGGTTTCTACTCTCCATGATCAGGACGGGCACGGTAAGCCCTCTTTGTGATAACCAGGAGGAGGAAGAGATAGTACAGTAATAGCATGCGCAAGGCATTTGTATCGACCCCTTCTGTGCTTTTTATATTTTTAAATTTTGTACCTTTTTATTCTGTATTTTATATACTTCTTTGCAAAACAGAGTGGCTGTTCCCACAATCTGTCCCGATGGCCTTTTGGGTCAAGGAGCACAGATCTGTGTAGTTATAGGAAAAGCAGCTGAAATGTGTGTGCTTTACTAACTTTACTTCCCCTCTTTTTAAAAAGCAGTTCATTTACTCTTTCTCATGCATTCTACTTTTCAGTCGATAAGGAGAATGTTTTCCAGGCCAAACAAACTAGACTGAGATCGTATGCTTGTCAGGAGACACAAACCTTCCCTCAAGGCAGCTGGCACTTGAATGGGTAAAAGTTATTGTTGTTGATATTCCTTAGCTTAATAAGGTCCCCAAAGTGGCATTGACTTTGAGTTCTACTGACTTTTCATGTGACTTTAGGCCTTAATTTTCCCACCTCAAAAATGGGATGAATGAAGCCCCACTGGCCGGATAGTCACAGCTGAAGGAACTGACACAGATATTGTAAGTTTTAGGGGCCTTTTAATTTTAAATGTAGGAGGACTCTTGAAAATCCTTTTCCTTTTATTTGGAATTTGTGATTATTCATATGGTGCGGCAGGGTGCTGGGAAGACCTAGACTTTTTTTTCTTAGTGCAAATGAGGTATAATAACATTATCCCTAGGGAAGCAGATGAAAGTAATAAGCAGGATTATATTTTTAAAATTCCATAAATAAAGTTCCCCTTTTATTTAATCCAAATTGGTGAGGGTTTACTAAGCATTGCGGGATTTTCCAGGTATGAATTTTCGGCATGTATAACATTGAGATTGGGTATTCTGACCTCCAAATATTATAGTCTGAAGAGACTTGAAAACATCCACTTGTTAGATCTGAAGTTGTTTGACATAAGACGGTGGCAAAATCTCTGTTTTGTAAGCAAGGAGAATGCATCCCAACCTACAGGCTAATCCTTGAGAAATGTGGCTTCCAACTTGCTGAGCCGATTTAAACTCTCACCACTCCAGGTGCCATCTGTGGATTTGGAGGATGGCATCGTGTAGGAGCTTATTGGAAAAGCAGAATCTCAGGTTCCACCCCAGACCTGCAGACTCTGACCCCCCAGGCGATTCGTGTGCAATGTCAGGTTTCAGAGCACACTGGTTCAGGCATCCATCAGCGCTTGTGTAGCTTTCAAAGAAAGCCCAGCCTGGCAGGCGCTTGAGGTAAACTGGGCCTCAACTTGTCCCATCCAAAGCTTTGGCTTATTTCACCTGAGTTTTAACAGATGCATGCTTTGCATAACAGTCTGTTCGCACCCAAACCAAATACACTTCTTTTTCATATCAAACAACACATTCACTGAAATGATTTCTGTAGATGTTTGAGAGGCAGCCACTGTGTGATATATTTAAACTCACTTTGTTCTGTCTGAAAAATGTGTTGAAAAGAATTCTGAACAGAGGGGAAAAAAGGCAAACCTTAAAGGGATATTGCTGTGATAAAATGGTATGCCAGTGGTGGTGAGAAATTTTGTTTTGCCTTCAGGACTTATTTATTTATTAAAGAAGAGTGAAGGCAATATGGAGATGTCAAGCCACAGCTCAAGTAAACGTTGAATCTGACGAGGTCAAACTCAAACACAATCACTGCCCTATTTTTTGGTGGTGCAATTTTGAATCAAAAGGGGGACTGACAGCACAGATAGGGAGAGAACAAGTGTCTTTCTGAGGCTTTCTGAGCTTGAAGCCGTCCTGTTCTCCAAAGCTCTAAGCGGAACACCTAATTAGCAGAGTCAGAGAGCAAACGTGGTGCTTCGCTTGGCTATGAACAAACAACTGGTTAAAAAGCCTTCCTGGAGGGCCTTGTGAAATCTGTCTGGGGGCCCAGAAACCCTGCCCCGAGCAGCGATTTTAGTAACATGGGGATAAGTTTGCAGGAGATTCGATTAATGATTAAATGAACAAACCAGGAGTCCTGGTTTGACTTCTCTTTCTCACCTCCCCTATCCAATCAATCACAACAGCCTGGGAATTTCTCCATAGAAGTATCTCTCAGATGTGCCCTTCACTGCGTCCCCAACCCCACCCCAGGCCCCAGACTCAGCTGGGCCCAGCTTCTTCAGCAGGATCCCTGCCAGGTGTCCTAGGTCACCCGCCAGCCCGTCCACTCTCACTCTTCAGTCCATAGCCAGCCACACTGCAGCCAGAGGGAGCTTTTCATATAAACTCCAAAATCAAGAGTGTTCTGATGTTTAAGACTCCCATTGTTATTTTTATTGGGGTTGCATTATGTTTATAGATTAATTTAGGAAGCATTGACATTGTCTTATTGTTGAATCTTCCTGTCCAGGAATAGACATCAAGTCTTCTGCGTCCCTCAGGTTAATTTGAATTCTCTTCATAAGGATCTTGTACAACTCTTATTTCATTTACTGTTAATTTCACCCTCTTGCTTCTGTTATAAATGGAGGCCTTTCCTTCTAATATCTCTTGAAACTGGTTATTGTTCATATACAAGCAAGTTATTGATTTCTACATATTAATTTGCTTCTACCACCCTACTGAATTCTCTTATGGTTTGAGTAGTTTCTTAATGGATTCTTTGGGGGTTTTTAGCTGTATAGGCATATCATATGCAAATAGTGAGAGCCGTACCTTTTTTTTTTCTCATTTTTAAATCTCTAATTTCTTTCTCACCCAATTATGTTGGCCAGCTCCTCAAAGAACAATGATAGTGGACATTGTGTCTTGCTTTTCAATAGTGAAATGCGACTAGTGTTCCCTTTCCAAATGCTGAATTTTGGTTGCGATATCTGCATTTTATCATGTTAGGAAATTATCCATCATTACTTCATTAACTAAGCGTTTTTGAAGAGGGATCTTTTCAAAAGGCAGACTTGATCACGTCACTCTTCTGCTTCCTGGTGTTCTGAAGTAGAAGCTAAAATTCTCGCCTGCATCCCCAGCCCCTGGGCCATCCGGTCCCTGTTTCCCCTGCAGCCTCATCTGGCCAGATGCTGCATTTTGCTGCCTGGGCTCCAGCCACACTGGCTGTCTTGTAGCTTCTAGAACATGCTGTGCCCCTGCCAACCTTAGAACCCTTGGACAACTGTTTCCTCTGTAATGCTTGCTGCTCTGCCCTCTGCCACCCCACAGGTCTTTGCCTAACCACCTCCTACTATCTCGCAGAGGTCATCTCAATAGGCACTTCCTCATAGAAGTCTCCTGATCCCCCAACCAGACTGGCTCCCCATCTAGTCCCCTGCATTCTACCTAGAGAGGCAGATGGGGTCAGAGTGTGAGGATCCTGGGGCAGTGAATCTGAGGCTGCCAGACCAGGGGTGGGAGGTCTAAAGGAGGCGGTCATGCTGCTCACGTTCAGATGTGAGAGCCTCCCGCAAGGTGGTGGTTCTGGGTTGGGCAGGAGGGATCTGGCACAAGGAATGTTATGGAGATGAGAGCTGCACAGCTTGACACTGAATGGATGCTGGGTGGGGAGGTGGGGAAGGGACAGCTAGGATGACCTAAGGACTCGACTTGGATGATTGGATGGTGTCATTCACTGAGATGGGGATTCCAAGAAGAGAGGTAGTTTTAAGGGAAAAATCAATGAATTTGGTTTGGAACATTCAACAGTCATTTATGGAATGCCGATGGCATGCCACATGCCGCATTAGGGTCTTAGGATCCAGGGTGACCCACAGAGCAGTTTGGCCCCCACTTCATGGAGCTGACTCGTTGAGTTTGAGGGGCCTACGGGGCACTCAGGGGGAGAAGCGCACCAGCTCGCAGGATGTGTGGGTCTGGCACCCAGAAGAGAGGGTAGCCTGGTGCTTGACACTGGGGAAGCCCTGGCTGTGGGTTTGGATGAGGAGAATCCTGGGAGAAGGTGGAAGAGCCGATCAGAAGGGGATGCTGGAGGAAAACAGCGGTCAGGTGTGTGGGAGGGAACAGAAAGGATGGGGAGCTGGAAGCCGCACTGGGAGGGAGTCAGGCCACGGGAGAGGGGCCAGCGTGAGGTTCTACGGAGCTCAGGAGAGAAGCCGGGAAGCCGTCTCACCTTTGGCCATTGGGAGGCCGTTCACCTCCATAAGAGCGTTTTCCGTGGAAACGGAGACTTCATTGTAGTGGGTTGAAGAGTGACAGCTGGGGCTGAGGGACCAGGAAGTGGGCGCATCCATTGCAGACGGCCTTTCTATAAAAGGCAGCTGTAAGGGAAGGAGAACTTAAGATAGTGTCTGGAGGAGAAGGTAGGTGAGGAATCGGTCTAGAGGAAAAGGAGGAGAGGCACGGTGCGAGCTGGGGTGGCAGGGAAGCAAGGGCCCCAGGGAGAAGAGAGGGAAGGAAGAGGGCGTGCAGGGCGGAGGGACAAGGCTCAGGCGTAGACCTGGAGGGGCATCGGGCCTGGGAGCACAGGAGGAAGGAGGAAGGGCGGGTGGAGGAGCAGCTGTGGGAGGGCTCGCCTCATGCCCTTGGTTTATCTGTGTTGTCAGAAGCCAGTGTGATGGTTGATTTTAAACGTAATACAGCAAGTGGGCAGAGATGTGAGGGTTGGGGTCTCAGCGTTTGGAAATGTCACTCAGTGAAATAGGAAGGGAAAGTGTCTACAGAGATGCGCGGGATGCAGGGCCCTGAGGACTGGAGGGCATTTATGTTTTGGGGAATCTGCTTCCCACTTTGCTTTCTCCAGCAGGGCCTACCAGCATGGGTTGGTGTGGGGGTGAGGATGGTTGGCTGGGTTCACTCAGGGTTGGAATTTAACAGAGCAAATGCAGGACCAGGAGGCTGGAAAGTCAACAGCAATGGCAAAAGGGAAACTGATGTGATAAATCACGGGGTCCAGGCTGGCAGAGATATGAGAGGAGAACAGAGGGGCCCGCAGGCAGAGGAACGTGAGTATTGAGATGTCGGCATGGGAGGTGGCTTGGATTTTCTTTTCAGAAATGGCAGATGCGCTAGGGCTGTTCCTCCTGGAGTAGTGGGAGTCAGAAACACACTGTGAGATTGACCACCTTCCATCGGAGTGTGGAAACAGGTTTTCATCAAGATCCTTTCCATGACGTTGTGGCCCCCAAGGACAATGGAATGATGGGGCTCTAGTCTTCATCTTTTCTCAGTAACAGCATAAAGGATGAATCTAATAAATCACAATAAAACTTTTATTGTGATTAGAGGAATATTGGGCTCCTGGAGGGCTGTTCTGTCATTGATATGTGCTATGTTCACTTATCCATGTGAAGGAGGAATAGGGATCGTGAATAGAGGAATATCAGGTTCCTGGAGGGCTGTTCTGCTGTCGATATGTGCTATCTTCAGCACCTTATTCAACCTCAATATTTTCTGCCAGCAAAACTGTTGAGAAGGGGAGGAGAGTGCCGCAAAGGCAGTGTGCTGACACGACCTAAGCCCTGGCACAGTCATTTTGGTGTTTGCATGGGTGGCAGCAACACAGTAGGAAGATAAAGGGCTGCACACACACCACAGAGACCCTGCCCACTCCCACCCTCCGGTGCCCCGACCTTGCCAGCTCCCCTGCCATAGAAATCCTCTCAGGAAAGTGGACTGGATTTGCCAAGCAGGGTGATGTTTTTCTAAACCAGTGATCTGGGAACTGGTATTCGTCTAAAATTAGCCTGTGAAAAGGTAAGCTTTAATATATGTCATTAGGTGGAATGACAAGTAATTGAGAGTAAAAATTCCCATTAAAAAAAAAAATCTCTGTGCAAACAAGGCCATCTTACATAAAAGGGTACTGTGACTTTTTCAGCTGCTTTTTATAGCGGTGCCCTCTGAAACTAGTGGCCTGTTACGCCTTGTGGAAGGGCACCCGAGAGAGGCGCATTCCTGCTTAGCGAGTCCCCCCGCCCGCCCCACCCCGCCCCTAGCCCCCAAGCACAGGTGGCTGGGGTCTCAGGCCAGATTGCTTATGTGCTCACTAGCAACCTTCCCAGTATAAAATGGAAGTCTGATCGAGTCAATTACAGGGCATTGTTAGTCGTTACCTGTTCTGGTTGTTGCTCCTTACATAAAGTTTAATCTCTTTGGTTTGTTCTGAGCAGTCAGAGGTCTCAGCTCCCAGCCAGTGCTTGGTGCTTTCTTCGTTACTGTGAGCCCTCTGCTATGATTTCACTCGAGTGACATTTATAGCCATGTACCTGGTTGACAGGAACAGTGAGTCACGGTTTTCCACATTCAGCACCTTTGATTCCTTCCCTTCAAGGGATGATGAGCTTGTGAGTGTGTTTGCGATGAGTGATTTTATCATTGAAATGACTGGAACCTGCAAGTCTGAGTCAGCTCACCCTGCAAGGATGGTGGGGGCGTGGGGGAAGGGAACGGCCTAGGATCCACTAATTCTTTGAAAACATTTCTGGGGGACAGGCTCCATGGATCTGTGCAGTGATCATCTCGGCATGGGCGTCGAGACTTTTAGGTCAGCATTTTTCCCACTGAGAGGTGTAATCCATTACTAGGTCATGAAATCAACTTACTAGGTTGCTGGTCAGAATGGAGAATAGAATAGAAACAGAGTAGAATGGAAAATACAGTACGTCTCCTTTGATAAGCATTGGTATTGTTTTGTGAAACTTTTGTTTCAGTTTAGTAGACTGTGATATAAAAATGAATTTATTGCTGTGGTTAATGGTCCAAAAACTTTGCACATCACTGCCCTAGATTGATGGTAAGTCTTTAACTGTTGAGTTCCTTGGGTGGGTATTGAGGATGATTGACTCATTTTTGTATGCCTTTGCCTCTAGCTGTATGTAGCATATATTAGAGGCTCACTAGCTGTTTGTAGAAGGAAGGTAGGAAGGAAGGAAGGAAGGGAGGGAGGGAGGGAGGGAGGGAGAGAGGGAGGGGAAGGAAGGAGGGGAAAGAAGGAAGGAGAGCAAGGAGGAAAGAAATAAAGAAGGAAGGAGGGAGATCCGATTTTACAGACTTGAAGGGCTGGATAAAGCAGGCCTGGAAATCATATTTCATCTCTCAATATCATTCCAGGATCTCAGCAGCCATCTGTCTTCTCCTCCCTTTTCAAAACCTCCTCCTAAGTGATCTGGAAAGGGAGTTGAGGAAGTCTCCCATATGATGGCAAGAGGTAATGGAGGTAACCAGCTCCAAACCAGCAAGCCAGAGTTCAGGATGATAGAGAATCTTCAGGAGGGAAGGAGAATGGCTAAGAAAATTGCTGTCCCTGAGCAGTGCCAGGGTTAATGGAATCTCTACTCAAGAGATCTTGATTGGATAACACGATGTGTTTGCTATTGCTGCTGTAACAAATTTCCACAAATTTAATGGCTTAAAATAGCACACATTTATCATTTTGGGAGGCCGAGGCAGGCAGATCACGAGGTCAAGAGATTGAGACCATCCTGGCCAACATGGTGAAACCCTGTCTCTACTAAAAAATACACAAATTAGCTGGGCGTGGTGGTGTGCACCTGTAGTTCCAGCTACTCGGGAGGCTGAGGCAGGAGAATTGCTCAAACCTGGGAGGTGGAGGTTGCAGTGAGCCGAGATTGTGACACTGTACTCCATCCTGGTGACAAAGCAAGACTGTGTAAAAAAAAAAAAAAAAGCATACATTTATTGTATTACAGTTTTGGAGGTAGGAAGTCCAAAATGAATCTCTTTTGACTAAAGCAAAGATACCAGAAGGGCTGCATTCTTCCTGGAGGCCCCAGAGAGAACCTGTTTTCTTGCCTTTTTCAGCCTCCAGAGGCTGCCCCCGCCTTTCCCTGGCTTGTGGCTGCCTTCCTCTGTTTTGAAAGCCAGCAATGTCAGGGCGGGTCCTTCTCACACTGCCATCTCTCTGGTCCTCTCTTCCAACTTTTAAGGACCCATGTGATTATATTGAGCTCACCAGGATAATGGAGGGTAATCTTCCTATTATAATGTCAGCTGATGAGCAGTCTTGCTTCCATCTGCAACGTGAATTCCCCTTTGCCATGTCACTTAACGTATTCACAGGTTCTGGCGATTAGCATATGGACATCTCTGTGGGACCACTATTCTGCCTACTGCATATGGTTTGAAGATCTTCAATCACTGGTGGCCCTGCCAAGGCATTTGTATTTGTGTGGCATACAGTAGGGCTGGACATGTGTGCATGTGATAAATCCATTTCTACAGAGTTAGATAAGATGGTCATCTCTGGAGAAAGATGGGCCTGACACCTGTTTTGACTGGGTTACTTGTAAAGCCAGGTTACGATACATTCTGGGACTTTCTCAGAGCTGTTGTGTTGCTGATCTGCTTGATGGACTTGTCTGTAAATAGCAGCTGTCTTCATCTGGCTCACAGACTCCCATCTGCCAGAGTGTATACGGGACACAAGGTGAAAGGAACGTGAGTGTGGGTGGTTGTAAGCCAGCACTTACATCAGGCTCTGTGCAATTGTTTGAATTTAATCTTCAGAACACTCAGTTGATGTGGGTGCCATCACCGTCCCTATTTAGAGATGATAAAGTCTCAGGGAGGCTTGTAATTCATCCAAATAGATCACTCAGCTGGTCTAAGTGTCAGGGCCAGATTCAAGCCCTAAAGTTCTTCCCTGTAGGAACCACACAGAGTAGGGAGTTCAGTGCCAGGCTCCTAGCCCTGGAAAAGAATCTTTCTTTGTTGGGCTGTGTACTTGGGTCACCCACCTCCATGGCAGGGACTATAGTGCCCATGTCCCATATCCAATGCAAGGGAACGCACTGTGTTGGGAAAGAGTGAAGGAGCCGCTCTGTGGACAAGAATTCTGTTTTGGAGACTGAGGATGGAGGACCTTAGTGTATTTGATGGTGGTTATGGGGCAAGGGTCTAGGTCATTGCTAGTGTGGGTCATATTGAAATCCCTTCACTGCTGAGGCTATCCAGGGCTACTCACCTCCTTAGGAAATTTGATCTGAACCAAACAAGCCACAATAAACCAAAGAAGTTACCTGGCATTTTTGCTTTGGCTTTTTATTTTTTAAATTTTAATTTAATTTTTTTTTTTTTTTTGAGATGGAGTCTCACTGTGTCACTCAGGCTAGAGTGCGGTGTCATGATCGTGGCTCACTGCAGCCTCAACCCTCTGTGCTCAGGCGATCCTCCCACCTCAGCCTGCAAATAGCTGGGACCACAAGTGTGCACCACCATACCTGGCTAATTTTTGTATTTTTTGTAGAGATAGGGTTTTGCCACGTTGCCCAGGCTGGTCTTGAACTTCTGGGCTCAAACGATCCACCTGCCTCAGCCTCCCAAAGTGCTGGGATTACAGACGTGACCCATCATGCCCGATCCCTTTGGCTCTTAAGGGAAATGTTGCTTTCATTTTTTCCTCTTGGACCTTTAGAAATGCTCAGCCAGTAACAATCTACTGAAGGAAAAGGGCTCCCAAGGTGAAGAGTGCAGAGTTCACCTCCAGTTTCTTTATGTTTGTGGTGAAATTTGTGTGAGGTGCCGTTGGAGGCTTCATAGCTGTGCATATTTGAGTTTTTAAATAAATGGAAAACATTTCCAGCAAAAAGAGGAAAGAACCTTATCTTGCTCATCTTTCTATCTCCAGGGCTTGACAGAGTGGGTGCACAACAACTGGGTTGAATGAATAATCAGATTATTCATTCCTTTGTTAATAAAATAGCAGTGGAGTCGGAGGCTGTGGGGGAGAGTGGGGCAGAGCCCTTACTTCAGGGAGCTTACTAGCAGGTGTGGTTGCCCGGGGCTGCTTTGGAGAGGTGAGTAGTTGTGCCAATGGTGTGAAGCTGTGGAAGAGGTCATAAGTCAACTGAGGCTTGCCTGCCATCACTGTCTTCCTGAGCAATTTATTTTCGTTGCCTGGTAGCCTTCCAATAGGAGGTGGTTTCTTGGATAATTTCCATTGTAATTTAATTTAAAATTTGACTTCCTGCGTGAGAGAATAAATGGTGTTGAGGCTGCTTAGAGGCAGACCTGTTTTGTACTAGAAATCTAATTAGAGCTATTTCCCCATGATTTTATGAATGGCAAAATGGCTTTCATGCCCCGTAAACCACTGACACGAGCCACCTGTTTCAACCTATAGTGACACTAAGGTAACACCAAAAAATGGGGCAGGAAAACAGCTTTTCATGCTTCTGGAAGTTGCCAGATACTGTTGACATTTAAGCATGTGCAATTTTGGGGCCCATTTTTATGTTTTTGGATCCAGATGGTTGTTCCAAAAGGAGCACTGTCCCTGCTGATCAAGTGGGAAGCAAAGAAACAAGTTTCCTTCTGCGCTGAAATCCCCGGCGTGGGGCGGCTCTGCTGCCGTCGCCATGGGGCTACAGCATCTCACCGCCCAAGAGCGGTGTGCCTGTGTCTAATGAACGTGTTACATGGCCTGTGTGGTCACTTTTCTTTGAGAACCTTGTCATGTGCCTTAGCAGATGGCAGGTTTGCATTTGGGCATGAAACCGAGCACAGTGCTGGCACGATCACTCTATTTCTTGAGACTTACTTAGGTAATAAGAATTTATAATTGAATTAAGTTGGCTCTTATAATTAATTGCTTTGATTCTGATGATGTGGACACATGATTGCAAGCTAAATACCAAATATCATTGTGTATCTTTTCTGATATCGGAAGAAGGGTAGTTTAAATAAAAAAAATTGTAGCCCCCTCGAATAATGCTTTCCATTTGCCTAAAGGTGGAAACTCATAGGTATTCACTAAATAAAGAAAGAAAAAGATTACAAAAGTAGTGACCAAGATAAAACCAGAGGCTTAGGGCTCTGAGAGTTCAGCCTGGGCTGTGATGTTCAGGAGCAGCTGTCTACCTGCAGAGTCCTGGGCAAACCACTTACCCTCCACGGGACTGTTTTGTCTTGGTTACAACGGGAGGAGTTGACTGGGTGACCCCAGGGTCTCTTTAGCTCTAAAAATTCTCAGATTGTGTGACTGTGGTACTCCGAAGGGCAGGTTTTGGTAATAGCATCAGGACTGAGTGTGTGTGCTCACACATGCACACAGACACCCCCACTCATGATCCAAAGCACAGCTGGTGGCCTTTATTGGCCTTGACGAGTGTCCTTTTCAAATGGAGACTTTATCAAACAGTGACATGGCATGTGCTGTGAAAATGGTGACTGTTTTGATGTCTTCCAGTTGGCTGGCTCCCGTCTTTCCAGAGGGAGCATTGGACTTCTGGGTAAAGGAAATAGCAGTGACCAGGAACAAGAGAGCCACCCTCCACACACATACTTTTTTCCTGGTAATTGTACCAGTATGTGACTTAGCTAAGTGTACACATCATAAATAGCCATCAGCCTATGTGATGCCAGAGGCAATGGCTCAGTACATGGTTTTTGACCCTCCTGAGATATATGCTAAAAGATTTTTAAAAATCCAGTTCCAAGATTACATAACCGCCAACAACAAAAAGAAAATAGAGAAGAAAAATGGTATTAGTATTAGACCTAACGTATTAATTGCTGATGACTTTTTTTAGAGAGAAGCTAGCTTATAATTTTATATATATATATATATATATATATATATATATATATAATTCTATTATATGTTGAGTTCAGGGTCACTGAACTATTCTGATGTTCTGAATAGACTAAGCCTGGGCCAGTGCAAATTTAAGGCTTGCCTGATTTCCCCTGTTAGGGTCCTGCCAGCCGGCCAAGAACACCCTTAGGAGCTGGGCCTGTTCACACCAGACAGGCGGATGTTTCCTCTGAGCCCGAACTGGACTGGAGTGGCCCTGCGTTCTCCTTTGTCCCATTCCCTAAGTCCCCCTGAGGACTTTATCTGATGAGGCCATTTCAGCTTGGTGATCACTTCCCACTAGTTCCTCTGTGCCCTTAAACATTTTATTTGGGTCATAAAAACACAATTCCATGAATCATTTAGGCCACAGTAAGAGCTGCAATAGGGCTTTCTTTTAATATCCTGTGAGTACTTTCAAAATGGATCTTTTGCCCCAGTTTTATTCAGTTTATCAAATGTTTGTCGGTGTGATTGGGCCACCTGAAGATGAGCACCCAGAGAGCTTGGCACGACGGGAAGGAGCCGGACTTTTAACAAGGCTGCGCCAGTCCCCTCCTGTCAGTTAGACTGTCTGCGGAGCTATTTGCTTAATGAAACTGGACCCGCTCCATGACGGAGAGAATCCTGGCGTGACATGTTTTGTAATAGTCCCGTCTGGGTTGGCTGTGGCCTTGAGAGAGAGGACCTGCTCAGGGCTTCCCTTCCTGGACTGCCAGCAAAGCTTTTAGAGAACACACTTTCTGGGTTTCTCCCAGGGAGACTTATTTGTTCTGACCTTTACACAAAGACATAATGCAGATTATTCAGACCATCGCTGAACACAGATCTCCATGGCTATGCTCATAGAAAATTGTTTTCACTCCGGAAGGAATCGCCATAGCAGTTCCTTGGGGGTTCTTTGCATATGTTTATCCCACTTAATACTCATACCAATCTTAAGAGCTTTACAGATGGGGAAACTGGGGCTCTGTGAAGTCACTGGGAAGAAGCAGGACTAGGATTTAACACTCTGTTTCCTGCCCTGGGGCAGGTTGCCGTCTAATCCAGGCAGATGAGGTAAGTATAGAAATCCAAGAAGAGGGCAAGAGCAAGGGTGCCCCGCAGAAGTGCTTGCACACATGGAGGGAGGGTGGGAGAAGGGAGGGAAGGAGGGACTGCAGAAAGTCTTTGTGATATCGATGACATTGGGATGAACCTTGAGGAAAGGCTAGGACATATGTATGCAGATGTGTGCCTCTTAATTAATGGCAGTTTGTGGCATTAGCCTATAAGCTCAGTAAGGCGGGCACCCTCCTTTCCTCCCTCATTTCTCTCTCTCTCTATCTTTTTTTTTTGAGATAGGGTCTGGCTCTTTTGCCCAGGCTGGAGTGCAGTGGTGCAATCGTGGCTCACTGCAACCTCTGCCTCCTGGGCTCAAGTGATCCTCCTGCCTCAGTTTCCCAAGTAGCTGAGTCTACAAGTGTGTGCCCCCATGCCCGGCTAATTTTTGTATTTTTTGTAGAGACACGGTTTTGCCATGTTGGCCAGGCTGGTCTCGAACTCTTGGGCTCAAGCGATCCTCCCACCTTGACCTCCCAAAGTGCTGGGATTACAGGTATGAGCCATCATGCCTGGCCTCCTCATCTCTTTCTTCACTGTATCCCAAGGGCCTGGCAGCGTGGCAGAAAGCCTGGCACATAGCAGGCAAGTGCTCGCTGTATGCTGTTTGGATAGAGGGCTGGGGTGGGTAGGGGCGTGGAGGATATTTCAGGCAGAGAGAGCAGCATGGGTGTGAAGAATTAGGGCAGGTTGTAGTTTATTTTGACTAGTGACTTGGGCAAGGAGAGGGCACTGAGTAGCTGATGAGGGAAGGCAAGTAGGTGGAGGTCATACGGTGGGGGATTTTGGAGGCCAGGCTAGAGAGTCCATAGAGAGGCCAGTTCCCAGAGTCCTGCCAGGTGTCAGTTTCAGAACCTTGGATAACTTAATGTTTCCGATCCTCCTTTTTTTCCTTATTTGTAAAATGGAGATAATGAAGGTGCAAATGGAGATAATGAAGGTGCAAATGGAGATAATGAAGGTGCAAATGGAGATACGAGGTTGTTTGGAAGATTAAATAACATAAGATCTGTCAAATGCTTGCCACTGAGTCCACACGCAGTGAAGCATGTGCTTGGTAACAGTTGGCTATTGTTGTTATCCTGAATTCACCAGACAATGGGAGAGCATGACTTTCCTGTAGGGAAGCGATACGATTGGGTCTGGGCTTTTAGGTCAGTGAATCCGGCAGCAGTAGGATGGATTGGAGCAGAGGCAATGACCCTGAAGGAGATGCAGTAGTGAGTTAATAAGCATGAGAGTCGCCCAGGTGAGAAGTCATGAGGACTTGAACTGCGGGGGGGTGGGCGGTAAAGGGGGGTTGCAGGAATAATGTGATGATGGGCACAGGCGTCAGAGCCCTCAGAGAGGTCTGCAGGACTTGGCAGTGAACTAAAGGAGAGGGACGAAGGCTTGAATCTGAGCCCCTAGAGGCATAGTGGTGCTATTCATGGAAAGAGGGAAGCCAGGCACGTTTGCTTCAGGAAGATGATGAGTTCAGTTTGGGTCATGTTGGCTGCATAGTGCCTGTGGAATTTCCAGATGTGGAAGGAGGCCCAGATGCTGGAGGGAGGTCGAGGCAGGGCAGTCATCAGGGAGATCATCTACGCAGAGCTGTCTGCAGGGAGTACAGGGGTGGTCTGAGGTGCCTGGAGTGGAAGGTGGTGGGGATTGGGGTTGTGGAGGAGGCCTTCATCCACGGGGCAAGGGGCATCCTGAGACTTAGCAGCCACTGAAAAGGGGAGAGGGCTGTGACTGTGCGTGTGCCATGGTGACAACAGCTGGGCCTGCTTCCATAGCCCTACCCTAGGACTGCAGGTCTACACAGTGCAGCACAGGCCTTTCCCAGGATTGGCCGGCCACACATGGGCTGGAGCATGGGCTCTGCATCCGTGAGAGCACTGGGGGCCTTTGCTGGGCCTCCTGGTTCTCAGGTCCCATGAAGCTTTGTGCTGTACTGTGCCTTCATTTTCAGAGGGCACCTGCAGGGGCCAGGCAGGAATGCCAAATCAGGTTAACGGATGCTTCCTTCCATAAGGAGGCCACTTTCCCTCCAGAGGACACCTAGATTCTCTTTATAGTAGTGTCGTGAAGATGAATGGCGGTGCTGAGCTGTGCTCCCGAGTGTCCCGGGCAGGCTGTCGCCCTGTTCTGTCTCCAGCCTTGAACAGGTTTGTCTCTGTAGTGATACTGGAGTTCTTAATCCTTTCAGAAGGAAGCAGTGAGTGCTCTTCCCAGAAGAATTCCTGCATATGCCTATATACAGTACTTGGATCAATTCACTGGGCTCACAGGTCCCTGGAAGACCCCAGTTAAAGAATCCTTCTCTCACAGGCTCAGTCTCTGCATTTCTTACTCATAAAACGACCTTTCCTGTCAGGGTAAAATAGATTCAAATAGGTATGACTAAAGGCTACTAACTCTTCTCTGCAACAGTATTAGTTGATTGCTACGGGATAATAAATTCGTATGTTTAAAACCGAAAAATATAGCTCTATGTGTGCTGTAATTCATTCTTCCCCATATTAAATTAGGTGATTATATAGGTCAGATTTTTACAGAAGAAGGACAAGTACAAGGTGGTTAAATTTATGACCTTAGTATTTACATGGGATGGTAGAGTTAAAAAAAAAATCCAGGTTTACTTTTTTTTAATTTTATAATTTACTTGGTTTTCTAAATAGGGATGAAGCTAATTAAAAGTTAGGTGTACTGAACTATCATGTTTTTTTTATTGAGGTAAAATATACATAACATAAAATTTACAATTTTAATCATTTTATCTGTACAGTTCAGCAGCATTTATTATATCATGTAGTTTTAATTAATCCTATTGTGAATAATTTCTAAATCTTCAAAAAAAATGAGAAAGTAGAAAACAGTGTAATTTACCCAGAAAAAAATATACTTCTTGAACAGGTTGCTAAGGTGTCACAAATTTGGGCTTTCCTGGCAAGAAGAATGCAAGCATTTAAGGTAAGAATGCTTTATGGAAAGTTCTTGTAGATTCTAGAAATAGGATTGTTTTTCAAATGGAGTGATTAATTTTATTTTGCAGGGAGAGGAAGGAAATCTCTAAGGTAGCCATATTAAGATAATTTTAAAGATTGTAAGGTTAAAATCTGGACTTTGAGTTGCATTTGGAAGTACAGAAAATCAGCAAGACTCTTGAAGACAAATGCCACGTGCAGACATCTCTAGTTTTCATCAGCTGAAGTTCACAAATTACCTTCACAGTTATCTCAAAGTACAGCACAATGCTGAAACCCCCCTGTGAATTTGCAAATGTGAGGATCACCATAGTAACAACCATATTAAACTTTACATTTTAACATTGTTAGTAAAAGATGCTTGTGTCTTTGTAAGACTTTCTCAGGGAATAAAAAGTTTTTCCTTCCACTGTACCACAAGATATTTCCTGCTTATCTCAGGCATTGTTTTTGAAATCCGAAAGTCTGGATGTCATATTAAACGCAGCCAAAATATTAGTGTTGGTGTCAGGATGTTGGAGTACTATTTCCAATAGCAGTTGGAGCGAGAGCTGTGGAATTTATGGATGTGTTTGGCTGTGGAGGATTGCAGAGAAAGCTGTGGACAAATATATTTTATAAGTGATAAATTCAGGGTATTGTCTGGGCGGTAGAGAGTGCCAAGAACTGAATTCATCTAGAATTGAGCATTCGTGCTGAGTTAGCCACTCCACTGCTTAGAGAATCATATTGCCAACAAAGAGTTTTTCTGGCAGTTCATGTGAGGGTCATTGAGCAACTTTTAAAAAGTACCCTGTCACTTGGGTTTGGTACAGTTCCCCATCCAGAGAAACTCTGTCATGTTCCCTGTCTAACATATCCATTTATATCTCTTATTTCCTGCTAAATATTTCCGTTCTTCATTTTCAAAACATCTTAGGGCCTTTAAGAAAATGGCAACTACAGTTGCAGAGTGCTAGAATGGGAGAAAGTTTTTGCAGTCTACCCAACTGACAAAGATCTAATATCCTGAATCTACAAGGAACGTAAACAAATTTACAAGAAAAAACAACCCTATTAGAAGGTGGGCAAAGGACATGAACAGATACTTCTCAAAGGAAGACATTTATGTGGCCAACAAACATATTAAAAAAAGCTCAACATCACTGATCGTTAGAGAAATGCAAATCAAAGCCACAATGAGATACCATCTCATGCCAGTCAGAATGACCATTATTAAAAAGTCAAGAAACAACAGATGCTGGCGAGGCTGTGGGGAAATAGAAACATTTTTACACTGTTTGTGGGAACATAAATTAGTTCAAACATTGTGGAAGACAGTGTGGTGATTCCTCAAAGACCTACAGCCAGAAATACCATTTGACCCAGCAATCTCATTACTGGGTATATACCCAAAGGAATATAAATCATCCTATTACAAAGGTTCATGCACACATATATTCATTGCAGCACTATTCACGATAGCAAAGACATGTAATCAACCCAAATGCCCATCAATGATAGACTAGATAAAGGCAATGTGGTGCATATATGCCATGGAATACTATGCTGCTGTAAAAACAGACAAGATCATGTCCTTTGCAGGGCCATGGATGAAGCTGGAAGCCATTATCCTCAGCAAACTAATGCGTGAACAGAAAACCAAACACCGCATATTCTCACTTACATATGGGAGCTGAACAATGTGAACACATAGATACAGGGAGGGGAACAACACACCCTGGGGCCTTTTGGTGGGGTGTGGGAGGAGGGAGAGCATCAGGAAAAATGGCTAATGCATGCTGGGCTTAATACGTAGGTGACAGGTTGATCTGTGCAGCAAATCATCATGGCACACGTTTACCTATGTAGCAAACCTGCACATCCTGCACAGGTACCCTGGAACTTTAATAATAATAATAATAATAATAAAGAACACTTACAACTCAATAACAGAAATACACACAGCCCAATTTAAAAATGGGCAAAAGGCTCAAATAGACATTTCTGCAAGAAGAACCAGCAAGCCAAAAGACACATGACAAAATAGAGAAATTAGTCACTAGGGAAATGCAAGTGAAAACCACACTGAGATACCTCTTCACACCCACTGGGATTGTGATAACTGAAAAATAAAAGGAACATACAAGTGTTTATGAGGACATAGAGAAACGAGAAACCTTGTACATTGCTGGTGGGAATGTAAAATATTGCAGCCACTGTGGAAAACACTTTGGAGGTTCCTCAAATAATTAAGCTTAGAATTAATATATGACCTAGCAATTCCATTTCTAGGAATATACCCAAAACAATTGAATACAAATACTGAAAAAATACAAACATGCACATGTTCACAGCAGCGTTCTTTACAATAGCAAAAATGTGGAAACAGCTCACATGTTCATCAATGAGTTAATGGATAAGCAAATTGTGGGATGTTCATAAAATGAAATATTACTCAGCTATAAAAAAGGAATGAAGTACTGATACATGGTACAACGTGGATTAACCTTAAAAACAGCTGCTAAGTGAAAGAAGACAGAAGCTATCACATATTTTATGGGAAGTGACTGCTTCATGTGTACAAGTTTTCTTTTAAGATGGTGAAACTGTTTTGGAATTAGGAAGAGTTGAGCTAAGACAACATTGTGGTTATAGCAAATGCCACTGAATTGCATACTTTAAATGGGTAATTTTACCATATATGAATTTTATCTTCATAAAAAGGGAAAAAAACAAACGAAAAGGAATGTGACTTATGGGGGCCTTTTCAGTGTAAACCCAGAGGAAATCTAAGTTTTCAAGATTTCCTTTTCTGTCTCTTTTTTGTGGCTGTGATAGTTTTGTGTCCGTAAGTGAGCCACTAGTGAGAGTTGAAAAGAGGGAACCACACCTTTTAGGAGGTGGAAGTCAGGGCAGAGATAGAAAATAAGAGATAGAAGTGTTTTGTCTGGAAGGATCGCTCGTGGCTCAGATCTTTGTAGGCTTTGCAAATCCTCCATTCTGTCCCAGCAGGTTTCCGATCATTTGAGACGAGAGCTCTTCAGCTAGAAGTTGTTCCCAGGAAGACACCAAACACTTGTTCTTATTTCCAAATTCTGTGAATCTGGTTATTTGTTCTCTGTCGCTGTAGCCTCCTCATTGCTCACTGCTTTTGGAAGTGTTAGATTGGCAGATGTGTTGTGTGGGAGTGAGGAAAGGAAATTTCCTATGTTAATTTCTTTCTGACAAGCACATGTGCAAATCTAGACACAGCTTCTTGAACAAAAAAGAAACGGATGAAAGAAAAGAAAAAATCTGGCCAGGCATGGTGGCTCACACCTGTAATCCCAGCACTTTGGGAGGCCAAGGTGGGCGGATCACCTGAGATCAGGAGTTTGAGACCAGCTTGGCCAACATAGTGAAACCCTGTCTCTAAAAAAATTCAAAAATTAGCTGGGCATGGTGGTGTGCACCTGTAATCCCAGCTACTCGGGAGGCTGAGGTGGGAGACTCACTTGAACCCTAGAGGAAGAGGTTGCAGTGAGCCAAAATTGTGCCACAGCACTCTAGCCTGGGCAACAGAGTGAGACTCCGAATCAAAAAAAGAAAAGAAAAAATCAATATTCCTTAGTCCATGTGTGTATATGTGTGTGAGATTTCCATACAGAAAAGATTTCTGTTTCGTGGAAACAATATTTTAGCACTAGCATTACAGTTAACTCATGATACCAATCTTTTATTCTCTTGATGCCTCAGATTTATTAACTATAGAATGGATATAGTGATGCTTGTTATCCAGCCCTCAGAATAATAGAAACAGTGCTCTGTTGAAGAAATAGATTACATTCATAAAGTTTTTTGAAAACTTCTCCTGAGCATGGTGGCTGATGCCTGTAATCCCAAGCATTTTTAGAGGCCGAGTGAGGAGGATCCCTGGAACCCAGGAGTTTGAGACAAGCCTAGGCAACATGGTGAAACCAAAAAAATACAAAACTTATCTGGATATGGTGGTGCACACCTGTAGTCCCAGCTACTCAAGAGGCTGAGGTGGGAGAATCATTTGAGCCCCGGGGGTCAAGTCTGCAGTGAGCTGAGATCACGCCATTGCACTTCAGCCTGGACGATAGAGCGAGACTCTGTCTCAAAAAAACCCAAACTAAAACAAAACAACTTCCATACGCTACATTCATGAAGTAGGAACTATGGCTGTTACTACAGAATTGCTTTGGTAAGAGAAAGATGAGTCATGGAATGCAAGAACCATTTTCCTCCTGGCTTTTGAAACTCTAAGCCCCGCTCTCCCAGTGTGCCGGTTTGTTGGTGGCAAGGTAAATATCACTTCCATTAACTAAAGAGAAGAAAAAGTTGTTTGCAGTCCATCAGTGTTTTGCCTGGGCGATTTTCTCCTGATGTAGAAAGCGTACCCTGGAAGGCACGAGGTTACATGCTGTTTTGCCCCTGCCAAAGGTGGCCCAAGTCTGAAGCCCGCCCAGCAGACGCCTCCTGAAGAACAATTTGCTCTTCTCCTTCTGGCTCTTACTCAGCAGGTACGCTCTTAGAGGCAGCCTCTGCCACTTGCAGCACCCCTGGTGGATTTTATTTTTTAAATAACAACAATTCTAAGACCTTTTTCAAGGAAGGCTTTTCCAGAGCTTGATCTGGAACATCACTGGGCAGACTGAGGTAGTCATTTCCTCTGTTACTAGTTTGAAGCCAATCAAGTAACTGCCTGTCCCCAGGCCTCTTGGGTTAGGGTCTGATATAGTTAGGCTCTGTGTCCCCACCCAAACCTCAGATTGAATTGTAATCTGAATTGTAAACCCCATATGTTGGGGGAGGGACCTCGTGGGAGGTGATTGGATCATGGGGGCAGTTTCCCCCATGTTGTTCTCATGATAGTGAGTGAGTTCTCAGGAGATCTTATGGTTTTATAAGGGGCTCTTCCGTGTTTGCTCTGCACTTCTCTCTCCTGCTGCCTTGTGAAGAAGGTGCTGCTTCCCCTTCCACCATGATTGTAAGTTTCCTGAGGCTTCCCCAGCCATGCTGAACTGTGAGTCAATTAAACCTCTTTCCTTTATAGATTACCCAGTCTCGGATATTTCTTTATAGCAGTGTGAGAATGGACTAATACAGGGTCCCACTGCCTGTGTGAAGGGGAGCATTGTGGCAGCACCTGGGGTGATCCTATCCTGAACCCCATCCCTTTTGCTCTGCGGCTGTCCTTTGACCTCAACCTCGGCATTCTTTTAAGGGAAAGCACCGTGAGCTATGAAGAAACCAGATGATGGAATTTTAATAAAACCAAAAACATAAGCCAGGAAACCACTAGACCTGTTCTTTGAATGACTCACAGTGGCTGCCATCACTGGTGGCAAAACCAATCTATGTGGTGAGGTTTAGCACATGTCCAGCTTTAAAATGAATGGCCAAGGGTATTTTCCCACCCAAAGCTAAGATGAACTAGCTGCACATGGATATTCATGGCTCTTATTGATCTGATACACTCTGGCCCAATTGATCGACTCATGTTTGAATCCCAGTTCTGCCTCTTACTAGCTGCATGACTTTGGGTAGTGCCTTACCCTCTCTGGAACTCAGTTTTCCTCCTCTGTAGAGTGGAGATGTCTGCCTTCTAGGGTTCTGCTTCAGATTAAATGCCTTAACCCAGATAACACACTTCAGAACAAAGCCTAGCGTATTGTAAGCACTAGTAAATGAACATGGTATTGTTATCTTATTATTTTTCAGAGTCAGCTAGCATTTAATAAATGTTCTATGTGTGCTCAGCATTGCACTAAGTCTTTATGTAATATTTTGTTTATTCCTCACAATGATCTCATGAGCAGGAGGTTAAGGAACTTGCCCAAAGTTGAACAGTAATCGTGATAGAGCTAACAATCTTAATATAAATTAAACTGACTCCAAATTATTATACAGCCTTCTGCAATATTATTAGATGGTCTCTACACCCGCAATGAAGCCTACAGTTAGTGAGCATATCATACTTAATGACAGAATCCCAGGGTACACATTGCAGTCTCTGCCTTTTGTGATTGGATGGGCTATTTGGTAGCGGACATCATGGAATACACATTGAGGCAGGGAGCTCTGAGACTGGGGAGAGGCTCCAAGAGAACACTCAGTAAGAGGATATACTAGGCTGGGCATGGTGGCTCACGCCTGTAATCCAAGCACTTTGGGAAGGTGAGGCGGGTGGATCACCTGAGGTCAGGAGTTTTAGACCAGCCTGACGAACATGGTGAAACCCCATCTCTACTAAAAATACAAAATTTAGCCGGGCATGGTGGCGCACACCTGTAATCTCATCTACTCAGGAGGCTGAGGCAGGAGGATCACTTGAACCCAGGAGGCGGAAGTTGCAGTGAGCCAAGATTGCACCATTGCACCCCAGCCTGGGCGACTGAGAGAGACTCCGTCAAAAAAAAAAAAAAAAAAAAAAGGGATATACTTTGCCCCTACATCCAGGAAAGTCAGTAACACTTTTCCCACCTCAGTTGCAGAAGACATTCTGTGGGCATCTTTGGTAGAAACAGCATTCACATTCCCCACTGAGGGCCGAGTGGAGGGGCCTTCCGTGGTCTAGTCAGCTGCTCAAGGATGAGACCAAAGCGGGTATGGGAGGGGTCACTGGTCATTGAAAGGTCAGGCAGGAGCATCAATGTACTGATCAAGGCAAAGCCCAGAAGTGGGCATGTGGCCAGAAGCTGGGCTCAAAACATAACAGGGATCCCAGTGTGAGGAGGCCAGAGTTGAGGGCAGCAATTCTGACCAGGTAGACAGAGTCCAGGCTGGGGAAGGGACCACAAGGGAAACACCTGGTGACTCTGGCATGGGTCTTAGCACTGCCAGATATTACACACACACACACACACACACACACTCTTCATATCTATCTATCTATCATCATCATCATCATTTTATATATATAAAAACCTGTTGAAAATAATAGCTCTGAATTACTGGAGATAAATGTTTCCAAAAGAGATGGAAAGATTCAAAGAGTTAATTTCGCCTCTGTCTTCTGCCAGCTTCTTATAGCAGTTTTGATTAGACAAGAGCCATCACGGTTTATTAAAAATAAACAAAGCCAAGATGCGCCAGAAATAGATGAAAACCTGGTTCATTTGTCTTGCCTCCGTCTCCTTCCTGTTACATCTCCATGTCATGCAGTTGTCTGTCCAAAACAGTTTCTATTTTTAAAGCAACAGAGGATACTTTTCAGGCTTGGGTTAGAGAGGCCTCTCTTTGGACCAGTGGTCCCTCACGGTGTGTGGCAAGCCCCCTCTGCCCTCTTGGGATGGTGAGCGGAGAGTTCTTTTAAGCCTAATGTCCTGCAGAAATTATCTGGGAAATCTGTTAAAACAGAGTCTGGTCTGAAAGTGAAACATCTCCTTTCCACTTTTCTTATGCCTTTAATGGTTTTTTAAACTACTATATTTAGACGCAGAAAAAAATAACTGAGGCAAGATGGTTCTGGTTTGGAAAAAGCCAGAGAGAGAGAGAGAAAGAGAGAGAGAGAGGTTAGGATATAAGCCTAAATGCTATCAAATGCCTAGTGTTTAGTAGTTATGAAACCGAGGCATCAACTTAATATCCTTCTCCCAGCAAATTATCCAGGGCAAAGTCATCTCTGGGGCCAGAACCTTTTCAACAGATTGGACTCGCTACATGGTGCTGACCCAGAAGGGTGAGTCAGTTGGTAGTGTGGGGTGCATGAGGGCCATTGCAGGTTTTGATAATTACCCTTTATTTTAATTTGATCATACTTTTTTGTTTATAATCTTATTCTAAAAATAATTCAAGGTGACCATGCTTCCGTTATACTTCTTGCAACCATACCTATCTTTGGTGATATTTATTATGTTAAGGGATAATTGGCATCTTTTGGCCCTTACCTGTAGCTATTCTATCATCTGGAGATTATCTCCAGACACAAATCCATCGCCCATTGCTCCATCGAGGCACACTCAGCTCTTTGTAGTTGCCATTTGCCCCTCTCGAGCCTTCTCCACATAGCCACATGCAATCCATTCCCAAAAACCTAGCTCAATTTCCTCATCACAGATGTTTTCCCTGACCCTCCAGTTGGTATATATCTCTTCCTTTTTTTTTGGTTTTTTTGTTTTGTTTTGTTTGTGTTTTGAGATGGAGTCTTTCTCTGTTGCACAGGCTGGAGTGCAGTGGTTCAATTTCGGCTCACTGTAACCTCTGCCTCCCAGGTTCAAGCGATTCTCCTGCCTCGGCCTCCCAAATAGCTGGGATTACAGGTGCGTACCACCATGCCTGGCTAATTTTTGTGTTTTTAGTAGAGACAGCATTTCACCATGTTGGCCAGGCTGGCCTCGAACTCCTGACCTCAGGTGATCCACCCGCCTCAGCCTCCCAGAGTGTTCGGATTAGAGGCACGAGCCACTGTGCCTGGTTTATGTCTTCCTTTACAAACTCCTTGACATATTGGCTGTATTACACAATGAGTGACTTGCTAGATCAGTTATATGCTGATGTATGCATGTATGTACGGTATATACACACATGGATATGCACATTTATAGGCTGGGCGTGGTGGCTCATGCCTATACTGCCAGCACTTTGGGAGGCCGAGGCAGGCAGATCACCTGAGGTCAGGAGTTCGAGACCAGCCTGGCCAACATGGTGAAACCCAGTCTCTACTAAAAATACAAAAATTAGCCAGGTGTGGTGGCACATGCCCGTACTCCCAGCTAGTTGGGAGGTTGAGGCAGGAGAATCGCTTGAACCCGGGATGTGGAGGTTGCAGTGAGCTGAGATGCACCAGCCCGGATCGTACTTCAGCCCGGATGATGCGATGAGACTCCATATCAAAAAAAAGAAAGAAAGAAAAAAAGATACGCACATTTGTAAATAGACATTGTCTGAATATAATATTGTTTTATCTGCCGAAGGTTTTATTTGTGCATTGAGTCTCCAGTGTGGGCCAGGGAGGCCCCTGTTCTGGGCTTGGAGGGCCTTGCCCAGGCCCTTCAGTTGCTGTGTCTCCCCGTGGGGTGAGGCGTCCAAGGGTCAAGTGGGGGCCCCTCCCACTTTCTATGGGCCATGCTCTGGGCACCCGGGGGCGGAAATTCCTTGCCCAGAAGACCCTGAGCCCCTTACGGAGGCTGCACAGGCTCTTCCTTGGGTTTAGTCTCCCCAGCGCTACCTGCACGGCTTGGGGTGGGCACCCCCGGGACTGAGGGAGTGTCGGGGACTGTATGGAAGGAGGATGGGACGATTAGCGCTTGGACAGGCAGGCTGGGCTGTCCCCTCCAAGTGACAGGGAACAGAGGCAGGGGTGGAAAAGAAGCCAAGGAAGGCAGGGCTGCAGGCAGGGTGAGGAAGACCCGGGGGTCCAGGTATCCTGAATCGGAAGTTGTCCTCGCAGGTTGTCACAAAGTGTATTTGTGAAGGAAGGAAGATAGAAGCCATTTGGTTTAAGTTTTTACTTTAATTTGTAACCTTTACATATTTAGGTGGGTGATGAGTGGGCCTCTTTTATACTTTTGTCCTAAATGCCACAAATGTTGGGGGCTTTTCACCTCAATGAAACTATAAGCTTTTGTCAGCAGTGTTTAAAAACTGTTGTTATTTTTTTGAGAGGTGGGGTCTCACTCTGTTGCCCGGGCTGGAGTGCAGTGGTGTGATCATAGCTCACTGCAGTCTCAAACTCCTAGGCTCAAGCGATCTGCCTGCCTTACCTTAGCCTTCTGAGTAGCTAGGACTACAGGCCCGCACCACCACACCTGGCTACTTTATTTATTTATGTATTTATTTATTTATGTAGAGACAGAGTTTCACTATGTTACCTGGGTTACCTTTGAACTCCTGGCCTCAAGTGATCCTCCCACCCCAGCCTCCCAAAGGTTGGGATTACAAGTGTGAGCCACCACGCCTTGCCTAAAACATGTTTTTATTTTATTTTTTTGTAACTGTAGTGCTTAAGGTCTGACTTCAAGTAACTGAAAGGATGTTTTTGGGGGTAATTTCAGAGAAAAACTTTGTTCTACCATTAACCTTATCCCTCTCCCAAATGAATATTTTTCCTGTCTACAGTGTGTGTCTGTTGCGGGGGTGGTGGATAAATGTGGCGGATATCTATAAATGTCTAGGTTGAATTCAGCAGCTTCACAGATAATTATATAAAATCATTTTGATCAATATTCAGTTCATCTCAACAATTAATATTTTCTCAGTCTAAAATGTATTATCTTTTACTTCCATATACTAACCCTACTCTTCCCCTCTGTTATCATCTTCCATTGATAATTTCCCAGAAATCAATTATTAAGTGTGCTGCATATGTAGTAGACATAGTGAACAATACATGTGATCTTTATTCAGAACCTAGTTGTGTGCTTGGCACAATGAGAGAACAAATCAGAAGCCTCCCAGGTTCAAGTGATTCTCCTGCCTCAGCCTCCTGAGTAGCTGGGATCACAGGCGTGCACCACCATGCCCAGCTAATTTTTGTATTTTCAGTAAGACGAGTTTCGCCATTTTGGCCAGGCTAGTCTCAAACTCCTGACCTCAAGTGATCTGCCTGCCTCGGCCTTCCAAAGTGCTGGGATTATAGGCGTGAGCCACTGCGCCTGGCCAGTGCATTTCATTTTTATTAGTCCATTTGGTTGTCATAAACTCTTAAAGGGAGACATTATCATCCCCATTTTATAAAAGGGAAAATTTAGGCTCAGAGAGGCCTAGTGGCTTGCCCAAGGTCACACTGCTGTGAAGCAGAAAGGCCAGGCCGAGAGTGAAGGTATTCTGACTTTGAGTGCAGGCCTCTTCACATGTAGCTTGCCCACCTCAGGCACCCAGGACCATACTTTTGTCATAAATAATCACAAACATTTCAGTTGATAGATAGAACTTCGGTGGAAGATAAATTTCCTAGGGGGTGGAGTTAGGTTGGTAAAGAAATGAGATGGCCAGTAGGAAACCTCAGTCCATGAAAAGATTTTTGTTTATCAAATGCATCCATGAGTTTCCCACCAAACATAGGTTGACCTGAAGGTCAGGTAAAAAGAGGAGGGAAAGAGAATACTATACGCGGTATATTATATTAATATTATTCCACTTGCTTTTAAGCCCACTTTAAAAAAATCAGATTTATTGAGGCATAATTTACATAAAATAAAATTCATCCACTGTAAGTGAACAGTTGGATGAGTTTGGCAAATATGTTCACTGGGGAAAACATCATCACAGTTATAATAAGACTTCTGTCCCCCTGACATCATCTCCTGTTCCCATTTGAAGTCAACCCTTTCCCCTTCCCCAGCTCCTGGTAGCCACCCATCTGCTGTCACTATAGTTTTGCCTTTTCCAGAATTTCATATAAATGGAATCATACAATATGCAGTCTGTCATATCTACCTTCTCTCACTTACTTGAGCTTACTTTTCATTGTTTTTATGTTTATTGTTTTAGTCTTTGGGGCACGTGAACTAGGCTTTACTCTCCAAGTGAAATCAAAGGCTGCCGGAATTCCTTCTGACTTGTTATTGATGGAAAATTCATGCAGAGTTAGTAACCTCAGGCAAACTGCTGCTTTGAATTTTTTCCCCAGTACGTTGATGGGCTTGACGTCAGACAGATTTATGGTTTGAATTGCAGCTTTCCCCCTTTCTAACCATGTGAACTTGAGCAAGTTTAATTTCCCTGGTCTGTCGTATTCTCCCCTTTAAACTGGGGATAATAATAGTGTGTACCTCATAGGGTTGTTCTGAGGACTAAAGGAGGTTTTACACATAACGCACTTAGCAGTATCCGCTATATCATAAGAGATTAATAAATATGATGATTATTTAGGCACAGACTTTGTATCTGCCACCTGTCTCATCAGAGGACTTCTGCTTGGGATGGATGAGGGGAGTTGAAGGAAAGGGGCACATTTATGGTATTTCTCAAGCCAGACTAGTATGCAGATTTCTTCCATAACAGATTATGAGCCTTATCTTGTGGTGCTTTTGAGACACACGGTAACACCTTGGGTAAATAGTTATAAACATTAACAAACAAATGTATTTAAAGAGGAATAATTCTGAATCCATGAAATATGCTGAGCTAAGCATTACTAAAGAAACAATTGGCTAAATTGTTTCATGAACTTTAGAAATTTCTGAACATTCGGGAGGCTGAGGCAGGAGAATGGCGTGAACCTGGGGGGTGGAGGTTGTAGTGAGCTGAGATCGCGCCACTGCACTCCAGCCTGGGGGTTAGAGCATGAGACTCCGTCTTAAAAAAAAAAAAAAAAAAATCCTGAACACTCAGTATTCTCTGTCTTCATTTTTGTTTGGAATGTTTTCTTTGCAAACGAAAAGGTCTGGAACTAACCAGCCCGTAAATGGATCAACCATTACTTTAAAAAATAAATAAAAACCTAACCAGTTTGTGAAAAAGTCACATATTTACTGCAAGCCTATTGATGCATTTTGACAATTGGATTTCAGCCCCCGTCCTTGGATTGTAAATAGTCACTGGCTAAGGCAAGTGTACAAAGAGAAATAAACTGAAAGCAGCCTGTGCTTCCCATAAATATTATCTATGAAATTCTTCAGCCATATTTCCTCAAGGCACAAATCCATAGTTGGCCTTTTAATAATATTTTACCTGGATTTTAACTTCTTACTGCACCATAGATGACTTTGTATAAAAACATTTTAGTGTTTTTAATAATTATCATCAATGGTGGGATAAATTTTGATGTCAAAAATCTGGTCTTGTGTTTGTGTGTGTCTGTGGAGGCTGATTGTGTTCTTTATGGATGAGATCTGACCGCTTGTCAAGGTAAGATGTTGAGATGGATGGGCTGGGTTGCATTTGCCACGCTTATGATTTCCAAAGAAACCAATTAACCTTTGCTATGATCTTGACCTTCTTCAGAGCTTACAGATGCTAATCCTTGGTGCATCTTCCTTTGATAAATTTAGCACAAATCAATATCAGAAATAATAACAATTTTGAGGTATTTAGAGAAGTGGCAAATGGAAGAATAATAACCTTGTCCATTTTTTTGTGTCATGTATTGTTGTATGGGATAGAGAAAGGTGAAATCTATACCTGATCCTTAACATTAAAAGCAGAGTCATCCTAAGACTATGCATTCCAAAAGGGCAGTGTATCCCCAGGTCCTAACACAGTGCGTGGCACATAGTAGGACCTTTATTTGATAAACGTTGATTTAACATTTATTTATTCAATAACCATCTACTAATAAATGAATATATGAATTAATGAAATAATCAATTGCTGAATCAGTAAAAATTATTATTTTTATTATTTTTGAGACAGAGTCTTGCTCTGTCACTCAGGCTGGAGGGCAGTGGCGCAATATCAACTCACTGCAATCTCCGCCTCCTGGGTTCAAGCGATTCTTGTGCCTCAGCCTCCCGAGTAGCTGGGATTACAGGTGCCCACCACCACACCTGGCTAATTTTTGTATTTTTAGTAGAGATGGGTTTCTCCATGTTGGCCAGGCTGGTCTTGAACTTCTGGGTTCAAGTGATCCACCCACCTCAGCCTCCCAAAGTGCTGGGATTATAGGCGTGAGCCACTGCGCTCGGCATCTTGAATATTAATAATGGAAGGTGGCATATATTTTTGAGGGGAAGCAAGAAAGCAGGCCAGGGGGACAAAAAGTGCCTGCTTGGGGTCCCTAGGAGTGGGGAGGTCCCTGGGGATGTGGGGCCCAAAGGGGATGCTGACAGTCTCCAGTGAGCTCTTATGAATAATCCGGAAAGATGGGTTGGCCCTGTAGGGGTTGGACCAATTTAGCACAGTATTGATAACCTGGTCAGTGAGTTCTGAGGCCGAAGTGATGGTGCCCCACTAGCCCCTCCTTCCAGTCAAACTTGACCTTGGACCAGACAGATTTATAGTCTCTGACCTAAGTTTAACTGGTATTTCCTAACTACTTTCCACCTACACTCCTAATTTCCTAAAGTACCTAGTATTTTTTTTTTATATATAACTAGACTCACTTGAAAAGACCTCAGTTTGTCCATGTACCACTTAAATCACCTGCTGCATGAATCATCCTTTGGGAAAGACTGGCTTACCCAGCTACAACCTGAAATATCCCACCTTTGCTGAAACTCTTACATCTCCAAGCAGTGATGTCTGTGAGACAGGGATTTTTGTTTTGGAGTATGTTTGTGTTGCATATGTTCTGGTGTGGTTATTGCCTAACAAAATTCTATTTTTTTAGAAGATTCATAGCCTTATGTTTAAAAACAGTTGTGTTCTGTGCAACTCTGTAATTTCAGCCTTTCCTTTTGGTAGAGCTTATGATAATCTTAATTTTCTATACTGCCAAGGAAATTGGAACTTAGATTTTATAACCCAAATTGAAAGGAAAGGTGTTTGGCAAATCTCATAAAGATCACTAGTACATGGGGATTTTTTTTTTTTTTTTTTTTTTTTGAGACGGAGTCTCACTCTGTCACCCAGGCTGGAGTGCAGTGGTGCGATCTCGGCTCACTGCAAGCTCCGCCTCCCGGGTTCAAGCGATTCTCGTGCTTCCATCTCCCGAGTAGCTGGGACTACAGGCATGCACCACGACACCCGGCTAATTTTTTTGTATTTTTAGTAGAGACAGGGTTTCACCATGTTGGTCAGGCTGGTCTCAAACTCCTAATCTCAAATGATCCACCCGCCTTGGCCTCCCAAAGGGAAGTCATCCTTTTTAATAAAGAAAATGCAGTTGATCCTCCAGAGAAAAGTAATAAGCACAATACTCTTCTTTTCCCCACCCTTCCCCTCTATCTGTTGTATTCCTTTTTTCACATGACAGAGATTGCCTGTCCTACAAATGTCCTGTTGTGAGCTGGGTTTACTTAGGATAACCATGGGTGTTACTGACTTGGGTGTCTCCAGGTTCTTAGGGGCAGTTTCTTGAGACAGGTATTCCAAAGGGATCTCTACTTCTCATCTATGTTCTTTAGATACGGAAGACATTCTATCTCTATATTGATCTTTACTTTGAAGCTTTATCAAATTCGAATGACAGGGTATCAATACACAAAAAACCTTGACAATCCTAAATTCACCCATCTCAGATACTGCAGAATAAGGCTTTAAATTCCCATGAACTGTTAACTTTTTCTGTTCTCTCAGACCACTCTGCAGCTGCCTTTCACTTGAACCATCAAAGGGCTTTAATTCTAAGGCCCATTTTCACTCAAACTTGAGTTTCATATTTTATTATTTTCTTCTGTATTATAAAAGACCCTCTACTAATCAGACCCCTGGCTTAGATTCACTAGCTATCCTTGACTTCAGCTTCATTCATACAGTGAATGTTTATTGAACATCCTTGACTTCAGTGTCATTCATTCAGTAGGTATTTCTTGAGCATCTACTTTGTCCCAGACACAGTGCTAGGTGCTGGAGGTGCAGCATCTTTCCTTTGAAGACCAGATGGGTGACTAGTTGGTCCACCTGAACTTCTATTAGATTTTATTCATTCTAAGGCCATTGTTTTTTGTGTTTTGTGTGTGTGTGTGTGTGTGTGTGTGTGTGTGTGTGTGTGTGTGTTTGACCATGGATGACTCCACGTGTAATATGTGTCTGCTTTACTTCTGGTGGCCGATACCTTCTTTTTTATTCTGCCTCTGAAAATAAGCCTCCTGATTAATTGGCAGCTGTTGTTCAAAACCTTCTTAATGCTTATCTTGAAGCCTTTAGGTGTGGGGTGTATAACTTAGGTTGAGATTTGGCTGTGACCAATAGGAAAAATATTATTTTCATAGACAAAATGGATGTTTCTTTCTTTCAGGCTAGGACTGGCATGGCAGTGCTGCCCCAAAAAGTCCTCAAGGCCACAGACTCCTTTTCATTGTTAGCTGTAGCTGGCCTACATCCCTTTGGTTATCTCATAGTCCAGAACAGCTGCTCCAGCTCCAGCCATTGTATCAGCACTTCCATCATCCAAAACATGAAGGGACAAAGAAATAAGATCAAAAGACATGCATCAGCCATTCTTTAAGCACTGCCTACATATTTTCCTTGGTATGTTCTCAATATTTACTACTTTTAAAGGCACTTGTCTTCTAACATCAAGGAGTAATTCCCTGTTATCTCTCTACTTTATGTTAACATACCACACTCTTTAATTTCAGAAGACTCCTTGCTATGAAATGTGTGTATCCCTAAGAAAAAGAAGAAAAATGCAACATAACATTACTGATTTTAAAATGCTTTTAATGCAGCTTCTTCTTTTTTTTTTTTTTTTTTTGCCATGAGTCTCACCCTGTTTCCCAGGCTAGAGTTCAGTGGTGGTGGGATCCTAGCTCACTGCAGCCTTGAACTCCTTGGCTCAAGTGATTCTCCCACCGCCTCAGCCTCCCCAAGTGCTGGGATTACAAGCATGAGCCATGGGACCTGGCCTTAATGCATCTTTAAACATGAACTGACACAATTTAAAGAGCAAATAGATATAAATGCTCTAATTTTTCTTTTAGCACATAAAAAGCATCTGAAAATTTTGATAGTTTCTGCCATGTTAATGGAGTTATTTAATAGAAGCCACAGGCCAAGCAGTTATTTTCTTTTGTTAATGCTGTATTTGATGCTGACATGGTGTTAAATATTCCTAAGCCCCAGCAGAAGCACAATATTGATTTCAGTTGGACCAGAAAGCGTCCTTTTGTGAGTGCCTCTGACAGTCCTGTGAACAATGCTCTTGGTTACTCTGGGCTGAAAACAGGCCTCAGTTTCAGTGTCACCATTTTAACACTCTCATTTATTGCAAAGTGACGGGCCCATCCATTCTAGCTGCACATCTGTGGCCTGATGTTTCCTGGGAGGCGCAGCCAGGCCACTTTGAAAGGCAGCAAAAAGCTTTTAGGAGTGAACTGAGCAGGGCAGTCACTGCAGTATCATTGCCTCCCGAAGTTCTTGAAGCATTTCCCAGTCTGCATGGGCAGGAGGACCCAGGGTTTGTGATGGGCACCTGCTGCAGAAAGACTCGGTCTTCCTGAAGATGTGAGGCAGCAGAAGTGCTCTAGAGATGCCTTCACAAGGGCAGAGTGATCAGTCACCATGCCTTAGAGGCAAAGCACTCAGGAACTGAGAAAAGACAAAAGCAGGGGAGGAAAGCGTTCTGGCCTGGAAGGGTGACGCTGGCATGGGGGTTCCTGTTGAGTGCCTTTCCTCATTGTCCTTCCTACCCTGAATGAAGCAGGTGAACCACATGGGAAATCTGTCCAGACTTTTGGCAGACAGTGAGTTTTCTCCAGGTCTTTCTTGAGTCTGGAGGCCCTGATGCCGCCGGCCTTTGTGCTTGCGTCTGTGTTGTTTTCTAGATCCTGGAGTTACAGTGAGCTGGGGGTCCTGTTGCGGGGCTGGTTAGAGCCTTGCAGCTTCCCACCTGGCACGCCCCTCGCTCCTCCTGCAGGACCAGGGCCATTTCGGGGACATTGTAATTTTCTTCATGAGGAACAGAATGTGATCTTTCTTACAGTCAACTGGGGATACAAGCGGCTCTTGTTAGAAGGAAAACGACTGTAGAACACAGCATTTTCTCTCAGATAAAGCAGTTAGTTTTAGAAAGGAAATTAGAGAGAGAAAGTAACACGTTGGCCCATTGTGTGTCTGAGCGGCGCTCTGCCTGCAGCTATCTCCGTGTCAATGGCATCCTTTGATAGTCGCAGTGGACCGGGTCACACCCCTTTAATCTGACTTGTGGGGGAAAGAAGAGAATTATCCTTAGGCCTCAGAGAAAGAACAGAGGAAATGGGAGTTTTGCTTTTTCGGCGAGGATTTAGGTTTCATCGGAGTTCATTTATGTTTGCAGATTGCGGCCTCCGTTATGAGAACACATCCTTTCCTTCTACTCCCGGAGGAGGCCTGCCGCGGGAGGGAAGCTCTTCCTGACCTCTGCCTCCCCGAGGAGGCCGCCACGGCGCGTGGCCCTAGATTCTGACAGAGGTACTGGGCTTGGGTTTGAGCAAAAGCAAAGACAGTTCCAGTGATGTGCCCTGTTAGCCCTTCGATTTTAGCATTTTCAGTTGATTGGCCTGAAAACAGGTGCTGCTCAGGCAGCTCGTGATCCACTTGGCCCTCACCTCATTCATCCTGGGGCTGCCAAAGCAATGGGTAGAGAATCAAGGCCTGACCTAGAGTCCAGGCTCTCCCTAGTCATAAGTGTGGGATGTCGCCTCCCCCATGGAGCCAGGGTTTTTGCAAAGTGGGAAGGACAGTAGCTACCTAAAACGGCACTCAGCGCTGTTAGGGACCTGACGTGACATTATTTATTCGAGAACACCCTTAAAACTGTCAAGAATTGAGTAAGACAAAGCACCACCATGTCTCTCCCTGGCAGTACGAGCTGCTTCAGAGAGCAGGTGTGGGCAGAGAGAGGAAGTGAGCCTTATCAGCCTGATCTTTCAGTCAGGTTTTTACATTTTTTTAAAAAGAAGTTTGGAAATTTACCAAGGGAGGAGGAGATTGAAGAAGAATTTTACAATTATTTGGAGAATTCAGTGAACCGTTCTGTTTCTGTCCACCTCTTTTTGAAATTACTGAGAAGTAACGTTTTCATTAGTAACCGCGTTACATGTGCTGGTACAAAGACTGAGTTGTGGGCCGGGCGTGGTGGCTCATGCCTGTAATCCCAGCCCCTTCGGAAGGCCAAGGCGGGTGGATCACCTGATATCTGGAGTTCAAGAGCAGCCTGGCCAACATGGTGAAACTCCGTCTCTACTAAAAATACAATAATAATAAATAAATAAATAAATATATAAATAAATAAAATTAGCCAGGTGTGGTGGCATGCACCTATAGTTCCAGCTACTTGGGAGGCTGAGGCAGGAGAATCGCTAGAACTCAGGAGGTGGAGATTGCAGTGAGCCGAGATCACACCATTGCACTCCAGCCTGTGTGACAAGAGTGAAACTCCGTCTAAAAAAAAAAAAAAAAAAAAAAAAAGACCGAGTTGTGATGGGCACTTTGTTGGCGCCAGAGTTGGCCACAGACTGAGATTCTGTGGTTGAGGTGTTTATCAGGGCTTCCAGCGTGGGCTCTGGGAACTTCATTTGTTTGGCCACAGCAAATAGAAATGGAGCCCAGGAGTGGGAATGCTAGCTGGTATTGTAAAATCTGTTTTGTGATCATTTGGGAATGCCATTTCCTGGAACTGGAGTATGAAACTGGAAATTTGCTCTAAGAATTCTGGAGAACTATCCTATCATGTTTTAAAATGGACAATAAAGCCTGTACTGTTCTTACTTGCTGCCTTTGTCAGCAAGTAAGAATACACGAAAATGAAGTAAAGATGTTACAATATTCACTGGAATATTTATCAATCATTTAAGTATTATACCACTGCTTTTTTCATAATCCTGAAATGATGGAAATGTGATTTTACTGTGAACTATTAGTCAGTGATATTCATGTCCAAAATTATGCCTGGGACCAAATTGCCCTTGGCATAGGGGGTCTCTTTGGGGTCTGACATGTAGATCCTGTATAGATTCTGTGTTCCTGGTTTTACTGTTTCTGAGTGGGTCTCATCCACTGGCCCCTGCCTGGCCTCTACCACTTGCGCCCTCAACCAAATGCAGCATTGAGAGACGGTCCCCTGACCACTGAGCCTCAACTGCCACGCTGAGGTTTTACAGCTGGGGGGCTGGGTTGTGTCTGCCCCAGGGCCAAGGAGGAGCAAATTTGGACAAATTAAAACCAATGCCAAGATAACCAACTCAAAAGGCTCGTGAGCATAACTGCTTAGACTGGCTTTGCAGGAAAGATAAATAAATAGCAGACTACCTGCCCCCCACCTTCCATCCCATACTCTCAGGCGGATATGCCTCCTCTTTCTGCAGTCGGTATGTGTAGAATCTGGTTATTGACATTTATTTATGTTTATGCCTAGAGGAGTGTTTTTGCGGAAGCAGGGTAGATAGAAGAAGGGAGGATTATTCGGGGTAATTTTATGTGACTGCTAACACACGTCTTTTTCCTCTTCATAGTTCCCATGGTGATTTTTTTCATTCGGTGTAGCATTGATCTTATGGGCTTTAATTAGACCCTAATAGTCCCCAAGAGCAAAGAGTGTTGCAATTCGTTAGTATCTGTTTTTATTTAATGTTTGTGGATGGGTGGACAACATGAAATGGTAGAAAATCTATTCTGTTGGTATCTGTTACATTGCTTGATATAATCACAGGAATATAAGAGTAGCATGAAAGGAAAAAATTAATAATAAATAATTTTGCTTTTTTCCCTCTTGAAAATGTCAATTCAAAAAATTCTTTTGGGATTATCTAGTTAAAATGTCGGTTTTAAAGAAATCGCAAAAGAGGATAGACCACAGGAGTTCTCAGTGTCGGGGGCTTGGCCTGGGGCAGGTGGGGGCTGTGGGGCTCCTGCAAGAGATCAAGGACCTGGCATGGTCTGCAAACAATGAATGGCGCGTCTTGTGTAGATGTGAGTGCTAGTGCCTTCTCCAAGTGCATATAGATCCTGTTGTGACTAATCAAACATCAACTCAATTAAAAGCATCACTCAATTTACGATATAACTATGTATTTCCTCAATAACCAAAAGATGTAAAATACAGGTACTAGCAAATGTGGGTGGATTTTTTTTTTTTTTTTTTTTTTTGAGACGGAGTTTCGCTCTTGTTGCCCATGCTAGAGTGCAGTGGCATTATCTCGGCTCACTGCAAACTCCATCTCCCAGGTTCAAGCTATTCTCCTGCCTCAGCCTCCCAAGTAGATTACAGGCATGCACCACCATGCCTGGCTAATTTTGTATTTTTATTTTTAGTAGAGACAGGGTTTCTCCATGTTGGTCAGGCTGGTCTCAAGATAGTTTCTATACATGCATCCATGCAATGGCCAGGAACCACCGTTCTTAACTGTTTACCAGAGTAGTGTTGATCTGTATTACATCGTAGATAAATGCAGAATAAAGGTATTTCTCCAGCAGTGTTGATGAAAGAACATTCTGGAAAACAAATTGTTGACGTTCATCATAATGTAGAAGGTGTAGCTCCTGCTGTTCTGCCTAGGTGACAGAGCTCCAAGTGACCATTTGATGATGGCAGCAAGACTTAGAAACAAAATAAGAGATCCCCTTCTTCACCAGCTGTTAATGTTTTCCATAGGGTGAGGAGGGAGGCAAACGTCTTGTTTCTGTGGTGGTGGCTGGAAGTTTGGAGACTTTGTTGGAGGGACAGTATGAGTCACAGAAGAACAAGACACCTTGTATTGTGTGACAGTGGAGTGTGAACAAGCTTTGCACACGTGTGGGCAGCCCTCGCTGGTGAATGCTGCCTGTAAACTGATAAGGGAAGAGTTGGGGTTTCCAGGGAGCTTGGAGCAGAGGTAGCTAGAGAGAGCCTCAGGGTGGGAGCCTCTAGAATGGGTAAGCTCAGTGAGCCTGGCAGGTGGTGGGGTGGCCTGTGCGCCCCTAAGTGGGGTGCAGGGGTAGATGGGGGGACAGCTAATGAGCAAGATGTCCACTTCATTCCTCTGGGTTGATCAGTCAACATCAAACTGTGATGTCCTTTAAAAAGTCATCTGGCCAGGCATGGTGGCTCACACCTGTAATCCCAGCACTGTAGGATGCCAAGACAGGAGGATCACTTGAGGCCAGGAATTTGAGACCAGCCTGGGCAACATAGCAAAAGCTCTGTCCCTGCTAAAAATTGAAAAATTAGGCCGGGCGTGGTGTCTCATGCCTGTAATCCCAGCACTTTGGGAGGCTGAGGTAGGAGGATCACTTGAGGTCAGGAGTTCGAGACCAACCTGGCCAACATAGTGAAACCCCATCTCTACTAAAAATACAAAAAAAAAAAAAAAAATAGCCAGGTCTAGCTACTTGGGGGGCTGAGGCAGAAGAATCGCCTGAACCCGGGAGGCAGAAGTTGCAGTGAGCCGAGATTGCGCCACTGCACTCCAGCCTGGGCAACAGAGTGAGACTCCATCTTAAAACAAAAACAAAAAACAAAACAAAACAAAATGTAAAAAATTAGCCAAGCATGGCGGTGTGCACCTGTACTCCCAGCTACTTGGGAGGCTGAGGTGGGAGGATTGCTTGAGCCCATGAAGTTGAGACTGCAGTGAGCTATGATCACACCACTGCACTCCAGCCTGGGCAACAGAGCCAGACTCACTCTCTCTCTGAAAAAAAAAAAAAAAAAAAAAAAAGAGTCATTCCTATGTTGTGCATATCTTTCTGTGTCTGCTTCTCCAAAGAGTGCTGTTGATACCCACATAGGTATTCTTGAATTCTTATGACAAGGAGTTCTGAAGAAGCTCGCTGCCTGAGTAATAAAACAATAGACTCTCCACGTAGGAAAGGAATCATTTAGATGACCTCAAATCCAATTTCCCATATGCCATGCAGGAATTCTTCTGTAGGAAAGCTTCTCAGAAGTCTGGAATGTGTGTCATTTTAATCAAGAGTTGCAGTTCTTAGTTGTACCCTTAATTTATATGGAGGCAGAAATAATGTGACTAACACTGGGCCCCGTGTGGAAACATCCCCCGTTTGCTTATGGCTGGGGATGGGTTAGAGACAGCAGGCGAGGAGGGTTTCCCTGAAGATGCAGGGGTGCAGGCTGATGTGGGCCTTCTTACACGGTCCTAGGCCCAGTTGTGTTTCTCTCTGCTAGCACGGGTTGGCAACAGGAGGCACCCAGATCATCCCTTTATCTACGTTTTCCTGTATAGGACAATGCATAAAGCATGCATGTGCTCGAGAAGGCTTCCTTTTCCTGACTGGCAGCCACAGCAATTGGCATAGCAAGAAGCAAAGTAAGGGCTGGTTAAAATGCACATGCAGTTTATAGCGGAGCCTTTGATGTCATTGCTGTGGACTTTTGTTTTTAGAACCTGAAAAACACACGTCCTCCAGGGGCCTGGGAAATTCCCAGGTGGCCACCACCGTAAACAGTATCTCATTGAGTTTGACTAAACTGTGGCAGGAGTTCCAGGCTTCTAACTACCACTGATACAAGGTGAGAAGGGGTCGGCATGGGGAAAGATGCCTTTGAAAGGCCATCTGTGGGCAAAGTCTCGTGCCCCTCTGTGAATGCATTTGATGTAAATTTCTGTTCCTCTTGGTTGAATAAATATTGTTACTAAAAATAGCTTTAAAAGGACATCAGGATACAGGTGGAGCAAGACAAAGGAAGCAGGGCAGATTGCTGTGGGTTTTGGAACTTTGCTTTCCTGAACGCATTGTACGTGTACAGTCCGTTACGGCCCAGCCCCATCACTCATGTCATTCCCAGAGGCAAAGGCATTTGGATTAGTGAAATGCAGGCTCCCTAGTCCTGCCCCTGAGTTCCTAGTTATCTCTATAACAGCAGCTACACCTTGGGTTAGGGTCTTGAAGTTAGCAGCCTCCACCCCACCCTGATAGACAGACATATTCTCCTTCTAGATAGGAAATAAAAAGCAGAGGATGCCTGTTGGAGAACAGAGCTGGGCAGCAGTGGGTGGGCAGGTGGCAATGTGGTGATACCCTCTCCACCCTGTGGGGGACGCCAGTTCCTGCACTTCCCATCCAGCCACTGGGTGCGCTGCCACAGTCATGGCTTGCAGAATTAGGATTTATTAGTCATGGAAACTACGCCTCGGAGCACCCTGCCCCCACTAGAGGCAGAGCGGTTCTGGGTCTTGAGATCCTCATACACTAAAGGTCTGCCACAAATTTAGGATCATCTTCATGCTTTGTAAAAAAAATTTTTAAACCCCTGTTGGGTCAGATCCTGGTCTATCATGTGACGGTGGCACCAAAGGGGGCTCTGCAGGGGGCATCAGACAACCTCATTTCCCTTAATACAACTCACTATAGATCTGTGACTTCTCATCGTTTCTGAGCTTATTTATAGTTTCAGCCTCTTCAGTGTCCTCTGTGTTGTCATGAATTTTCCACCACCATGTAAAGTTAGCTCTTTTTCTTACTTACCCTGAATCTGCCTCCTTCAGTTCAAAGTGGTCTCCTTAGCTCTGGGGTTTCAGAGTTGATGGACATGCCTGTTCACCCTTTCTATTCTTTTCTAGTCTATTTCCTAGTGAGATTGACTGTAGGTTTCCACAACTGGAAACGATGAGTGCCTTGTGGATCCTTCAAGGATTTCAACAGCAAAGTTACCTCGAGCCATAAGCCTGTATTATGTTCTGACTTATAAGAAAAGCGATTTTTCTTTCTCTTTGTTGTCATGGGGCTGTCTTCCACCACATTAGGCAAAAAAAGTAGTGCAGTGCCTTGTTTTCAGAGCTTCTGCTGACAAATGAAGATTCCGAGGACTTTTGGGTTAGGCAAAGAAATGTGGTATTCTCTGGCTTCAGAGGATCTCTTTGAGAACCTCTTTGGAGGAGAATGCCTATCCCTGCTTTGCATTATAACTCTTAGAGACAAAAATTATTGTGTTTATAAATCTTCCCTTAGCTGTCTGCTCCTTAAATCGGCTCCTCACAAAGTGGGAAAAGAATCCAGGGTTCTCTGTTTGAAGTGCCCAGCCGAGTGCCCCCCAGCCTTGGAGGCCCTGGCGGGGGCCTCTTCCTGCCCTTCACTGCCTTTTTTCATGGCTGTCTCTGCAGACTCAGCTGAAGTTACCCATTAAGGGGGCTGGATGTTGAGTACAGTGGTGGTTAATGCTGTTTAATTGTTTAACTGTGACCCTCACAGAATTACCAAGAATAAAATACTGCTGTTTCATTACCAATAAAATTTCCTAAAAGTGCATAAAGATAATTGTAGCTAGGAGTCATTCTCTTTTCCAGAAAGATTCTTATGTCGGCTGAGTTCAAGTAGGTAGGTGCATGTTATATAGAAAGTTTATTACACGAGTTGTTGGCTATTCAGACATGCACGTGAGGCAGCTGGAAATGAGATCCTTCCATGGGAAATGCTTAGTTTGGAAAATGAAGACCTGAGAACATAAGAAAATAGAAATGTCACAGCCTGTTGTTTCTGTTGTCTCTTCGGTGTTTGGAACATGGCATAGAATAATTGAAATTGGTTTTTCAATAGAAACAATTGAATAGTCCAGATTCATTATTTTTTCCCCTCTTGCTATAAATGAAGATTTATGCAAAATAATCACATTCTCTTTTCCTGCCTATTCTAATGAGCTATTATTATTATTTTAAGACCTCCAGAGGTCTTAAAAGCACCCCAAAATGTGTAGCCCTGCCCCTATACATTTGTATATCCATAGCAGTGCTGTGCTCTCTATCACCCCCAACTCTTCACCAGAGGGGTTGACAGTGACTGAGCCTACAGGAAGAATCATCAGAAAGGAATGTAAGACAGCAGCTCCATCCAGTATTCCCACCTGAAGAAGGTCTTGCCAGGTTAAGATGGCTATTGTGGATAATATACTCTTAGATGTAAAATAATTCTCAAGCTAAGCAGATGGTGCTGGCACTTCGTCCCAATGTCTCCCCGCTTTACCTTTCATTAGTCAGATCTGAAAATTAACACCAGCCAGCACAGTGGTTCACACCTGTAATCCCGGCACTTTGGGTGGCTGAGGCAGGCGGATGACCTGAGGTCAGGAGTTCGAGACCAGCCTGGCCAATGTGGTGAAACCCCATCTCTACAAAAAATGCAAAAATTAGCCAGGCATTGTGGCTCATGCCTGCAGTCCCAGCTACTCAGGAGGCTGAGGCATGAGAATCACTTGAGTCCAGGAGGTGGAGGTTGCAGTGAGCTGAGATTGCATCACTGCACTCCAGCCTGGGTGACAGAGCAAGATTCTGTCTCAAAAAAATAATAATAATAATAAAATAAATTAACACTAATGATGAAACTTTTAAAAGTTGTAGTAAGCAAAGGTAAAAACATAAGCTGTAATAGAAGTTCAGTCCATGTTTAAATATTTAATCGTGACAACTACATGTATATGTTGAAAATCCTTCTTTAACCTTAGAGTTCTGAAGTTTCTAGAGGTTGGATGGAATTGCTTCCTGCTCTTGAGAAGACTACAACCTGAAATATTCCGTTTGCATGTATATTTTAATACACATACTTTGATAACCTTGTTCTTAAATATATATGCTGAATAGTATCTTTCATCTTAGGACTTTGAAATAATTCATTTATTTGCCTTTTCTCCTCTGACTAAAAAGAGTTATAGTTCATAGTTTCCTCATTCATTCAAACCGGGACTTATTAAATTAGATAATTCCTGATTAGATATTCTACTTCTTAGCTGTGTACATAGTAGGTATTCAGTAAATATTATTGACTTATTTAATGGTTACTTGTGCTCTTCAAATTACACCTGTATATTATGAAGTAGATTTTAGGGTGAATGTATGGGAAGCTATCATTGGTCCAGATTAACTGTTTTTCCCTCTTGTAAATGAATCTATGAAAATTAATCACTTTCTCTTTTCCTGCCTATTCTAATGATCTATTATTGTCTTTAAGCCACCCCAAAACTTAGTGACCCAAAGCAAATTTTGTTCTACTATCTCCTGGTTCTGTGGGTTGACTTGGTTCAGCTGGGCGTTGTCTGGTTAGGCCATTTCATGAAGCTTCTGCCTGATCCTGGCTGCCAGGGCCGTCCGCCCTTGGCTGCCTCACTCACAAATCTCTCTCGTACGTAGCTGTGACCAGAGCAGCTCAGGGCGGGCCAGCTGTGGCTTCGTCGCAGCAGGGTGGTCTTGGGTAACCAGCCTCTAGGGCCAGTGTTCCAAAAAACCAAGACCAAAGCTGAGCCAGCCTTGAAAGACCCAGGCTTGTGCTTCTGTCACATGCAAGTTCTGGGAGCAGCAAAGAATTTGCAGCCATCTAACCTACCCTGTGACATTCTGAAAAGCAGCGTGTTTTTTTCTTTCTTTCTTTTTTTTTTTTTTTTTTTACATTTTAATGGTTGTTTATTGGGTTGAACCAATGAACAAAAAAGATTTAATTTTCTTTTTAGAAAAGCACAAACATGTTCAGTTCTCCTGTTGTGCCATTACATTTTAGATTGTGTTAGTTTCAGATTATACTTAACTTGTCATAAACCAAGTAGAGTACATTTAGGTGCCTACTCTGAAACTAAAAACATCTTAATTTTGTGGTTCTGACTCACTGTTATTTATGAGAGCTTTTCTGAGAATTGTCTCCTTGAGATCAGATCCCTTGGGGGACAGAAAGTCCCTACTGAGTGTGGTAAAAATGCCCAAGGCCATTAAAACAATGGCCACCCCCATAACAATGCATTCTCCCCAGGAACCACACAAAACGGGAAATGAAATAAAATGGATGACTTAGAGTCTTCTTTCCTAGGGAGTCTGGATTGAACCATGGCATCTGGATAGTTATTGCCGTTCTATTTAGCAAGAGATGCTAAAAAAAAAAAAAAAAGAAATCTTCAAGGTCAGTCTTCTGTGTAGTGCCATGAGGCTCTCGTTAAAATGTCACGTACCAGGAGATTCTACCCCTGAGGGCAGGTTGGCCTCTGTGCCTTGGTCACTCTCCAGAGGTCTGAACTTGGTAGAGAGAGGTGGGGGCTGGGCGCGATAGCTTATGCCTGTAATCTCAGCACTTTGGGAGGCTGAGGCAGGTGGATCACCTGAGTCCAGGAGTTCAGGATCAGCCTGGCCAACATGGCGAAACCCCGTCTCTACTAAAAATACAAAAATTAGCCGAGCATGGTGGCGGGTGCCTGTAATCCCAGCTACTCGGGAGGCGGAGACACGAAAATCACTTGAACCTGGGAGGTGGAGATTGCAGTGAGCCGAGATGGTGCCACTGCACTCCAGCCTGGGCGACAGAGTGAGATTCTGTCTCAAAGAAAAAAAAAAAAGAGAGAGATATGGGAAGATAGGCATCTCGCAGGCGGGCCCCACAGCCTGAGAATTTCTTCTACCTTGGCCTGATCCTCAGCTGCCTCTCTGAGCGCACTCATGCTTCTCTAGGGAGGACTGGAGAGGGCCCCTGTGGCTTGCTGTGATGCTGGCTTACCTCTCCCTGGGTAAGTGCAGCTGCCAGCAATGCTGGTTCCCATGGCAATGCAGGGCCCCAGGTGCCATGCAGCAAGGACAGCTCGGTGCGTGCTATACAGGGCCATCTGCTCCACAGTAGCACCCTCCCGTTGACAGGATCACAGCCCATACCTGTGGCCCTGGCCATTGTGGATTCCCAGGGCTTAGGACTGTGCTTGGCACACAGGAGGCACTCAGGAATATTTGTTGACTCAGCAGTAAATGCAGAAATCAAATATGTGTTATTTAAAAAATTGAATTAGTTGCAGAAACCAAAATAAGACGATTTCAACTAAAATTAAATTCTTTTTTTTTTTTTGGCCAGGCGTGGTGGCTCACGCCTGTGATCCCAGCACTTTGGGTGACCAAGGTGGGCGGATCACCTGAGGCCAGGAGTTCGACACTAGCCTGGCCAGCATGGTGAAACGCCGTCTCTACTAAAAATACAAAAATTAGCTGGGTGTGGTGGCAGGCACCTGTAATTCCAGCTACTTGGGAGGCTGAGGCAGGAGAATCAGTTGAACCCAGGAGATGAAACCTGCCGTGAGCCGAGATCACACCACTGCACTACAGTCTGGGCGACAGAGTGAGACTCCGTCTCAAAAAACAAAAAACAAAAAAAATTATTATTTTTTTCTTGAAAAAAATGTTAAAAAAAAAAAAAAGTAAAACCTGGCAATACTGGGCCTGAGAGGTCTGGTGGGAACTGCGCAATAGCTGCCCTCACATGGCGAGGCTCATTCTCCAGGTGACTGAAGGCTGCTACCCTTGTCTATGCCTTTCCACCCAGCCTACTTCTCCTGTTTGAGTTTGCGAACCCCATAAGGCATGTTCCCATCTCTAATTTGGAAACACCCTCCGAGTTTTTAAATTTATTTTGAAGGAGGTCATAAAATTCTCGCATTGCAAGATTTTTTTACAGCACCTTTATTGAGATGTAACTCACATGCCGTGAGATTTGCCCTTTTAAGGTACACAATTCAGTGGCTTTTAGTATACTCAGAGTTGTACAACTATCACTCTTCTCTAGTTTTAGAACCTTTTCATTGCCCTAAAAAGAAACCCATACCCACCAACAGTTGCTCCCCGTGTCCTACCCCACCACCCCTGCCTGGCCTAGGCAACCACTAATCTATTTTCTGTCTCTATAGATTTGTCTATTCTGGACGTTTCAGATAAATGGAGTCATGTATTATGTGGCCTTTTGTGCCTGGCTTCTCTCACTTAGCATAGTGTGTTCAGGGTTTATCCATGTTGTAGTATCTATGAGTTCTTCATTCCTCATTTTATTTATTTATTTATTTATTTATTTATTTATTTATTTATTTATTTATTTTGAGATGGAGCCTCACTCTATTGCCTAGGCTGGAGTACAGTGACACGATCTTGGCTCACTGCAACCTCCATCTCCCGGGTTCAAGCGATTCTCCTGCCTCAGCCTCGCAAGTAGCTGGAATTACAGGCGCCTGCCAACACGTCTGGCTAATTTTTGTGTTTTTAGTAGAGATGGTGTTTCACCATTTTGGCCAGGCTGATCTGGAACTCCTGACCTCAGGTAATCCGCCCACCCCGGCCTCCCAAAGTGCTGGGATTACAGGTGTGATTCATTCCTCATTATGGCGGTATAATATTCTGTTGTATGAGTAGACCGCATCATATTTATACATATATCGGTCGATGGATATTTGAGTTGGTTCCACTTTGGGGTTCCTATGAATACTTCCTGGAAGACTTTAAATCCTATTAAATAATTGTGTGTGTTATGTAGCACTTTAGGCATAAGAGAAAAAGCATCACATCAGAAAAACGAGGATAGGTTGTCAACATTCCAAAAGGTTTGGAAAAATCACTACTATAAGAAGAAAACTATAACCTAACAACTCCTGAGTTAGAGCAAAGGGCAGCACCAGGGAAAGAACCTGAGTGGAGGGCTGGAGAGGGGAAGACAGGGCAGGCAGCAAGCTTCACTGGAGGGAGCCTCAGGCAAAGTTTGGCTTCCATGAGCCCCTCTGACCTAATTCATCTAGGAAATCATCAATGTCCAGTGTGCACTAAAGTGAATCTGGCTCTGAACGTGGAGGTAGCAGGGATGGTGACAGCACTGCACATTCTCAAAAGCCCATTCCTTGTGATATTTTACATCCTTCTGTTGTTAAAGGGCTTCCAGTATAGAGGACATGCTTACACAGCACAAGCCTTCCCCTTAATTGCTGGGTCCTGCTGAAGATACAGTGCCTGCCCAGTTAGAAAGAAGGTTCTTCTCAAGGATGGCAAACATGTGGCATTTATATGAGTACTACAGCAAACAGCTGTCTCTTGATAGCAAGAAGCTCCCCTTAACACTGTGATCCCAAAAGACAAAGTATGTTTTCAGAATGATTGTCCAAGTTTATGATAAAGCAGATAGAAGGAGGCCCTGCTCTTTTGTGAAGTCATCTTGCTTTCATTGGAGGAGTAATGCTGATTTCCTGTTTTATGGAGAAGATAAGCCTAGGAAGACACTTGCTTTATAACAACAGCAGTAGGAGTAATTTATTGAGGACCTACTGTGTGCCAAGCACATTCTTACTCTTAATTAGTCCAGCATCCTACAAAGTAGATATTTTGATTCTCATTTAATGGGTGAAAAATTTGACGCTCAGACGTGGCGCGGGATTTAAGATCATTTAACTGGTGAATGGCAGAGCTTGCATCTGAGCCCTGGACAAAGGCTATAAAACCCAGGTCTCTATTCCCCTAGGGCCATCTTCCCAGGAGATGATATTTCTGGGAGGGAAGAGGTCTTAATGTGAATGACAGAATCTCATTTCTCTGGGACAAGATGGCCAAAGGCAAAATTGTTGGCTAGGTGAATCTGGCAGCAGAATCTAGCCTACTGCAGCTGGGACAGCGGGCAGCTGCCTACATGTCCAGCACGGTACTCTGAACTCCAAGGGGCTGTCCTCACTCTGGCAAGAACTCAGGGCCCTAAACATTTCTTCATCCTATCCCCAAACACAGCTCACCAAATTGTTGCCCTCTCTTATATGGAGTTGATGAGCCTGTGTCTGTAAAGGTGTGAATGACTAGGGTTGTACACTGTGTTACCCTCCATAGTCCTTCACCCAAATGAATGTCCTTCCCAGTAGGTATTTCAGGCAGACTTTTGGGGCAGGTGTGCCCTAGGTACTCCTCAAATCACTTTATGAAGGAAGCTGCCTATATGTAGGGGAATCTTACACAATAATCATTTTGGAAGTTGAAAGACGTCAGGCAGGATGGGCCAGATTATGCTGTGGTTACAAACAACTCCAAAATCTTAGTGACTCCTGACAATGGAAGTTTATTTCTTGCTCAATCTCTGTGGCTGTTGCAGGTCAGCCTGGGATTCTGCCCTGCAGTTCCTCACTCTGGGCCCCAGGCTGATGGAACGATCATGTCAAATGTTGAGGTCATCGTGGCAGAGGGAGAGAGTCCTGGAGGATACTGCACCTGCAATTAGCTGCTCTGATCTGGAAGTGACTCACATTACCGCCATGCACAGCTCAGTATGGCACTACCCAATCACAGGGGCCAGAAGCGAAGTCCACCAGGTGCCTGGAAGTGGAGCAGAGCCGGAAAGATTTGGCAAACTGCTCTCATGTCCATCACAAGTCTCTTGAAGTGTCCCTCCCTGCCCTCTGTCACTTCTTCCCTCTCTCTTACTGTGGATTACCACAGGGAGGGCTTCAGGCCAGAAGGACCCAGGCCCACCACTCAGTGTCTGCGGATGTGTGGGTATGTTACCTCTACAAAATGGAGACTAACACTTACTTGGAAGTGTGTTGTTATGAGGATTCCATGAGCCTGGCATAGCAGTGTCCAGTAAATGATAAGCTATCAGATACTCTCTGATGAAAAATTATGTTCTCTCATAGCCAAAAAAAGTCCAGTGTTTCACTTTCTTTTGATCCTATTTTCCTTAGATAAACCAAGGTTTGGAATTCTATTCTAAGAGAAGGAAATAAGTGTTAAAATGCTACTACTTATATATTTGAAAGACCAGAAGGAACCAAAATTAAATGTCCAAAAACAGGAGAATAATTAAGGAAATTGATCTTGAACTCCTGACCTCAGGTGATCCACTCACCCCAGCCTCCCAAAATGCTGGGATTATAGGCATGAGCCACCGCTCCTGAGATTAAGTAAACTGACCTAATGACTTCATGAAATGTTATGCAGCTATAAAAATAATAAGGAAGATTATGTATCAACATGCAAAATGCCCATGATAGTATATGGATTGAAAAAGTGTCAAAAAGCTAAAGGTATCCATTGACCACAAGTATGTTAAAATAAACACAGGTGACAAAAGACTGGAAATGAAAATATGAAAAACGGCAGTTGTATCAGAGTTGTTAAATTATGAATGTTCTGCAATGCTATTTATATAGTTTTAAACACTATTATTTTACAGATAGAAAAACTTCAGAAAAATATCCTAAATGCATTTATTGGTACTATCAGAAACTATTAAGAAAATTTAAAATTAGATACATTAATATCATGGTAGGCTAATACTACATAGATTGTCTCCAGCTCATGAACCCAGTGGAAGAAACTGGGCAAGAGATAAGTTTAAGTGTTTTAGAAAGCAGAACTAATAGAACATGGTCTTTGGCCAGTAAAGTCTACACGCACACATGTTATGGTGGCTTCCACGTGTGAGCAGGCCTGGTGAAGCTGGGAAAGGAGTAGAGGGCCCTTCAGACCTGGCCCGGAGAGCTGGTGGAGCAACCGGTCAGTAGTCTTCGGTAGTTAGTGGTGGGTTACCAGGTCAGTCTCTCCCAGGCACCTGAGGACCTGGATTATGAGACACATGGCTTTTCATTCCTGGCATTTTCAGGTCTCTTCCAGCCCCTGACACAGAGGTCCATGGTCTTCAGATTCTCCCAGGACCTAATTTAAAGCTCAGATACTCGTATCCCCACCCCCAGGACTTTGATTTGATGGGACTGGCGCGGGGTCCAGGAATCTGCACTTTGATGCTCTCCCCGCAGAGTATGCTTTGCGCCTGGCAGGAGGGCCTCAAAGATGTGTCTGTCAAGTGAACGAACTAACAGGACTCGTGAGGGACTCAGCTTTGACTACGGTGGGCAGGCCTGCAGTGCTCACATTTTCCCGATGATTTCTGTGTGGGCTGGACTCCCCCGCCCGCTGACACCAGATACACCTGCTGCCCCCTGCCCATCCAGAACCCCCGAGGAAAGGAAATTTGCACTGCACAGCGGGTCTCCACAGGGCAATTCCAGCATCTGTGCAAAGCGGTTTCGCGTCGGTTAATGCTGCCTTCTATGAGAAGGAAGACGTTATCACAGGAGGGAGCTAGCTCAAATTAAAGAGTTCGAGGGCCCGAAATAGCTGGGAAAATGGCTGCCTTTGTAAGAAAACCAAACCTACTTTGCTGAGCGGACTGGTTATAAAACATCCAGGGAGAGAAGACGGTCTTGGAAGCCGGACAAGAGGGAATGAAACAAAAGTTAGATCGTGTCAGCCTTTGAAATGCCCCTCAGAGGCAGCGTGGCCGATGTTTTCTGGCGAGATACAGGGAGCTGGTCTTCATTCCCTCCTCTGTGAAGTGGGGGTTCCAATGCTCCCTCCCTCGGGGCCCCTTCCCTCGGAGTTCCTCTTAAGGATCAAATGAAATGCTTTAAATTGCTCAGGACAGTGCCTGGCACCGGGTGAAACTTGGGCGTTTTCACCATTACTTTCTGATTAGCATGCACGTGGCCAATAGTGCGCACCCACATAAAGGCAGGGCAGGTGTCCACCTGCGCCTAGGAAGAGCAGTCCTGGCACCCCCTCTCCCCACCCAGCTTGCTCCACCACCAACCAAGGGAGCCTCTGGGGTGAGCTGAGGAAGGGTCGGGGTGCTCAGGCCAGTCTCCCGTCAGGATGTCCTGCAGCCTCAGCAGTCTCCGTGGGCCTCTCAGTCGTGGTGGCTATTAGGGGCTGACTGTGGCTGCGGGATCCAGCTACAGGGCAAAAACGGGTTTCCCCAGGGTGGGTGACCCATCAGCCCAGGAGAAGACCTGGGGCCTTGAAACCAACCCCCTTTTACCTGGGCATGTAGAGCCGTGCACTCGCTGGATAGACATTTATCTCCATGTGGAGGACTGGGATGGTCCCTCCACAGGGAGATAAATGTTTATCCAGCAGGTGCACGTGTCTCCAGGACCAAGTGCTGAGATTCTGGTTTCGACTTCAGACTATGCTGCTTGACCTAGTAAATAATAAGTGGAGTGGAGTGGAGGCTTGCTTCTGGGAGCGGGCTGAGAAAACACAATTATGCACTCCTGTTCAGCCAGAATCCACACTGACCATGTGACTCTCCTGAAAATCAACCTATAAATGATTTTCTCCTTTCCTTATTCTTGCCCCTTTGCTACAAGATGCTACTTTTTGTATGAAAGGTGATTGAAAGCACATGCTCTAGAAGCAGTGACTCCACAAACTTACTACAGAAAAATGAAGAAGGGCCTAATGGGAGAGGCACTTCTGTGGTCCTTACATGTGGATACAAAGGGCAGCTTTGCTCTTAGGAACTTAGGAAATTTTCCAGCATTTATTGAGCGAGGTGCAGACAAAACCAGTGCCAACTGTATCCCTGATAGTGTTGATGGGAGGTGCTGTGTACCAGTGCTGTGATGGACTGTGCCATATTGTGTTGCTTCCTGAATAAAATTAATATTTTGCAGGCACTATGCTTTGAAAAGCAAAGATAACAAGATAACTGGTGCTTTCAAAAATCTGTGATTTCATTTTAAGAGTAGTAGTCACATTTTAATGAACAAAACTGTGTGTATGTGTGGTATACAACATGGTATCTGATATATGTATGCACTGTGGCATGATGAAATCAGACTATTTAACACATATATTAGCTCACATACTTATCATTTTTGGTGAGTGGGAACACTTACAATCTACTCTTTAAGCGATTTTTAAGAATACAATATATTGTTATTAACTCTAGTCGTCATGATGTACAATAGAGCTGTTGAATCTGTTCCTCCTGTTTGACTGGAATTTTGTGTCCTTTGACCAACGTTTCCCCAGACTCCCTCCCTGACAATCCTTGGTAACCACCAGTCTCCTCTCTTCTTCGATAAGTTTCACTTTTTAAGATCCCACATATAAGTGAGATTATGCAGTATTTGTCTTTCTGTGCCTGGTTTATTTCACTTAACGTAATGTCCTCCAGATTCACCTGTGTCGTTGCAAATAACGGGATTTTCTACTTTTTTTAAGGCTGAATAGTACAGATTGACTATCTCTTATCCAAAATGCACGGGACTAGAAGTATTTTCGATTTGGGAGTTTTTTTCAGATTTTGGAATACTTACATTATACTTACTGGTTGAGCATTCCCAATCCAAAAACCCAAAATCCAAAATGCTCCCAAATCCAAAACATTTTGAGTGCCAACATGACACCAAAAATGGAACATTTCACACGTAACCTCATGTGACAGGTCATGGTCAAAACACAGTCAAAACTTTCCTTCATGCACAAAATTGTTTAAAATATTGTGTAAAATTACCTTCAGGCTACATGTGTAAGGTGTATATGAAACATAAATGAATTTCATGTTTAGACTTGTGTTCCATCTCCAAGATACCTCATTATCTATATGCAAATATCCCCAAATCTTAAAAAAAAAAAAGTTTGAAGTGCTAATGGTCACAAGCATTTCGGATAAGGGAAATTCAACCTATACCATATTTTCTTTTCTTTTTTTTTTTTTTTTTTGAGATGGAGTCTCGCTCTGTCGCCCAAGCTGGAGTGCAATGGCGCCATCTAGACTCACTGCAGCCTCCGCCTCCCGGGTTCAAGCAATTCTCTTGCTTCAGCCTCCCGAGTGGCTGGGGCTACAGGCACCCACCACCATGCCCAGCTAATTTTTTTGTATTTTTAGTAGAGAAGGGGTTTCACCATGTTGGTCAGGCTGGTCTCGAACGCCTGACCTCAGGTGATCCACCTGCCTCAGGCTCCCAAAGTCCTGTGACTACAGGTGTGGTCCACTGTGCTCAGCCCCACATTTTCTTTATTCATTCATTTGTTAATAGACACTTAGGTTGTTTTATATCTTGGCTATTGTGATAATACTGCAATGAATATGGGAGTGCACATGTCTCTTTGACATACTGAGTTCCTTTCCTTTGAGTATATACCCAGAAGATGCATTGCTGTATCATATGGTAGTTCCATTTTTAGTTTTTTGAGGAATCTTCATACTGTTTTTTATAATAGCTGTACTCATTTACATTCTCACCAACAGTGTGCAAGGATTCCCATTTCTTCACATCCTTGCCAACACTTTTCTTTTGTCTTATTGATAACAGTCATTCTAACAAGTGTGAGGTGATATCTCATTGTGGTTTTAATTTGCATTTCCTTGATGATTAGAGATATGCAACATTCCTTCATATACCTGCTGGCCGTTCATATGTCTTCATTTGAGAAATGTCTATTCTCATTTTTTAATTGGGTTATTTGTTTTCTTAGTATTGAATTGTTTGAGTTCCTTATGTATTTTGAATATTAACCCCTTATTAGGTTTGTGGCTTGCAAATATATTCTCCCATTCTGTAGGTTGTCTCTTCACTCTATTGATTGTTTCTTTTGCTGTGCAGAGCTTTTCAGTTTGATGTAACCCCATCTGTCTATTTTGTTTCCGTCTCCTGTGCTTTTGGGGTCATATCCAAAAAATTATTTTCCAGATCATTGTCATGGAGCTTTTCCCCTTGTTTTCTTCTTCAGATCTTACATTTAACTTTTAATCCATTCTAAGTTGATTTTTGTATATGGCATAGATGAGAGTCTAATTTCATTCATGTGTATGTACATATCCAGTTTTCCTAGCATAATTTATTGAAGAGACTATCCTTTTTCCTTTGCGTGTTTTAGGAAACTTGTTGAAAATTAATTGAAAATGTGTGTGTTTGTTTCTGGGCTCTCTGTTCCATTGGCCAATATGTCTGTTTTTATGCCAGTACCATACTGTTTTGATTACTATTGTTTTCTAGTAGATTTTGAAAGCAGGTAATGTGATGCCTCCATCTTTTTTTGCTCAATATTACTTCGGCTATTTGGGATCTTTTGTGGTTCCATATGGATCTTAAGATTTTTTTTTTCTGTGAAAAATATCATTGTAATTTTGATAGGGATTGCGTTGAATCTGTAGATCACTTTAGGCAGTATGGACATTTTAACAATATTAATTCTTTCAATCCATGAACATGGGATATTTTTACATTTATTCATGTCTTCAATTTCTTTCATCAGTGTTTTATAGTTTTCAGCATACAGACCTTTCACCTCCTTGGTTAAATTTATTCCTAAGTATTTTAGTATTTTTTGGTAACTCTTGTGAATGAGATAGTTTTCTTGATTTATTTTTCAGGTGGTTCACTGCTAGTATATAGAAACAACACTGATTGTTAGTATATAGAAATAACACTGTTGATTTTGTATGCTGTAACATTACTGAGTTTGTTTATTAGTTTTAACAGATTTTTGGTGGAGGAATTGCAGAAAAATTCACAAAGATGTGAAAATTAAACAACATGCCCTTAGACAACCAATTTCTTCTTTGATGAGTGGGTCAAAAAGAAATTAAAAGGGAAATTTTAAAATTATCTTGAGACAAATGAAAATGGAAGTACATCATATCAAAACTTATGGGACGCAGCGAAACAAGTCCTAAGAGGGAAGTTTTTAGCAACAAATACTTGCATCAAAAAAGAGGAAAGATCCCAAATAAACAACTTAACATTAACCTCAAGGAACTAGAAAAAAAGAGAACAAACTAAGCTCAAAGTTAATAGAAGGAAAGAAATAATAGAGATCACGGCAATATGAAATAAAGACTAGTAAACAATAGAAAAGATAAATGAAACTGAGTTGGTTTTTTGAAAAGATAAGATTAACCTTTAGATAGACTAAATACGAGAAAAGACTCAAATCAGAAATAAAAGAGGAGACTTACATCAGATACCATTAAAAATACAAAGGATCATAAGGGACTACCATGAGCAATTGGATAACCTAGAAGATATGGGTCAATTCCTAGACACATACAACCTATCAAGACAATCATGAAGACTTAGAAAACCTGAACAAACCAATAATGAGTAAAAAGATTGAATCAGTATTAAAAAGTCTCCCATCAAAGAAAAGCCCAGAACTTGTTAGCTTCACTGCTGAATTCTACCTAATATTTAAAGACAACCCAATACGAATCCTTCTAAAACTCTTCCAAACAACTGAAGGGGAAGGAATACTTCCAAACTCATTTTATGAGGCCAGCATGTCCTGAGAGCAAAGCCAGACAAAGCCCCTACAAGAAAAGAAAATTACAGACCAATATTCTTGATGAACATAGATGCAAAAATTATCAACAAAATATTAGCAAACTGAATTTAACAACACATTAAAAGGATCATTCACCATGACCAAGTGGGATTTATCCCTGGGATCCAAGGATGATTCAACATATGCAAGTCAATAAATATAATACACCACATTAACAGAATAAAGGACAAAAATCATCATCGCAATAGATGTAGAAGAGGTATTTGACAAACCTCAACATCCTTTCATGATAAAAACTCTCAACAAATTAGGTGTAGAAGGAATGTACCTCAACACAGTAAAGGTCATGTATAACAAACCCACACTGACATCATACGCATTGGAGAAAGGTTGAAAGCTTTTCCTCTAATATCAGGAACAAGACAAAGATGCCCACTCTCAGCCACTTCTTTTCAACATAGTACTGGAAGTCCTAGCCAAAATAACTAGGTGAGAGAGAGAAATAACAGGCATCCAAATAGGAAAATAAGGCTGGGCGCAGTGACTCACGCCTTAATCCCAGCACTTTGGTAGGCTGAGGGGGGTGGTCACCTGAGGTCAGGAGTTTGAGGCCAGCCTGACCAACATGGTGAAACCCCGTCTCTACTAAAAATACAAAAATCAGCTGGGCGTGGTGGTGTGCACCTGTAATCGCAGCTACTCGAGAGGCGGAGGCAGGAGAATTGCTTGAACCCAGGAGGCAGAGGTTGCAGTGAGCCGAGACCGTGCCACTGCACTCCAGGCTGGGTGACAGAGTGAGACTCTGTCTCAAACAAAAAGCAAAACAAAACACAAATAGGAAAATAAGTTGTTGTTTGTGCAGACATTATCTTAAATATAGATAACCCTCAAGATTTCACCAAAAAACTGTTAACACTTTTGATTTTCAAATATATTCCATAAGTCCATAAATGTAGAAATGTCCTAAAACCATCTATGTTTTGTTTTTCTTGGCCTATATTGGCAAAATTTATTTTATTTTTTTGATACATTTATTTCTTTTCTTTTAAACTCACCCTTATAAAAAAAAACTCATTTGGCTAAACAGTCCTTATTAAGCAGACACTGGCAAAGATGGGTTACAATAATTATTTGAAATTTTTCTCTGTTCCAGACCTGTGGTGTATGGAACCATAGCATAGCTCTGCACCATACAGCCACAATATTTATTTATATTTAGAAAGTTGTCACAGTCTTTTGCCTCTAGGATCTTTGTCAGTTATTTATGGTACTGGAACAGGAACGTAAGAAAGGTTTTTCCCACTTTTCCACTAGTATATTTGAGTTTTGTCATACTGTTGTATGAACGACGTTAACTTTCTTTTGACATAGGTAAGTAAAATAGCTAACAATTTTATGTTATGTTTTGGTGGTGTGAGTTTTTATTCTAGTAGACTTTAATTAAATACCCTTTGTCATTCAGTTAATATATCTGTCTATTTAAATTAGTTTGTCTTTAAAATAGAGCTACTAGGTAATTAGGTTCAGCACCACATCCTGGATTAATAAGAAGTTTCTAATTTAAGACCACGTCACTGGCAAACTTTGCATTAAACATGTGTTCAGGAATGTTCAATACATTAAGTCTTCAGTACTCTCTACTTTGAAGCAATCATGATTTTAAAAAATTGGACAATGATAGAGTTTTTATTATGTATTATTTGATAAAACCTTTGTAAGTTAGGAAGCATAGTACTAAAATGAGCAGTCACAAATCCTCCAAGTCTCAGAACTAGAATTTTACCAACACTGTTGTGTTTCTCTTAGAACAATCTCACAATCTTACTCTCTTACCTTTTTCCAAAGTTAACCACAATGCTAATTTTATAATTTATTTTTTTAAATGGCAATTCCAGGTTCAGATTTAAGACTTCTGTTTTCACATTCTATTTTCTTTACTTCTAATCATTTTGCTGAAAGTGACCTTCCATGGAGTAAATGACTGGATTGGCTTTCACTAGTCTTGTCCACACACAAGAGAGTCAAAGAATGGTACCTTTACGATTTCTAGAGAGGTTCCAAGAAGGAATGAAGGAAACTGTTAGTTCATATTGTTGTCTAAACTCTGCTGTTTTCCTGTTGTTTCTGTATTACTGGCTCCAAATATCAGCCTCTAGAAAGTTCATCTTTATATCCCTAACACTTAGAATAGTGCCTGGGACATAGTAAATGTTCAGCCAGTGTCCATTATATTTAATAATTTAATAAATGTCATAGAAAAAATTAGATGGAAGATTGTTTCCATACCATTTCATTTAAGATGTTTGACCATGTGAAGTGAAACAGTGAAGAGAGTGTGTATGTTAAACCATGAATTACATGAAGCCTCTAGCAGGTGCACCAGATCCATGATCTGGGTTGGTTCCCATGACAACCCAGCGACACCAAGGAAAGGTCCATGGGGAGACATAATGTCAGCCAACTGTATTGGGCTGGAGATATCTCCTCCCTGTAATCCCCACTATCACCCACCTGTCAGAAAGCCAGCATGGCATTGTGATTAAGAGCATGGACTCTGGAGTCCACCTTCCTGGATTCGGGTCCCACCTCAGCCACTAACCAGCTGTGTGACCTTGGGCAAGTTACATACCCATTCTGTGCCCCCAGTTATGGGAAATGGGGATATAGTACTTACCTCATAGGAGTGTTTTGAGGATTTAATGAACACAGATATATAAATGTCTTAGAACTGTGATTGGCACATCCTAAGTGCAGTGTAACAGTTTGCTTTTATTTTATGTGTCTTAAGGTTTTTTTTACTGTGTTCATATTTTCAGTTGGATATCACCACCTTTGGGATATTGATTTCTCACAGTCGGTTTCCAACAGGGGGAGTGGAAGGTCCTTCTTCTCAGGCAGCCCCTGGTATGGCTCTCAGGCCCTGGAAATGCCCTCCTGCTGGCATTTGCCTTGTGCCCCTGCCCTTTCTGAAGTGCCCTTGCAGGCTTTTCCACAGGAACAGCCCTCAGTTTAAATACCTCATTAGCCATTGCTTTTGCCAAAAGCTTCTGAGCTCACAGGAGCTTGGCTCTACTTCTCAAAGGTGTAAACAGAAGTGGCGTGGAGGTGTTTACCTTTAAGCCTGATCAAGTCGTTATCAGGACAAATATGACAAGGGAAAGAATTCACTCGATATGTATGAAGTAGAGTTGTGCAAAAACAAAGCTGTGCACTGGGCCTGCCCAAGTGGACACTTCCCTGGTCCCCTCCTGGCCCAGAGAGAGCTGGAAGGCTGGTGGTGGTTTGATGATTGAGCCATTTCTGTGGTTTCAACGTGAATCTGATCAGACAAGCCTTCCCACCTCCATGAGTGAAAGTAGACAGCCCTTGCTGGGTTGGACTGTGCTCACAGAAAGAGGAAAAAGGGGAAGCTGCCAGGATCCTCGAGGGGGTAAGGGAGCTTGGTTTGCAGGCACATTGGGAGGGCCAACTGGACAACAGTGGCCCACCTATGTCACAGGTTGCTGTTAAGAGCAAGTGAACTGTTTGACAGGTGGTGGACATGTTGGGCTCAGCGTTGGACCAAGGGAGGACACTGGGAGAGGTCCCTGGGGAAGGGGAGTGTTTCATCACTGACATTTCTTCCATTCATCTGTCCTTGGCGATGCTAGATAACAAATAGACTTTGGGTCAGGTTGTTGTTGTTGTTGTTGTTGTTGTTGTTGTTGTTTCAGAGGCTTGCTCTGTCACCCAGGCTGGAGTGTTATGGCGTGACCTTGGCTCACTGCAACCTCTGCCTCCCGAGTTCAAGCGATTCTCCGCCTCAGCCTCCCAAGTAGCTGGGACCACAGGCATGCACCACCATGCCCAGCTAATTTTTGTATTTTTAGTAGAGACAGGGTTCACCATGTTGGCCAGGCTGGTCTTGAACTCCTGACCTCAAGTGATCCACCCACCTCAGCCTTCCTAAGTGCTAGGATTACAGGCGTGAGTCACTGTACCCGGCCTGGGCCAGGCTTTTGATGGATTTAAATTCCTTCCAGTTGGTGAACTCGCTTATGGCCTGCACCCGGTAGACGGCTCCCACTTTGCTACCAATGGCATGCTCTGGATTGGATCAGATGATCATGGTTTTAAGAAAAGCCCAATCTGAGGGTACAATTGTATCACCATGATGGACATTGGTTCTTCTAAGAGTATAACTATTACTTCTTGATGCTCCTGATTCTGGGTTATGTGCTCAGAGAATGTTTGAACGGGCATCCTCAGCTTTTATGAGATAAAATAGATTTTCATATTGCAACAAAAGGGGTATAAATATTATATTTTCCTTATTCTCCAATCTTGAAAATAAAATTTTGATAGTTTTTAAAAAATGTGTTTTGCAATGTTCATTGATATCAGTTGTTTTGTTACAAGAGCTAGAGAATCACCAAGTTGTCTGAGTAAGCTGAAACAGATTGTTGAAAAACCCTGACACTGTGCTGTTCAACCGAAACCATTATTTTCTATTTTAGCCTGGAGCTAACCCAAATCATCTATAACATTATCTCTAGCTCTGAAATTTTATATGTGCTTACACGTGTGATGCTTCCTCACTCCCACTCATTTTTTCCATGTAAAACATGGAGAGATCATTGATATTTTTATTGTGTTTTATCTAAATAATCTCTGGAGATCTGAGGTCAAACTTTCTGTAGATGAGCAACTTATGTCTGCTAAGGTGGTGTTTTTATCGTATTTTTCCTTTTTTGGAAGTCTACACAGAAAATGGACAGTTAATTGGAGAGAGGTTGAGCCGTTATGAGTGAATCATTTCCGCATGTGATGCAACTGGTTGTACAGTGAGGTGCTAGTCAAGAGGAGGCCCCATCTGCCTTGCTGGCCTGATCTCCTGCACTCCCACCGACCCTCTGATTCAGACAAGCTGTTCTCGTTACTGCTCTGTGCAGCCCTGGACCCTTCCCACCTTAGTTCAAATTGTTCCTGCACCTAGAATCACTTCCTCCATTACTTGCCTTTTCCCCTTCCTGCCAAAATCCTACCACTTCCACCTGTAGAAATTTACCTGTAGTAATTATACCTAACACAAATGTCACCTCTTCCAGGAAGTCCTCAGTGCCTACCTCAGTTGGGAATGAGTGAAGGGGACTCATTCTTGATATTACTTTAGCCCCTATTTTTTGCACCATTCCTAAAGCTCGATAGCACCGATGCTTAGAATTGTTTCTTTCTATCTATCTATCTGTCTACCTACCTACCTACCTACCTATTATCCATCTATCTTACTTCTCTTATTAGATTATAAGCACCTAGAGGTGCATGGCTGGGTCCTGAAGATAGCTTTCCTGGTTCAAGAGTGGGGCCAAGTTCAGAGGGTGGGGCAGAGAAGACTTGAGCTCAGAGAGTACATCGCAATTGTTGATTAAGCAAGGCAAACTTTTTTTTTCATAACTTGATCAGTTCTTTCCATGGGACATTCCCACTGAAACTACTTCACAGAAAGAAAGCTTGCAAAAAAAGTGCACGATCTTCTTCATGTTCTGAGAGTTGCGGTTTTCTGGGAAATTGTTTCAAAATATAAACTTGGCCTCTGATAGTAGCCAGTTGGAGATGTTTGGTTTGAATGCCTGTAGTAAAGTGAGGACGCCTAACGTCTATATTTCTTTTCTTTTCTTTTCTTTTTTTTTTTGAGATGGAGTCTTGCTCTGTTGCCCAGGCTGGAGTGCAGTGGCACGATCTCGGCTCACTCTGCCTCCCATGTTCAAGTGATTCTCCTGCCTCAGCCTTCCAAGTAGCTGGGATTACAGGCACGTGCCATCATCCTTGGCTAATTTTTTTTTTTTTAGTAGAGACCGGGGTTTCACCATGGTGGCCAGGGTGGTCTCGAACTCCTGACCTCAGGTGATCCGCCCACCTTGGCCTCCGAAAGTGCTGGGATTACAGGCATGAGCCACCATGCCTGGCTCCAACGTCTATATTTCATTTGCTATTTCTCCCTTAAATAATCTACCTTACTTTCAAGCTGATCAACACTGTCTTCACAGCCTGTCCAGGCCCCAGCTTAATTGGTCTGAATTGTTGCTCTCAGTGTGAACATTTCGCTGTCTTCTCAAGTCTGAATTGGATGACACCGAATGGTTTTAGAATGTCAAAATCATTTTTTTTTTTTTTTTGAGATGGAGTCTTGCTCTGTCACCCAGGCTGGAGTACAATGGCATGAACTCAGCTCACTGCAACCTCTGCCTCCCGAGTTCAAGTGATTCTCCTGCCTCAGCCTCCCGAGTAGCTGGGATTACAGGCATGCTCCACCAAGCCTGGCTAATTTTTGCATTTTTGGTAGAGATGGGGATTTCACCATGTTGGCCAAGCTGGTCTTGAACTCCTGACCTCGTGATCTGCCCACCTTGGCATCTCAAAGTGCTGGGATTACAGGTGTGAGCCACCAGGCCTGGCCTTCAAAATAATTTTAGAGTGAATCCAGGCAAGATGTGATAGCATGCCAGTGAAAGACCTGGACCTGGTAGCTATAAGCATGCTGATTACATTTTTAATCATATTTTTCTCTCTGGGCAGCATTTTGATGTGATTCTCTTGCAGGGTATATCAAATACAGTGTGTTGTTGCACAGAAGCAAAGTAAACCCTGCTATCTCAGCCCTTCTTTAATCAACTCATTCTTTAGAAATATTGGTTTTTCTCCCTGCTGACACTCTGTATGCAATTCATGCTGGTCTTGTTTTTTGCAAAAGATTGTTCTGCCTTAAAAAACGGCAGCGTTGATGCACAGTGTCTGACTAGGAGCCTTGGGCAGTGCACTATTTGTCCGTGAGGCTCATCTTCATAAGAGAAATACCTTTAAAATGGGATGAAATATGTTTTTCCCCCTGAACTGGTGATGTGCTTTCTTTTACATAAAATCACAGTGGGAAAATGGCAAAGTGAACTTAGGCTCACAGTAATGATGATGATGATGGGCCTTGCTGAGACATAGTGCAGCTCTTTAAACCATTTCATGATTATTACCAGCTAATTCCTAGAGTCCCTCTGCTAGAAGGGCAATTTTTATTGTTGCTGTCGAAATTACATAGAAGTGGCTCAGGAGGTTTGATGGTGGGTAAAGCCCGTTTGCATCCGTGGACCTTCCATGTTGTATGTGTGCACATGGGTAGGTGTGCACACGCTTGCTACATGAGGAAGCCAGACTTCTCTGTTTTGGGGAACTTTAAGATGCATGACTTAGTGCTCTTTTTATTTCTATTTGTGATCTCAAATCTTTCTGTGTAGTTAAAAATAGACATGGAGTCAACCTACATGCCCATCAGGGGTAGACTAGATAAAGAAAATGTAGTACATAAACACCATGGAATACTATGCAGCCACAAAAAAGAACGATATGTCCTTTGCATCAACATGGATGGAGCTGGAGGCCATTATCCTAAGCAAACTAACACAGGAACAGAAAATCGAATACCTCATGTTTTAACTTATAAGTGGGAGCTAAACAATGAGAACACACAGACACAAAGAGGGGAACAATAGACACTGGGGCCTTCTTGAGGGTAGGGGGTGCAGGGAGGGAGAGGATCAGAAAAAAATGCCTATTGGGTACTAGGCTTAGTACCTGGGTGACAAAATAATCTGTGTACTAAACTCGCATGACACGAGGTTATTTATATATATATGTATATATACATATGTATATATACACATATATACGTATATATACATATGTATATATACGTGTATATATATACACGTATATATACATGTGTATATATACGTATATATGTGTATATATACATATGTATATATACATATATATAAATAACCTCGTGTCATGCGTATATATACGTATATGTGTATATATACATATATATACACACACAAATATAGGTATATAACAAATCTGCATACGTACCCCTGAACCTTAAATAAAAGTTAAAAGAAAAAAAAATTCTTCATTTTTATTAGAAAATTTTCTAGGGGAAAAAAAAACAGTTTTTCCTCTAATATTTTACAAAGAAATAATCCTTTTGGGCAATCAAAAATTTTTCCAGCATTTACACTGCAATTACCATGGGTGAGTTTTGTGATTTACAGTAAGGTAATAAATGGTAAGTTTTTCTTAAAAAAATAAAAATAAAAATAAGGCACCGAAGGGATCTGGGGTGCAAACACAATTGAAGAAAACCATGGCCAGAAGCCCTCCCTTTGAAAACTGCCTACTAAATTACAATTCCGGATAGTGAAGCTGATAGAAGTGAGAAGATTTGGTTTATTTAAAAATAATAGCGACCAGCCTGGCCAACATGGTGAAACCCCATCTCTACTAAAAATACAAAAATTAGCCGGATGTGATGGCACGTGCCTATAGTCCAGCTACTCGGGAGGCTGAGGCAGGAGAAGCGCTTGAACCTGGGAGGCAGAGGTTGACATGAGACAAGATCGCGCCACCGCACTCCAGCCTGGGCAACAGAGCAAGACTCTGTCTCAAAAAACTAATAAAAATAAATAAAATAAAATAAAATTAGGTAGATGTTGGAATTATAGACTCTTGGACCTAGACATGAACCTGAGGCCCTGAGCCTGATCACTCATGAACTTGTACAACAGCATTGGGAGGTTTGGGCCTGGGGGTGCCTGTGGTGCCCTGTACTGCAGCAGGGACTGAGCTTCATGCACATGGGAGGCTTCATCCTCTGCACACACCCGGGATCCACCCCTGGGAGGCAGTTTTGTTGGGGGAAAGGTCTCCACGAGGGAGTATAGGAGCAAGACAGTTTGGAATGTGATTTCTCTCATCCTGCTGGTATCTTTCTTTGTATGTAAAAATTTCCTTTCTGAGTCTTAGCCCAAATGTGATTTCTTTAGATTTTTCCCGTGTGCTTATGTGGTTAGATTTTTGTTTTCGTTTTTCTTCTGGCTTTATGGTTTTTCTCCCTGTCCCACTTTTCCCACATTGATTTTGCATTTCTGGCAGAGATGGGCAGAGCCCCAGTGACTGACTCTTAAACGGCTAAATCTTTTTAAAAATTATATAATTTAAAACCTACCCTTGTATCTCCCCTATTTCTGATTTTTTTTTTTGAAGGGAAAAAAATCTATAAAGAATGCTTCTAAGGCCAGGTGCAGTGGCTCATGTCTGTAATCCCAGCACTTTGGGAGGCCAAGGCGGGTGGATCACTTGAGGTCAGGAATTCAACACCAGCCTGGCCAACATGGTGAAACTCCGTCTCCACTAAAAATACAAAAATATTAGCTGGGTGTGGTAGCACGTGCCTGTAATCCCAGCTACTCGGGAGGCTGAGGCTGGAGAATTGCTTGAACCCAGGAAGTGGAGGTTGCAGCGAGCCGAGATCAGGCCACTGCACTCCAGCCTGGGTGACAGAGTGAACCTCGGTGCCCCCTCAAAAGAAAGAATGTTTCTAAAGCTGGTATCCTTGTTTTTTTCCATTTTGCACTTAGGCAATGAGGTGACTGTGTTAGTTCTATTCCGTGGTGTTTATCATTCCATGCTATTAGTTCAGTGAGTTGCCCTGGGCCTCTGTATGACAGTCTCTAGGTGTGTTCTTGGTGACTGCTAAGAGAAACAAGGCTCTCCCATATGTAAGAGAGTCGGCCTGCTGGTATATCCAATAGCGTCACTACACCGGTACCTGTGAACTTGGCCGTATGGTAGACACTCAGCCATGGCTTCAGTATTTCAATTCCGTTAAACTTGCCAAGCACAGCATCTCCTACCTGTATTATCTTGGGCAGTCGACAAATTTCTGGCTGACACCTCTTCACATAAAATGAAGCAATGGATAAGACAAATGTGAATATTCTTTCTAGCTATGAAATTCTAAAATTCGAATTCTCACTTCTGTGTGTATGTTTTTAATTGTCCAAGTTAGATCTTGAATCATTTATATAGATATTTCCATTCTCACTTCCATGAGCACATATTGAGCACCTACCAAGTGCTAGGGCTGGGGGTCCAGAGATAGGAGATGCTGAGACAGGGAGAGAGAGAATCAGAACAGACCTGTGAACAGGGTGGCAGAGGAAGCCTGACGGTGCTGCAGGAGCTCACAGGGAGCCCGAGGGAAGAGCCCTTCCCAGAGGAGGCCGTGCTGGAAGGGAAGTGTCAAAGAGAAATATGATTTAACCAGGCAGAGAAGGAAGGCAGGGCAGGCGTGGCGAGGATGGGTGAGACCCAGGGAACAGGATGTGTAAAGGGAAGAAAACAGAAGGAAGTGTGCTGAGCTGAGAACTGGGCCTCATATGAGGTGAGGAGACGCAGGAGGATGCAGGAGGTGGGCTGGGGAGGCACCTATGGCAGTGGCTGCTGTTGCCTGCAGGCCTGAGCCCAGCTACATCATTGGTAGGTGTTAGCAGCACTTTTGCAAGTGAAGATGCTGAAACATAGAAAGATTCAGCAACTACTGGACACATAAGTAATAATTAAAAGAGCAAACTTTGAACTTGGGTCTTTGTGACACCAAACCTTAAGCTCTTCCTCTCTGTCTCCCCACACTGTCCTTAAGGCTGGGGGATGTAGAAGAATCCCTTTGACCCCGGCCCTGACCACCTTGCCGGGAGTGTGAGTATCATCCTGGAGGACACGGGGCTGATCTCAGAAGGATTTCAGGCCGGAGGGAGATGCAGTTGGGTAGAGAGGTTGAAGGGAAAATGAGACCAGGTGCAGGTCAGCTGGTCCATTCTGCTGGGTGACTCAGTTCCAGCGCGGTCCTAGTGAGGGCCTGGGTGGCATTTGGAGTCTCGCTGACCTGGTCTTCTGTCTACTATTTCTTTGCAAACCTGTAAGGACTAAAGAAAATCCAAAATAAAGAAAAAAGTGATATCAACTTGTAGTAGTTACTAAACCTTCACTACATGCCCTTGGTGAGCATTATGCCATTTAATCCTCATGACAACCCTCTTCAGTAGAAATGATTAATATCCTTCATGTACAGACGCTGACTGGCCTAAGGGCATACAGTCTGTGCATGGCGGAACTGGGATGAAGCCCCAGGTCAGAGCACTTAACCTCTGTGCATACTGCCTTCCAGCAGCACAAGGATTCATGCATGGTTGGAATCAGAGCTTTTCTAAATCTCATGATTGTCATTATTTTTAGTACTATTATTATTAGGCAGAGGCAAGAGCTAAAGGGAGATGTCAGGACCCAGACCAGCAGCCTCATGACTGGCAGCCAAGGTGTTGTTTTCCTGCTGTGCCCTCTCCCATCCAGGCGGGTCCCCCGGAGCTGCTCTTTCTCCAGCCCCTTCCAGGTCTCAGAGGCTCTCACAGGAGGCCCCCACCCCTCCCCAGCTCCAAGATGCCCTGGACTGGGAGCCATGTGCTGGAGATCATCCCCTCTGCTGCCTGATGGCTGTGGACTCTTTCTCAGGAGTGGTTTCTACTCACATGCAGCCCAGGTGGGACCTGAGAATCCACGCCATCCCTCCCAGAGAGAAGGCATCCCGTACCCACCACGCAACCCCACCCACATTCCGGGAGGCCTCCCTTCCCAGAGGCAGCACCCACTTCTTTCCAGCCAGACCTTGCCTGGCATTTGGCACCAACTTGCTTCTTAATTGTAGTGGGAGGCGGGTATGAAAGGAAGTTTGGTTTGGAGAAAATGACTGATCTTCTCTACTCCACTGTGATCAGACTCCAGGCCTGGGAATCTCCTGGCAGGGAGCCCACGGAGCCGGGTTTCTCCCCAACTTGAACTCAATCGAGGATTTCAGGGCATTCTCTTTGGGAGTCCTTGCATCTGAAATCCACTCGCCCTGTAGTCCAAACAACCCTCAATTTGCGTTGCTTCTAGGAGAGGGTGTGTCTGTTTAACAGGCACCATCATCCTATAGGGACAGTCAGAAAATTTAATCTGAAACTCAAGATGTCTGAACAGCATACCCTTTTTAGGGGTACTTTAGAGCTTAATTTTAAAATCTCAGATGGCCACAAGGCTTCTTTCATTGCAAAGTGTACCTGGCTTTGCAGAGGAGAATTGCATTTTCCTTGTAGCCCTCTTTCCCTCAAGGGTCGCTGGTTCATAAAATGTCCTATCAGTACTCACTGCCAGTTTAGTATTTGTCTGTCTTTAGGCAGATTAGAGCACTGCTGTCTGTAGGGCTGACTGGACCTCACAGACGTGTCTTTAAGAAGAGCATACACGTTTGCATGAATGGGCTTATCTGCTAGGCGCAGGGCACCCCGCCCCCCTTCCCAGGAGTTTGCATTCTGAGCCGCGGTGTGGAGGTGCCTTAGTGTCGCTGGTGTGTCTGCAGCAATCATGCCACCCATTTAATTTCCATAAATTAATTGAGTATGTGTGTTTCGTGAGCACAAGGAAGAGTTGTTACTCTGTTTTTAATGGATTTACAAGATAACCTGATGCTGTGCGGTTTGTTTACTGTAGCGGCTTTATGGTGTTTTGTACCAGTAAACGGGCTTCCATCAGCAGATCTGTCTGGAATAAAGATGTTTGCAAATTGAGGGTGTAAGCAACCTGCCTCATCCGATGAACAACTATTCCTGAAAACTCACAGGGAATCTCAGCTTGCTCATTTGAGTTTTATTCCCACTTTTCTCACATAGGAATATTTAGAATTGAAATTTTTAGAAAATGAAAACATTACTGGAGGCTTAAATTGTAATGTGAACCCGATACATAGAACAAACTCATGCGCAATCACTTCCTTCGTAAACGTTGTAGTAGCATTTATGCTGCACCAGAGAAAATCCCGACAAGAAGTGTTGGTTTTGAAATCTGCAAGAAAAATGGACAGGTTTTTAAAAACACCTTTTTATTCTTTCAGTTGTTTTTTTTGAATGTTTTTATTGTTGTTTTTATTGAATGTTTAAAAAATGTTGTTCTCATTTCTTAGAAGTTTTAAATTTTAGAATGCTCTTTGTTGAGGCACTGGGTGTAGGTGCAGTCTCGATTCTGAATTGGAGGGTGGTGGTTATTCATAGGGAGGGGCTGAATTAGATATGTTTAGAACCCAAGATGTGACCGAGCCGCTCTCCACCAGGCACACCGTGTGGCAGATCTGCAGATGTCTGAGATAAGAACCGCAATGCGTGGCCTCTTACAGCAGTGGGGAGGGGAGGAACCTGGGTTTTCCTCCCAGGATGCGGGGAAGCTACTGCAGGGTTTGTGTTTGTTTGAGACAGGGTCTCACTCTGTCACCCAGGCTGGAGTGCAGTGGCGTGACCATGGCTCACTGCTATGGGAGTGGGGAAGATTGGGTGTGTGGCATTAGAAGCTCGCTCTGGCTGCTGAGAGAAGAAAGGATTAGCTGGGAAGAGTGGCAGAAGGAGACAAGTTAGGGACTGCTACCGTAACTGGAGAGAGAGGACAGTCATGGGGAAATGAGGGATGTGGACAGACCTGGGAGGTGGAATCTTCTGATGTTGGTGGGATGGGATGGTGGAGTGGGAGAAAGGGAGAGATCAAGGGTGACCCCCCTCAGTTTCTAGATAGAGAAACACGGTGGATGCTCATGCCATTTACCGGAATGGGGAAGCTGGTTGGGCGGGGGGGGAACAGGTCTTTTATGGGCAGAGGAAGAGAATGCGTGAAAAATTATAAGGGTCTCACAAATTACTGTGGGTGTCTCTAAACAGATATAAGCGTTGTTCATTCACGGTTTTCCAATTCTGTTTTAAATGCTTGAATCTGAATTAAGAGAATCACTTGGGTAATTTTATCTGCTTAGTATTTGAAAAGTAATTAAGCCAGCATGTATTCCACATATGGATGCACACACTCCTCAAGCCACCGGGTCAGCAGGCAATGAAGAAGCGCAGATGTGATCCTTGGCCTTGAAAAGCTTTTACTGTAATTAGGGAGGCAAGGTATATCTACACGAAACCGTCAACTAATTATCACTTGTAATTATCTAGAAAATTCTTAAGGCAACCTATAATTAAGCATAATGTAACATGAATTGTGTATGAGATGCTGAAAGCACGAATACACAGGAGAATTTCTGGCACAAGGATGAAGTCAAGGAAGGTCTCTTGGAGAAGTTGAGTCTTGACTTAACTTTGAAGGAAGTGTCATTATTGCCTTGTAGAGAAGACAAGGAGCGTAAGGCCAGTGGGTGAAGAAGCGGGGAGGGCAGGAAAGGGAATGAATGAAGCCACAGAGGGAGGGCCAGCAGATCTCAGGGCGGTAGTGATAAGACTAATGGCGCAGCTATTGTTCTGCCAGTTGTTGAATGCCTATGAATACCAGGCACTTTGGAGGGAGCTCTGCAACAGTTATCTTATTTAACTATTAAAATAATGTTGCAAGATAAGTATCCCTATTTTACATATAAGAGAAACAAAGCAGGGAGTGGGGGCACAGAGGAGAGGTATTAGGGAGGGAAGGGGGAGGAGGGCAGGGTGGCTCAAATGTGCCCGGAGGGCCTGAGATGCCTGTCACTGGCTGGCATGGGCAAGGTGCCGTTTCCTGCACTGCACCTCATCCTCAATACCAGTGCTTCTGACTGCGTCAGACAGTACCCTTCTTGCCCCCGTCTGTCCCCTCATTCTGTGGGTCGCATTTAGGGTATGCGGCCACCCTGCAGGGTGGACATTCTTATTCGAAGGGGAGAGGTATGTTCGGCTGGTCTGGGTACACAGATGTGCTCAACACCTATCCTTTCCCTTTCCCTTTTCTTCTGTAAGGCTTTGTCTTTTGCTGAGGATGGATGAGGCCACGTTCTGAGCTTTTCCTGTGTTCGTTTAGAGCCAAAGGCAGGAACTACATTGATTCTGTGGTCCCCAGAGCACACTGCTTTGCGTATAGTGGGCATGCCATAAATATTTATGGAATGATTGATTGGGCTAGGTTAGTGTTGCTGGACATGAAAAGAAAGGAGATGAATTTGAGACTTTGTAAATGGAAAAACTGTAGGACTTGATGAATACTTTTATAATGAGATTATATCGGTTTCTTCTTTATTTATCAACTTCTGTGAATGAGCTGAATGTGAATTTCTACATTAAAATTTAATTTGTTAAACTCAGAAGCAAAGGCTCAAATCAGCTGCTTTGGCTGGGAGTCCCCAGGCCTGGGGCCGTCATTTGGCTCTGGCTTGAGTCTCACTAACAGGACGCCTTATTGACAAGTGACTCTGGCTCTCACCTGATTAACAGCTCTGGCTCATAAACTGGCAGGTAAAAGCTTTGGAATGGGCCTGGGAAGGCTGAGAGTGACGGTAATGACAGTCTGTGAGTGGCCAGCGATGCAAGCGTAATCCTAAGGATTAATTCTTTTGATTGTCGAATTACGTCTTGTGCGGATTTGCCATTTTCAGAAGCGCACAGAACTCACCTGTTCAGTAACTGCGCCACTTCCTGGTCCCTACCACAGGCCGGCCAGGGAAGTGGGGGCTCCCCGCCAGAACACTGCCTCCCCTTCATCACAGCACCAGTTGCCGGTGTTGCTTGCGGCACCTCAGGTGCTCCATCCAGCAGCCCTCCAGGCAGGTGCTGTCACTGTCCCCTCTCACCGGGGAGGAAACCCGGCCTTTTCCCTTGGCTTCTCTGCCACCTGAGCCTTGACCCTCAACATCCCCCCTCCGCCCAGCCCCCCCGCCCCCCCCCCCCAGCCACTGTAGTCTCCCTGTGCACTCTGGAGTCACCTTCCTGCCAAGAACCCCAGTGACCTCCTCCCCAGCCTTGTCCTGCACCACCTCAACTCGCTAAGTTCCAGCCACCTTGCCCTTCTTTACTCCAAAGACCTCAGGGCATTTCGCTGCCTGCCCGGCCTGCTCTCTGCCCTTCCCCTTCAGCCATCACCGGAAATCAGGAAAGTGGGAAACCGGGAAAGCGGGAAAGCGGGAAGGCGGAGGCTCCCTGATCTGCAGCACAGCCAGTTCCAGAATTGGGGAATGATTCTGCCTTGGGGGCAGACTCCTGCTCTTTTGTGGGTCAGGCATTAGACACAGAAGAGGAAGCGCTGTTTCTTGTCCATTCAATCCATTTGCTGAGTGTCTTGTGCGGAAGGCTGTGTTCTACCTGCTGGGACTATTGCAGTGAACTAAGCAAAGCCCCTGGCCTCATGCAGTTTACAGTCTAGGGCATGAAGAAATCACTTTACCATGGGACAGGTAGGTGCTGAGAGCCGGGAGGGGAAGACCAGGAGGTGAGGTGCTTGGGAGTGGCCAGGAGCAGGGTGATTTTAGAAGAGACAGGTGTGAGTGGGGACCCAGATGGGAGGAGGGGTGCTTTGCATAAGACATTCCAGGCAAGGCGCGCCCTGGGAGCACAGACCTGGCTAGTTCTTGGAAAAGCAAGAAAGGCTGTGGGAAGGGAAGGCAGGGAGGGAAGGATACAAGGAGATAAGATATTACAGCAGAGGAGGGTCCTGGAGGTCAGTATGGGGTGGGAAGCCTCTGGAGGGTTTGAGGCAGGGGAGTCACCTTTTAGGTTTGAAAAGTTTGCCCTGGCACTTGAAAGGCAGAAGGAAGGAGACTGAGGTGCTACTGCAATGATCCAGGCAAAGATGGTGGCACTGGGACCAGGCTGTGTCATTGTAGGTACAGAAGTGGCAGGACATGAGATGTGGTCTAGGGAAGAGCTGATGGATTGGATGTGGGCGCAGGAAGAGAAGAGTCAAGGATGAAAGGGGGAGGCGGAAAGGCAAGTTGGGGACCCGTGACCTTGTGATGAAGGCCTGTCTGCAGGCAGATAAACACCAGCCACCGCAAGGGCGAGCGGGGCGGTCTGAGGGCTGGCACAGGCCCGGGCTCCAGGCGGAGAGGGGAAAGAAGTCAGCCCTGTTGGTGAGGGCTCTGCAGAGGCCGGACACACAGAGGGAGCCTTCCTCCAGGAGCTTCAGTGATGGCCTCTCCTGGCAGCAGAGTGTTTGCAAAGCCCCTGAAGCCAGAAGCATGCCAGTCAGACGAATTTCCTGGGAAACCATTCAACAATAGGGGAGCCCTCCCAACCCACAGGCCCACTGCTGTGAGAGGTGACCCAGAAAAGCATGAGCCACATCCGTGACAGTGGGATGGACACCATCAGGATGGGTGCTGTGTGGGCACAGCCCTGGAACTTCCAAAGCAGCGATGCTGTCCTGAGGGTCTCAGGCATTTTGGGGTGCAGAAGCTTTTCCTGGGAAGTGCCCGCTTCGTGTCTGCGCACCCAGGTCCGCCGTCCTGTCTGGGAAGTAGGCTGGCACACACAGGTGACACAATCCCTGCCCTTGGCTGTGGAGCGTTGGGGGACTGGTTCTTGCCCAGGGTCACTGCGTCCCTCTGCCGCTCCCATGGCACCTCTTATTCAAGCTTGTCCTCAGCTCTAATTGTCAGCTCAGCTCAAGGCCACACCTGGATATCAAACCTTTAATGCCCGACAAGAGCTGGAAGCAGGGAGTGGGGCTTTATGTGGCTTGGGGTACCCTTGTTTGTAAAGAAGAATGGTCCTCCCCGCAGGAGCCCTGCAGGGCCCTGGCTTGGCTCTGGCTTTTGAGCAACCTTAGCCATTTTGCTTCCTCAGCTTAAGCCTTTATTGCTTCAACTCTAAAATGAGCGGGTTGGACTTGATCACCTGTGAGGTCCCTTTTTAAAGTCCCTACATTCTGAAATGCTGAGGCCAGAGCGCCTGGGATATCACTAACATGCAGTTGACTGTGAAGTGCTGGGCCCTTCCTGGGAACTGGTTGACACAAAGATGGGAGACCAGCCGTCCTTGGATGCCTGTCCCTCCTCCAACCTTCCCTGCACCCTCTGACACTCTTCTCTGCCACCACCCTCCCTGCGGGCTCTGCATACTTTCTGCCTAGACATCCAAATGGCGGGATAGTAATGATCTCCGGTCTGGAGAGGTAGACAGGGCATTTGTTCTGATTTCCACTTGAAAGATGGTGAATCTGAGGTTTAGAAAGGGCAGCCAGGAAACAACATGTGGCCTGGACTGCAGGGCTCTGGAAGCTCTTTCCAAATTATGCAAGACGCCGAGGACTGTGAGCAGATTTTTATAAAGGGGGACATGACTTACTTTCCTTGTAGATCATGGCCACTTTGAGAGCACCCATTCTTGTAAAATCTTTTGTTCCAGTGCAGTTCACTTTGTTTCATTAAGGAAGCTTACAAGGAAATAAGTTTTTAAAAATCCAATAAATACAAAGGGAGACAATGATAAATTGCATTTTATGGGCTCTAAGGTCTCAAAACCATTTCATTTCCTGAATGCATAATTCCAAATCCGTTTCATATCCTGAATTCATAGTCTACATTTAAAAAGTGCCAGGGACAGTCAAACTAACAGGCAAATAATGCTCATCGATACCTTGAAAGTCTCTTCTTGTCTCAACCCCTAAAGACTGCGTTTTCCTCTCCCATGGTTCCCTAGAAATCATGTAGCTTAGATTTGGTATCTCAGCTTTTCTTGACAGCTGTGTTATGCCACTACATGGGATTACAGCCTCCCATGGTGCCTTTTTGGGATTTTTTTTTTTTTTTTTCATTTCAAAATGGATGCAGAAAAAGTATACCCCAAGGAGATTTATAGTGTTTTTTTGCAAACTCCTTCCCCTCAAAGCTTCCATCTGTAGATTCCTCACTAAGCACTGATGAGATGCAAACTTCTATTTTTTGGAGAATTTAAATAAGCTATAATTTTGTTGTCCTATGTAACTATGAGATTTTTTTTTTAAAGCAGTCTAAAATGGGAGTAGAATACAAGCCTTCTGCATTTCCTGTTTCATTCATTTAACAAATATTTCTGCTGTACGTGCACTGGGTGAGCACTATGAGCAATACAAATGTTAACTGGGCCCATTTCTGCCCTCGAGTTCCTTGCAGCCAGAAAGGCTGCTCATGTATCATGGATGTCTATAATCCCAGCCAGCCAGTGGCTGCTGCCTCTAAGGATGGACTTTGCACAGCATCAGAGACCCCAAAAGCAGGAAAACAAACCCAGAGAGGCATGAGGGAAGGAGGTCGTTGGATGGCCATGGGAGGGTACATGACATTTCATCAGGAGAAGATGGCAGGAAAGAGCAGCATTCATAAAGGCAGAGCAGGAGGATGGTGGTGCCAAGCAGTTTTGGGAAATGTTGAGAAGTTTGGGTTGAATTTTATTTTTATTTTTTTGAGATAGGGTCTTGCTCTGTCACCCAGGCTGGAGTGCAGTGGTGTAATCTCAGCTCACTGCAACCTCCGCCTCCCGGCTTCAAGCAATCCTCCCACCTAACCCCACTGGGTACCTGGGACTACAGGCATGCGCCACCACAGCTGGCTAATTTTTGTATTTTTGGTAGAAATGGGATTCTGCCATGTTGACCAGGCTGGTCTTGAACTCCTAGGTTCAAGTGATCCGGCTGCCTCGGCCTTCCAAAGTGCTGGGATTACAGGTGTGAGCCACTGCACCCGGCCTTGGGTTGATGATTATATTTAAATGTGCTTTTGGTCATAAAGCACATTTCTTTACATACATTGTACCCAATTCCACATGTTTTGTGGCCAGGAATGCCTGTTCTCCTGATAAAGCAGATTCTTCCTCTTACCATATCCTTTCTTGGAGCCAAGAGTCACAAACCAGCAGCCAGCAACCTCTGTGACTGCCGGCTGTATCTCCCCAGGGTGGTTCTGAGATGGGAGGTCGAGTGAAGCACGGTGGTCCCACCAGTTCACTAGGACTGTCTCTAGGGTCTCTGTGCATAGGCCTCATGTGGCCTGTTGGGTATGGGGGTGGAGGTGTTCCATTGAGGGCTGGTCCCCTCCCACATTGGGGAGGAAGTCAACCCCCCCCCATGCTATTTTAGGTTGAATTCTGTTCCCCAAAAAGATATGTTGGAGTCCTAACCCCCAGGACCTCAGAATGTGACCTTATTTGGACATTGGTTCTTTACAGAGGTAATTAAATTAAAATGTATTCATATGGGTAGACCCTAATCAGATATGACTAGTGCCCTTATCAAAAGGGGACATTTGGACAGAGATGGACATACACAAAGGGAAGATGATGTGAAGACCCATAGGGAGAAGATGGGCATGTGCCTGGGGTGATGCACCCACAAGCCAACAATGCCAGGAATTGCTGGCAAGGAAGGACCCTCCCCTACAGTTTAATAAAGAACATGGACCTGCCACCACCTTAAATTTGGACTTCCAGCCTCCTGAACTGTCAGACCCTACATTTCTGTTGTTTTCAGTCACCCAGGTTGAGGCACTGGTTATGGCGGCCCTAGGAATCCAATACACACGCTGACCTGCATGAACGGCCCAAGGGCTTCCTTTGACACAGGTCTCGGCAGTCATACAGCATTTCCTCCACCATTTCCTCTTGCTCTCCTCTTCCTCTCTGCTTTTCCTGTGAACACAGTCACATGAAACATTGTGTGTGGGTAGAGGTAGGGTGGTGTAGCAAAGCCAAGATCCAGGCCAGCATGAGTGGGTGGGTTAGGAAAGGGGAAGGAGCTGCCGGACTACAGTCCAGGGATCTGCTCAGAGTAGCATTGGATAAGGGAGGAAACAGAAGGTGAAATTAAAAACTTGATGATTTGGAACAGCAAAGCTCTTTGATTTTGAAAATTATTCCTCATTTTGGACAGTGACTATGGTGACTGTAATGAGGCAAGTGGGAAGGAATTTCCATTTTAAGAACAATTGTGAGTTCCATTACCAATGTGATTAACTTCAGGGACTGGAAAAGGTGGAGCTTTGAGGGGCTTTCTGGAAATTCCGTAGTTATAGATAGTTTGAAAGGTATAGTTTTGAAAACATGGTGGAATGTGGCATTCATGGATTAGGATTAAAAGTTTTCACTCTTCTGTGAGTATTCCCGAAGGGCCATGATATATACAAAGTGGTAATAGTTTGTAATGACGTTGCCTCATGTGGGGTGTGGTAAGGATTAAGTGGAATTTGCATGTAATGTGTATACCCCAGTGTGAACCCCACAAGGAAGGAGTTATGAGGATTAGGCTCTGATGGGCCCATGGCAGCCCAGCACCTCCATCCCATTTACAGGATGAATTTGGGGATGTGACAATCTGAGATCTATGAAGAGCTCATGATGAAATCCACCAGAAGATACCTGCCAAGGAGAAGCAACATCTGAGCATATTGTTCATGAATTACAGGATCAGTGAATTAGTTCTGGCTTTCAACCCAACACCCTCATTTTCACCAGATGAGGAGCCTGTATCTCAGTGACTTGCCCAATCATACTACTAAAGATAGTGAGTCAGAACCAGAGTCCAATTTCTACCATCCTGATCAACAAACATTTTCAAGTAATTACCATGGGGCCAGCACCAGGAAACATACTCTGTCTTCTCATAGCTTATAACCTAATCAAAGAGACAATGCCAATATCTCAGCATTGTTTGATGAAGACAGTAAGGGCAACAGGAGGAACAGGAGCTTTCCATAATCCCTTAACGTGGAAAACTCTGCTTTTCTTCATCTGGAACCTGGAATAATATTTGTCTTGCCTCCTGAACTTGTTACATGAAAATGCTTTGAAAACTAAAATGATGCACTATGAATGGAGGACATGTTAGCAATAAAGAGCCGGGGGGCTGGGTGCAGTGGCTCATGCCTGTAATTCCAGCACTTTGGGAGGCTTAGGTGGGCGGATCTCTTAAGGCCAGGAGTTCGAGACCAGCCTGGACAACATAGTGAGACCACATCTCAAAAAAAAAAAAAAATTCAGAGAAGTGAGAGGCGGATGTAGACTTGGAGAGTGGAAGGTAGAGCGCAGCCCTTACAGTGGATGTAATTTTGACATTTGTGGCTGAGGAGATTGTCCAGGAAGAATGAATAGGATGAGCAGAGGTGGGAAAGTGTAAATTGGGGAAGAGAATATTGATCAAATTGATGAGTTTGGCTGATATGGTGAGTTACTGTGTATCTTTCAGCCGGTATTTGGAGGCAAGTGCAAATCAGCGACTCGAGGGATTTGGTGCAGAACAGTAGGTACTGTTACAGATATTATCATTGCACTGATATTATTATTTGTGGAAGGTCTTTGAGATAAACATGATCTCTTCAGTATCTTTGTAAACATCTGTCCCATTGAACAGGGAGAAAACATATTTTTGAAACATATGTTAGCACCTTATTCATACTGTCTCTTGTCCTACTTTGTTTCTTTTCATGTAAAAAAGTTAAAATAGAAAACAGCAAATTCAGATAAAGGTGGTAGTATATCCAGAGAATAGTGCAAAAACATCTGTCAAGCTAAACTTGGGACTTTATTAATAGGTTAAAGCCGCCTATGGCTGTTATCTGTTTCCATTGCATTGAGTTCAGTGGTTGTTATGCTGGTACAGCTGAGCAGATTTTTACCTCCTGTGCTTAATATTAATTTGATTCATATGGGTTCTTAATAGCTCTGGTGAAGTGGAACTGTGTTTGACACTACTTTTGTTTGTGGTTAGATGATGTATTCAGTTCTGAAACTTGAAGAGAAAAAAAAAAAATAGAAAATGCTGATAACCTGCCCAGTTTTAATCCCATTTGCCCCCTGTAGCTCATAAAACTCTTGTAGCTAAACTTCCACTGGGGATCAGAGAACACTTTTGGTGTATGGGCACTGCTGTTTCATCTTTTTCTGTGGAGCTGTGTTTTAGTCTGTTTAGGCTGGCAAAATACCCTAGATTGGGTAGCTTAAAAACAGACTTCTTGAAGTTCTGGAGGCTGGAAAGTCCAAGATCAAGAGTCCAGCAGATCAGGTATCTTGTGAGGGTGGCTTCCTGGTTTGCGGGTGGTGCCTTCTCCTTGTGTCCTCGTGTGGCTGAGGGAGCCAGCCCCAGGCTCTTCCTCTTCTTCTAAGGACACTAATCCCATCATGGGCCCCACACTTATTATCTCATTTAACTTGTGTCACCTCTCAAAGCCCCCCACCCCGATATCATCCCATTGGAAGTTAGGGTTTCAACATATATATGAATTTTGGGGAACCCATTCACTCCATAGCAAACAGCATTTGGTTTGAGACCGTCAGTCCAGAACCTGCCTCACCAAAAGGGTTTTGTTACTGCCATTCCCTATGGACTTCTTTACAAGGGATGCTCCTGGGATGACAGCAACATGACGATGGTGTTCCATGTCACAGGATGCGCAAGTTTTTGCTACTTGGATCACCCTATGCATATAAGCAACCACCTGTTTATCATAATGGTCTAAAATATTTCACTTGAAGAAGTAGGGATGTGTTTGAATTTTATAACTCTTAGGTCTTCAGCTCACAGGAGACAAATCGATTGTTTGATTGATTCATTCATTCAACGAATATTTGCTGAGGACTGAGGAATATTCTAGGTGCTAAATAATTTAGCCATGAATGAGACAAAATCCCTGCCTTCAAGGGGCTTATGTTCTAGTAGGGATGTCTGACAATGAGGAAGTCCACAAATATATGTATAACATAATATCAGATTATTATGACTGATAGAAGAAAATTAAGAAGGGTGAGGCAGTAGACCATGACTTGGGGAGATGAGGCTGTGTTAGATTAGTTAGTCAGGGAAGGCATATATTTGAAGAGGTGACACTGAGCAGAAATCTGAAAGAAGGGATTGAGACTTGAATATATGAGGGAAGAGCATTCCAGGGAGAGGGAACAGCTAGTGCAAAGGCCCTGAGGTGGGGATGAACTTCGCATGTTTGAGGCATGGGAAGAAGATCAACGTCACTGGAGTGCAGTGGAGAACAACAGAGTGAGTGGGAGGAAGAGGATGCCACTGAGAGAGCTAGGGGCCAGATCAGGTAGGGCCTTAAAGACCATGGTGGGGACATTAGGTTTTGTTCTTAGTATAACTGGAAATCATTTTTAAAAGATTACTCTAGCTGCTGTGTAGAGAGTGGGATGTAAGGGGGCAGGAGAGGAAAAGGGAAATTACAGAAGCTATCATAAGATTTCAGTTGAGAGATGAGGGTGGACTTGGACCAGGGCTCATGATGGAAGAGATGGGAAGTAACTCGAATTAGGAGCATTTTGACAGTGACACGATTTGCCAGTGGATGAATGTGGGGTGTGATTATCAGGGAAACAGCTTTGCTCTTATTCTCCAGGTAGAGATGCTGTGGACCACAACCATGAACCCCCACCCACTGCCCAAGAACAGACATGGTCCATCGTGGTGGAATCCATGGCCCTTTCATGAAAGTGAAGGATGGACAAAGCCTTAAAATGGCTTCCATCACTTAAAAGTTTAAAACATTTTAAATGTGATTCATTTTCTGTGAAGAATAGAACCAAGATTTTGCTTGCTTTGTATCACCTTTTAAAACCCTTTTCTCAGTAACCTTTCAAAACCACAGCTGATGTTCCTTAGTTGGAAAAATTAAGTAGATTGCAATTTCCAGGAAGACAAGACCCATCATCGTGGGCACGTTATGAAGTTCATTATTTAGCATATTGGAAAGATTGGATTTGTTTACAGTTTCTTCTGCTGGATGGTAATCCTAGACAGAATCAGCACAGTTAATGGTGAAAAAGAGGCAAATAATGAAAATTCAGATTTTTCTCTTCCCATTTCTGGTAGTTCAGATTTTAGATAATTTTCTTTTAGACACAATACCCTGTTGGTTCGACTCATTTTGGATTTCTGGTTTCCTTTTGTTCTGTCATTATTTTTTCCTTCCTTCCTCCAAGTCTGTTTATCACATTTTTCCCCTGTAAAAATAATTTGACATACTTTATATGGTTTCTAAATTTGTCTAAGACAACTATGCAATTGTTTAGGGTGCTTTTATAAAAAAAAAACAGTGTACAGAATGAAAATAATGTGATTTGGGGGAAGTGTCAACTATTTCTTGGTCTTTTTCCAAGAACAATTATTCCAGGAATCTGTTGTATTCTAAATTAGCTGTATCTTTCTTATTCTTTAAGATTGCATTTACGGCCTGTGATTAGATATTTTCATAACACTGAAATTTAAGCCTTGACATTAAAATGATGTCAGCTCTTGTTTTGTATCCATGAACATGCAAAGTTATTAAAAAGTGCATTCATGTTCAGAGAGCTCTTGCATTTCTAAAGTTAATATTGTTTTATTTTGGAATGTACTGACAAGACTAGCACTCCTGTTGCTGATTTCCTCATGCAAACAAAGGCCATGATTTTTGCATTTTACTGGTTCATGGAGCTGGTAGTTTGTAGCAGAGTATCAATGGTTAGTTTTATGTTGAATCTGATTTGGTAAGATTGTTGTTCTCCAGCTGACATAGTTATTGCTCAGATTCTCTATTGTTAAGAATATAATTTAATTGAATGATGCCTTACTTCTCCTAAAGAGGAAAAATATTTCAGCTTCTTCAGGACACAGGACTGTGTTTTAGTCTGGAAGGATTCTAAGGCCAAGACTCAGCCTTTGACCACACATGGCCACCATGGAGGTCAGTCTTCATGCACTCCCCCAATGGCATTAACACCACAGGTATGTACGGAGCACTTATGATGTATTCTCATAATCCACCCAACAGTCTTGAAGTGTTCTTCTTGCTGCATTTGAGAAGTTAATTGAATCTCAGAGACAGTAGATGTCTTTCTCAGGGCCCACAGGAATAACCAGCAGGACCAGTGGTCACATCTGGTGGAAAGGAGGCTGAAAAGTACAGGACAGCATAACACCTTCCTTTAAGATATGCACAGCCTAGAAGGGAAGACCAAGAAAGTCATGACAGAAACGGGAAGAAGACCATTGCATGTAAGCAAGGACACCATGACTGTATGTGAGCCAAAAGTGTCCCCATACATGTTGAGAGAGAGTAGATGACAGAGCAGTCAGGCAGTAGCTGTGGGAGCAGTAGTCAGGAGATTTCTTCACATTTAATTAGCAGCAACTATTCTGAATGATCCTGTTCAAGGGTTTTCAAAACCTGCCTTGGAAAGAAAGTCCATGCTCAGCAACCCCAAATTTCTGAGTCTTGTCCCTGCTACCTGATCCCCACCTCACACCACTCACCTCCTCCTGCCTGGAGATGATGAGGATCTCAGACTCATCTATACACGTCCACCTGTTGCTACTGCCCAGCTGCCCACATGTGCTAGTAATGCTACTCATGGCTCGTAGTTTTTGTTGTGTTTGTTTTTGTTTTGTTTTGTTTTGTTTGTTTGTTTTTTAGACAGGGTCTTGCTCTGTCACTCAGGCTGGAGTGCAGTGGCATGATCTTGGCTCACTGCAACCTCCGCCTCCCAGGTTCAAGCGATTCTCCTGGCTCAGCCTCTCAAGTAGCTGGGATTACAGGTGCCCATCACCATGCCCAGCTAATTTTTGTATTTTTAATAGAGATGGGGTTTTACCATGTTGCCCAGGCTGGTCTCAAACTCCTGTCCTCAAGTGATCAACTTGCCTTGGCTTCCCAAAGTATTGGAATTACAGGCATGAGCCACCGCACCCGGCTGTGTTTGTTTTTAAACTACACAACTTGTATCAGGATGCTCTTGGTTGAAGTAGCAGAAAGCCAGGTTCAAATTGCCTAAAGCAGCAAAGCAACATATTGATTTGCCTAAATTGGCACCCAGAGATAGCAGGCTCCATGTTGGTCTGTGTGACAGTTGAGCAGTGTGATCGGGGACTCCAGTGGTTCTCATCTGTCTGCTCAGCCCTCCACACCAGCCACCTTCCTCTCTGATTGCTTCTCCTCGTGGGCCCAGGATGGCTGCCAGAAGCAGGTGGGTCCATGTGCTTCCTCTTTCACATCCAGTGTCAGACACATCCTGGCTTCCCACTGCTGCTTGTGAGAGGAAGGAAGGATTTTTCAAGATGCTTCTACTAGTCCTCTCTTTTTCTGTCTTTAGACAGATTTGGCTTACATCTCCGCTCCTGAACTTTCAAGAGATGTGGGATTCCCTTAGACTACCCATGCCCTCCTTTTGAGCTGAGCTCCAATCTCCAAGCCACAGGCTGCTGTTTAATGGGGGTGGAGTTGAGTGATTGCAGCGTCAGCCACAATGCTCATTACACAAAGACAAGTAGTCACTCAGAGTCACCTACTGTCTCCTGATGTGTCTTGATTTTCATCCTCCTATTGAATTTTGGGTTAATGAATAGTGTGGTACACAGTATGACGAAATGAATTGCCTAAAATTATTAGGAGCCAGGTGGTAGACAATCTAAAAACATGAAAACATGCTCAGCCTCATTAGTAATCAGGAAAATGTAAATTAGGATCACAGTGACATGCTTTTTACACCCACAAAGTTGGCAAAAATTAAGAAGTCTGACATTACCAAGCGTTGGCAATGATGCGTATGAGGAAACAGCACGGCTCATATAAGGCTCGTGGGAGTGTAATTTGGTGCCACCACTTTGGATAAAAAATTGGTATTATCTTATAAAGCAGAATGCACATCTACCCTCTGACTCAACAATTCCATTTGTCAGTATATATACTAGAAACATTGCAATTTCTTGAGGAGATATGTTTGAGATTGTTCATGATGATAACTGTTCACAATAGCAAAAAACTGGAAACAATATAAATGTTCAAGAAAAAGGGAACAAATAAATGCACCATGGGAGATTCATACAGTGGAGTATTATCCAGCAGTGGAAACCAGAGAAACTGCAGCTACATGCAGCAACATGGGCATATATATATTTTTTTTTGTTTGCTTGTTTGTTTGTTTTTTGAGATGGAGTCTCGCTGTGCCGCCCAGGCTGGAGTACAGTGGCGCGATCTCAGCTAACCGTAAGCTCCGCCTCCCGGGTTCACGCCCGGCTAATTTTTTGTATTTTTTTTTTTTTTAGTAGAGATGGGGTTTTACTGTGGTCTCGATCTCCTGACCTCGTGATCCGCCTGCCTCGGCTTCCCAAAGTGCTGGGATTACAGGCATGAGCCACCGCGCCTGGCCTATTTTTTTTTTTTTTTTTTTTAGACAGAGTCTCACTCTTGTCACCCAGGCTGGAATGCAATGGTGCAATCTCAGCTCACTGCAGCCTCCGGCTCCTGGGTTCAAGCACCCACCACCACACCTGGCTAATTTTCGTATTTTTAGTAGAGATGGGGTTTCACCATGTTGGCCAAGCTGGTCTTGAACTCCTGACCTCAGGTGATCTGCCCACCTCGGCCTCCCAAAGTGCTGGGGTTACAGGCATGAGCCACCGCGCCCGGCCTGCATGGGCATCTCTTAAAAACTTATCGTCAACAAAAAAAATTGCTAAAGACTACATGCAGTAAAATACCATGTGTTTTGTTTTGTTTTGTTTGAGATTGAGTCTCACTCTGTTGACCAGGCTGGAATGTAATGGTGCAGTCTCAGCTCACCGCAACCTTTGCCTCCTGGGTTCAAGCAATTCTGCTGCCTCAGCCTCTGGAGTAGCTGGGATTACAGGTGAGCGCCACCACACCTGGCTAATTTTGTATTTTTAGTAGAGATGGGGTTTCACCCTGTTGGCCAGGCTGGTCTGGAACACCTGACCTCAAGTGATCCACCCGCCTGGGCCTCCCAAAGTGTTGGGATTACAGGCATGAGCCACCGTGTCCAGCCAATAACATGTTTATAAAACTCAAAAGCAAGCATATTCAAGCAATAAATTTTTCAGAGGCATTTGTGCATGGTAAAACTATGTTTAAAAGCAAGGACAGTTTCCTAGGGAGGGAGTCGTCTGGAAGGTAAGATCCTGGAAGAGCACAAAGTTATCTCCAACGGTATTGGTAATGGGATCTAATCTTTAGTTGGGTGGTAGGATTGGAAGTATTGTTTTATTTGGGGGCTTCATAACTTTCTGTCTATTCATATAAAATATTACATAATAATCTTTAAAGTCTTTGCTAAGTTTACCATCGTTTGCATAGTTCAGGGAGAGGACCTAGAATATAACTAAGGCAACAGGAAAATAATGTTTGAAGGGGATTAGAGAAGTCCACATCATCTCAATGACAAAGAACTCACTGAGTTCGTAAGAAAATGTGACTGAGTGCAGTAGAGTGGCAAAGTAAGAGGAAGCCATGCCTGCTGAATGAATTAATAATTTATGAGGGAAGAAATCATCATGTGGTTGGGGGAACCAGTGGCTGTAATCTATTTAGGCCAAAGTATATGATTAAAGGCTGTACCATGAGTTATTAAAACCCTGACGTCCTTGTGACTTGGCGAAATGTTTGTTCATGGATAGGGAGGCAGGGATCAGAAGTTAAAAAAAAATTGTTTAAACAAAGAATTAAATTGAGTCTTCATCTTTGTGTAGAAGTATAAGGGTTTTGTTTCTGTAGTCATCATAGTTGATATTTGCCAGTAGCACATTTTCAGTGAATGATTTGGAAGGGCAAGAAAATCCCAGGTGCTGAAACACTGAACAAATGAAGCTCAGTCAATGAGATCAGGGCCTGTTTGGCTCAGAAATACAGCAGATGAGCTCTAGTGTAGATAGCACCTGTGCTTGGTAACTTGCACCTCTCATTAAAGTCTTCTCTAGACACTGATCGTCCGTGGGAAAACACTGTAGCTTGGGTGGTTAAAGGCTTTTCCCACACTTAGTCTGGAATGGAATCTCTTCATAGTTAAATAGTAAGTTCTATTTCTGGTGTCATTTGTGTGACTCAGCACAGTCTCATTATCCCTCTTTAGAAACATCCATGTCTCATTCACAACCTAAAACCCGGACTGAGTCCAGGGTTGAAGTCTCTGTCCAGCCAGCGGTTACTACATTACACAATTGTTATTTTTGTCAACCTATCTCAGTTTCCTCATTAGGGAAATGAAAGGGTTAAACTGGACTATTTCTGAGGTCTCTTTCAGATGCAATATTCTGACTCTGGGAATCCATTTGCAAAGAGCTGGATGTTGGAGAGAGCCCTCTGCAAGGTCAGCATGAGGCTAACATTAGCTGCCTTCTTGCTCACACTGTTATTTGTGCATGAGATGATGTGGACTTCTCTAATCCCCTTCAAACATTATTTTCCTGTTGCCTTAGTTATATTCTAGGTCCTCTCCCTGAACTATGCAAACGATGGTAAACTTAGCAATGACAAGCTAGAATCTTCCAGAGTTTATTTATTAATTTGCTTCTGCTGTTGTATATTAGGTATACAACTTAGGTGATGTGTGAAAAAGCCCATTAACTTTAGTGAGCCTTCATATGCTGACGACAGATATATTTTATATTGGTCCCTGGGGGAATGTTAATGTGAGCTATTGTTTATATCTAAAGGAAAACAACCACTCAGGATATTAGCTAGTGGATACAACTGTGCTTGCATAAAGTATCCTAAACATCCATGTCCTTCAACTCAGAGTGAATGTGGCCATTGATAAGTGGCACCTAGGACAGTAGAGTCATTTTTTTTATTTTGGTTTTTAATTAAAGTAACATATAGTTTAAAAGGCCAAATTGTGCTAAAAGACTTAGAACCAAAACCAGCCATCTCCTGTGACCCTGCCCCCTACTCTCAGTTTCAACTGTTTTTGGTATTCTTAGTAATATGTATGTACTTCTCTCTTGGTTCATTCATGTTAGACATTATCTGTGTACTTTTTATTCTCTTATGCTTTCCCTTCCTCTTTCTCCCTAATCCCTTCAGAATAGCTACATCATAAATTTTTATTAAATCCATATCCAGATTTTTAAATTATTGTGCACATGTAAATATTGTTCACACCTGTGCCAGGTTGTACTATGAATATTTCCTTATATAACATTTTATATTTCCTGACTCATTTTTTTTTTTTTTTTTTTGAGACAGAGTCTCACTGTGTCACCCAGGCTGGAGTGCAGTGGTGTGATCTTGGCTCACTGCAACCTCCGCCTTCCAGGTTCAAGCGATTCTCATGTCTCAGCCTCCCGAGTAGCTGGGATTACAGGCACGCCACCACACCTGGCTAATTTTTGTATTTTTAGTCGAGAAGGAGTTTTGCCATGTTGGCTACACTGGTCTCCAACTCCTGACCTCAAGTGATCCGCCCACCTTGGCCTCCGAAAGTGCTGGAATTTCAGGCGTGAGCCACTGTGCCCAGCCTCCTGACTTGTTTTTGTATTTGGACTTTTCCACATCTTCCAACAGCTCTGTAAAAATATGTCCATCCAATTGCACCCATTCTTGCTATTTTAGCTCTATCCGAGCCTCCTTCCACTTCAGTTGGACTGGCCTGGGGCACTGCTGTCACTCCAGAGTCTCCCGTCATGATCATCCTGAGGGTTTTCCTTGCCCCTCTTCTGGATGGGCATCCTCCTTGGCAAGGAACATCCTTCCTGTTCCTTCATTCCAGATCTTCAGCTTCATCATTTTCCTCCCTGCTTTTGGTGGAAAACATCCTGTCACATCTTAAGGAAGCAATACCTTTTTGAGATTTTAAATATCTGAAAATATGTTTATTTCAATCTTACACTTGATTGATTGTCAAGTTGGGTATACAAATATGAATGGAAAATCATCCTCAATCAGAATTTTGAAGCAATGATTCCATTGTCTTCTAGCTTCCATATTTTCTATTCAGAAGTCCAGGGCCATATACTAAATATTTGAACCTGACCTTGTCCCCACCATTCCTTTACCTCTTTCAAAGCTTTTAGATGTTGTTCTTTACAGCTGGTGTTTTGGAGGTTTTGTTTTTTCAAATGATAATCAATCATTGTGTTGGGCATCAATACCAGGGTGGTGGTGAGTCCTGTTGATGTAGAAATGTGGGTTTTTCATTTCTGGGAGATGTCCTTCAATAATTTTCCTCCCCATTATTATTTTTGTCTGTTCTCTCTATCTGAAACTTCTTTTGTATCTGTAACTCTTTTATTTGGATATTGATGTCTTGTATTTTTTTCTTGAGACGGGGTCTTACTCTGTTGCCCAGGTTGGAGTGCAGTGGTGCAATCATGGCTCGTTGCTGCCTCAACCTCCGGGCTCAAGCAATCCTCCCACCTCAGCCTTCTGTGTACTTGGGACTACAGCCAAGTGCCACCATGTCTGAGTAATTTTTTTATTTTACATTTTTTGTAGAGACAGGGTCTCATTATGTTGCCCAGGCTGGTCTTGAACTCCTGGGCTCAAGCAATCAGATGCTCCCACCTCAGCCTCCCAAAGTGCTGGGATTAAAGGTGTGAGCCACCACACCCAACCAATGTCTTGTATTGATCCTTTAATTTTCTTAGCTTTTGTATTATCCATCTCTTGATCTTTTTGTTGCACTTTCTGGAAAATTTATTTAACTTTATCTAATAATGTTTCAATGAATTTTTAAATTCATCTGCAATATCTTTCAGTACCAAAAACTCCTTCTTGTTCTCTAACTGTTCTTTTTTAGTGTCCTGTTCTTGCTTTATTTTTCTGATGATATAAGTTATAGTTTCTTTGAAAAATAAAAAGAGAGAGCCCACTTCCAGGCTTATTGAGGTTTTAAGTAAAATTCAGTTCCACGTGGTTGGAGGACACAAGTTCCCGTTTCTTCCTGGCTGTTGGCCAGGGGTTAACCTCAGCTTCCAGAGGCTGCCTGCATTCCTTGGCTGGTGGCTCCTTTCACTCCAGCAGCAGTGGGGAGAGTCTTCCCCACCTTAGAATCTCTGCCTCTCTCCTCCTGCCTCATCTGTCCAACACACTTCTTCCAACACCCCTCTACGCCCTTTGTCTTCTGCCTCTAAGCACTGATGTGAGTACCCTGGGCCCACCTGGATGATCCAGGATGATGTCCCCATCTTACCATCAGCTGAATAGTGACCTTAGGAGCATCTGCAGAGCCCCTTCCACAGCAGCATCCAGATGAGGAGTCTCAGGGAGACCTCTTCAGAATCCTGCCTGCCACATGTATACACACATATTGAGTCTTAACCACTTTGTGAGATACAGCTTAACAAATATGTACACACATAGTGAACCTAACTTTTTTAATGGGGACAACTTTATTGTCCCCATTTAAAAAATATGAAAACTGAGGCATAGAGAAGTGAAATGACTTTCCAAGGTCAGTTAGTAGGCGGCAGAGCTGGATTCACACCTGGCAGTCTGTCTCCAGATACTCCCTCTCTGTTACTCACCAAGATGCCCTGCAAGCCAAATGCCATCTCAAACACTGATGACAGGTGTATTCATATTTTGAAATTAATAAAACTGTGAGAGATAGAGTTGAATGTGAAAGGTGCAAAACTGCCCATTTAAGGCCTTCAAGTTTTCTGGATATAGAGTGCTTTCCTTTTCATTCATAGGATTGGTTCATAATCTTTAAAAAAATATAATGTTTGCAGACTGGGTACAGAGAATTGAAAAGGAAGGCATGCTAGTTACTTGGCATGTAGCAGGACTTCGAATTGACAGGTGGAGAATCTGAGGCCAGAGCCTCATTGCCATGTCTCTTCCTGCAGCCTCCACTCTGCTCTCACTTCCCTCTCCTCTGTTAAATTCCCTACTTCATGGCCCGGTGCGGTGGCTCACGCCTGTAATCCCAGCACTTTGGGAGGCTAAGGCGGGTGGATCACCCAAAGTCAGGAGTTTGAGACCAGCCTGGCCAACATGGTGAAACCCCATCTCTACTAAAAATAGAAACATTAGTGGGGCATGATGGCCAGGCCTGTAATCGCAGCTACTCAGGAGGCTGAGGCAGGAGAATCACTTGAACCCGGAGGCTGGAAGTTGCAGTGGGCCCAGATCGCGCCACTGCACTCCAGCCTGGGTGACAGAGCGAGACTCTGTCTCAAAAAAAAAAAAAAAAAAAAAAAATTCCCTACTTCAGCTGCACACTTGTCACTGCTTCCACCCCATTTTCACTCCTCCTCACAACTAAATCCCTGAAAAGAATGTTCCAGATGCTCATTCATCCTCTCACTGACCCCTGCCACACAGGCCCCTCTGCAGGCAGCCTTCCATGCTCACTGCTCCATGAAGCCGTCCTGGTGTGGTCTTGGGTGAACTTGTCCACCCCAGGACACCCACTAGGCCATGTCTTACCAAGTCCCTCAGTGCTGGACAGGTGGGCCACTGCCCTCTTCTGGAACTTTCTTTTCTCAGCTTCTTTGCTGCTGCTCTTCCAGGGCCTCCCCCTACCTTCTGACCTCTCTTTCTCAGTCGCCTCTGCTGATTTTTCTTTCTCCACCTGCATCCTTATTTGCAATCTGCATAAGGAGAAGCAAATGCAGAGCTCTGGTGGGCAGAGAGGAAGCGCGGATGAGCGAGGTGGGAGGGGCCCGGGGTCCACGTGGAGCACGCCCCTTCCCAGCAAGGGGGGCGTTCATTGCGCCGCGCTCCACCAGGCAGGCGCCCAGGGATGGCCACCAGTCCCCGAGTTTCCAATGGCCTCTGCCTTCATCAGACACCTCCCTCGCTTCAGCGGTTTCAGTAACCATACCGGGGCTGCTTCCTGCCCATGTTTTTGCCCATGCTTTTTACAGCATTTAAAAATGTATATGTTTGTTTCATCATAATTTACCTTTGTGGCTTAGAAATCAAATCATGGAAAGCAACTGTCTCCAACTCCACCCTCGCCAACCGCAGCCTCCGCCTCAGAGCCAGATCCTCTTCCTCTTCCTTAGTAGGCATCTTCTCCAACTCGGCTTCTAAGTCCGGCTCTTTTTGTGTGGGTTCCAGGGCCCTGCCGTGGGGGCAAAGAGGATGGAGTTGCTTACCCACCATTTCCTCTTGGCTGGCGGGCTGCTTATTGCGAAGGTGAGACAGAACTGTGGGGCGGGAAGCAGGAGAGGAATCGCCCGCACCTGGAATTTCTCTTTTAGTTTATTTGCTTCCTGGTTCCATTTTCTGTAAACTACAGCCAATCATTCTGTTCAGAGTGGAGCGTGGAGTGGGGTAAGTGGTGGTGAGAGTGCATGAGGAAACTTTTTTTTTTTTTTGAGACGGAGTCTTGCTTTGTTGCCCAGGCTGGAGTGCAATGGTGCCATCTCGGCTCACTGCAACCTCCGCCTGCCGGGTTCAAGCGATTCTCCTGCCTCAACCTCCCGAGTAGCTGGGATTACAGGCATGCGCCACGAAGCCCGGGTACTTTTTTTTTTTTTTTTTTTTTGTATTTTTAGTAGAGACGGGGTTTCTCCGTGTTGGTCAGGCTGGTCTCGAACTCTCAACCTCAGGTGATCCACCCACCTCGGCCTACCAAAGTGCTGGGTTTACAGGCTTGAGCCACCGCGCCCGGCCCACATTTTTATATAATAGTACATTTACTTGCAAATATTGGAAATGTTCAGCCTATTTAATTTCCACGTTTGCCTAATGCATGTGCTCTATCTCTGGATTTACAGTTATCGTCCATTATGAGCTGGGAATTTCTAGAGGACCTCTGTGTGTGTGTTAGTGTAGCACTTAGCACAATGTCATAAATAAATAGGCTTTTAATCATGCTGATGATATTGATCACACTCACGATGGCTGGGAGAGAAGGTGTTGGCTGTGCTGCTCAGTGGTCTTGATTTCTTAGAACTGGAGCATGAACAACATGCTCGAAATGCGAAGTGATGAACTGGAACGGTGGAGAAGGTCATAAAGAGCCTACCTGGAGGAGGACAGTGACGGCACTGTCACAAATGCTTTATATGTATTATTTAATTCTTGCAGTTCCCTCCTGTGGTAGGTCCAATTATTATCCTCATGTTCGAGTGAAGGAAACTCAAGCAGGGTGAGGTTAGGTTAATAACTTGCTAAAGTCACATGGCAAGTAAGTGTGGAGCCAGGATTTGAACCCAGTCATCCTGGCTCGGGGTCCATGGCCCTGGCTGGCCCTGGATGCCGCTGGGGGGCCCTCTGTAGGGCTGACTTGCCCTCCTGAGAAGCCCCTTCCTTAGCTTACGGCCACATAGCCCTCTGGTAGTCCTCATCACCAGCTCTGCTCTTAATTTGGCCATTTTCCGCCTTAGGATTGGAGTGAATCATCCTTCAAAGACAGAGCCACGTTCTGCACTGTGTTAAGCATAGTCCATGGCTCACAGTTCATGCGTGAGCCACACACACACGCACACTTTGTTGGGAAGAAGAGCAACAATAAATTGCTTATTTAGAAATGGGCGAGGCCAGGTGCAGTGGCTCACATCTGCAGTCCCAGCACTAAGGAAGGCAGATGTGGGAGGATAGCTTGAGCCCAGGAGTTCAAGACCTGCCTGGGCAACATAGCAAGTCCCAGTTCTCCACAAAAAGAAAGAAAGAAAAAAAAAAAGACAGGGAGAGAAATGGGTAAACTTGTCAAAACAGATAAAAATATATCCGTCTTCCAGTATGTATATTTTCTAATCTGTACACTCATCAGAATGTAGGGTTAGACTACATAATATACTCTGAAAATGTTCCTGTCATTATTTGAGAAATTATTTATTTTACAGATTCCAGCTGCATATGTTTCCTAACCTCAGGAAAAGCATGTTTCTGCCTTTATATACAATTAGTATTTCACTATCAGTGACAACAGTTCAAAAGAACCCAGACATGAAACAAAATCACCAATATTTGGGAACGCTGAAAAAGGCATGTGTATCACTCTCATATCAGTGTTCCAGAATAAACAATACGGGACTTTGTTAAATAATGCATCCACTTCTGCATAAACGTCTGGCAAATGCTGTTATTTCTAAGGAGATTCTTTAGCCCAGGACACCAGGGGAGATGGCTCAGCTTGTTTGTGACGTCTCGCTGTTGAGCAGATTGCTCTTAATAGCTTACTGTTCTCTGTAAGATGAAAACAAAATTGACTGTTCAGCACCATTCTCCTCCTCTTAGTGTCATTAGCTTTCTTAAAAGCACACTAAACTCTCAAGAGTTGCCACTGATATGGCTGTAGGAAAGATGTTTCACAGCTGTGAGTGTGGTGGTGGCGTCCACACCTGTCAGGACAGGCAGGGCCCAGGGTCGGAGCTGATAGTAAGTCAGTTTCATTCTAAACATTCATTTCTGAACATTTCACACCATTCCCTAAGCTGTTAGTGCTTTGTTACTTTTTACCTGATTGCACCCCGAGCTCCATCTGGGACTCTGTCAACATTGACATAAGCCTTGGAAAACACAGACTCATGGCTGTTTTTGCTGTTCGGTATTTAGGATTTACACTACACCAGGCACATCACTAAATACCATATGTACGTTTACTTCATCCAGTCCGCATTATTATTATTATATGATTGTACTATTTATATATTATATTCTGTTATTATGTGTTGATTATGATATGATTGTCACCGCTTTTATTTTATAATGAAAAGGTTCAGAGAGATTAGGTAAGTTTGCCTGAGTCACACAGCTAGTGATGAGGTCAGAGATCAGAAGCCAGGCCTTCTGGACTCTGAAGATGAGGCTCCTTACCCAGCCATCATGAAACCTGAAAGGAACTTAGAAATCAGCTGTTTCCAGCCCCTCATTTTATGGATGAGCAAACCTTGGCTCAGTGAAGAGTGAATTGCTCAGGGTCCCCTTGTCAGTGGCCTTCAGACCCTGGTCCCAGGATCTTCCCACTGTGACATGCCATCCGCATCCTTTCTCTCGGAGGCTGGCTGGTCCCTCCTGCCAGTCTTCCTGAATGAGTTTGCTTCACCAGATTTGGCTCTGTCTCTAGAAACAAAATGAGTTGAGTTTCATTAGCAAGCGTGAAAAATGTAGGTTCAGAGACTGAAAGAAAAACAGTTGGGATATACCATATTGAAGGCACGTGGGTATAAATGGGTTCCAGGGCTCTCAATTTTTTGGGGGGACAAGGCAGAGTTACGTGTAAACAACCGACAAGCCAGCTCACGGCCATGTGGCCCACACTGTACCGTCACTCCCCTCTCAGGATCCATCTACTCTTCAGGAACATTGAATTTTCTTTCTTTCTATGCCCATGGTCACTTTCACCTGTGCTCACACACAGTCGGCTGTGCAAAGAGCAAAACTTGGATGTCCCCAGGTGGCTGCCAGGGTTGGGATGGAAGGTTCTGCTCTAGAAGCCAATAAAACAAAAATATCTGCCTATTAGATTGCAGTGATTAAATACTCTGATATCGCCAAGAAGTTGGATTGGAAGAAGTCCCTGGAATCCCCAGTCTAGTACTTCAGTTTCTATGTTTATTGCTAGGCAGTGAATATTGAGTTTCATGGCAAATGTCACATAACTGTAACAGGCCCCTGAGGCAAGAGATGGACCCCTTATTCCGGTTGTTGTTTGAGCCCTGCAGCCTCTTGACTGCTGGAAAGCTTCACTGGCCTTGACCTTGGAAGGCTGACCCAGCCTCTCTTCCCCGCTGGGCGGTGGGGAGTGGGTGATGTCCAAGCCACCGATGGTATAGGCACAAAAACCAAGCCAACAAGGAACCCATTCCAGGAGTATGGGGGTGCTTGGGGCCTGGGTCTCAGGGGAGATCTGCTTTGGTGGAGTCTCCAAAGTATAACATCTGGTTCTCGACTTGGCAGGTCCGGAGACTCAGTGTTATCACAGCTCTTTCAGAAGTGTTTGCATCGGGGCCTTACAGGTGCCTGAGATATCAAAAGGATGCTATGTATTTAGTGAGAACATTTTGTAAAGGCCAGAATATTCCTTTCCAGTTTTCCAGCATGTCCTGGGCTGGGGAAGTTGAATCTGTGGCTAGAAGGTTGCTGGGTGAGTGGGGCCTGAGCACTCACGGGGAGAGAGATGACCCTGAATGACACCTCATGCCAGCCACGGCGAGTGCTAATGAGTCATTCCACAGTTGAGCATATCGCTGGTGACCAGAAGGTTCCTGCCTTCCTGTTACAGCATCTCTGCCAGACAGTGAGGAATGAACACTGCAAAATTTTCCCTCTCCGAATCTTTTCCATGGTCTTTCCAGCAGAGCACAGTGTAACTGATTGCATTCCAGCTCACGTGATTCTAGTCGCATCTTAGGCCTTCTTTTCTGGGCTGATGCGAAATCACACACAACGAACTGGGCGCACCCTTCATTTCTCTTTCTTTTTCTTTCTTTTTTTTTTTTTTTGGAGACGGAGTCTCGCTCTGTCGCCCAGGCTGGAATGCAGTGGCGCACTATCTCCGCTCACTGCAAGCTCCGCCTCCCGAGTTCACGCCATTCTCCTGCCTCAGCTTCCGGAGTAGCTGGGATTACAGGCGCCCGCCACCACGCCCAGCTAATTTTTTGTGTTTTTTAGTACAGACAGGGTTTCACCGTGTTAGCCTGGATGGTCTCGATCTCCTGACCTCGTGATCCGCCCACCTCGGCCTCCCAAAGTGCTGGGATTACAGACGTGAACCACCGCGCCCGGCCCACCCTTCATTTCTTTAGCCACAGGTTCTCACACCATCTCTTGCACTCACCCCCACAGCTGTCTCTTAACACCAACTAACTGCATCTAGATATTTTTTAAGTAAACATTTGTATAGATGTGTAGTATTCATTCAGGAAAATGTACAAATTGTGAAGGTACAGCTCGATACATTTTTCCAAAGTTATCAGACTAACGTAGCAAGCAGGCAGGGCGTGAAATAGAACATTACCAGGACCCAAGTCCCCTGTGTGCCCTCCTTTCAGCCACCACTCCCTCCAGAGTAATCGCTACCCTGCCCTCTAGCATCCTAGGTTTCATTTTGCCTGCTTATAAACTCGATAGTAAAACTCACACTATATTCTCTTTGCTCAACATATTTGCAAGCTATGTCTATGTTGTTTCATGCAGCAAATAGTATGTTTATTTCATTGCTGTATCATCCTCCATGATATTAATATGTAACTTATTACTACATTCTAACGTTGATACTTGAGTTGTTTCAGTTTGAGGCTTGTGTAATAGCGATGCTGTGAACATCCGTATATAGCATTGTGATAAATCAACCGTGTTTTTAATTTATCTAACTTTACTCTCCTAAGGTAATTTTATCTCAGAATTCTGGGAGTACCTTATTGTCATTCCCGTGAACAGGTTGCCGGTCCCTGAGTGCCTGGTCCGTGCTCTGTGTGTCTGCCATGATGTCATTTGTGGACCTGGCCAGTCTTTCCCTGTCAGAGTGTAAATCTATGAAAGTGTCTCCTGCACGTAGTTGAGTGAATTATTTGTTGAATGAATGTCTTCATGAGGGACTGGAGCCTGAAATATTGGGTTGAAATGGAAAACAAAAGTTAGAGTTGCTTATTTCTGTTTCACCATTGCAGTATCCCAAGATGCTACAGTAATTGTGCAAGGAAGCACAAATCCAAGGAGAAAGAAGGTCAAGTCTGCGCTGCAATAAAGCAAGAGACTTGAAGGGCTAGGAAATGGCAACCTTCTGTGGGCCTTCCTGCAGGGTGTCAGTCACCGGACATACTGCAACGCATTAAGTTAATAAGTGCCAAAAACCACACCAGGTGCAACTGTCATCTTCCAGATGAAACCTGTTCCCATGGTATCTGTCTCCTCTGTATCACATAGACACCAAAACATGGTGGTGCCTTGGGAGGGCACAGATTTTTTTATTGTTTTCATTTCAGAAAGCTCTAGCAACATGGCAAGAGGGAGGGTGGAAGTCCCCAGTGCTGAGTTCTGAGTGGAGCATAAAGGGGCTGTTTTTATACCGTGGTTGTACCCGGGAAGCAGACATCTCCGAGCACTTTCAGTGCCACGGAAGGGAAGTTGAGGCCAAGCGAGGGCCTCATTCCTCTCCTTGGAATCTTTGTTGCGTTGAATACCTTCACTGACCCCCCCCTCCTCAGGAATTTGTGAGGTCCAACAGTTCTCCTAAAGCAGGGGACTGTTTTCCTAGTGGGAGTGGCTGCTTCCCAGGGATGGGAGTGGTGGGTGTGATGGGGACACAGTACCCCCACTAAAAGACTTCTGCTCTATAGTATCTCTTTTTTTTTTTTTTTTGAGACAGAGTTTCGCTCTGTCAGCCAGGCTGGAGTGCAGTGGCGCAGTCTCAACTATAACCTCCGCCTCCCGGGTTCAAGCGATTCTCCTGCCTCAGCCTCCCGAGTAGCTGGGATTACAGGTGCTGCTATCACACCTGGCTTAATTTTGTATTTTTAGTAGAGATGGGGTTTTAATCATCTTGGCCAGGTTGATCTCGAACTCCTGACCTCAAGTGATCCATTCGCCTTGGCCTCCCAAAGTGCTGGGATTACAGGCTTGAGCCACCGCGCCTGGCCTTAAAGTATCTCTTAAGCCATACTGTGTATCTTGAAAATTTCTGTCAGATACATCCCAAACCGGCGACTCCTGACCCTGAACTAAGCCAGCAGCCAGGTTCAGTCCTGAGTAAAGTGTTGGCGAGCAGTCCCTGCCCTGCCTTGTCCTCACAGCCGCCTACCATCTGGGCGCTGCCTGCATTTCAGGGACAGTGCTGGCATTTGTTTTTCCTTTTGTATCTTTCAACTAGATAGTGTTGTCACCTACAGAGGAGGGTTTTTAAAAGTGTCACTGTTGCCCTAGGCATTGCCTGTGATCTGTATCAAAGCCCCACGTGTGAACCACAGCTTGAGCTGGGAACTGAGAAAGGGTCAGTTGTAAAAGTCATCCTAGGATGCACGTCCCCAGCCCCCGTGCATGGATGTGGACATGCAGGCTGGAGGAGGGTGGGGGGCTGGCCACCCTGTTGGCATCTTAGCACCCAGCAGGCTAAAGCTTGCAGCTTTGTTTATTTTCCTGAAGTTCAAAGTTCCCATCCCTCCGTGGAAGGCCTAATAGAACAAAGACCACCCACCTGCAGTTGCTTTTCTTTCTTTTTTGTGCTTCAACTCTAAAGAATCATGCACTATGAAGGAAGTGGCTCCTGCTAGATCTTCCTCAAGCCACACTGATGGACCTGCCATTAGGTACACTGAGGATGCCAGTAGGTGGTCCCTGTTGGGCAGTAGCTCACAGGCATGGACTGAGGTCTCAGAAGGACTATGTGTGGTCATTGAGCTCTCCAGGGGCAATAGGGAAGGGGTGGGGGGAGGGTGGAAGGGGGGCTCTTTACAAACAATCTGAGGTGATGTGTGGTTGCCAGAGTCAGTGTGTGGTGGAATAAAGGCCTGACAAGCTAATATGAGGAGCAAGTTAAAATCTATAGAAGACCGGGGAGTGAATCACCATCCCAGTTGTTAGTGTACTGGCCTCTGTCTGTAGGTGACACCCAACCGCCCCGGTGCACCAGCGGATGGGGCTCAGCTCGCCTGTCCCCGCCTTTCCCACCCTCCCTCCCAACTCACCCTAGTTGTGAAACGGTGCCCAATTTTTTCAGTTGTTTCACGTGAGCCTGTGTTCGTTATTTAGAATCCATGTCAATGTTTCCCTCCTGGAACCTTGGATTTAAGCCAGAGAGCACTTCCATCTGTGGCTTCCCCGCCACCGTGGACTGGCTTTGATGGTTATTTCTCCAGCGCATTCCCAACGCATTCTTGTGAGGGGTGTAGTCTTCACAGTCACATGTGGCTTGAGATCCTCTCTTCGTGTGGGGCACACAAACGCTACAAGCCATACGGCGGCCAGCCAAGAAAAGGGAGCTGTTCATGGTGAGGATTGGGGCAGGAGAGGCAGCTGACAGTTGCCCCTGTTACCTGTATCCTTACGCCTCTGCCATTTTCCCTGTTGTCAACACAGCGTTATGAGGACTGGCTCATGGCTCACTGGCTCAGCTGAGCAACAGGAGTTTTAGTGATCTCAGAAACATAGATGGAGGGAGTTGTTCAGGTTTTTCCTGATGTACGAAGAATCCAACCGCAAAGCAGCAGCTAAATTTAAGTTTTGTTTTTTACATATTTTCCAAATCCTGGTATGAAAACTATGATAGTGTCTCTACTTCAAACTGGAAGCAGAGAGATAAGTGAAGCTTGATATTTATTTATTTATTTTATTTTTATTTTTTGCTATGAAGCAGTTGCCAGGAATAATGTCTGTTTTTAACACATACTGATAGAAGTAGGGCATTGCCTGGAAAAAAAAGAGAGGCTTTCCTCACTGGAGGCCTTCGCTTAGTCTGCTCGTTAACTGTGGTGAGCAGCTTGTATTTACTTGCCCAGAGAGATGAGCTCATGGGAGAAGTAAGGGCCTAAATGAGATACTTTTCTAAAAGGTGCCGTCTTGGTTGTTCATAGAAACATTAATTGCCTTTCCATGGATTCTGGGAGCAACTTAGACGGATCCACTGAAGGTTCAGAATGTCAACATTCTGGATCACCAGCAGGCAGAGCCTTGGAGCCGGGGTCTTAGCCCGGCCCCTCAAGAGCTGTGTGGTCCAGAGCAAAAGTGACTTCCCCTCTCAGCTCTTCCTCTGCAAAACGAAAGGATTCGTCGTTTTTTTGTTTTTTGTTTGTTTTCATTAAACACGCATCTCTTGAGCATCTGATAGGAGCCCGTGGCTTTGCTAGGTACTGAGGATAAAATGCTAACAGACCCGGCCCTACCCCAAGGAAGTCAAAGGGTCCTGATTAGAAAGAACTGGGAACCCCAGCAGTTGCAGTGCAGGGTGAAGTGAAGTGAATGCCCAGAATGCCCTGCTGGCAATAAGCTGACATTTGCGAGCCTGGGAATGTCACTCAGGACAGACTTCTTGAAGTAGGTGGCCCTTCAACTGAGTTGAAGGGAAGAGAAGGGCATTGCAGGCTGAGGGATGATCCCAGGGTGCCCCCCAGATCTAAAGTGTGGAGTCTGTCATTGAGGTGCGTAGCCTCTCCAGAGGTGTCACTGTGTTCCATCCTAGCCATGTCCTGATCTGGGGCCGTGGCTCTTGGGATAGTCTCTTCCCCAACCTGACAGCAGGGGAGGAGCCTCCAGGAAGATTTAGCTGTCATTCCCCCTCTGCTCTTGCCCACAATGTGCTTTTGGCTCTTCCTGCTTCTGGGTCTGTCTTCTCCAGCTGTCCTGGCTTCTAAGTTTCATTGGATCATGTTTAAATACAGATTACCTGGTAGTCACAGTTTATGCCAGAAATGGTTGACTATCTCATATTATTTAAAATTCACATAATTTGAGACTGGTGTTTCTAAAACATAAGTTTATAGGAAGGGAAATATGGTTTTCAAAGGCATACATCTACAGCCACTGAACAATATGTTTGCATGGTTTGAGCCAAGTCCTAAAAAATGCATAATAACGTGTACACAGTAGTAGTGTTTAATACCGTCTAACTGGCTTTCTAGAATTTTTAAATTTCTAATATGCTTTCCAGCACTAGCCCTAGCACCTGCTTCTTAATGAATGTATAAATACCATTTCTATAGAATGTCTTTTAGAAGATTTTAAGTTAAAATAGCAGTAAGTATTGAGATAACAACCCAGTAGTCACCAAAGTCACATGTGTTCTGAGACATGAAACAAAAGTGTTGGGCATAGAATGCTGATAAAGAATGGCTGGTTGTTCCTTTTACCTGGGAAACTAGCCCAGATTACTAGTAATTAGAAGGGAGTGGGGCCTCAGTTTAGCAGAGGGGACAGTTCACTTTCTGCCAACTTAGAAATTATATTGTTCTAGACCATTTTTTTAATTTAGAGGGATTTGAATTTTTGCACATAAAACGAAGCTTTTAAAAACACTTTTATATCATATGATTCCAAATGCATATAAATTCAAATCCACATAAAATGTAACTGCCCTGTGTGTTTACCAAAGTGCAAGGGATTGGGGGAGGGCAGGCCAGTGGATGCGCAGATGTTTATTGAAAGCCGGCCTGGAGTACTGTCAGCCCCACTTCCTCATTTACAGATGGAGAAGCGGGGACCCTGGAGGCAGAATCAGGAGTCCACACTGGTTCGATCTTTTCTTTGTTGTGTTTTGGTTTGGAGTCAGGCATTACAGCTCCGTTTGGAGTCTGGGTCTTCCAGCACAGTGCTTATCACACAATACGGGCTCAAAAAATTCTGGAAGCAGCCTTGAGTGAGGGACTTGTGTGGTTTCTACACTGCACCTTAGCTTTAGAGCAGGATGCTTCTGTCTTCGTCTGTTCAGGCATCTATTACAACAAAATACCAGGCCGTGGGTAGCTCACATACAACAGAAACTTACTTCTCACAGTTCTGGGAGGTCCAAGATCAAGAAGCCGGCAGATTTGGTGTCTAGTGAGGACCCACTTTCTGGTTCAAAGATGGCACCTTCTAGCTGTGCCCTCACATGGTGGAAGAGGCCAGGCAGCACTTTGGGGCCTCTTTTACAAGGGCCTGAACCCCATTCATGACATAATCACCTCCTGAAGGTTCTGCTTCCTAATGCCATCGCATTGGCAGTTAGGATGAATTTTGAGGGAGGACCACAAACATCAGGACCATAGCAGCTTCTTTGGTGTGAGGAGAGGCTATGACATGGTTTCCTGGCAAGGGGGAATTCAGCAGTGACAGGGCAGGAAGGTGCTCATTGTGAAATCTCTGGTTGGGCCATGGCTTCTAGCCACATCTCTCTCCTACTAGGAACCAAGGAGCAGCTCTGACTTCTAGATTGACTGGATCAGGCTTCCCCATCAACAGTTTAGGAATGCTTGCTTAGAAACTCGAAGGCCATCAAATAAAGGAGAAACATTTGAGACGGTCTCTTATCCAAATAAACTGAAAAATTGCTAAGTATATAACAAGTTGCATTTTTTTTTTAAAGTACAAAGCTGGTTACACAGACACCCAACATGAGCATGAGTGGTGGTGAATTTGCCCTTCTCACTTAGGACTGAGAAGACCTCAGACAAATTGCTGAATGACGTCCTTCAATGACCTCAATACCTACCCGTACGATTGCCACGAAAATTCAATGCAACCTTTGTGTCAGGTTCCTGGACCTGTTTTGTGCAGTATATTCATTCCTCCCTTCTAGATACAAATATTATGTCAAAAGCCAAACTTAGATAAAAATGGCTTTCACAACTAAAACTGAGAAATTCTACCATCAAATAATTGGAGTTTAGACTTGATGCGTAATCTCAAAAGTAAATGCTAATGAGAAACTGGTACATCTAGGTTCACAAACAGTCCCGGATTTGACAGTGTGTCACTGGTTTTCACACCAGCTTTTTGGTGAAGTGTGGGGGAAATGGAATCTTGCCTGTGTTCCCTGTTGTTTTTTTCCCTATTTCCCACTTTTATGATCGTAGAGAAATAACTCGCATAGGAAATACAGGCTCAAGAAAAAGAAAGCACAGCAAACTTTTAGTGGTATGGGTTGGTCCCCAAAACTACAGGAACCATTTTTATAAATTTTTATGATATTAATAATATAAGAATTGATTTTTTATTATTTCAAAAGCCTACTCACTGTAAGAAGTTTTCTTTTCTTCCCTTTCATTTCCTTTCTCTCCTCCCTCCCTCCCTTTCTTCCTCCCTCCCTCCCTTCTTTCCTCCATCTCTCTTTCCATTCCTCCCTCCTTTCCCTCCCTCCCTCCCTCCCTCCCTTCCTTCCTTCCTTCCTCCCTTCTTCCCTTGCTCCCTCCCATCTTCCTACCATCCTTTCTCTTTCTTTCTTTCTTTCTTTCTTTCTTTCTTTCTTTCTTTCTTTCTTTCTTTCCTTTCTTTCTCTCTTTCTCTCTTTCTCTTTCTCTCTCTCTCTCTTTCTCTCTTTCTCTTTTTCCCTTAAACTTTGGCTCTGAGTACTTATTTCCAGACAGACATCTAGGGCGGCTGTGTTGATCTCCAGACTCCATCAGCAAGAGGGTGAATGGGATCTCTCTCTCTCTATAGCCCTAGGGGCATTAGTCAATGTGAATCTACAAATGCTATTCTTAATTTCCTTTCTTTGATTATTAGTGAAGTTAATGGGCACTTAAATTTTTTCTTCTGTTAAGGTCCTTTCCTGCCCTTCAGGAGCCATCTGCTTTGTTCTGTTTTATGATATATTGAATACGTGATATGTGATCCAAAAATGTCTTTCTCAGTTCATCGCCATCACCAGTATATTAATGAAAGCACTCTTCTCTTCAGCCTTCATTGCTATTGACTTTTTGTTTTCGTTTTTGTGTATCCTCTTGAGGGTTCTAATGGGAGTCTGGAAGGAGGGATATCAGAGGTGTCTCATCAGCTGCTTTGCAAACTCCACCACACAGACTTGCGGATTTCTTCTTTCTTTATGCCACTCAAAAGAATGTCAGAGCACAGGGGCATAAAAGTTGGCATAGCCTGATTGGGGAAATAATATACTTTAAATTCATTAAAAAACAAAGATTAGCTGGGCACAGTGGCTCATATCTGTATATCCAACACTTTGGGTGGCTGAAGTGGGAGGATCACTGGAGCTCAGGAGTTCGAGACCAGTCTGGGCAACATAGACCTCGCTTATACAAAAAAAAAAAAAAAAGGAAAAAAATTAGCCAGGGACAGTTGTGCGTGCCTGTAGTCCCAGCTACTCAGGAGGCTGAGGTAGGAGGATTGCTTGAGCGCAAGAGATGGGGGCTGCAGTGGGCCGTGATCGCACCACAGTACTCCGGCCTGGGTGACAGCACAAGACCCTGTCTCCAACAACAAAGACTCACTGGTAAATGTTTCTTTCTTACTATTTTGTAAAAAGTATGAAAATATTTTCTTAGGAAATAAAATAGGACAAAAATTAGATGGTTGGTGGTATCTAACACAGGGTTACAGAAATGCAGCTGGAAGAGATTTAAGGGGATCTTTAGGAAATGCTAGGATGGTTTATTTGTGTTCACTTTATTGCAAATAAACAGACTTTACTTCTATTGATTGGCAATTTTTTTGGGGGACGGAGTCTCACTTTGTTGCCCAGGCTGGAGTGCAATGATGTGATCTTGGCTCACTGCAACCTCCACCTCCCAGGTTCAAGCAATTCTCCTGCCTCAGTCTCTTGAGTACGGTACCTGGGACTACAAGTGTGTGCCACCACACCTGGCTAATTTTTGTATTTTTAGTAGAGATGGGGTTTCACCATGTTAGCCAGGCTGGTCTCGAACTCCTGACCTCAGGTGATCTGCCTGCCTCGGCCTCCCAAAGTGCTGGGATTATAGGCATGAGCCACCACACCCGCATATTTGCAATTTTTTTAAATAGATACTAGTTATTCAGCTCACCAGCTTAATTTTAAGTCTGTCTGTGGCATGTGGTTGTACATATACACGTTTTCTCTTTCCATATTAGCTTCTTACATATCTTTGTTTACATATTAAGAAGACAAATTTTCTTGGTCATTGTTTCTGTAAAACTTTCACATCACCTTGAACATAGTCATTTAGACCATGGAGCGGTGACCCAAGCTTCAGTTAATCCGTGACGGAGCCCTAACTAATAATTTAAAAGGTTTTCTTACATCTAGAAGAATACCTGTGTACCACTTGGCCAATCAGAGGAAACTGTAGGTAGAAAGAATATTCGGGATTTATTCCCTTCCCTGTGATTCTGTTCTATTCACTATCAGAAGAATATCCCATTTCATTTGATGTCTGTAGTTTTGTTTAGTTTGTGCCTGACAGAACCACCTGTGTTAGTGAGCTATTGCTGTGTAACAAATGACCCCAGAACTCAGTGGCTTTAAACAGCAAGCATTGATTATCTCACAGTTTCTTGGATGTGGCTTAGCTGTGTCCTCTGGTTTAGGGTCTCCCACAGGGCTGCAATCAAGATACGGCTGGGGCTACCATCATCTCAAGACTGGGCCTGGGGAGGATTCGCCTCTCAGCTCACTCAGGGGCTGTTGGCCAGAAGCCACCCTCATGAGCCTTGCCATGTGAGCCTCTCCATAGGGCTGGGATTTTGTTTTTTGTTTTTGTTTTTTTTTTTTTTTTTTTGAGACAGAGTCTCACCCTGTCACCCAGACTAGAGTGCAGTGGCATGATCATAGCTCACTGCAACCTTGAACTCCCTGTTTCAAGTGATCCGCCTGCCTCAGCCCCCTGAGTAGCCAGGACTACAGGTGTGCATCACCATGGCCAGCTAATTTTTAAGGTTTTTCTTTTGTAGAAACAGGGTCTTGCCATGTTGCCCAGGCTGGTCTCAAACTCCTGGGCTCCAGTGATCCCCCTCCCTCGGCCTCCCAAACTGCTGGGATTGCAGGCGTGAGCCACTGCACCTGGCCTCCATTGGGCTGTTTACAGCATGGCAGCTGGCTTCCCTCCGAGAGGGCCAATGAGAGCTCCAGAGGCAGGGAGCAAAACAGAAGTTGCAGTGTTTTTTGTAACCTAATCTTGGAAGTGACACCCCACCACCTTGACCACTTTCTAGAAGCAAGTCATTAGTCCCAGCCCCCAGGCAAGGCAAGTGTGAAAACCAGGAGGAGGGATCAATGGAAGCATCCAGCAGGCTCCCCACCGTGTTGTGGACTGACTCTTCCCTGTAGGGCCTCATATAAAATGATTCTGGGCATCAGAAGGCCTGGGAACATTGCTCCCTCCCGTCCCACTGCTGCTGGATGCCTGCGAGGGGACAGGGCTTCCTACCATTAAACCACAGGGCCAGCTACTGGCTTCCAGCTGCTTCCACCTTCCCCATCAGACTTCTTTCTTTCATGGGCTTTTCAGGAATTGCCTATCCTGTCCTCTCTGCCGGGATAAACTGATCACTCTTCTGCCTGAATTATTCTCTGAGCTTTGAAGCCAAACTTCTTCCTACTCCACTGAACTCTGAACCAAACACAGAGTGCTCATAAGCTTTCACTTTAAACTTCAGGGAAACCCACTGGACTAAACCAAAACAAGAAACAGCAGGGAAGTGTGAGGGTTACCAGAAATCCAGGTGAGTACAAGACTGGCTCTCCTAGCAGGAAGGAAATACTATTTATGGACTATCTCTTGCCTATCTAGAGGCTTTGCTAAGGGTCTCCCTGATGCTAACTCATCAATTCTCAAAACAACACTACAATAAGACTATCGTGACCTATAATTGACATTATTCCAATTTAACACATGATGAAATGAAGACTCAGAATGAGGGACTTTCCCAGGCTTATGGAGTAAGTGCCCCAGTGCCCGGCGTCCACTCCCAGTGCCTGAGGCCTTCCCACAACACCACGACCCTCTTCTGGTGGCCTCTGTCCCCATCTCCCAGATTATCCTGGTATGGAAGTGAGTCAGGTTCTTGTCTTAAACGTTGGTCTACTCGGTCTTGACAAGGTAAAGTTCTGTAGACTCCAGACAAAGCTAGGGATAGGATAGTACCTCTCTTGTATCTCTTCTAGAACCTTCTTTTCACTCTCTCATTTCGCCTTGGGTTGTTTTTCTCTTTCACACACGAGTGTCTTCACATTTGGGAGTCTTGCCCACCCTCAAGCTCGTGGGTGAGGAAGGGGCTTCCCTACATGGCCCTACGTCTGTGCTAGTCTCAGGGTGGCCTCTGTGCTCCTGCCTATGTCAGCGACTGTGGGAACCCGTCTTCTCTGAATGGACTGACACACGTGCACCAGGGCTCGGCTGAGAAGGCTGAAGGGCAGTGTGGACAGCCAGATTATTCACCAACCGCTGGACCAGGGACCTGGGTAAATGTTAATTTTTATTTGCTGGCTCATAGAGAGAGGTTCTAGGGATGTGGGGAGAGGGGCCGGGGCAGTGGATGGTGGCCGGGAACACTGAAGCACTTGGGGCAGCATCTTTAGCAGCTGGCCTCAGAGTGTGCTTCTGAATAGGTACTTGATTACGTACCTCCCCTCCTAAGAGTAGTAGTTTATAATACTGTTGGGGTCCAGAACCCGTTTGAGAATCTATGGATCCTCCCACACAATGTGAAACCATGGCCGTAGGTAAGGCCAACGTTCTCTCCTATCGCTGCAAGCTGGTGACCCTCAGCTGAGCCACCCTGCAACTGGGTGCCTGAAAGCAGATTACACCAGCCGGGGGGCCATGGCTGCATCAGTGCCCCCATCTCCTACCAGACTTGGGCACCTCCCATCGACTCCAGGAGCTCCCCAGCTCCTGTTTCTACTCTGAAGGAGAGGCTGCATTCTCAGCTCATGTGGCGAACAGGAATAGTTGATATTCCTTTGCTCAACTGACCTGTTTTCCTATTTTCCCACCCAGATTTTCCATTCAAAAATCTCTTCAGAAAAGTACTTTGCAGAGCTTGCTCTTATAGTCAGACAATATTGAAGTCCTTTCATCTTGCACCATGCAGCCTCAGACTCTCCCCACCCAGGGGAGAGTAAGAGTCAAAACCTCAACTGATGGAAACTTCTGGTAGAAAAAGCCTTCCAGAACTGCCCAGAGTAAGCACTACAGTCATGAGGTTTTGCCACAGAGCGCATAGGCTCAGCTAGAGCATTTTCAAGCTGTTTTTCTGTGGCCTTGCTTGGTGGACCTCTGCTTTTTGACCTCAAGTTTCACAAGTGCTTTAAACATGAAACAGTGTTTTCTTGGCAGCCATGTAACGGTCTCTCAGGAAGTTGTTTCTGGAAATGGAAAGACTGTTCTCAGAACTTGACAGTTCTTTAGGGCTCCAGTTATTCTGAATGTTGAAGCCAACTGGACAATGTATGGCGCAAGCCTAAGAGGGATAGGGATGTAGCTGTAGGAGGGGCTTTCTGATCCTTCTCTCTCTCCATTGTATCACTCTGCAGTTTCCCTGTTGATTCTCCAACTTTGCCATCTGCTTGGCAAAATTCAAGAAAGGTGGCACTTATTTAATTGATTGTTGCTTTCATGGCAGTCACACCTCCCAAGCCTTCCATCAGGCCAGCCAGGCATGATTTCCTTTGTTTCAGTCCCTCTTGGTGTTCTCTAATTAAATATGCTTTTTCCAGATGTTTCTCCACCGTATTCTTTAAGGTTGTTTCCACCATTTTTCCCTAGATCTAATGTCCACTATTTTGCCTTTTGCCCTTCTCTTTTTAGTAATCAGTTAATAATCGTGTTTGCCATGGGGAAGTCCTCAGGAATACTTCTGTTCTATTTCAAAATGAGCTGAGAAGTTTTTTGTTGTTGTTGTTTTTTAATCTCAGAAGTGTGTGGCTTAAAAGAAAAGTAAAGAAATGATATGAAAGTTTAACCATAGATGAATATACTTGGAAAAGCACAAGTAGATGAAGACTGGGGATGGGAGTGGGCATTAATCAATTAATTAAAAAAGCACGATAGGGCGGGCGCAGTGGCTCACACCTGTAATCCCAGCACTTTGGGAGGCTGAGGCGGGCAGATCACGAGGTCAGGAGATCGAGACCATCCTGGCTAACATGGTGAAACCCCGTCTCTACTAAAAATACAAAGAAATTAGCCAGGCGTGGTGGCAGGTGCCTGTAGTCCCAGCTACTCGGGAGGTTGAGGCAGGAGAATGGCAAGAACCCGGGAGGCGGAGCTTGTAGTGAGCCGAGATCGCACCACTGCACTCCAGACTGGGAGACAGAGCAAGACTTCATCTCAAAAAAATAAAATAAAATAAAATAAAATAAAATAATTAAAAAGCACAATTAGATGAAGATTGGGGGTGAGAGTGGGCATTAATTAATTAATTTAAAAAGCACAATTAGATGAAGACTGGGGGTGGGAGTGGGCATTAATTAATTAAAAAAGCACAATTAGATGAAGACTGGGGGAGGGAGTGGGCATTAATTAATTAAAAAAGCACAATTAGATGAAGACTGGGGGTGGGAGTGGGCATTAATTAATTAAAAAAGCACAATTAGATGAAGACTGGGGGAGGGAGTGGGCACTAATTAATTAATTTAAAAAGCACAATTAGATGAAGACTGGGGGTGGGAGTGGGCATTAATTAATTAATTAAAAAGCACAATTAGAGGAAGACTGGGGGTGGGACAAGGCATTAATTAATTTAAAAAGCACAATTAGATGAAGACTGGGGGTGGGAGTGGGCATTAATTAATTAATTTAAAAAGTACAATTAGATGAAGACTGGGGGTGGGAGTGGGCATTAATTAATTAATTTAAAAAGCACAATTAGAGGAAGACTGGGGGTGGGACAAGGCATTAATTAATTTAAAAAGCACAATTAGGTGAACACTGGGGGTGGGAGTGGGCATTAATTAATTAATTTAAAAAGCACAATTAGATGAAGACTGGGGTGGGAGTAGGCATTAATTAATTAAAGCACAATTAGATGAAGACTGGGGGTGGGAGTGGGCTTAATTAATTATAAAAGCACAATTAGATGAAGACTGGGGGTGGGAGTGGGCATTAATTAGTTAATTAATTTAAAAAGCACCATTAGATGAAGACTGGGGGTGGGAGTGGGCATTCATTAGTTAATTAATTTAAAAAGCACAATTATATGAAGACTGGGGGTGGGAGTGGACATTAATTAGTTAATTAATTTAAAAAGCACAATTAGATAAAGACTGGGGTGGGAGTGGGCATTAATTAATTAATTTAAAAAGCACAATTAGATGAAAACTGGGGTTGGGAGTGGGCATTAATTAATTAATTGAAAAAGCACAGATGAAGACTGGGGTGGGAGTGGGCATTAATTAATTAATTATAAAAGCATAATTAGATGAAGACTGGGGGTGGGAGTGGGCATTAATTAATTAAAAAGCATAATTAGATGAAGACTGGGGGTGGGAGTGGGCATTAATTAATTAAAAAGCATAATTAGATGAAGACTGGGGGTGGGAGTGGGCATTAATTCCTCAACAGCACATGGTATTTTTCAGGTTTCTCCCAATGAGTTCAAAGAGTTTCATTGAAAGTATATCCTTGTAGTTCCTAGTGTCTAGGAGACACACTCAGACTTCCAGTTTTACTCAGCACCTACCACCTGTACTCTTCTGAGGTTCTTTGCCATTCCTGCTGGTCAGGAGTGGATACTGGAGCAATAGATACAGTTCCATACTGACACTGCAGAAGTGGAGATCTCTGGAGTCTCTGCAACCCCACCCTCTCTTCACAGGGAGCAAGTTACTTCTTGGGTATAACGTGGGAATTTTAGAAAGTTTATCTTTTTTCATAAATGAAAGTTTATGCTTTAGCATTGTACTGGTCAGAATCCTCCAGTATTTAAGCAAAACTAACCAGTACGGTCTTTGTTTAGTATATATGTATTTTGCAATAACAGGAGCAGTCATCACCATTTAGTGTCAAGCTTGATTGACAGGGCCCCTGGGAATCTGTGGTTTCTGTTGTGTAGAAACCACAGAGCTTGTTATTCTTCAACTGGAATTGGGAAGTGGAGCCCAAGAGAAATGTTCTTGACCTTCAGTCACTAAGGCGTTACTACCAGACTGCTGGCAATCCATCAATGAGCGACTTTGTCACCCAAGACTCCGAGCTTGTCTTCTCCCCAGACTGGACAAGTCACCTTCACGCTGAATAGTTTCAGGTTTCACTGTGTTCTTAATTACATTTAATGAGGATCATTGAGATCCTTATAAAAAGGTGAAAACAGGTACAGCTGTTATTGTAGTCCACTAAGAAAGTGTAGAGTGCAAAACAGAAGTGTAGGCCTCATTGTGGTACAATTGAGAGACCATGCCTCGGGCCCATGGGCTTTGATGGCGGCCACATCTGATTGACTTCTGGTTATGAAACTTATTAGCTAAACCAGGCTCAAAGTAATGAACCTCTTATAAGTCTTATCAGTCAAATTAATGAACCTTAGTTTCCTCATCTGTGAGATGGTCTCAGTAATACCAATGTCATAGACAATTAGCTGTGTACATTTCTGTAGACATTATATGAAATGTTATATGTGAAACTGCCTGCAATATAGGTACTCAATCAATAAAATGTGAATTTTCATTTGCTCCCTGCAGTCTTACTATCTGGCTGCCTGTTACTTTGAAAACCATGTGTATGAAACAGTAACAGGCTAGCTAAAAAGAAAAAAAAAAAAAGAAAATGATGTGGGACCACATCTGTGTGTCTAGCAGGCATGGACCTTCCCTCTGGATCTGTTTGTTCTGACCTTGTCTTCTAATTGAGCTGGATAATTACATGGTAGGAACTCTCCCCAACATCAGGGCCGAGAAATGCTGTCACCATGTTTTAATGCAAAGGCACTTTGCCAAGGATAATAGTCGATACCACGGGCATTGTTTTAGGTGAGAAAAAGGAATCATCTGTGAATGAATGCTAAGTGTCCCTTTAGAGAAGGAAAAAATGAATCGGCAGCCCCAACAGCAACCCAACATCCAAAGACTTTCAGTGAATTTCATTTTGTTCATTTTTCTACCAAATATGCACTTTTGAAGCTGTCTTTGCCTGATAGTCTCCAACTTGGTGTCACAGGGCTCGTGGGCTTTAAGCTGTTAACCTTGTTTTGTTTTATTTCTCCCCTTTTTGGAAATAGAACCATTTTCTCCTTAAACACCTTTGCAGCCTTTTTTCTTTTCTACTCAAAAGCACCTTATTTCCATTTTGCATAATTATTATGTACTATTTTTCAAATTATGATGTCTCTGCTATTGGAAACAACATTGTTTAGTGAGTTTGTGGGTGAAATAGCTTAGCCTTCTGCACTCACACGTGTCTCTGTCTGAACGACTGGATATTTCTAACCTGTATTGGTCCTATATTATCTAATTCCTTGAGGTTTATGATGACGGATATGTTAAAAAAAAATCTTCAATTCCTCTTTATTCTTAGGGAAACATTGTAAAGCAAAATTTACTTAGAAATTCTTCCTACTTTGCAAAAGAAAGAAGGTGGCCCTTTTTCTCCCCCAGGAGAGAGATCGTTAGCTCAGAGGAGCGCTGTCAGCAGAGGCTGGAGCACACGGAAGTGTGGTCTGCTCAGGTCCCTCTCGGTGTTCATTGCTTCACCTGCATGACGACCTTTGCACCCATCGCTTTGCAGTTCGCCACCAAACGTGGACCCAGATGTCCCAGGTCTGCTCTGATGATTCCACAACATTCAATTCAGCAAATATTTGTCGAGTGCCTATCATGTAGCAGTGTGTGAGGCACTGGGGATGCCACAGTGACTAAACAGCCTACAACGCCCCTGCCCCCCCGGACATGCCGTTCCAGAGTCCAGTCCAGGGAGGATGACACTGTGCTTCCGCCAGTCACTCAGTGCACCGTCCGAAGGAGGCCTGGAAACATTAGGGTCAGGGAGGGTCTGGGGCTCCCTGTCCTTGCCAACACCCTTCCTCTCTGCAGGTCTCACTCCTGCCTCTGACACCCCCTCCAGAAAGGCTTCACCAATACCCCCCGCTCCGGCCCACTGAGTTGGTTCCCTTCATCGTTCCTCAACACCTATGTCTCCACACTTGCTCTTTTGTTTGTAGTGTGCTAATTTGCCCCACCCCCCCACCCCCCCGCACTGGAATGTGAGCTGCCAGGAAGCGAGGGTCTTGTCTTGATCTTCCTGCTTTCCTAGCACATGGTGCAGCTTGCTGGCAGGTAGTGTGTATTCAGTGGCTGTGTGCCGAGTGCCTGAATGAAGGCGTGAAGGAGACTCAGTCATCTCCTGCATCCACGGTACTCGTAGACTTGTTCTCCAGCTCTGGAAAAACTTTCCAAGACTCAAATGTGCCTTTTCCCCAAAGGCCTTGAGTTACTGCATCTTCGTAACGCCGAAGACACTTTTCCGTAGCGGTAACATCTGGACTTTGTGCAGTGTGACTGTCCCAGAGGGCCTGGCCTCGTTCTGCGGGATGGGCGTGGGGGTGCCAGCTCCCTGGCAGAGGCCCCGGTCCTGGGTAAAGCTGTGCTCACTGCCTGCCCACCCTGGGTGAGCAATTGAAGCCCTAGTGTGGGGCCCCTGGCCATGGAAGCACTGGGGAAGGGGCCGCTGGGGGAGGAGGAGCAGGCACAGCAGGTGTCTCCTGGTGGCACCAGCAGCCACACCCCTGGGCCACCTCCCAGCAGGCAGCCTGATGGCCCCAGGGCCTTGGGATGGGAGGAGAGGCTCACTGGTGTTCAGTGTGCAATCTGAAACAAGGCAGGGCATTTTCCTTCCAACAAGGTTTTCTTGAACATGTAATGATTAAACTAATTCATATTTTGTTGAAAATGTCTCTGTTGAGCAATTCATTGCCAAACAGTGCTCACTGATGAGCTATCCAGCGTTTGGGTTCAATTCCATGAACATTGCCGGCGTTGAGGAGATTTAATTTGTATAGCATTTGATTCTTTCTCATTCCTGAACGCCTCCTTTCCCATCTTGCCATCCCTAGACCACCTGCAACCCAAGGAAAGAAAAAGGGAATCTAGCAGGCCTCTGAGATTCCGGATCTCCAGGGGGCTTGCTGGAACTGAGGGGAGTTGGGCCCTATATGTGTGGCCTTGTCCTGTACTTTAAATACCCAGTTTAAGACAGAAATCTGCAAGGATGACAGAAGAACTTTCTCTAGTCACATTCCTCCAAGAAGTTGGGTACAGACCAGAGCTGAGATAGGAGATAACCTGGGTTTTGCATTCTCAAATGTATGATCCTCCCTACCCCAAAACAATTAGACTAATTAAGGTACTGTAAGGCAACTTGCAAAAATCAAGAGCTTCAGCCCGCTGAGGTTTCAATCCAACAGAGAATATACATTATCGTCAAGCATCTTCTTTATGGATAGTTGAGTTTTTAAAAGCACAGGCAGATTTTAATATTTCGGCAATTATCTTCTTTTTTAGTTCAACAAGTACTTATGCATTTATTTTTAATAACATATTTTTCTACTACAAAAATAAGCCATGCTTTAATTAAGAAAATTTGGAAACCACCAAAAAGCACATATGCAGAAAATCACCCAGGGATAATGAGATAATGGGGCACATTCTTCTAGTTACAAATATAGATGTGTTTGAAACACAAATAGGATTGTCTCCACTGTACTTTGTATCCTGTGTTTTTTTAGATGTCTCTTCATTTCATCTAACAAATAGTTATTGTAAGGTCAACTATGTGCTAGACTGAATTCTAGGCACTGGAGGTTACATCTGTGAACCAAGCAGATACACGTCCTCATTGCATTGAGCTTTTTTCTAGTGGGGTCAGACAGTAAGCAAGGAAGTACATATATTAACAGTGTGCCAAGTGGGGATAAGTGCTATGGGAAGAGTAAAAGCTGGAAGGGGTTGGGGTTGGTGGAGAGGGGATGGCTGGTCATAGGAGGGCTGCAGTTTGGAGATTGTGTGCAGCACAGTCAGGGAAGGCTCTACAGAGATGGTGATATTTGAGCAAAGGCTGGGAGGAGCTCTGTGGCTCCCTGTAGGGAGGGAGTTCCAGGCAGGGGGAAGGCACAGGCAAAAGCCCAGAGGAGAGGCAGGCCTGGCTTGTTCCAGAGCTGCAGCGGTTGGCAGGAGGGAGGAAGATGAGGTCAAAGAGGTCACAGGAGCCAGATGGCTTTGTAGCCTCGGCAAGTACCTGGCTTTAGTTCTGAGCAGAGGAGGGACGTGCTCTGGCTTGAGCTGGTGCATTGGGCACGGAGTGCAGCCTAGGGGGAAGCAGAAGAGCCGGGCCATGCTTTGACAGGCTCAGGAGGCTGCAACGTGGAAAGCCCTCAAGCAGACACCTCTGCCTCAGGCTCTAAATGTGGAGATGTTTTAGGAATACTGTGGCCAATTTAGTTCACTCACATTTTTTAAAATGTATACACAATAATGATACATGATTTTTAAATTGGTGTCTGATTAAGTCTATAATAGCTCTTTCAATAAGTATGAAATAAAGATCCCTTGTGGTTAGAGAATATTATCTGATTTGGCACATTTCCCCTTAATGATACATCTTAAAATGTGGGGTACCTTAGATTGGATGAAACAAGAATTATGAATAGAGCTATAGTCCTGCTATGATTTTCCCATACAGAGTTTCCAGAACGGAGGCAGAATGGACACCCTTCAAATATAAGCCAGGGTCAGAGGCAGCTAAACCTTAGAATGCTGTTTAGTGCCAGGACAAATCCCAAATCACTACCCTGGACGCTTGGTATGGGCAGGTCTTCCCAGCACACACACCAGCAGCTCTAGGAAGAGCTTTCTCGGAAGGGCCCTGGCTTGCCCCGACGATGCCTTACAGTTCCAGGATGCACAGAAAGCAAAATGGAGTTACTTTGGCCAATTAGCTCAGCGGCCACACATGTTCTGAAAATGACAAAACATTCACCTGAGCCAGGACTCGGATGGGAAATCTGGGGCATGTGGTTGCCATGCCTAAGTAATGTCAGGACATTAAAGAGCAACTTTTGGGACAAAACAGTGTTGGCTTTCCCTCCCGTGATTCACACGCTACCCAGAAGCCTCTGGCTTCCTGGAATTCTATTTCATTTCATTTCATTTCATGTTTTTGAGGCAGGGTCTGGCTCTGTTGCCCAGGCTGGAGTGCGGTGGCATGATCTTGGCTCGCTGCAGCCTCAGCCTCCCAGGGTCAAGCCAGCCTCCCACCTCAGCCTCCCAAGTGGTTGGGACTACAGTCACACACTACCACAGCCAGCTGGGTTTTGTATTTTTTCTGTAGAGATGGGGTTTCGCCATGTTGCCCAGGCTGGTCTCAAACTCCTGAGCTCAAGCAATCTGCCCACCTCAGCCTCCCAAAGTGCTGGGATTATAGGCACTCCCGGCCTCTTCCTGGGATTTGAAATGCAACTCAGAATCACTTGGCAAAAATGTTGATGCACCGCAATCTTCACTAGTAAGCTCTTGTACATTCTCAATAGTAGATGAGTAAATTGAGCTGTTTACACGCTATGATTTGAAGCCTGTATTTTAAAGCTACAGATTCCCAGGTCCTGTATCTTAAATAGATCTCTCTGGGTGGTCTGGGAGGACCTGAGTTAAGAATAAGGACACTAACTCTGTCTTGCATGCTTGGAGGGTATTTGGGCCACACGGGCGGAAGAGAGCACTCTCCTCATCTCCCCTCCTCCGCTCTCTGTTCACGCAAGTGCTTGAAGCCTGGAGCCCCTCTCCTCACTCATGAACTCTGCAGGTTCAGGGCAAGACTGTGCTGTGTTTGGAGACGTCCCTTTTTAACTCTGCATCTAGCCAGAAGGCCTGCAGGGAAAAACCAGATTTCCTAAGTGACATTCCTCGACTTGGTAGGGTGACCTTCACCTTCCTCCTCCCTTAGCAAGCCCGAAAGCTACAGTTCTCACCGACAAAGGTAGACAGAGAGACGCGTGTAAAAAAAGAGCTGTTGAGCTTTGATGAAACTGAACGTCACGTTTGTAGTCTACAAATGGGTATGTGGAGTTCTACTGTCACCTCCATGCTCTCTGGGTTTGAGCTTTTCCTTCCAGCTTGCTTTGCTCATATTTTCCACGTTAGTCCCTGGGCTCATTGATTTAAATTCCCTCCCTTCGTACAGGCATGCATAGACTCCTGGCTCTGTGCGTCTGGGGTAATTAACACGATTAGTCACTAATCGTGCTTTCCAGGCACGGGGTCCTGCCATCGTGATCTTGTAGGGGAATGTCACTCTTGGGAGTTTTATGAAATCATCTATTTGGTTTTTCCTATTCTGGAGTTGTGAGTGGATATGATTTCTGAATCTACTTTTTCCTCTATTTGTCTCCAAGTAATGCGCTCATCTTTGCCTTGTGGTGGTAGATTTATTTCTAAGTATGTGATTAAGGAACAAATCACAAAATGAATGGTGCTTATGTTCCTGCCTATAAGTGAAAAGTACCTTTGTTTTGCAGTGACTCATATGAAAAGGAAAAGGGGTCATTTCTATTGCAACCCTTAAAACCTCCATTTCTCACAATGCTACTCTGATTATTTCAGATGTGTGAGTCATTGGCTCAGGTTATTTCATTTATGATTGTTTGCCCTAGCTACTTATTATTGAAATGCTTTGCAATCGAGAATCTGAAACTTAAAATGCTAGGTTACTTTGTGATTTCTGCAAAGTAGAAACTCCCTGAATTGGAGTGTGGCAATAATGCAGTGAGGCCACTTCCTCTTCCTGTGTAATAATAAATGTATGCCTCGTGGTTATGTCTAAAAAACAGGTATTCTCATGTTTATGCTTTCATACGTACAGCACAGACCAAAAATATCAAATGTAGGCCATTTGCTGCAGTCAGGAGTCATGAACTACAATTAACAAACTCTTTTTATGTGTATCCATTTATAGACAAAACATTAAAAGAGGACTCAAATTGTTTTGATACAGGAAAAGATTCTCTACTTCTTGTTCCAAAGGGCACTTGGTTTTAATGTCTCTGCTATATCTTGTTAATATTGTTCTTTTGTTTTGTTTAGTTTTTAAGTTAATCTTCTCCCAAAGAATGTTCTCTGGAAAACAGAGAGACCTAATTACCCAATAATGAAATCCATGTTTCTTAGCCAAATGTTTAAGAAATTAATTTAGTCTTAGGGGTTTTGTTCAAGGAATCAGCTTTATGTCAAATTCTAACCTGTAAGCCAGTCTCTAAACATGAATATAGAATTAATGACAGTATTGATTCTGGGATGTCAGTGTCTGTTTGATGCTAAAATGATTTTATATCTATCTATCTGTCTGTCTGTCTGATCTATCTATCCCTCCATCTATCTTTTTAATGACCAATATCAAATATTTAGTTCTGAGCAGAGGAGGGACGCACTCTGATTGTGTGGTCTCAGATAATATAGCGCCCAGAAAACAGTTCCACTTTTCATGTATAAACATCAACGCACAAAAACAATTTTTACTACAGATTCAAAGAGATTGCTATTTGAACTGAAAAAATTCCATATAATCTTTTGGCAGTGCTACATTTCTAATTATTACCTGGAATGAATTTCTGTACCTCGAATGTACAATGCTTTGGCAGTTTGTGCATAGGTATTTATCATCATATCCAAAATCAAACAGCTCTTGCTGATACATATGATTGGAGGGAGAGCTCTGTAAAGGCTTCTCATCATTTTAGTATCTGGTGCTAAATTAGCTAATTTCTTTTATGTTATGAAGATGTATTCTTATTTTTCCCCCTGTCACTTTCCAGTTAATCTTTATGAAGACTAGGATGCCTGTAGCCTGTTTGCTACACTGCCCTGAGTTGTATGTAGGTCACAATTCTTGAGACAGAAATAGGATTCCATTTGGTGTTTATATCTTTGGCAGCTGCCTCATCATCTTGTATCAAATCCAAGCCCTTGGGGATGGAGTCTTCCTCAACACAGATGGCACTCAGCATTGGAGTTCCCATCCACAGTTGCTCAGAAATATGAAGGAGTCATTTTCAAGTCATCTGAGCTCGGACTAAGAATTTGCCATACTGTGCACAGTGCTTCCTTCAGCTGTGAAGCCGTGCCAGTCTGTGGGTCGACTGAGATGTCCCATTAGTCTCACCTCCTTCAGGAGGTCAACATGCACAGTCATGGGCAGGGTCTGCTTATTGCCTTGTCTTTACTACAAGGACTACAGATGCTCTATGCTTTTTCTAAGCAGCATTTTGAAGGTGTCTCAGTAGCCCTGACCTCATTGTTTAGGGTTGGGAATTCTGCCACTTTTATAAAAAGTGAGTTGTTGAGGATTTCTAGGACAAACTCAGCACTGTCCTCTGTCACACACAGAGGCTGGTAGAACAGGACTGTCACAGAGCACCTAGCATTATACAGAGTTGTACCAACATATGGTGCTTCATCTACTAGAACTTTAGCACATGGAGGGTCTTAGAGGTTCCAGCAAATGCCCACAGAAGGTGAACGTGAGGCACACTCGGCTCAGCGAGCTGAGGAATATCCTCTCCTCTCAGCTGAGGGAGCCTCGCAGAAAGAACTGGGCCTTAGCATCTGTCTGAAGGAAGTTACAGGACCTAGCAAGCTGACAAGAGTAGAGAAGTTCTAGACCAGGTCTGTGGTTGCTGAGGGTATGGGTGACTTGACTCTCCTCCTCTTTCAGGTGTTACAGTAAAATTCACTAAATGGATTCTATTCATTCAGCTACTCAACAAATATTTATCAAACTTAGTTGCATTTTATATCATGTGAGGCATCCTGCTAGGTGCTGCAAAGGACACAAAGAGGAACAGGAGCCAGTCTCACCCTCCAGGACTTTTAATCTAGTGAGGTGCGTGGAGCATGTCCACAAATAGCCACATGTCCAAGGAGAGGAGCAAAGAAAAACACGGTGGGGGTTCAGAGAAAGAAGCGATCCCTTCTGCTTAGGGGGTGAGCCCAGAAACTCTACCAAGGCTTTTCAGGAAGCGGTATTGAGCTGGAACTGGAAAGTTGGGGGCATCAACATGCTGAATGGGAGGTGCGGGTGTTCCAGACACGTGGGCTGGACAGGGAGCGCTGGCGGTGAGTGAAAGCCGGTGCCTGCCTGAGACGCCCAAATGTTAGGTGTGGCCATTGCTGGGATTCAGGAGGGGGCAGTGAGAGAGAGGGAGAGAAGGTGACTGTGGGGGACTTGGACACCAGATAAGGAGCTCGAGCTTCATTTGGTAGGAACGGCAGAAGCATGGAGGGCTTTTGAGCAGAGACATGTGTGATTGGAGCTGGCGGTGGTGGTTGGGACAGATTGAAGGAGGGGATCATGGTAGGCAGGTATGAGGTCACTGTTCTAGGCTGGGCGTGGTGGCTCATTCCTGTAATCCCAGCACTTTGGGAGGCTGAGGCAGGAGGATTACTCGAGCCCAGGAGTTTGAGACCAGCCTGGGCAACAAAGTGTTTCTACAAAACACACAAAAAATTAGCCAGGTGTGGTGGTGAGGACCTGTAGTTCCAGCCACTCAGGAGGCTAAGCTGGGAGAATCTCTTGAGCCCCAGGAGTTCAAAGCTGCAGTGAGCCGTGATCATACCACTGCACTCCAGCCTGGGCAGCAGAGTGAGACCCTGTCTCAAGAAAGATAATAAATAAATAAATAAATAAATAAATAAATAAATAAATAAATAACAAACAGAGATCACTGTTCCAGCTGTCCCCTGGAGAGAAGACAAAGAGGGCTTCTGAGAGGAGGGACTGGAAGGCAAAACAGCGTGGAAGGAAGGCCCTGAGTGGGAGGAAGCTGGCCGTTTCTATTTAAGAAGAGGGAAGGAGGAAGACATTGCAAGTGGGCCATGCACCTAGGTTCCCCCGGGGCGTCCAGAGCACTCACCAATGCGAGTCTAGGTAGAGCCGGTTTAACCATCTCATAGACCCAGAGCACGTAGTCGCCTTGTAACAGAACTCTTCCTGTAGGCTCTTTCCTGCCTCCCTCTCTACTCCACCTGCTTTATTCTCCACCATAGAGGGGCCAGAAACTGCAGCTGGCGAGCTGGGGTAGTGGAGGGGGCTTAACTTCACATCAAGGTAGAAGTTACCATTATTCACTGGGATTATTATTCTTTCATTTGCTTAAATGGCACTGTTTGCTACTTAAAGTGACAAGGACTTCCTATTACCTTCATATTATCATCAGAGAAGTCACTAGACCTGCCTGAGATTTCCTGCGGGGACAGGAGCAGGAGCAGGTTCCCAGGGAAACACAGACAGATGCATTTCGGATCCATACCCTGATTTGTCCAAGTGCAACAGCCTGCTACGCAGTTAGAGAACCCGGCAGGCAGTAGGCCTCCCCGCGTCAACTGGACTTTGCCTTTTCCTCCTTCCTGGGATGGCTCTGAACAAATCAGTGTGTGCTCAAGTGCAAATACCAATCTACAGTGTATTATCCCTGCAGTGAGAGTGTGGCAGGGGACATCCTGGTTAGGGGGTGGAGGTGATGAGAGGCCGCAGAGGCATCAGCCTGGGGAAGTGGGGTGGCTGTGGAAGATCCCAACCCTGCAGAGAGTGCACTTGGGACAGGGAACGGTGGAGGGCAAGGCATGCTAGAACTTGCTGTAAGAGCAAGAGGCAGCCTTTGCAACTTCGAGCAGGTGGACTTTGCGGTCCACCAAGCTGCCTCTCAGACCCAAAAAGGAAAAAATAAGCACACCAAAGCCTAAGATCTACTAAGTCACCCTCACAGGAGGGTTCTGGCCATTCACAAGTAGCCATCCTTGGAGAAGCTCCATAGAGTTAAATCACAGCTGTCAACACCTGAGGTGGAACACTCTCTCCTAACCGGGTCTGTCTGGTTCATGTTGTCCAGCTGTGCCCTTGCTGAAACTGGCTTTGCTGTGCCAACATCATCTTCAAATTCATTAATCTTGAGAAGGGGGAAAAACGTGGGCTTGTTTTACTCACTGCCGTTGTTCAAACTATGTCGAATTGTGAATTTAAGTTTTTTTGGAAAATTCTTTTCTACACAGTTGCTCTTTTCCCTAACCATTTTGTAACAAAAAATTCCCCCTAAAGTAGATTATTTTAGACTAAAATTATATGTATTCAGGGTTTATATATATAGCATATATATATATGTATGTATGTATGTGTGTGTGTGTGTGTGTGTGTGTGTGTATATATATATATATATATATATATATATAATTTCATACCAGGGTAATTTCATGCCTTCAATGTAGACTGTGTTTCTTTTTTTAACATTTTATTTGGAAATAATTTCAAACTTACAGAGAAGTAACAAGAATAAGAGTATTACAAAGAACATCCATTCACCCTTTACCCAGATTAACCTCTTGCTAATACTTGATCCCATTTGCTCTGTTTAGACAATATTTTTTTGAGCTATTTGGGAGTAAGCTGCATTCATCATGGCACTTTATTCCTAAATACTTCGCTGTACATCTCCTCATGCTAGGAAACTTGCACAGCCACGGTCCACATTGTCAACATCAGCGATTGCTCCAGGAAGCTGTGTCTAGGTCTGCAGGCCTCTTGAAGGCTGGTGCACTAATGTTCTATCACTTGTCTCAGCAAAGGGGATCACGGCTTGTGGCTCTCAAGTCCCAGACTCGTGCCAGCATCCGTTTGCCATCCATCAGAGACCTGAACAGCAGTGGGGTGCTGGTTCCCAGGGCTTCCAAGACCAAGAGCCCTGTCTGCTTCCTAGTCTTGAGCAGAGCTGAGCTTCCCAATCCTTTCTTCTCCAGCTCCCCATCTCTGTTTTGTCTTGAGAACATGGAAGAGAATCTTCTGATGAGGTGGGCAATCTAGCATTGTTTTCCACGCCAGATGTCCTAATTCCATGATTCTGCATCATGTTCCCCAATACCCATGATGTTATTTAATGTGGCGACAATGGACTGACTGTGGTCACTGCAGATCCCATCCTTCACTTAGGTCCAGGCATCTGACTGCATCAAGGGGCCACGGTAAGAACTGCTCCGGCTCTAGAATACCTGGATCTGAGACCAAATGTCAGACACTGGTTCCCAGGCTGGTCTCTTGTAGAGTTTAGTCTGTCCCAGTGGCACTTCTCCCTGACTCATAACAATCCCTGCTTCATGTCAGCATGTCAGCATTTCAGACTGACAGCAGTGAAAAGGTCGAGTTAAGAGTTGGGCCATGTTCGTCTGTTGATAGCTGAGATGCCCTCTGGAAAAGCACGAGATGATTCTATTCCAGCTGCTGAAATCCCTTAAATCATCTTCAGAAACCTGCCTGCAAGTCCATTTCCATAGCTCATTCACTTTGGAATAGATTACCTCCAGAACATGGAAAATTGGTTTCTTGCCCTTTGAAAGTGTGTGTACAGTCCTCAGCGTTTGGTGCTGGCTGAAAGTTCCCGAGTCATTTGACCCAAGTGGGAAAGGCTGGCTCTCATGAAGATCATTCTAAATTGGTGTCTTCTTCTATTATGTAATCCCAGGGGAGGGCGGGGGGGATCTCATACACTCCTAAACCGTGTTTACAGCACAGAGGACACGTGTCTATTTATACAAGCTCTGTGCGTCTTAGACTGATTATACAAGCAGGACTATTTTCATTCTTCTGCCAGCATCTTCCTGTAAGAGCAGAGGGCTTGGGCGTCGTGCTGGGGAGTGGGGGTTCAATTGTCTGTAAGACAGAACTGCAGACCTCCCCAAACGTAAATCTTTCACATAGATGAATTTTTAATGGAAATCAATTTCTCTCCTCCAAATAAGCTTTCGATTTCTTAGAAGATAAAGACTGCTTACTGTTGATTCCTAACATTGTATTTCCTTTCTTTTCCCCTTCTCTCCGGTCTGTCCAACCTGTCGGCAGCTGTCCGTACCTGGCGGTGAAAATCACCCCTGCCATCCCTGCAGTCGCTGGCATCCTGTTCTTCTTTGTGATGGGGACCCTGCTCCGCACCAGCTTTAGCGACCCCGGAGTCCTCCCACGAGCCACGCCTGATGAAGCTGCCGATCTGGAAAGGCAAATAGGTAACACTGAAAGTCTGCCCATGGCCTCTGGTCACTTCCTGCCTGGGCCCAGCTACAGTGGGGAAGGCAGGCTGAGGGCTGTGCAGGAGGGGCTGAGCGCTGGGAAGGAAGGAGGCCAGAAGTCAGCGTTCCTTAGCTCGCTGGGTGGGCAGGATGAGCTGAAGAAGAGGTGGGATATAAGGCTGGAGGGACAGGTATCCTGGAGGCAGGACTGCAGGCCCACTCGAGCAAAGCATCAGTGTGAGCTGTGCTTCTGATGTTTCTTTGAAACCCAAGTGTTTGATTCCACTCTACTAAGCAGTCTCCACCCCAAGAGATTACAGTTGTAGGTTGCTGCCCTTACTCCCTTTTGCAATCCTTGGAGCATGACCAGTTTCCATGATATAAATCTAGGAAAGTTACATCTTAGGCAGCTTTCTTGTTTATCCAGGCCAGGATTGAGAATTTCCTTTATTTAGGTATAATAAACATGTATCTGTGATATGTATTGAGATGAATAGCTTTATTTTTCCTTAGATATTAAAACCTATACTAAAGTTTATTACAACCCATTTTGAAGATATGAAAACAGATCCTAATCCCTTACACAACAAACTTTTACAGTTTCTTTTTTTTATTAAAAGGAGTGCTTTTTCTTGCTCTTAAAAGTTTGTGATTGTGAATGTATAGCTTTGCTGTGGTGCTTTGGTAAATTTCACAAGCATGGCAGAGGAGCTGTGATGACTTGGTGTGAACATAATGTTTAGGCCTGAAAAATCACTTGGCAGAGATAATTCTCTTCCAGGATTCCTCCTATTCTATGGACTTTCCTTTGCAGCCTTCACTAAAGCTGGAGGGACCTCCCTGTCTACAGTGTAAGAAGATAGAACTGTGGATCTTGCTGAAAAGTGCCTATTCTGGTCCTACCATTCCCCAAGTACTAAAGCACAGCTTTGTCCTTCTCTCGACATCTGCCTTCATCCTTCATCCCTGCTGCCTGGAAAGGGAGCAGTAAAATGGGAGTGTGTGGAGTGTGTGGTGTCATCTGCTAGACTGCAGCTGTCTTGTGTCCTGAGGTAGGAAGGAGGGGGAGGGAGAAGCAGCAGTCGGCAGACAATCTCTTTCTTAGCCCCTGCATCATGGGATTCCAAGACAGGGCATGCTAGTGCATAATTTTAAGGCTCACATTTTGTAGCACTTTAATCATTTGTCAGGCCCATCCATGGCTATCACTGCATTTTTTTCCACATCTAAGCCACCTTGTAAGGAAAACTTTATTATTACACCCATTTTACAGATAAGGAAACAAAGCCCCCAAGAGGGGCTTAAATGGGTGAAAGTGGCAGAACTGGAGCCTAGAACCCAGGTTTCCAGATTTCAGACCTTGTTCTTTCCAGCTCCTTATATCATTGAGGAGAGAGAGGGAAGTCAAACCTAGTTTCCTTCAAAACTGTGTGGTTTATGCCTACAATATATGAGCAGGTAACTTGAAAATCCTCTTCTCAGTGCAAGGGCCCAGCTCCCATACTGGGGGTGATGCAGTTTCCTGCAGTGATCCCCATCTCCAGGTTAGTGCAGGTGCATCTGCAAAATCAGCACGATTAGGAACAGGCTTTCTGCCTTTCTTACAAAGTGGATGAGGCAGGGCATGGTGGCTCATGCCTGTAATCCCAGCACTTTGGGAGGTCAAGGTGGGAGGATCACTTGAGGTCAGGAGTTTGAGACCAGCCTGGCCAACCTGGTGAAACCCCATCTCTACTAAAAATAAAAAAAATTGGCAGGGTGTGGTGGTGCGAGCCTGTAGTCCCAGCTACTGGGGAGGCTGACGCAGGAGAATTGCTTGAACCCAGGAGGCGGAGGGTTGCAGTGAGCCAAGATGGTGCCACTGCACTCCAGCCTGGGCAACAGAGCAAAACTCTGTGTCAAAAAACAACAACAACAACAACAACCAAAAAAATAAAATAGTGAGATGCCACTTCACACCCTCTAGGATGGCACTAACCAAAAAGACTGACAATGACAAATGCTGGTGATGATTTGGAGAAACTGGAACCCTTGTACATTACTGGTGGGAATGTAAAATGGTATATCCACTTTGGAAAGCAGTTTCTCAGAATTCTCCAAAAGCTAAACACCATTACTATATGACCCAGCAACTCCACTCCTAGATATGTCCACACAAGGACTTGTATATGAATATTCATAGCTGCGTGAAACCTAACAACCCAGATGTCCATCAGAGGATGAACTGATGATCCATATGTGGTATATCCATACAATTGGATTCCATGAAGCAATAAAAGGGAAGAAAAGTATTGATACAGGCTACAACATGGACATTAAAGACATTTGCTAAGGGAAAGAAGCCAGATACAAAAGACTATGTACTGTGTGATTCCATTTGTATAAAATGTCCAAGAAAGCACAAATCTTTACAGACAGAAAGGAGATTAGTGATTTCCTGGGGCTGGGAGGGTAGGAGTGCAGGTTAACTGCACGTGACATGAGGGAGCTTGTTGGGATTATGAACATGGTCTAAAATTAGGTCGTGGTGATGGTTGCACAATGCAATAAATTCACTACAAGTCACTGAATTGCACACTTTCTATGGTGACTGCTGTGGTACATAAATTATACCTCTATGAAGATGTAAAAAAAAAAAAGGAGGAGGAGGCCGGGCGCAGTGGCTCACGCCTGTAATCCCAGCACTTTGGGAGGCTGAGGCAGGCGGATCACGAGGTCAGGAGATCGAGACCATCCTGGCTAACACAGTGAAACCCCGTCTCTACTAAAAATACAAAAAAAAATTAGCCGGGTGTGGTGGCACATGCTTGTAGTCCCAGCTACTCGGGAGGCTGAGGCAGGAGAATGGCATGAACCCGGGAGGCAGAGCTTGCAGCCGAGATCACGCCACTGCACACCAGCCTGGGCGATAGGGGAGACTCCCCCTAAAAAAAGAAAAAAAAAAGTAGAAGGAGGGTGGGAAGGGAGAGAGGAAAAAGATGGGGTGGAAGAAGCAGAAGGAAAAGAGGAAGGAGAGGGCTTTGGAGGGCCTCAGACATGGGTTTGAATCCTGGCTCACCCTTTCTCTAGTTGCGTGACTTAGGTGAGCGGTGCAGTTTTCTAAACTCTATCCCTCTGTGTTCTTATCTGTGAAATAGGAGTAATGGCATGGATCTTTTGAGGTTCTTTTCAGGATTAGCAATTATAGGAAAAGTGCCTGGCACATTGTAGATGTGTAGTAAATGATCGTTTTTTGTTTTGTCTAATTCTTCTCTTTTCCCACTCAGTTTTCTCTCCACCTTCTACAAATGTACGTTCTCATAAAAAGCTACCTAAGCGTGACAGGAATAAATGGCAGAGCTGGTACAATGTCTTTGGGACCGCTGCCTGCCAGCTTAGCTGTACCTCCTCCAGGCTGAGGAAGGGGTGCAGGCACCTGCAAGCTGGGCTCGTTTCCATCACTGATCTAACCCTTCATAAGGAGTCCTCCCGTATACTACTTAGCTTTGGAAGATAAGGTTGTTTCAATGAAATCTTAACACATTTATGTTGTGCTATCTGGCTAAAGAAAGAAAAATGAACAATTAGATTTGGAAACTTTTTATAGTTAGGGTTATTCATTCTAATTATCCGTTGTAGATCTCTTCCTTATAGAAGCCCATAATGGCCCCTTGGAATCAGCCATCTGAGTAATTTATTGAAGATTTGCCAAGGATTTAAACAGCTTTCCCCTGTCTTCAAACTTCTGAGAGGAGTAGGTGGGGAGGAGGAGGGCTCTGGGCTTCAGAGTCTGTTTCAAGGCTCTTGAAATGCCTTACACTTCTCTCTTCTGAAAGAATGTTCCCGATGACTTAGGGTGCAGCTAAAAAGACATCAAAGAATAGCAGCAGGGGGCCAGGGAAGCTGGGGTCACTGGAGGCTTGCTTGGAAACTTCAGTTTCAGAAACTCAGTTTTTACAGTTCACCCAAGGATGATCTGATTGTAAGCAACTGATTTGGGGTTAGAAAAAAATGACAAAAACTGTACTAGAAATCACAGGATCAAAGTGTTGAATTTCTATTAGGGATAGACCTTTCCAGGGATTAAAATAGGGGAAAGTATTTCACATTCTACAGGTTTCGTCTCTTCCCACCCGTTCCACCATCCTGACCCGATGCTGAGACTAAGAAGTCAATGCGGAGAGTGAGTGAGGAGCTGAAATGTGAGCTTTGGCTCCCAAAGCAAGGCTAGTGATTTAGGAAGCGCCTCTTCCAAGCCACAGTAACCCAGATACCATATACATGATGGACTTTGCTTGGTAAGGGTGGAACCAGATCAAAGGAAGCTGGTGGGCTTTTAAAAATTCACTTGGGTTGTGGCAGAATCTGAAGACCGATTACCTCCACTCTGCACATGTTGCTGACGAGGTAGAATGCCACTTCCCCAGGCAGAGTAGATGCACCCGTGTGTGCACGCGCATGCACGTGTGTGTGTGTTCCTTCTCTCCTTCCTCCTCTACTCCCTCTCCCTCCTTCTCCCCTATCTTCGGTCATCATCCAATAAACTTTCTTGTAGCACGCAGAACCAATCACTTTACTAAGAGTAAAGCTTATCTTTTGTTATTTCCTAAATTAATCCTTGAAAGAGTCTCTCGAGGAAATTTCTAGAAAGCACAGCACAGCAACTTCCTGACCCTAGGAAAGCCTGGATTTGTCAGGGACACAGTTCCACCCCATCCTAGACAGAGCATCCCCTGGGAAGACTTCCACAACCACAGGAAGTTTTGACCCACTGATTTGACTTGCTGGGCTTTTCCCGCATCAAAGATATCTTAATTCTGTATTTAAGAGTAGAAACATTTTAATTGGAATTTTAACAACACTAATGGATTTTTGTTGGAGAAGATGCTTTCTGAGGAAAAGACTAAGTCAATTTAAGACCATAATTTTCTCTATCGCACAAATTATTTCCAATTGTTTTCATTTACATTGTTATTTCACTAAAATTCTTTTTATTGGAGTCATTTCTTCTCTGCATAAAATTTATAACTAAGATTTTTCACCAATCAGTATTATGAAAGCTGCCATTATGAATTTTTTATAGAACTATTATTTCTACTAAGAAAAATTTTTTTTGTGATTTGATTTTTTACCATATGCAATTTTGGGGGTCTTTTTGTTGGGTTTTTTTTAAGGCAGTATTAATTTCATTTTCTGTTGTCAATATTCACCATAAAATGGCTTTAAAATTTGATGGTTTCATTGATTTGGTTTCATTGATTTTTGCCTAATGAGTAGTCTACTGGCTGTGATTGATCTGTGATTAAATCTTCATACACTGCACAGTCGCTTTGTGTACTGTATACTAGTTGTCCATACTGTTGAATAGACACCCCTCCCCCCCCAAAAAAAAAACTGGCAGGGTCAACATAGCAGGCATTAAAGGTGGCTAATTTGATTGCTTTTTGCCAGTTTTCTTTTCAGAAGGTGAGATTTTCTGAACATTTCCCCCAATTCATATTTGCATCTTTTTACTCACCTCCAATATCACCACAATTCATGCTTTGTGTAGTTTTTATTTGCAGTGGCCCTTTCAGCCTCTCACGCACTCTGACTAGGCCATGGAGGTCCATGCAGAATGGATTGCACCTGCCAGTGTGGGGGTCCTTGCTGCCTCTCCCATCCTCCCTCCGTGCTGCTTTCCGCCCTGTTCTTGTTTTTGTTGTTGTTGTTGTTGTTGTTGTTTGTTTGTTTGTTTGTTTGTTTTGAGACTGAGTTTTGCTCCTGTTGCCCAGGCTGGAGTGCAATGGCATGATCTCAGCTCACCGCAACCTCTGCCTCCCGGGTTCAAGCAATTCTCCTGCCTCAGCCTCCCGAGTAGCTGGGATTACAGGCATGCGCCACCATTCCCGGCTAATTTTGTATTTTTAGTAAAGACGGGGTTTCTCTGTGTTGGTCAGGCTGGTCTCGAACTCCCAACCTCAGATGATCTGCCCGCCTGGGCCTCCCAAAGTGCTGGGATTACAGGCTTGAGCCACTGCAGCCAGCCTCTGGCCTGTTCTTGACCGTCACTGTGATGCCGCCTCAGTAGCCTTTGGGCTTCCTCCTTCACTACCAGCTTAAGCACTTACCTGTGACCATGAAATGAAATATTCCTCGTGCTTTTACCATGTGTCTGTGTGATGGGTCTGCTGGGCCCTGATGAACAGGCCAGACAGTGTTCATGGCTGTTGTTGATGAAGCGTCTCTCCCCGTGTAGGATGTGGCCGCGGCATTTGCCCACCATCTGTATCCTGTTATACCTGTGAGGATGCCAGTGCTTGGGAGGAAAGGGGTTTGCCAGAGGTCACCTGGCCAGAGCTGGGAGTCCAACACCCGCCTATCTGATATCACAGCCTGTGCTCTTACCCGCTGCACAGTCCTGCCCACCTCCTGCTGCCTGAGGAGCCAGGCCCTGAGGAAGCCATGCTTGGCTCCCTGGAGCAGTGGCACTTCCCCTTCCCATGGACCACATCCTCTCTCCCCGGTGCAGCCTCGAGCTTCGAAACAGAAAGCCGAGCCTAGTATGCCGCGGCCGGCGGGCTTGGTTCTCAAATCCTGGGCTCCAGTGGGTGTAGCAGGAAGAACTTCGGGGAATTTCCAGACAATCTAACTCCCCTCTTGGAGCTTCTTGAAGATTCAGGGGCCTTTTTCTAGTGGGACGCTCACTGATGTCTAGATGTTCCGTGATGTTTGAGGCAAGGGAGAGTGGGGGAGTCCCATCGTGCTGGACATACCTTCTGGAAGAGACAAAGGCTTCTAAAAAGGTACATCCTAGAAAAAAGTGTAGCTTCCTTGTCTGGGGGAAGTGCTAGAACCATCTAGAGTGCATGGATGCCAGGAAGTGGGGCAGTGAGACTCCTGCACAAGGTCAGGGTGGCAGCTCGGGATGTCAAGATTCCGATGTCCCTTTAACAAGAAACCCCAGCCTGGGAGAACTGGAAACCAGATGTCACAACTCAAAATTATGGTATTTGGGGAAATACCACAAGATTTTGAAGGGTCTGATTCTAAGGGAAGGAGGGAGCCAGAGATGTTTTTCCACAGGATTTGGAAGGATGTGTGGTTTTCATCCAGGACATTCAAGGAAGCCAGTGTTATTTATTCTTCCTATGGAAATCCAAACTTGTGGGAATGTACCATGTGTTGGAATTGAAGCCATTGTCTGATGCAAACATATTTCCGTGATTTTGAAGTTGGCGACATTACTATACACTGATTGGCGTGGGGACTTAGGAGGACAGCTCCAGAAAGCTGTCTTGTAGCTCCTCTCTCCTGGTGGATGTCCTTCACAGAATTGTCTTCTTGGTCCTCTAGAGAGCTTTGTGGGTGGAAAGTGGCATTTTCCTCCTTACAGGAAGAGAAATTGAGAGAAGGGGGTTATTTCACTTGATGAGATCACACTTTGGTGCTCAGCCTGCACTGAGCCTAGGAGTGTGAATTCCTAAGTTCACATAGGCATTCTAGAGAGACCACAGCATCACATAGTCATTCTAGCTAGCGACCGCAGCATCACACAGACACTCTAGAGAGACCACTGCATCACAAGACACGCTAGAGAGACCACAGTGTCACACAGGCATTCTAGAGAGACCACAGCGTCACACAGGCATTCTAGAGAGACCACAGTGTCACACAGACATTCTAGAGAGACTGCAGCATCACACAGGCATTCTAGAGAGACCACAGTGTCACACACACACTCTAGAGAGACCACGGCGTCACACAGGCACTCTAGAGAGACCACAGTGTCACACAGGCACTCTAGAGAGACCACAGTGTCACACAGACATTCTAGAGAGACTGCAGCGTCACACAGGCATTCTAGAGAGACCACAGTGTCACACAGACATTCTAGAGAGACTGCAGCGTCACACAGGCACTCTAGAGAGACCACAGTGTCACACACACACTCTAGAGAGACCACGGCATCACACAGGCACTCTAGAGAGACCACAGTGTCACACAGACACTCTAGAGAGAACACGGTGTCACACAGACACTCTAGAGAGAACACGGTGTCACACAGACACTCTAGAGAGACCATGGTGTCACATAGGGATTCTAGCGACCACAGTGTTTCCCCTCCTGAATGTCCCTCTTTGTGTAGTTTGTGTACCTGTGTAAAGATGTGAAATCTCCTCTGTAGAATTGATGAACTCCTCCCTAAAGCCAGGATACCACTTCCTTTCAGGTAAGGGGAAGTCTATCTTTCTCTTACTGCACCAATGTCACTTTCTTTAGAGTTTGTGTTAAGCTGGTGCGATGATGGCGTACAGCAATGTTGACATGCTCTGCTAAAACACAGAATATACTGTGATTATAATCAGTTCTTATGTACAGGGCCATGGAAGGGGAAGGATGATGGCATAACCAGGGCGAGGAGAAGGTCATCCTGAGGGCAAGGAACACAGAGGTTGTGGTGTAGTGGGGAGTAAAGGACCAAGTGGCATGAAGAGGATGGAAAACTTGGGACCACATGCATGGTTCAAGAATACAGTCAAAGCATGGAGAGAGTGGTCTGGAGCATGTTAGTGAAAATTCCAGGCCCACCCCTACCCAGCCAAGGGCATCAAGAGAGGTGATGACTTGTGGGTCTGTCCATCTCTCACAACAGCTTTCCGTGTCCCCTCCCTTCCTCCTGGGGTGCTGGCCACTGCAGGGCTCTGAGTCATGGGACATTCCAGCTTAAAGGGACCTCAGCAGTCATGGAGGTCATCCTGGACAACTCCTTTGGTTTACAGATGAGTAAACTGAGGCTCAGAGACAAGTGCAACTCCACCCACTGACAACAGAGCCAATCAGTGACAGGCCTGGGACCCTGGCATGGGGTCTGGTTCCAAGTCCAGGTACTATATAGCCCTCCTTTAACTTCCTGGCTCCTGAAACAGAATATCTAAATCTTTGCTACTCAAACTGAGGCCCACGGAAGAGCAATGTCAGCATCGCCTGGGAGTTATTAGAAATGCAGACTCTTGGGCCCTGACTCACCTGGTAAATCAGAATCTGCATTGCAACAAGACCACAGGTGAGTCACCTGAATGTGAGAAGCACAGCCCTGGGGCCTTTCCACGTCCCTCCTGTGACCTTCCTCTACAGCATAGCCGCTGCTTCCTCTCCACTGCAACTCCCAGGACTGTCGTATTTTCAGGAGTTTTGCTAGCTACAAGTTCCTCTACTTTGAGCGTTCTGTTTAATCACCTCCCTCCCTGCAGTGCCTGTGAGATAAATAGCATCTTATTCCTTATTATTACATATTTAAAATAGCCATATGAACTTAGTCTATGACTTTGAGAAGTGTGTTGACTTCTTGGGGCCTTAGTTTCAGTGTCTGTAAAATAGACCCACTGAGTGCAAAGAGCCATTCCAGCGTTATCATTCCATGATTCTAGAAATAAATCCCTCTTTCTCCTTTGCTTGGTTGTGAAAATCTGGGAACCTAAATACTTTAGAGGATTATTTCGACGGTTCCACTGCTTAAACAGAAGAAATGACGTCTTCTGTTAATTTTAAAATGCAAAGCTCCGTGCACACCCATGTAAATTCAACAAGCAAACTGTAGGTACTGCAAAATAAGATATTTCAATGACTCACTGGAATATTACTATCATTAGTACTGTAACTGGTGTATTTGGGAGGATAAAGCAAGATGATGGAACGGTAGCTCTTTTGAGTGAGTGAGGGAGTGAGTCAGTCAGTTGGGTTTTAGAAGGAAGCCAGAGATGAAACCCTTCATGCAGAGTCGGCAGGGCAGGGCAGGCGGCACATTGGGCACAATAATCTCTGGAACAGCCCTCTGCAGTGGATGTGCTGGGCGTGAGGAGGAGGGGAGGCCAGATGGGCTTTTCAGGAGAAAAACCCCCCTGGAGGATGTTAATCAGGGGAGTGGGCAGCTCTTTGTGCTTGGGAAGTGGGAGGCATTTTTATTCCAAGTGTGGAGGTAACATGAAAGGCAGCTCAGGAACAAAAGGAAGCAAAGTACTCAATGAGGACAGAGGAAATGGACCAAGGCAAGGAGGTGTGGCGGGACCTGGTTGGGAGGAGACTGACCTGGGAAGGCTGAGCAGGTGCAACGGCATGGAAAAGAGTCCCAGCCATGCTGAGCCCAGGAGGGGACTTAGAGAGCAGAGGCTGCGGCCTCAGAAGCCAGGCCTTCCCTGCAGAGCCTCTCAGGGACAGCTTGTTTCCTAGTGGCCCCAGGAGCCTTCCACACCCTGCCTTATAATACACATCTGCAAGTTTTTGGTGGCTGGAGTTGTGACTGGGAATCTGATCTAACCTAGAGTCATCTGCCAAACTACACACTCAGAGTGTCCCTGATTACCTCTCACACCTCATTGTTAAAATTATTCAGGACATTTGTTAAAACATGAAGGCAGACTGTATTCAGGGAGACCATGCAGGGTCATAGGGACCAGTGCAGTGGGGTTTGCAGTAGGGAAGAGGCATTGGGCTCCGCTCCAAATACAGCAAGGAACAGTGGGAATTTACAGCCAAGGAGCAGAGTTGGGAGCAGTGGATGGAAGACTACTAAAAGGAAGCCTCAGGGCTGAGGGGGCTTCTGGCTAAACCAACCTAACCGGATTCCAGGCGAAGGCAGGCCAGGGTGGTCAGAGATTCCCTGGGGGATGGTGGGGGATGAGGAGCCCCATTGAGTAGCAAAGGGGATCAGATATTGAGGGTGAGGGTTCTGGCTAACTCGACTCAGCAGGACTTTTGCTAAAATTGAGCATTGCAGAAACAGACATAGAAGCCCCCAAATCAGGGCCTCGCTGGGAAGAGCACTCAGAGATGCCTGACTAGAGTTTGGCAAGGATGGGATCTTCCTTATCACGGATGCCTTCATGTCATCCACGTGTTCGCACACTCTGTGAACATAGGACTTTGCTGAGGTGTCCTCTTTGGGGTCCACATGCACGTCTGTGATATTACTGAGACTCTGCCATAATAATCACCCTCCGAACCCCTGTCATGATCAAACCAACTCACCCTTTGCCTTCCCGGTGACCTTTCTCACTTCTTTACTTTAGACTCATATGCTGGGGGGTGGGAGAGGGCTGGGGGGAGATACAGCCTGCTCTGGGGGAGCTGTATCTCCCTTCCCTCTGTGCCCTGGAAAACTTACATGTAAGGATGGGAGATACATTAACTGTTTATTTTGTGTTTCTGGTAGATAAGTTCTGAGATTAAGAATCATTGCCTACAAACATGAGTTGATTGATGGCTACCATGTAGTTGAAAGTCTGACATGGGCAGCACTCAGAGCCTAGTGGGTACTTAGAGAGAGGACAGGGAAAGCAGACGGGAGTGCCACCGGGATGAGTGGAGTTGTCCCATGAGGGCTCTTCCTGCCACCATGTTTGGTAAGGAAGAAATTCCCCATAATTTTCATCTGTCCAAATTTACCTTCCAAGGCTTTTAGAGAAAAAACTTGGCTGACATAGATAGACAGAAGCGAACACCATTTATTCAGAAACTGTAGATAAAGCTTTCTAGGAGAAAACACAAGTCCAAGTGGGTGAATGCCATGTTACATACCACCACAATTTGGAGTGTCCACTTTTTAAAAATCTCTTCATTTTCCTTTAAGGATGGAAACTCGAAGTCTAAGTGTCCTGGAGTGAATGGGGGAGTGATTCTTTACATTCAGTAGAAATTAGCAGAATAGAAGTGGGCTAAAATCTTCTGCTGCCTTCACCAAACCCAAATATAACAGCCTTGGTGGACGATGAGTGGCAGCTCCACTAGGAATGTAAGGCAGGCCGTAGGCGAGACGGCACGAGTTCTAGCAGTGACATTTAAAAAGTAAAAAAGCATATTTTTAAAAGTAAATTAATTTTAATAGTATATTTTACTTAAGCCAGAATATCCCAAATATTATTTTGATGTGTATTTGGTATAAAAAAGTACTAATGGAAGATTTTAGGTTCTTTTGTCACACTCACAGTACATTTCAGTTCAGACTAGCCACACTTCCAGAGCTCTGTAGAATAGGCACGCGGGACTAGGGGCTCCCACACTGGACTGCACAGATTTAGAGGACAAGGAATTGGACCTAAAGGCTTAACTGAAATCTCTCGGATGTATCCATCTTATTTATTTTATTTTTGATCATTTGAAAGAATTCTACGCTTTTTGAGCCAGCAAGTAAAAAACGTGGGCATTTGGGATGTGTCTGTTTCTCTGTGATCACCACTGTGATGGTGGTGACACTCTGCAGAGAGAGATCTATCAAGAATCACACAGGAATGCCTATGACTCTCATCAGCCTTGCCTCAGCTGTTGACTTCTTGGGCAGGGTCAGTGACAGGCTGAGTCCCCTGTGCTCTATATAAGTCCCCACCTGAATTAGGGGTGCCTGCACCCCTGTGTGTCAATCCTGCCACCCGAAGTGGGAGTGGGAGCTATGGTCTTCTCTCTCCTCTATTCAGTTCTCATGTTTTTAGGAGAGACCTTTGACAGACCGGGTGACGGTTGCCCAGGGTTCTCTTCCAGGGCCCCTCTCTTTCCCAGCTGTCCCTTAAGGACTCAACATGGATTTTACATCATTTGGATGCACCTTCCTCAATGCCACTTCCATTCTAGAAAAGAAAAGGCATGTTTCTCTTAGAGGCAGATGATGAGGTTTTCGTATCTTATATAATATTAATTTTGTGAATGCCAACAAAAAGTTCATGTTCCTAGAAAGGAACACAGACACGGAGCTGGTCACAAATGGTTTGTCTGCGTAATCAGGGCTGATGAGGCTGCCTGACCCCCCAGGCCCTCCTTGCAGCAGGACGTCTGTCCTGTAGCTGAACAAACTTTTGGTTGGTGACTACAAAGAGAATTCCCCATTTTTTCTCTCAAGGAACACAGACTTTTCAAACCTTTACGTGGCTATTTTTTATCGTAGAATATCCCAGACATGTAATGAAAAATGTTCCTGGATAGCTGTTTACTTAGAAAATTAATCATTATCAGTTAATCCATCTTAGGCATGGTATTGTCTTAGGTGCTGTAGAAGAATCAAAAGAATTCCAGCTGGAGGGCTAGCACGCACAGTGCAACCCCTGACAGCTTCTTTTTTTTAAACAGAGGAGCATCAACAAGGACAGATTATTGTAATGCAGGGCTTACAGCCCCTGCCCTGTTGCCAGATAATTCCTTGTTGTGGGCCCCGCACCCCCACCCCTGTGTATTGCAGGGTATTTAGTGGCATCCCCACCTCCTACCCACTAGAATTGTGACAAAAAAATTATCTCCCGACATTGCCAAATGTCCCCTTGGGCACAAAGTCACCCCCAGTAGAGAACCACTGCTGTAATGTGAACTGAATTTGCGAGGGCTGAAGGGACCGTCCGCCTAGGAGAGGATCAGGAGGGATTAATCACGGGAGGCCTCTGGAGGAGAGAGGTGCACGCTGGATTCACAAGACACGCAGGCCATGAATGGCCGGAGGAGGCGGTACTGGGATGCGGGGCGGCAGAGACCAGGAGAAGGGAGGTGTTATTTTACAAACTAGCGACCGAACAGGAAAATATGGGGACCCCAGCTAGATGTCTTCGGCTGCCAAGCATGGCGTACTCGGAGTAATTAGTGGATTTGGTTCGTGTTGTGGTGGGTCATAGCTGCACAAGGCAGGCGTCAGCAGGCAGGAAAGCAGAGACAGCAGAGAGGACAGGGGTGGGGGGTGGAGGGTGGGAAGGGGGGATGGCCAGCACCCCGCAGCGCCCGCTGTCCCCGGGCCCCATGTGTGTGTGTTCCACATGCCCATCAGTCCTCTCGGCAGCCCTCTAAGCCAGAGGCTACTGTGATTCCCACTTTACAGCTGGAAAAACTGAGGCACGCAAAGGACGAGTAACTCCCAAAGCCTCTCAACTAGTAATCAGCAGAGCACAGCTCAAAGGCCTGCCTGGCCGCTGAGCTCACGCCCTCACTGTGCTGTTTGGTACGGGTTAAGGCAGTGCCAGGGGATGGAGCTCCCGTCACCAGCAGGCGGAACGGGTCTCGAATCCAGGCAGTCAAACAAGGTTTGAAAGGAATACAAATGCCTACCCTAATTGACAGCACAGTCAGGAGCACGTACAGAGTGAGACTGAGCAGGAAAGCCAGAGATGGAGTCCAGGGAGACAGCTCAGCACCGAGGCCCCGGGGCTGGAACAGGGGACACGAGGCTGGTGTTGAAGCAAAGGCTGGAGCAGAGTGACAGGTGGGGACAGAAAGGGGAAGAGATGGCTGCCACCAGCTGAAGGACAGGCCCGGGCGGGTTCCAGGCGAGCTGAAGAGTGCTGACTCTGGTGGAGAAGCCAGTGAGAGGTGGGGCTGACGAGGAGGAAGAGTTGCGGGCACTGAGGGGCTCGGGTTAGAGATGAGGCCAGGCCTGTATCAGGGAACTGGAGCACAGAGGGATCCCTCCAAGAGACACTGAGGGAGGACTCAGTCCTCTTTCTCCGCGAGGGAAAGGCCAAGAGCCTGGACCAGACCATGCCACTCCGGGCTGTGTCCTGGGGAGGCCGCTCAGCCCTCCAGCTGCAGAGTCACCTTCTCTGAACCAGGGACAAAATAGCACCACCTGAATTGCCGGGCTGCTGGAAGAATGAAATGAAATATTGCGCCTGCAGGCCTAGCACAGCCTCTCGCACGCTGTAGCAGGAGAGGAGGATTTGCTGGTGGTGACTAGGTCAGGGCAGAGTGGGAAATTGCAGCCAAATTAAACAGAGGCGGCAGGGCCAGCACCACGGGCAGGCAGAGGACCTGTGCCAGGCTGGTGGCTCTGGGAGGGCTCTGCCAGGCGTCAGGATTTGTAGGGGTGCCTGTTCTGATAGAAGGGAAAAGAAACTTGACTTTTGCCATGTTAGGATTTTAGTCTCCAGTGGCTCATCCTATAATATATATGGATTTTATAGACATGGACAGAAAGTGCACAGTTGATTTTCACATTCGGCAGAGGTGAGTCGTTGGTTAGATGTGTCCAGCATGCGTTAAATGGAAGAATGAGATGAAAACAAAATGTTATTTTAGGGGCAAGACTTTGGTTGTCCTTATTTGCAAATTTAGCTCTAAGAATAACTTCAAGACAAGGAAGGGGTTTGTGGTCCACCTCTTGTCAGCTGGGTCCATTGCTATCTGCAGACTTCCTCGTTTCATTTCTGTACCACTGAGAGGAATGTGAGCAATAGATGGCTCTTAGCTCAGTGCTCCCAAGCAAATAGACTAGCAAAGGAATGGCGGCCACTCCCCTGTGTGAGGCCCATGCTGTGCAATCCGGGCAGAGTACTGGGGACTGCTCTCACTTCCGTCACCCTTATTGGGATAAATAGTGAATTTCCCCTGATTTCCAATGAATGATTTTGATTGGCCAAGCCAGCGCTGTCCAGTAGTCTATAATGTGAGCCACACATGCAAGCCACACATGGTAAATTTTCCAGCAGCCACTGTATAATAGTAAAAAGAAGCAGGTGAAGTTCACTTTAATAGTATGTTTTATTTAGCCCAGTTATTGGAAGTATGATCATTTGAAAAGTAATCAATATGTAAAGATATTTAAAGTATTGAGATATGTTACATTCTCTTTTTTTGTACTAAATCTTTGAGATCTAGCCACAATATGTGTGCCCAAGAGCCCCCTGCAGACAGTGGCCAGCACCTTGGACAGCATAGATCTAAACTCCTCAACCGACATGCTGCCATTCCCAGAAATGGCTGATAATTACTCTGAGCCAGGTGACATTCATGTCCCCCTGATCCCCTTTTGACAGATGCCTGGTATTCTGATGGTTCATTTCTGACCTGGCTGGTCTGCATTACACAGGGAAACTGTTCAAGAGCCATGGATCACCCAGATCGCCCACAGGTAGGCCGTTCAGTGACAAGAGTAGCCAATCGAGAGGGCTGACACCCAGCTGTTACCAAGTCTAGAGGAAAACAAAACTAATGACTCTGGTGCAAACATGGAATCCAATTTTGTGGAGAGGAGGAATTTCTAATATAAGAAAAGCAATGGCCCATCAGTAAAGAAAGATTGGATTCAAGCAAAAGCAATGAAAGACTCAGAATTGTGTTTTTGGTTTTATGTCTTCTGTTTGGGATCCTCATTTCAGGCCCTTATGATTCTGTTTTTCCACTTGACAGTGCACAGGGTGGTTGTAGGGAGTCATTACTAAAACAAAAATGATTGGGATGGCATTTTGCAAAAATCACCAAGTGAACTTTGGTGGTAAAAAAAAAAAAAGCAAACAAACAATAAAACAAAGTTCAAGTAATGTAGATCAGAGATTCCTCTTCCCTGCTGTAGGAACTTGCTAGGGGAGAAGCATCTGGAAGCAGGACTTGCAGGCACGGCTGCTCAGCCCCCAACCTTGGAGGGCGGATTTCCCCCCAGCTCTCTAATACAAATGATAGTGAGCACTTTGAGTCTAATCACACTTCCCAACTCTTACAGCTCAAAACACACAAACAATGAGCTTTTTCAAGCTTCCCATGAAGCTCTGCCGAGATAAAAGCAGTTAACAACCACTCTTCCATGATGATAAATGGTTGTTGGTTTTCTTTAATCAATATTTTAATAACTATTTGCACACTTTGACAATTATGACTACAGAGAGACTGATGGTGATTACAGAAGCAGATTGCAAAGGTGATTCACGAGGATGTGGTGGTCGGCCATCTCTCTGGGACAAGTGGGCTTTAGCCGGGAACCTGCTGCCCCACAGGCTTCTGAAGAAGGTGTACTGTAGCTGTTGCATGGGCAGCTGATGTGACAACAGTCGGCCCCGCTTCCTGGCTGACACGCTCTTCTCCAGGACAGCTTTGCTCCCCAGCAAGTGCAGCAAAAATTCACTCCAGAATCAGTCACTTGCCTCTTTCCGTGGGCATGACTTTAGAGCCATTGGCTTTAGAGCTGAGTTGGCCACCACCCTGTGCCTGCATGAGTGGAAAGAATCCGCTCAAGCTGGAACTGCCCTCAGGTCTCCCAACGAGAGCCCAGCCACCCTGCCATCTTGAAGGGCATCTTCCTGGAATAACAGCATGCTCATGTTTCCTGGCACTTCTTCTCATTCTCAGTTAAAGACATACTCCATTCATTGTTTTCACTGTTTTGTTTTTCCCCACTTCAAGCTCCAGGTTGTCATGAATACTATTTTGGATTTGGACCCATTATAAATGTTTTGTCCAGAAAAGAGTCTGGAAGGAAAGCTCTGAAATGTCTGGATTTACAGAGAGAGAATTAGGAGCTGTCTTTCTACATTGTGTCAAGTTTTAGAAATAAACATGAAGAACCAAAATAATAAAATGATGGAAGAAATTCAATGTGAAAGAAGTTGAAATAGGCCCCCATGGACAGGGCTGCAGGGAGCAAAATAGAAACCTTACTTGAAAATAAATATGAAGATGTTCATGATAGAGTTATTTATAATAGTGTAAAGGAAATAGAAGCAATTTCTATGCATACCAGGAGGGAAATGGATACACGAATTACACTATACGTCTATGATGAATTACACTATACCTTTCCACTCATGCAGGCACAGGGTGGTGGCCAACTCAGCTCTAAAGCCAATGGCTCTAAAGTCATGCCCACGGAAAGAGGCAAGTGACTGATTCTGGAGTGAATTTTTGCTGCACTTGCTGGGGAGCAAAGCTGTCCTGGAGAAGAGCGTGTCAGCCAGGAAGCGGGGCCGACTGTTGCCACATCAGTTGCCTACGCAACAGCTACAGTACACCTTCTTCAGAAGCCTGTGGGGCAGCAGGTGCCCGGCTGAAGACCACTTATCCCAGAGAGATGGCCAACCACCACGTCCTCGTGAATCACCTTTGCAATCTGCTTCTATAAACGCCATGTTGTTAGAATGTCTTAAAATATTGATATCAAAGATATCTAATGGCTTATAAAAGTTATCCTTATACAATTTCAATGAAAATATGCAAAATACAAAATTGGATGTACATTGGGATCTTAATATATATAGGAATTATAAGGAAATATAAACAAGTTTTTTTTGTGATTGGACTGGCAAGTAATTTTAGTTTTTTTCTCTGTATGTTTCTGATATTCCCTATGATGAGCATGTGTTACCTTTATAATTCGAAGAAAAAAAATCAGTAAATGTCATTACATAAACTCTAGCATTAATAGATATGCATTCAGCAAACATTTATTAAGCAGTACTTCTTACTCATTGCCTTGGCCTTGGCAAATCACGAATTCTCTCTAGGGGCTTTGTGTTTTCATCTGGATAATGGGATCCCACGGCCTTGCCTGACTCACAGAAGCATTATGAGGAACGGATGCATTAACCTGAAGAAGCTGTGAAAATAGCAGATTGCTTATCCAAGCACAACATTATGAGGCGTGGTGTGTCTAATCACGAACCCACTAGAACATGAGAAAGAAGAAATTGAACAAGACTGTAATGAGTTGTTTGGAATGGAAGCCCATAAGAAACTAAAACCAAAAAATAGTCAGCATTTAAATGCAGAGTGCAGAAGGACATTTCGGGGAGCCCAGGTCCTCAGAGCGTGGGGGTGTTAGCTGCCCTGTGCAAGGCGGTCCTTTATTGGAAATCGCCTCAGAGAGCATTGCTGAGTGTGGCTTCTTGCAACTACACCTGAGAACGACATTCACTCTGCTTCATTGAAAACAATCTATCCCATGTGTGGAAGAAGCATGCCTTGCTGGGGTCAGGGCCAGGGACAAAGCTCAGAGGCCATGCTGAGTTTTCATCAAACACCTGCTGAGCAGCTGGCACGTGCCAGGGCACGGTCTAGGCTGAAGGCTGCCATCGTAGTGCAGAATAGAATCCCGTGGAGGTTGGAAATGTTTACCTGCTTGCTTTTTTTTCTTACCACGTGTACTATTTTCAGTAATAAAATGTATACATATACAAGTGAGCACCTTCCCCTGGAAATTCTGACTCAGCAGGTAGAGTGTCCGACAGGCACGCATGTGAGACCTGCTGTCCCGGCGCTCAGATAAACATGGGGGACAAAAATGACAAAGCAGCCACCCTCAGTTTATAATTAGGAAACAGAAACTATACACGCACACCTGGCACAGAGCAGGTGCTCTCACCCAGACCTCTTGAATTGTTGAGTTGAATTTATTTATTTATTTGAGATGGAGTTTCACTCTTGTCGCCCAGCCTGGAGTGCAGTGGCTTGATCATGGCTCACTTTAACCTCCACCTCCTGGTTTCAAGTGATTCTGCCTCCACCTCCCAAGTAGCTGGGATTACATGTGTGCACCACCACACCCGGCTATTTTTTGTATTTTTTGTAGATAAATGGGGTTTTCACCATGTTGGCCTCCCAAAGTGCTGGGATTACAGGTGTGAGCCACTGTGCTGGGCCCTGAATTTAAAAGTTAAACGCAGAATACATAGATGTTCTCAGAGGGTTAGATACTTTTTTCCCTTAGTATCTGAGGTTTTTGTGGGTTCAGTGAGAAACCTGGGTGTTTATAACATATAAACAGAATGATTTCAGTTCCTCAACTCACACAGCTTTTCACAGGGAAGGGGCAGAAGATGCAGCTTGAAGGTATCCAGAAAACATGTGTGGGGCAGTCAGATGGAGCGGCTGCAGCCTGGGGACGTAGGGGCTGTGGGGACCTGCAGTAGCCTGGTTGGCAACCATGAGAAGAGAGGGGAAGGGCCTACGAGTCAGTCCATCCGTGACCACGACACCCACAGCCCTGGGCAATGAAGGGCAGAAGTGGGGACCAGGGATGCCCAACTGGGGTTTAGCCATGAGAACAGGTGGTGCAGCCTCAGAGAAGGCGCTGCAGAAGCTCCCAGGGTGGACGCTGGGACTCCTGGGCCAGAAGCTCTGTGAGCGGGGCGAGGGGGCTCTGCCTTGTTCCGCTGTCCCTGGCTGGCCCCTTGTTTTATGTTAGTGGGGCCAGGGCTGCTGCTGGGCTCTCCATGCGATTCTCTAGGCAGATTTGGGGTGGGGGCTCCCGAGAGGGTCTGTGAAGACTACCACTTCTCCAGGTACAGAGAGGGAGGGGTCCCTAAGCTGCTGCCTCTCGATGAGGTCAGCAGACACCCGATGAGCCACCTGAGCAGCTCATTCGCAGGCAGGTTCCAGGCCCAGTCCTGAGCTCACCACCCAGAGTCTGTTGAAGACAGGACCTGGGAATCTGCATCTAGCACAGTAATGTTTGAGAGTCACTGACTTAAAATATCCTCACATATATAGGGAGCGTTTTATGTGTGTGAGGTGTAGTGCTGTGGAGAGGGGCAGCCTCCTCAGAAAATGGAGGTTGTGTCAGCTAGGAAGCCGCTCAGGACAATGGTTCCCTCCCGCCTCCCACCGCCCCCCAAGCACCCACTGTGCCCAGGTCAAGGAAGAACCTAGAACTCCCCAACCCCACCCCTGCCCTGCAAGAGCTGTGCATTCCTGACAAGAGGCTGCCCAGGAGGTGAAAGGGAGCAAGGCGGCATGGAGGCTGGGGCCATGTGGATGTAGGGTTCATGGTCTTCCTGCAGTAAGAAGCTGGCTCCACAAGGGTCTGGTGTCTCCCAGGCACCCGGAGCTGGGCTGGACTCCTGGAGGTGGTAACTAAGGCAGAGTCCTTGCTCCCACTACAAGCCTGGAGGCTGGAGGGGAAGGCAGCCAGGTTGACTCAAGGGCCTGGATGGAGGGAAGTACTGGCCAGGCCTGCCCTCCCAGGAAACACCACAGCCACCGCTTAGCAATGCTTCCTGGAAAGGCCCCTGCCCGAGCTTGGCCTGCCTGGGCATGAAGCGTGCCTCTTCCCCAGCTCCAAGCCAGAAGAGGAGCCGGAGCAGGTCCGGGTGATGTGAGATCACCCAGGAGTGGCTGGTTTCTGCCTTGCCCTGCTCTGACCTGGGGGAGGCTGTTTTGTTTCTTCCCCCTCCCTGGAGTGGAATTTCTCTGTTGAAAGTGGGAGTGTGTGCTCTTATGCCTGCAATACCTGGTTCTCAGATGGTGCTTATTAGAGAGACCCCATGGCAAGCACTTGCCAGCCCCAGCAGCTCCGTGTATCCACACTGTGTGTATCCAGAACAAAGCTGGTCACTTCTTTACATAGGATGCAAAAAAGATTGGAGTGTGTCCCCAGCCAGCAGGGGCACGCGGTAGGCACTGAACAGGACTAAGTGCGAACTAGGACCAGAGGCACAAGTCACGGATTGCAGATGTCCAGACCTCAAACACCCGGGGAACTCTAAGGCCAGACTTCTAGGTTAGTTAGTTGAGGCTGTGGGGCTGCGGTGAGTGAGGTTGCATTGCAGTTGCATTGCAGTTCTGGGACTTTTCTAGAAGCTGCGTGGAAGCAAAACAGTGTGCTCTGGTGGGCTCATAGGCTTCAGGCTGAATTCAGTCATCCCCAAATCTAGCCATTCTGAGTGGCTCCCTCAGGGGGAACCCCTGTCTGCAGACCAACCCCAAGGGCCAGACAGAAAGCAAAAGCCTACCAGGCTTCACTCTGAGGATGTCAGGGCCCTTGCAGAGAGGAAACTGGGCTGGAAATTCAAAGAATGTCTCAGAATCGTATTTCTTCTTAGTGAAATTGACAAAAGAATTGAGAAACTCCTTTTCTGCTGACCAGATTTTTAAAAAAATAAAACCTCACATTCTTCAGTTAGAACTGTTCTTGCATGGTGGTCACAGCTGGTGCCTGCTCACTCATAGTTGGGGCAGGGCGGGGGCTTTGGTTGGATAATCAGGTAGAAGATCCCAATTCCCTCTGCCGTCTTCATGCCAACCACACCAGGAACCTGAGCAGGTCTCTTTCTTTTCCAGAAGAGGGGTCGGGGGGAAGAACATATTCAGAGGCATCAGTATGTCTATTTGGCTGGAAAGAATTATAGGCATTTAGGAATTGTCTTTTATATTATGAATACATTTTTTAAAAATATGTAGAAATTGGTGACCATTACAGACTAATCTCTAGAACTAGAAACTCAGTTTTCTCCTCTTTCAACCCAATACATCAGATGTCTAGTGAGTTGTCAGACATCTCTGCAAGGTAGTAAACATTGAAAATAATACAAAGATAAATGAAATAAGTTTTGTGTATGTCAAAATCTAGACCAAACTGCTATTGATCACAAGATGCTTGCTAAGAAATAATTTCTTAAATCTGTCAGCCCTTACATTTTGATTTCACAGCTCTTATAGTCCTTTATTAAAGTACCACTGAGCACCAGTAAAGGAGGACAAAATCACTATTGCCAATCTTATGATCAAACTTAGATAAAACTCATTTTTGTCTGATTTCCCTTTGAGAACTCATAGGTTTGGGCCTCTGACAGCTGCTCTGGGTCCTCCAAAGTCAATACAGGGCAGGAGGGGTGAAATTAGAGATCTGTGGATGAGCTTCTGCATGCTGCTTTTGATGTAAAAGTATTTTCCCAAGTAAGAATATTTGGGCCTGGCATGGTGGCTCACGCCTGCAATTCTAGCACTTTGGGAGGCTGAGGTGGGTGGATCACTTGAGCTCAGGAGTTCGAGGCCAGCCTGGGCAGCATGGTGAAACCCCACCTCTACTAAAAATACAAAAACATTAGCCAGGTGTGGTGGCATGCACCTGGAGTCCCAGCTACTTGAGAGGCTGAGGTGGGAGGATCACCTGCGTCTGGGAGGTCAAGGTTGCAGTGAGCCAAGATTGCACCACTGCACTCCATCCAGGCAAAAGAATGAGACCTTATCTCCAAAAAAAAGAATATTTGAATAATTTCATTTTAATCAGTCTAAGTAGAGAAGTGTTGAGATTTTTGGTGTAATTAATGGTGGACTGGATTTGAGTTAAACAAGCATTGATTAAGTGCTTGCCTATTGTGTGCCTTCAACACATTTACCATCTGTGGGAATAAGGCAAAAATACAAAAAATTAGTTTATGGGGAACATAGGCAAGTTACTCAGTGTTATTCAGATTCAGTCACATGCATATTGAAGAGCCCAAACCAAAGCAAGGGTCAGTGGAGTCAAAAGGTTGGGTACAGGCCAGATGCAGTTGCTCGCGCCTATAATCCCAGCACTTTGGAAGGCCGAGGCGGGCGGATCACCTGAGGTGAGGAGTTCAAGACCAGCCTGGCCAACATGGAGAAACCCTGTCTTTACTAAAAATACAAAAATTAGCTGGGTGTGGTAATCCCAGCTACTATGTGGGGCTGAGGCAGGAGACTGGTTTGAACCCAGTGCAGGAGGCGGAGGTTGCAGTGAGCTGAGATTGCACCACTGCACAGGTGATGGAGCAAGACACCGTCTCCAAAAAAAAAAAAGGTTGGGTCCAGAGAAACCCCTGTCCAGAATCCTAGACCCCAAAATAGATAGGAACCTCTCTCTCCAGCCCCCTGTTATATACACCTAAGAGACCCAGGGAAGTTAAGTCACTTGTGGTGGCAGAGCGGGGACAATATAACTCGGTTTCTTGATTCCCAGGAAAACGCTCTTTCCGCTGCCCCTGGCTTTCTCTGGGTGCACAAGCTGGATAATATTTTGGCAGATGAAAGAATGCAATTTCCAGTAGCATAAAAGGCACTTTTCTTAGAGATAAATGTTATGCCGATGTTACCAAGCAATCACTGGGCTCACTGCCTGATGCACATAGAGGCCAACACCATGGCATTGGCTTTTGAGAGAAGAAAAGCTCTATTGCGAGTCAACTGGCAAGGAGAAAGAAGGAAAAGCTCAAGTCTTTCTCTCTAAAAACACCCGAATTCCTGAAGCCAGTCCCACTGTTGGCTAGCCAAATCCAGACTGTCATTTGCCAGGCTGGGGGTGTCTCTCAGTCCGCCAGAGCACGAAGTGGCCAGAAACAGAAACTGCTGTTTGCTAGGATGGGTTGTTTTTCAGTCCCCCAGAGCACAAAATGGCCAAGGAAAAGGACAGAACCGAAACCAGAGGTGTACTGTGCTTAGTCCAGAGATCCCATTGCTAGATCCAGAGAATTACTCTTTTAGCCCACAGGGTGAAGTCCACTTACCACCCTGAAGAAGCGCTGGACAAAATCTCCAGACGGCCACTTCTGCTCTTTCAGGGTAGGTCTGAGTGACACTCTGGCGGGCTGGACACCAAGCGGGAGGTCCCTGGAAATCACACCCAACGCCTCTCAGGCAATGTGAGTTAGCCCAGGTGAGCTACCACTGTCCACCTCTCTGCCCATAGTGAGCCTTCGAGGAGTTTGGGGTCAGAACCCAAGTCCCAGTCCCATCTGGGTCACTAGAATTTTCTTACCCACATTGTGTGTGTTTGGTTGCTTGAGGGGGCATCAACCCAATGACCACAACCAAGGAGAGTTTAGCAAGGGGAATTTTTTTTTTTTTTTTGAGTCAGAGTCTTGCTCTGTCACCCAGGCTGGAGTGCAGTGGTGTGATTTCAGCTCACTGCAACCTCTGCCACCCGGGTTCAAGCCATTCTCCTGCCTCAGCCTCCAGAGTAGCTGGGATTACAAGCATGTGCCTCCATGCCCAGCTAATTTTTGTATTTTTAGTAGAGACAGGGTTTCACCATGTTGGCCAGGCTGGTCTCGAACTCCTGACCTCAGGGTGATCCACCTGTCTCGGCTTCCCAAAGTACTGGGATTACACACGTGACCCAGCATGCCTAGCCTAACAAGGGGGTTTTATTACTTGTGACAAGTAAGGAGAACACCAGGGATGGTTCCCAAAACTGTCTTGTCAAGCTGGGGGCTGGGGCAGATGCAAAAACATAGGGTAATGAGGTGTGATCTAATTGGATCTTGTAATGCAATGATTCCGGGAGCCCCATCTGACTGCCGTGGGCTGAGCCTAGAGCTCAATCTGATTGGATCCTGGATGCCAGGCAACATCCACTTCTTAATTTTGTCCCCATTCCTCACTCTAAGCACTTAGGTTCCACCTGTGGTTGCCGGCTTGGTTCATCTGGGCATGCTCAGGTTGTGTGACCTTCAACCTGGAGGTCCATGACAACTGAAAAACAGATGACAACTTTGTTACATAAAAGTTGAACCCGCCGGGCGCAGTGGCTCATGCCTGTAATCCCAACACTTTGGGAGGTTGAGGCGGGTGGATCACCCTGAGGTCAGGAGTTCAAGACCAGCCTGGCCAACATGGCGAAACCCCATCTCTGCTAAAAATACAAAAATTAGCCAGATGTGGTGGTGTGTGCCTGTAGTCCCAGCTACTTGGGACGCTGAGACAGGAGAATCAGTTGAACCTGGGAGGTTGCAGTGAGCTAAGATCACACCATTGCACTCCAGCGTGGGTGACAGAGTGAGACTCCATCTCAAAAAAAAAAAAAAAAAGTTGGACCAGATTGGTTTGATGTGGTTACACTGAAGCAGTCCATGTTAAGTGAGCTAATATTTGGACTCAGCCCCTTACAGCACTACAGGGCTGCCAGAAGGCCAAGAGCTGACTTAAAATTTCAAGAGCTGCAGGTGGCCCCAATGAGTGAAATACCTCCTTGTCATAGAGCTTCAGAGTGAAGTAAGAATCTGAAAAACATTTTACTCACTTATAACCAGCCTTTAGGGGAAATAGAGGGGACATCTTTCAAAAATCATTATGAAAACTATGAACTTGCATTTTTTTCCAAAGCAGCAGAAATACTTCATTGACATCTAAATTTATGAATTGTAGGGAACCAATTTCTTTTGCAAATGTTTTATGCCTATTTCCAAACTGTTTCAAAAGCGATAGTTTTTTCTCACTACAAAGTAATATATATGTCCATTATAGAATCCTTAAAAAGAATAAAGAAGAAAATGAAAATAGATTTTAATATATTAAAGGTACTTAATTAATTCTACCAGAGATATTAATAATTAACATTTTTATATATCCTTCCAGTTTTTTTCTCTGCATAATGTATTTTTACCCAATGGGATCACATTGTACATTACTATTTTGAAGGCAGATTTTTTTTCCTCTTAATATACTATGAATCTTTCTTCACAGGAATTCCATTTTTAATAGGTGTGTAGTAATCCACTGTATGATCACATCATCATTTGTTTAATAAATCCCATCTTGTTGACATTGAAGTTGATTCCAGTTTTTAATATTAATTAAAAACAATGTTGCACTCAGTATTCATGAAAATTTCCTTAAGTCAAATGCCTAAAAATGCTGTTGCTGGGCCAAAAGATACATATGTTTTTAATGTTTTGAGATATACAACTAACTTGTTCCCCCCTAAGGCTGTATAAATTTATATCTTCACCAAAAGTATATGAGCATGCTTATCCTCACTGTTCTCAACAATACCAAATATTGTCAAGTAAAATTAACTTTTGACCTCGCTTGTTTGAAATTGGGGGTTGGGGGCAAATCACAAACTTTAAAAAATATATTTACTGATAGCTGTTATTTCTTTGTGTGAGTTGCCTGTTCATCTTTTTTGCCCCTTTTATCACTGGACTATTTGACTTTTTTCTATTTATTTATTAGAGCTCTTTAAAGATACTACCCTTTGTTATATATGTTACAAATATTTTTCTACTTTATCATTTGCATTTTTATGAAGTTTTTTTGACATACAGGTTTTTTATTTTCTATGTGGTCAGAGTATCAATCTTTTCTTTATGTTGCCAAACTTATGTGACAAGCCAACCTATATAGAAAAAGATTGATAGTCTGACCATATAAAAATTTAAAAACCCATATGTCCAAAAACCTTTCCCTACTCCACTCCTCCTAATCGGATAAGTTTATGTATATTTTTCTAGTTCTTACATATTATAATTTTTTACATTTTAGTCTCTGGTATGTCTTTGAAGGTGTGGTTTTAACTTCAGGTTCTTCCCTCAAATGATTAGCTGTCTATCCTAATTTTGTTTATTTGTAATAAATAAAATAATAATTAATAATAATCCATGCTTTCCCCACTGATTTGAAAGGCTGTATTTATCAGATACTAAGTCTTAGAAAATTTGTCTATTGGGGATCTTCTATTTTGTTTCAGTATTTTATTTATTCCCGGGCCAATGATTTCCCCTTATTATTTTACTTTTGCAAATATTCTCACGTTTATTCTTCCAGATTAAGTTTAGAATCATTTTGTCAAATTTGTCAAAATTTTTCTAAATCATATTGAGATTTCTATTAGCATTGTAATAGATGTATAAAGTAAGTTGGGAAGAAGTGACATATTTAAAATACTGAATCTTCCACCGCAGGAAGCAGAGTGTCTCTCCGTGGTTTTCAAAACCCCCTTCAAGTCTCTATATTGTTGTATTGTTTTTTTCTTCACACGGAAGCTACCTACCATTTTTTTGTTAGCTTTATTTCTAGAGTTTTGTGGTTGTATTTTTCTGTTTCAAAGGAGACATTGTCTTCTTTGTAGTTTCCAACTGTTTGTGTCATTAAATATATAAAAATACTTTTAAAGCTTGTATATATATTGGTTTATATTTGTTAACCTTAATGAAGATTTTTATTCATTTTATCCAATCTGTGTTGATTAGAGGCAAAAAAGAAAAGAGCTTAGGACCATAATAGATGGGCATTTTTATTCTTTAAAGTATAGTGTACTTATAAATAGCATCCCCTGCTTCTGTACTGGTAATCCTAATTCTCTTTTCTTGAATGCTAAAGATAAAATCTTGCACCAGTCCTGTGTAGAATGAGTGATAAACCAGCCCTTGCATTCAGGTCTTTTGCTAATGCTCTCAACATTAATGCCACTCAAACTTCAATAAAAGCCTGTCTGATTTTCCTGGTGATAATGGTGAAGCCTGGCCCTGCCATAGCGTGGTATCCAGTGTCCACTTTTTACCTTTGTTCTTGTCTACTTGTCTTACAATAATGCAAACACTGACAACCCAAATTGATCTCTATCACTGTACAATATTTACCCATTTCTGACAATGCAGAAATTATGCACCACAAAGTGGAAACACACAAATATTTCTAGCTTTGGCTTTCAGTGGAAGAACTGATCGTCACTTATGCAGCACAGCGGTTTTGTATATATACTCAGAGAACTTTGACACAATTTGAGGGAAATTAAAACTTTGCAAGGACAAAGCCACTTTCTTTTCCTTTCAAGGGCAAGGCTTTGGCATCCATGTGGAAAAAAATAGTATGGAAAAAATAAGGTAGTCATTAATTTTCATTTTGTTATGAGCATGTATTGGATTAACTCAGTTAAACTAAAAAGGTCACAGCTACTAAACACTTTCTTTTTATTGTTTTTAATTGTACTAATTAGTGATATATATGTATATACATACACACACACACATATATATATACACATACACATATATATATATACACACACACATACATATATATTGCCCTTCTGAGTCTGGGCAGCCCCTGAAAAAAGAGCTTTTGATAGCTGTGAACATCATAGCATCTGACAGTTCAAGGTCTTTGCATGAATTACAATGTCCCTGAACTGCAGGAACTGAGATTGTCATGGTTTAAAAATGGAGAAGCTGAAGTCTGTTTTCTCCACCAGATCAAAGAATCATACTCTTTACTGGGGCCATTCTATGTTTCCATTTTCTGGAACTTATATTTTCAAAACAATTTGTAGGAATATTTGTGTTTCTATTCATGGAATCATTTTTGAACATTGATGTTTGCCACTCCACATTCACGTTAGAGTTCACGCAAATAGCCACTTCAATCATGCAAATAGCCACTTCAACTTCATGAGAGCATGCCTATGTGCACGAGAGCGTTCCTTGAATGAAACGTACTTTATTAGGGTCTTTCTCACCTAAAATCAGCATGCACTCTAGACCACAGCTATTGTCTGTCATGATGTTTTTCAAACTGTGCCTCCTGGAGCCCAGGCAAGGGACAGACATGTTGGGTGTCCCCATAAACCAGAGCTGCTTCACTCTCATCTGTTTTGTATACTGAGGTTCTTTGTAAAAGTTTCTTTGAACGGAAACTCACGCTGCTATAAATAACAACAAAATCAAACAGTTTAAACACCTGGCCTGGCTGTTTTACTGGGCAGACCTTCCGTAATTAACTAGATAATATCAGCTCTTTGGGTGACGGGAGCACCTTCGTAAGTGGCTTGCATCTTTCTCTTTTGTCTGTGTTTTTAGCCAGCTGCTTAGATTCCCCAGCTAATGGTACTGAAATGCAGCCTTGGGGTTCAGCTGTTACTTGTATGGTGTTTGCCATGGCCCAAACCTGTCTCTCAGCTGTACACAGGGAGCTGTTATAAAAATATATATTCTTAGCCCCTCCTGCAGATAAGAATCTTCAGGAATGAGGAATCTGTATTTTTTTTTTTTTTTTTTTTTTTTTTGAGCCTGCTAGGTAAGTAAACCTTTCGTGAATGGTGCTTGGGGCGGGGACTTCACCAAGCTTAGCTAACTAGTTGGCTGACTTGCTGTTAATTTTGTCCTGCCTGCTAATAAGTGTGTGCACCTACAGCAAGGCTCCTCAGATTTTCACGTGCATCCAAATCCAAATTCAGGGTGGGGGGGTGTGTGGGGAATCTTTGAAAATGCAGATTCTGGCTCAGCAGAGTCGGGGCTGGGAGGAGACGCTGAGATGATTCATTTCTAATAAGCTTCCTGGTGATGCCAATACTGCCAGTCCATGGCCCACACTTTGAGTAGCAAGACCCTAGGACAGGGCCTCTCAGCCTCAGCACTCTTGATATTTGGGGCTGGAACATTCTTTGTTGGGAGGGGCTGTCCTGCGCATTGTAGGACATGTAGCAGCATCCCTGGCCATCACCCACTAGATCCCACTTGTGACATTCCCTCCCACTCATGACAACTACAAACATCTCTAGATGTTTTCAAATTTCCCCTGGGAGGCAAATCGCCCTGGTTGAGAACCACTGCCCTAGATGATCCCGATCATCAGCCAAGTTTAAGATCTGCCATTAGTATGATTTGTCTGCACACTTAAATTATTAAAAAATACAGATTCTGGGTTTATCTGGCCTCCCTAGAGTACAAGCCACAATAGGAAAGAGGACTAACCTTTTTTTTTTATTTTATTATTATTATACTTTAAGTTCTAGGGTACATGTGCACAACGTGCAGGTTTGTTACATATGTATACATGTGCCATGTTGGTGTGCTGCACCCATTAACTGGTCATTTAGCATTAGGTATATCTCCTAATGCTATCCCTCCCCCCGCCCCCCACCCCACAACAGTCCCCGGTGTGTGATGTTCCCCTTCATGGACAGAGGACTTACCTTGTTTACCACTGTATCTACAGCACCTAGAGGACTGTTGGGCATACAGTAGGTGCCTAATAAATATTTGAATGAATGCATAAAGAAACTAGCACTGCATAGCACATGAAACTCATTCTTCGAGGCCACCTGTTTCTGTTCTCTATTAAGTAGACAGAAAAAGGTTGCTCTGCCCTGTTTTCTACTAATACTTCCATTGGGCTTTTTCCCCCGTCAATTCCTTGTTAAGGCCCTAAGTAGTCAGGTTCTCTTGGGGCTAGAGGGCCTATTTAAAGTTCTTATCCTACAAATGCCTTCTTCTTGACAAAGTTCTCTCCTCAAGAGATCATCCCACATGCCCTTTGATGACCAAGTCTGGGAAAAGCCCACATCCTTTGTGTTTTCTAACGAAATTACCCCCTACAACTCAAAACCAGCTTCCTGTTCCGAGAAAGGCAAGGATTGTCTGCACTCGCCATCCCCCTTTCTTTCGGCCCCATTCCCCTTTCATCTTTCCCACCACTTACACCCTCTTGCCAGCTGTTGAGGAGCTCTGGGGACTCCTCTGCAAGTCAGAGCGCGGTCAGGGCTCTCCAACCCTTGCACCGGGTGCACCCTGTGCTCCCTCCCAGAGCTGGAAAGCATCCACGCCGGTTCCATCTCATTCCATGGGACCAGCATGTACCCAGTGGCAGGGCTTTCATGTCCTGCTCACCTCACGAGGGCAAGCCTTACAGAATGGTTTGAGCCTAAGTGGAAAAAAATTTGCCCAGCCTCCTGGCCCTGCATGCCTCCAGCAAGGGCAGAGAGACGAACCATCTCTATGCGGGACATGCCCCAGGGCCCCTTCTAGATCCCCATCCCTGTCATGTGGGGTAGGCCCCCTGCTGCCCACCTTGGCTCCCTCCTACGCCCTTCATGAAGGATCCCTCTCCAAGCCCATGCAGCCTTAAATTATTCCAGCTTTGGTCTCTCACAGTGCTTAGCCCCATGCCCTTCCCATCTTTGTGCACGTGGTCCAAGCATTCTGGGCATGATGGGTTAATCCTTCCTGCCAGCTGCGCGTCCTGGCTGAGCTTTGTTTCCAGTACTCTCCGTCCAGCCCAGAGGAAGCGCAGCTCAGCCATGGTGCTCTACTCCCAAGGAAGCCCCAGGATGTCCCTGCCAGGGTCCACCCTCCTACATCAGCATTCCCCGTGCCAGTGGGCCTTGGTGGGGAGATGCACAGATGCTATGAGGTCTGTGCTCAAGCATGCTGGGGAACGCTACTCTGTGAGAAACCTCGGGGTCGGGGGGGAGTTCTTTGCTCTTAGGTTCCTAGGGCCTTGGCTGTGCTAATGCTCACATCAGCTTCCTAGAGGGAACACCAGAATTTGGGTTTTCCCAAATGTGTTTGGCATGGACTAAATGACTCAACAACACCACACTCTACACCTCTCTGTTGTTCCTTGCCTTTAAACATACGAGATGCCAGGTGTGGTGGCTCATGTCTGTAATCCCAGCACTTTGGGAAGCTGAGGCAGGTGGATCACTTGAGGTCAGGAGTTTGAGACCAGCCTGGCCAAGATGGCAAAATCCCATCTCTACTAAAAATACAAAAATTAGCTGAGCATGGTGGTGAATGCCTGTAATCCCAGCTACTCCAGAGGCTGAGCCAGGAGAATCACTTGAACCCGGGAGGTGGAGGTTTCAGTCAGCCGAGATCGCGCCACTGCACCCAAGGCTGGGTGACAGAGTGAGACTCCGTCTCAAATAAATAAACAAAATTAAATAAACATTAGAGCACCTGTGTCATTGCTGAATACTTACCTCCAGCCTAGGCCCTTCCTCTGAGGTCCAATTCTGCATGTGCCCCTCCCAGATGGTAGTTGCTCATGGTCAATACCACACCCATGACCTCCTCCCACTCCCCTCACCCAGCACCACAGAAACTCCCCTGGACTGCCCCGGGCTCCCTGCCTGAGCCAGAATCCAAGACTCACCCTGGTCACCTGCCTGGCTCTCATTCATTACGTCCATTCATCATTGGTTTCCCCATTTTAAAGTTTCTGGAATGTATCTACTTCTCTCCATCACCATGGCCACCACCCTATTTCAAGCTATCATCGTCTCAAGCTTGTATTCCAAATCCCTCCTAACTGGGCATAGATCCATTCTTTCTTCCCTAGCCGATTTGTGTTTGATACTGCAATCGATGTGATATGACTTAATTGCCTACCTGATCACTTTACCACACAATACAGAACCCTTCTTGGCCTCTGTATTATTCAGTGCTCTCTAGAGAAATATCTGGAGAAACAGAATATATGTATGGGGGGCAGGGAAGAGGCGGGTTTATTTTAGGAATTGGCTTGTTCCGATTATGGGGTTGGCAAGTCTGGAATCTGCAGGGCAGGCCAGCAGGCTGGAAAGTCAGGTGAGTTGGTGTTGCCATCTTGAGCCTGAATCCTGCAGGGCAGCAGGCTGGAAGCAGGCGGGGTTTCTACCGTGCAGTCTTGAGAATTTCTTCTACCTTGGGGGAGCTCAGTATTTGCTCTGAAGATCAGCGCCTGATTGGAGGAGGCCCACCCTCATTAGGGAGAGTAATCTGCTTTACATCAAAGTCTGCTGATTTAAATGTTAATCTCATCTAAAAAGTATCTTCATGGCAACATTTAGACTGGTGGTTGACCGAACAACTGGCACGTGGCTGAGCCAAGTTGACACATAAAATTAACAGTCACAGCTTCCTTTTGCACCCAGAATGAAGGCCAACATCCCAGATGTGGCTACAGGGCTCTGTGTGGCCTAGCCCCTGCCTTCCTCCTCTCTCAGATCTCCCGCTTACACTGTGCTCTGGTCACACAGCCCTGCCTCCATGTCCTCAATATAACATCTCCCTCCTGTCCTGGGACCAGGACACAAGCTGCCCCCTGTGCCCGAAGTGCCTGGTTCCCTGCTCCCAGCGAGTGTGCACACCCCCACACACATTGTCTAGGGAAAGCCTACTCTATCAGCCTCCAGATCCTGGCTCAAATGCTGCTGCTTCTGGGAAGAGTTCCTGCCGCAGGTGGATTCTCCTGCTCTCTAACTAAAACATACACAGTGTGCAGCAATGCATTTTGTTGTGTGATAATTTAATTAATATATGCCCTCCAACAGACTGTAAATTCCTTGAAGGCAAGCACCAGCTCCCTTTTGCCCACCAGAGAACCCTCAACGCTCATAGGTGTTGAGTGAATGATTAGGAAAAGGCAAACTGGGCTGGAACACCATGTTTCTTTCATTCCTTGCAGGACTTACTACTCGGCTGCCTGCGGCCCGCCCTGGCCCTGGCCTCCCCGACCCTGCCATGTTCCTCGCTCTCTTGCTTCTGACTCGGCAGGCCTTCTGTGCTCCTCCTGTGATGGGTAGGGGACTAAGCAGAGGAGATGCTCCTTTTGCTGCCTGCATGTGGCTCGGGTTTGAAACTGCCCAAATGAGCCCTTCCTCAGGCATCCATTTCCGTCCTTGAAGAAAAATGTTTAAGACAAACGGACATACTAAGGATTTTAACTGGAAGAGGAGGACTGGGGGCCCTGCCTTTTCTTGAGTCTTCCTGTGCATATCTGTATATAAGAATTCATAAAGGAAAAGCTGCTACCATGCAATATATTACTAAGAAAATTTCACATTTTAATTCTCCAGTGGAAACCGAACCAATGTATATAGACAGACCAGAATTTGCTCTACTTTTTTCCCAAACAGTTAAAATAAAAGGAGTTGACTTGTCTAACATTTAATCATTGTTAATATTTTCCTGTGAGCTTGGAAGTTTACAGACTGTAAGCCCAGAGATTATATTCAATGGCTCTTAAAGTAACCATCTTCTTTCATGATAGGTCAGCCATTCCAAGGTTGGGTAGTTTATGTCCTGAATGTTACAGAGCACGACTAAAATGAGCATTATGAAAATTTAAGATGTGTTAGATCCACCAGCTGTGTGTTGGTAGCATCCAACAACTGTACTCCAGCAAATTCAATAGATATAGTCACAGAGACTTGAGTCTAAAGCAAAGCACATTTGCCCTGTGACTTACATCCTAATGCAGAGAGATGCTTCATCTTCATTCTGACTGACTCCTCTTAGCAGAGCTTCCTACCACTCTGGCAGGCATTCTGTCAGCTGGTTAATGGTCTATGAAACTGAAATCCACCAGGCTATGCCACTGTTCCGAATCCTTCAGTAAGGAAAGAATTTTTTTTTAACTTTTATTTTGGGTTCAGGGGTACATGTGCAGGTTTCTTATACAGGTAAACTGCGTGTCATGGAGGTTTAGTGTACAGACTATTTCATCACCCAGGTACTACCCCACAGGTATTTTTTATGATCTTCTCCCCCATCCCACCCTCCACCCTCAAGTAGGCCCCAGTGTGTGGTGTTCCCCTCTTTGTGTCTGTGTGTTCTCATCATTTAGCTCCCACTTGTAAGTGAAAACATGTAGTACTTGGCCTTCTGTTCCCACATTAGATTGCTTAGGGTAATGACCTCCAGCTCTATCCATGTTGCTACAGTGAACATGATTTCATCTTTTTTAAGGCTGCATAGTATTCCATGGTGTATATGTACCACATTTTCTTTATCCACTCTACCACTGATGAACATTGAGATTAATTCCATGCCTTTGCTATTGTGAATAGTGCTACAGTGAACATACATGTGCATGTGTCCTTATGGTAGAATGATTTATATTTCTTTGGGTATATACCCAAAAATGGGATTGCTGGGCTGAATGGTAATTCTATTTTAAGTTCTTTGAGGAATCACCATGCTGCTTTCCACAGTGGCTGAACTAATTTACACTCCCACCAACAGTGTATAAGCAGTCCCTTCATTCCCTTTTCTTGGCAACCTCTCCAGCCTCTGTTTTTGTTTGTTTGTTTTGTTTTGTTTTTGAGACAGAGTTTCGCTCTTGTTGCCTAGGCTGGAGCTCAATGGCATGATCTAGGCTCACTGCAACCTCCACCTCCCGGTTCAAGTGATTCTCATGCTTCAGCCTCCCAAGTAGCTGGGATTACAGGCACCTGGCACCACACCTGGCTAATTTTTGTATTTTTAGTAGAGATGGGGTTTTACCACGTTGGCCAGGATGGTCTCAAACTCCTGAACCTCAGCTGATCTGCCTGCCTTGGCCTCCCAAAGTGCTGGGATTACAGGCGTGAGCCACAGCAGCCAGCCTGCATCTGTTATTTTTTTACTTTTTAATAATAGCCATTCTGCTGGTGTGAGATGGTATCTCATTGTGGTTTTCATTTGCATTTCTCTAATGATTAATGCTGTTGAGCTTTTTTTTCATATGCTTGTTAACCACATGTATATCTTCTTTTGAAAAGTGTCTGTTCATGTCCTTTGCCCACTTTTTAATGGGGTTGTTTTTTTTTTTCTTGTAAATTCATTTAAGCTCCTTACAGATTATGGATATTACAACTTTGTCAGATGCCCAGTTTGCACATATTTTCTCCAGTTCTGTAGGTTGTCTGTTTAGTCTGTTGATAGTTTCTTTTCAGTAAAACAACTCTTAGTTTAATTAGGTCTCATTCGTCAATTTCTGTTTTTGTTGCAATTGCTATTGGTGTCTTCATCATAAATCTTTGCCAGGTCCTATGTCCAGAATGACATTTCCTAAGTTATCTCCCAGAGTTTTTATAGTTTTAGGTTTTACATTTAAGTCTTTAATCCATCTTAAGTTGATTTCATATGTGGTGTAAGGAAGGGGCCCAGTTTCAATCTTCTGTCTATGACTAGCCAGTTAGTCCAGCACCATTTATTGAATAGGGAATCCTTTCCCCCATTGTTTTTGTCAGGTTTGTCAATGATCAGATGGTTGTAGGTGTGTACCATTATTTCTGGGATCTCTATTCTGTTCCATTGGTCTATGTGTGATATGGTTAGGTTTTGTGGCCCCACCCAAATCTCATCTTGAATTGTAATCCCCATAATCCCCATGTGTCAAGGGCAGGACCAGGTGGAGGTGATTGAATCATGGGGGTGGTTTCCCCTATGCTGTTCTCGTGATAGTGGGTGAGTCTCATGAGATCTGATGGTTTTATAAGTGGCTGGCATTTCCTCTGCTTGCACTCACTGTGTCCTGCTGCCCTGTGAAGAAGGTGCCTGCTTCTCTTTGCCTTCCACCATGATTGTAAATTTCCTGAGGCTTTTCCAGTCACGTGGAACTGTGAGTCAATTAAACCTCTTTCCTTTATAAATTACCTAGTCTTGGTTATTTCTTCCTAGCAGTGTGAGAATGGACTAATACAATGGGTCTGTTTTTATACCAGTACCATGTTGTTTTGGATACAATAGCCTTGTAGTATAGTTTGAAGTCAGGTAATGTGATGCTTCCAGCTTTGTTCTTTTTGCTTAGAATTGCCTTGGCTATTCTGGCTCTTTTTTAGTTCTATATGAATTTTAAAATAGTTTTTTTGAATTTTGTGAAGAATGTCATTGGTACTTTGATAGAAATAGTGTTGAATCTGTAAATTGCTTTTGGCACTATGGCCATTTTAATGATATTGATTCTGTTTTTTTTTTTTTTTTTTTGGATGGAGTCTCACTCTGTCGCCCAGGCTGGAGTGCAGTGGCGCGATCTCGGCTCACTGCAAGCTCTGCCTCCCGGGTTCATGCCATTCTCCTGCCTCAGCCTCCGAAGCAGCTGGGACTACAGGTGCCTGCCACCACGCCCAGCTAATTTTTTGTATTTTTAGTAGACAAGGGGTTTCACCATGTTAGCCAGGATGGTCTCAATCTCCTGACCTCGTGATCCGCCCACCTCAGCCTCCCAAAGTGCTGGGATTACAGGCATGAGCCACCATGCCCAGCCAATATTTATTCTTTCTACCCATAAACATGGAATGTTTTTCCATTTGTATGTGTCATCACTGATTTCTGGCAGTGTTTTGTAACTCTTATCATAGAAATCTTTCACCTCCCTGGTTTAGCTGTATGCCTAGGTTTTTAATTATTTTTGTGGCAACTGTGAATGGGATTGTGTTCCTGATTTGGCTCTTGGTTTGGATGTTGTTGGTGTATAGGAATGCTACTGATTTCCATACATTAATTTTATATCCTGAAACTTTGCTGAAGTTGTTTATCAGATCAAGGAGCTTTTGGGCAGAGACTCTGGGGTTTTCCAGATATAGAATTATGTCATCTGCAAACAGGGAGAGTTTGACTTCCTCCTCTCTTCTTATCTGAATGCCTTTTATTTCTTCCTCCTGACTGCTCTGGACAGGACTTCCAGTACTATGTTGAATAGGAGTGGTAAGAGAGGGCATCCTTGTCTTGTGCCAGCTTTCAAGGTGAATGCTTCTAGCTTTTGCCCATTCAGTATGATGTCAGCTGTGGGTTTGTCATAGATGGCTCTTGTTATTTTGAAGTATATTCCTTCAATGCCTAGTTTATTGAGGGTTTTTAACATGAAGAGATGTTGAATTTTATTCACATCTCTTTTATTTCTGCACCTATTGAGATAATTATGTGGTTTTGAGAAATTTTTTAGTTCTGTTTATGTGATTAATCACATTTACTGATCTGTGTATGTTGAACCAGCCTTGCATCCCAAGGATAAAGTCTACTTGATCTTGGTGGATTAACTTTTTGATATGCTGCTAGATTCAGTTTATTAGTATTTTCTTGAGGATTTTTGCTTCTATATTCATTTGGGATATTGGCCTGGGGTTTTCTTTTTTTGTTGCATCTCTGCCTGGTTTTGTATCAGGATGATGCTGGCCTCAGAATGAGTTGGGGAAGAGTCCCTCCTCATTTTTTTTGGAACAGTTTCAGTAGGAATGGTACCAGCTCTTTATATATCTGGTAGAATTCGGCTGTGAATCCATCTGGTCCTGGGCTTTTCTTGGTTAGTAAGCTTTTTATTACTGCTTAAATTTTGGAACTCATTACTAATCTGTTCAGGGATTCAGTTTCTTCCTGGTTCAGTCTTTGGAGATTGTATGTGTCCAGGAATTTATCCATTTCTTCTAGATTTTCTAGTTTGTCTGCATAGAGATGTTCATAGTACTGTCTGGGTTTTTTGTGTTTTGTGTGTGTGTGTGTGTGGTTTTTTTTTGTATTTCTCTGGGGGTAAGTGGTAATGCCCCCTTTGCCATTTCTAATTGTGTTAATTTGGATTTCCCTCCTTTTTTTATTAGTCTAGCTAGCAGTCTATCTTATTAATTTTTTCAAAGAACCAACTCCTGGATTTGTTGATGTTTTATATGTTTTTTGTTTGTTTCTTAATTCCCTTCAGTTCAGCACTGATTCTGGTTATTTCTGTCATCTAGTAGCTTTAGGATTGGTTTTCCCTTGCTTCTCTAATTCCTCTAGTTATGATGTTAGGTTGTTAATTTGAGATCCTTCTTACTTTTTCATGTGGCCATTTAGTGCTATAAACTTCCATCTGAACACTACCTTAGCTGTGTCCCAGAGATTCTGGTATGTTGTATCTTTGTTCTCATTAGTTGCAAAGAACTTCTTGATTTCTGCCTTGATTTCGTTATTTACCCCAAAGTCATTCAGGAACAGGTTGTTTAATTTTCAATGTAATCGTATCGTTTTGAGCAATTTTTTTAGTATGGATTTTTTATTTTTCTTGTGCTATGGCTTGAAAGTGTACTTGGTATGTTTTTTTTTTTTAATTTGCTGAGGATTGTTTTATGTCTGATTGTGTGGTCAATTTAAGAGTACGTGCTATGTGGCAATCAGAAGAATGTATATTCTCTTGTTTTGGGGTAGAGAGTTCTGTAGATGTTTGTGCTAGGTCCATTTGGTCCAGTATTGAATTCAGGTCCTGAATATCTTTGTTAATTTTCTGCCTCAATGATCTAATACTGTCAGTGGGGTGTTGAGATCTCTCACTATTATTGTGTGGGAGTCCAAGTCTCTTTGTGGGTCTCTAACAGCTTGCTTTATTAATCTAGGTGCTCCTGTGTTAGTGCATATATATTTAGGATAGTTAGGTCTTCTTATTGAATTGAATGCTTTGCCATTATGTAATGCCCTTCTTTGTCTTTTTTGATCTCTGTTGGTTTAAAGTCTGTTTTGTCTGAAATTAGGATAGCAAACCCTGCTTTTATTCTGTTTTCCATTTGCTTGGTAGATTTTTCTCCATCACTTCATTTTGAGCCTATGGGTGTCACTGCATGCGAGATGGGTCCCTTGAAGACAGCATACCATTGGGTCATTGGGTCTTGCTTCTTTATCCAGGTTGCCACTCTGTGACTTTTTTTTTTTTCTTTTTAAACAGGGTCTTGCACTGTCACCCAGGCTGGAGTGCAGTGGCACAGTCTCAGTTCAGTGCAACCTCTGGCTCCCAGGTTCAAGTGATTCACCCACCTCAGCCTCCTGAGTAGCTGGAACTACAGGCACACGCCACCATGCCTGGCTAATTTTTTGTATTTTTAGTAGATTTGGGCTTTCTCCATGTTGGCCAGGCTGGTCTCAAACTCCTGGCCTCAAGTGATCTGCCCACCTGGGCCTCCCAAAGTGCTGGGATTACAGGTGTGAGCCACCATGCCCAGCCCATCCTGTGCCTTTTAATTGGGGCATTTCCTATTTACATTCAAAGTTAGTATTGATATGTGCGGATTTGATCTTGTCATCACATTGTTAGCTGGTTATTATGCAGGTTTGTTTGTGTGGTTGCTTTATAGAGTCACTGGTCTGTGTACTTGAGTGTGTTTTTGTAGTGGCTGGTAATGGTCCTTCCTTTCCATATTTAGTGCTCTTTTCAGGACCTCTTTTAAGGTAGGTCTGGTGGCAAGGAATTCCTCAACATTTGCTTTGAAAAAGATCTTACTTATCCCTCATTTATGAAGCTTAGTTTGGCTGGATATGAAATTCTTGGTTGGAAATTCTTTTCTTTAAGAATGCTGAATATAGCCTGATCTCTTCTGGCTTTTAGGGTTTCTGCTGAAAGATCTGCTGTTAGCCTGATAGGGCTCCCTTTGTAAGTGAACTGCCTCTTCTCTCTACATTTCTTTAACATTGTTTCTCTCATTTTCATCTTGGAGAATCTGATGATTATGTGTCTTGGGGATATTCTTCTTGTGTATTATTTTGCAGGAGTTCTCTTCATTTCCCGAATTTGAATGTCAGCCTCTCTAGCAAGGTTGAGGAAGTTTTCATGTGTAATATCCTGAAATAGTTTTCCAAGTTGCTTACTTTTTCCCTGTCTCTTTCAGGAACACCAATGAGTCGCTGATTTGGTCTCTTTACATAAGTCCATATTTCTCAGAGGTTTTATTCATTCTTTTTACTTTATTTTTGTCTAACTGAGTTATTTCAGAGCCAGTCTTTAAGCTGTGAGATTCCTTCTTCTGCTTGGTATGTTCTGCTGTTAATACTTGTGATTTCATTATGAAATTCTTATAGTACGTTTTTCATCTTTTTCAGATCAGTTTGGTCTTTTTTTATAATGACTGTTTCATCTGTCAGCTTCTGTATCATTTTATTGCCATTCTTAGATCCCTTGGATTGGGTTTCAACTTTCTCCTAAATCTCAATCATCTTTTTTGCTATCCATACTCTGAGTTCTATTTCTGTCTTTCAGCCATTTCAGCCTGGTTAAGAACCCTTGCTGGGGAACTAGTGCAATTGTTTGGAAAGAAGACACTCTGGCTATTTGAGTTGCCAGAGTTCTTGGGCTGGCTCTTTCTCATCTGTGTGGGCTGGTGGTCCTTTAACTGTGATGTAAGTTGAGTACAGTCAGTAGACTTTTCTGGATGTTTTCAGAGGACCAAGGCTTTTTGCAAGGTCTTTATTTATACTTAATTATTGTCCTTGGTTTCGCATGGGGAGTATATTAGCAAAGGTGTTTTTTTTTGTTGGTTCGTTTGTTTTGTTGTTATTGTTCTGTTTTTTTTTGTTTTGTTTTTGGTGTTGAAGTTTTGGGCTTTGATACAGTAGATGGCACTTAAGCATAAGGGCCAGCAGGTAGGCTCTTCCTCAGCCATGCAGCTCCTTGGCGTTTCCACACATTTTCAGCTGTGTGCCCTCTCAGTGTTCTGAGGTGTAGGCTCCTCTCCCACTTAGGTGCTGGCTGCAGATCTCAGCTTGGCACTCCCAGGATGCCCACTGCAGCTCTGGGGTAAGCTCAGGCTTTATATTATGTCCTCAGCTTGGAGGTAGCAGAGGAAGGGCCCTTAGCAGTGGTTGTAGCAGAGGGCCTTTCACTTCTGTTGTGGGGCTCCACCCACCAAGAGATGCAGAGCCACGATCAATCATTGCGATTGGCCTGGGATGGGGCAGCTGTGCTGTGGACCTAAGTGGAGGGGACCCTTTCCAGTGATGAGCAGAGTGGGTGGGTGGGTCCCAGGGGAGACAGCCTGGCCTCTTCTCCTTAGGGCAACTGCAGCTTGCTGGCAGTATGGTTGAAGCACTCAGGGTCTTTGTTCCTTTCCCAGTCCAAAGGCAGCAAGGCAGCACCCTTGCAATGGCAGTGGCCGAGGAGATCTCAGTTGCCTCTAGGAGCTGTACCTCAGAGAACTGCTGAGCTACTGGTCTGGATGGGAGTGAACACTGGGGCAGGGAGGCTGCACTGCTGGCCTGAGCCAGGGACTCTACTTGTTGAAGAGTGGGGCATGGGGGCTCACAGGGAAGAGACGGGACTCCTCTCTGGTGGCTGTGGTGTGCTGGAGGTGCCAGCATAGTGACTAGGCCCTTTGTCCCTTCCCCAGCCCAAGGGCAGTTAGGGCACTACCACTACAGCTGCAATGGTAGGAAAGAATCTTAATCTACATCTTTTATAATTTGGGATTTTTCCTTTTGCATTGTAAGAAAGCAGAGTCCAGTTACTTTATATGGTAACACATAGATATTTGATCCCTGAATTTGGGGCAGAAATAAATCCGATGGGAGACAAATGGATCTATCAGGATGGAAGTGCTCTGCTATTCCTTCAGGAAGAAAAGATGACTTACTTGAAGTCACAGGCAGAAGTTAAACAGCTGATAGAAGGCCTCCAGCAAGTCCAGGAATTCTGTGTGAAACAATTTAGTCAACAGGCAGCTTCCCATCCTTGAGCCCACATGCCGCACAGCCCCAATTTCTTCATCCCCAGCTCCCCTAATTTTTGCCCACAGGCTGGTTGCAAGGGTAACACTAGATGTAAGTGCTGTTATTATTTCTGTCTCCATGCCAGCAACGTCCACCAATTGGTTGGGGGACTATATGAAGGAAGAGACCATTTTACATACTCTTTCAAAATGCTTGTGTATAAAAATCTTGAAAAATACTGACTTGGGATGGGCACAGTGGCTCATGGCTATAATCCCAGCACTATGGGAGGCCGAGGTGGGTGGATCACCTAAGGTCAGGAGTTCGAGACCAGCCTGGCCAACATGGCAAAACCCCGTCTCTACTAAAAATACAAAAAAATTAGCTGGGTGTGGTGGCAGGAGCTTGTAGTCCCAGCTACTCGGGAGGCTGAGGCAGGAGAATTGCTTGAACCCAGGAGGCAGAGGTTGCAGTGAGCCGAGATCGCGCCATTGCACTCCAGCCTAGGTGACAAGAGCAAAACTCCATCTCAAAAAAAAAATAAATAAATATACTGACTCATATACACTTGCCTAACTGCTAGAGGTTTTCCCCCCAAAATTCTAGTGTTTGACCCACTAGCTATTGCAAATGCCTATTATTCCTTTTTCAATTGCTGTATTTAAGCCACAAAGAGCAGCCCAAAGAGGCAGAGGCACAATTGTTACCAACAACCAAAGGAAACCAAAAATACAAAAAAAAAAAAACAACAAACCCAAAACCAGAAAAATTGAGTAGAGCAGGAACCCTCCCTCTGCTTCTCTCTTTGTGCCACATGACACAGGCCACAGGTGTTTGTGATCTCCAGATGAGAGAAGGACTTCATGATTGGCCACTGGCCTCAGGCTAGAACACTGAAGAAAAAGTTTCTTTGTGCTAAGGTTGGTATGTGAAGCCCTGGGTTTCAAGCCCCCTTGTTCCCATCTGCCCTGGATGCAAGTGTGCCTGAAAGCCATGGGCCTAGGCAGCTGTTGGATGCATTGTGTGGAAGAAAGAACAGCGGGGCTCCCTGAGGTACACAGCTGGCCTTCTCAGCCGGCCCTTTTTGGGGGTGCCACCTGGCCATGCGAGGTTGGCTCTGGATCAGCAGCAGCTTGTGGATAAGTTTTGAAAGAGTCAGATCCACAGAGCACCTTGGAAAGGTGTCCTCTGCAAGTGAGGGGCTATAGGCACAAGAGTGGCCTGCCTGGTGGACAGCGTTGCAGCACTTGAGGGCCTGTGGCTGTGATTCCCAGGCAGGGTGGAGGTGCGGGAGCATGGCAGTCCTCCATCTTGGGCATCTCCTATGTGCTAGACTCTCTGCTGGACGATGGGGACTTGAAAGTGGATAGGCCGTGGTCACTGCCCTGGAGCAGCAGGAAGATCTGGAAACAAATCCTCCTGACATCATCGGTATTGGGTCTTCCCTCTGGCCTGTAAACACCACCAGCAGAGAAGAAGTCTGAGTTCCTGCTGTGTCCCCAGCTCAGAGCCCAGGGCTGGCCCCCAGTAGAAGCACAATACAGATCTAGTGGCTGGATAAATAAACAAGGCAGGCGCAGTGAGAGCCCAAAGGAAGAAACAAGTAACTCTGCTTGCAAAGTGTTTTCACTAGAGAAGCTGGAACTGGCCCTCAAAGGATAGGATTATCTGCGCAGACAGCAGGAGAGGGAATCCCGAGCAGAGAAAATATCACGTGCAAATGCCTGGAAGTAGAAAACAGCCTTGCCCGCTCAGGGAAACCCAAGGAGGCCACCGTGTTTTGAGCATAGGCTCCATGGAAGATCGTGCAAGGAGAGAGAAGGTTCATGGATTGTGTGCTGCATGGGAGGGCCTGAGTTTCTTGATGGGACTTGCATTTAGAAAGCTGACTCTTTAAGGGCAAGGAGAACAGATCAGATCAGAATGGGTGGCAAGACGGGCTCAAGACTTGCTGTGCTCATCAGACAGCCCAGCAGAGCCCTCCCAGGACCCCAGCGGCCCTCTGCAACCCCTGGTGCAGCACTGGCTTATAGTAAATCCTTCATAAATATTGGTTGACTTTTTTCGTGGCATCGCTGGTCTTCTGATCCTTCCATTTCTTTTACATAAAGAGCTCTCCAAATATTTAGTCAAAGAGTTTTGGGTTTGGGTTTAATTCTTAAGCTTCAGTTTACTATGTCTTTTGAATTCTAGCTTTCAGCATTTCACCTCTTTGTAACAGAGGTTCAATCTTTTAAAAAATGCACTTTGGAACTAAAGATCAATGGAGTTTATCTTCAGGAGTGTCAGCAAATACTCACTTTATCAAGTCATTGCTACTCAGAACTAGGCTATTTAAATAGTTGTAGTGTTGATACGTTTGTCATTCCTGCATTTTAAAATATTCACCTTCACAATTCAGTTTCTAAACTTTTCTACTGAAATTAACACAAATGTTTGATTGAGTTCGTATTTTATAAAAAGATATCAGGTCTAGTTTTTCTACCCATGTTTGCAGGAGTAAATAGAGGCAATAGATTTCACAGCTGACATTAGGATTATTATTAATCTAGGCCTCAGTGGCACCCAGCTGGCACCCATAGAGACCTGACCTTATCTTTGATGGATTCAAAGCCAGTGATTTCTATCCAGTGCTCAGGGGAAGCACACAGCCGTGCCATCTCTTTGTTCTCTCCTTATTGCAGAATCAGTTGCAAGGTCTCCCTCTTCTTAAGGCCCCTGCTTTTGGAGCTCAGCACCTCTCCAGATGCCTGTGACGTTAGTGCCATTTGATGGGGCAGCCACCTGGGGTGCCAGGCAGATGTGGCACCTGCCAAAAGAGGGTATCCGGCTTGGCAGGGCAAGGCCACCCAGAGTCCTTGGACTGGCTCCACAGCTGTTCAGTTATTCTAAGCAGAAGGTTTGGGCCTCAGGAAGAGAGAAGTAGGAGACCTGCTTCTTCCTCCTGCCATTGCCCCGCCCTGCCCTCCACACTGCCTGCTCTCCCTCGAACCTGGAACTTTAATTTTCCATGAATAATTCATGGCCAGTAGCAGTTCAAAGCACTCTCCTTAACTCTGGGATTGTACTTCCACAAACACCAAAGCCTTAGGCTAAAGGGCTATAGCAGATTTCCAGACCTCTGACAGCCATTTAAAGAAGACCAAGTCTGGGCACAGTGGCTCATGCCTGTAACCACTTTGGGAGACCAAGGTGGGAGGATCACTAGCTTGAGGCCAGTTGCTTGAGACCAGCCTGAGCAACATAGTGAGACCTTGTCTCTATAAAAAATTTAAAATTAGGCTGGGTACTGTGACTCATGCCTGTGATCCCAGCACTTTAGGAGGCCAAGGCAGGCGGGCCACCTGAGGTCAGGAGTTTGAGACCAGCCTGGCCAACATATAGTGAAACCCTGTCTCTACTAAAAAAAATACAAAAATTAGCTGGGCGTGGTGGTGCACACCTGTAGTCCCAGCTACTTGGGAAGCTGAGGCAGGAGAATGGCTTGAATCTGGGGAGGCAGAGGTTGCAGTGAGCCAAGATCACGCCACTGCACTCCAGCCTGGGTGACAGAGCAAGACTCCGTCTCTCAAATAAATAAATATATAAATAAATAAATAATTTTAAAAATTTAAAAATTAGCCAGGCATGGTGGTGAATACCTGTAGTCCCAGCAGCTTGGGAGGCTGAGGTGGGAGGATCACCTGAGCCTGGGAGGTCAAGGCTACAGTGAGCTGTGATAGCACCACTGCACTCCAGCCAGGGTGACAGAGTGAGACTATTTCTAAAAATTAAAAAATATACATTTTTTAAAGAAGACTGCAGGGAGGGGCATTCCTTTTCGAGCCCCTGAATCATGACATGCAAATCGTGGGTACTGTCAGTGAGTGACAGCAGCCCTGCTTGGGGGCAGAATGGCACAGCTCTCCAGATACCCTGAGCTGTTCTAAATCACCAAGTGCTCTGCGTGAAAACGCTTGGGTGTGGGTGTGTTCTGTGATGTGGCCCCTCACCTGGCTAAGCTGCATGCTCTAAGCGTAGCTCTTTATCATGCAAGTGAGTGTATTTGAGTACATAATAAAGAGGCACATAGGAATGTGTGGACTGGGGAGTATTTACTGGCACCCCACAGTGGGGTTCTCAAACCTGAAAGTTTCAATCACTGGGGAATCTCGGTGAAACGCAGATTCCCATTCCATAGTTGGGACAAGCCAAGAATCTGCTTATGTGCTAGGCTGTCAGATGATATGGATGCTGGTGGACCACTCTTGGAGCAGGCCTTCTCATCTTTGGCTGCAGATTCCCATCTGTATTAGTCTATTTTCACATTGCTATAAAGAACTACCTGAGGCTGGGTAATTTATAAAGAAAAGAGGTTTTATTGGCTCATGGTTCCACAGGCTGTATAGGAAGCATGGCTGAGGAGGCCTCAGGAAACTTACAATCATGGAGGAACGAAAAGAGAAAGGAAGGAAAAGAGGAAGGTCTTAAATGGCCAGAGCAGGAGGAAGAGGGTGCAAGGGGAGGTGCTACACCTTTTAAACAATGAGATCTCATGATAACTCACTATCAGAAGAACAGCAAGGGAGAAATCCACCCCCATGATCCAGTAACCTCCCACCAGGCCCCTCCTCTGACATTGGGGATTACAATTCAACATAAGATCTGGGCAGGGATACAAAACCAAACTATATCAACATCTCGGAGGAGTTTTTAGACATCTCAATGCTTGATATGGTTTGGCTGTGTCCCCATCCAAATCTCATCTTGAATTGTGGTTCCCATAATCCCCATGTGTCATGGGAGGGACCCAGTGGGAGGTAATTGAATCATGGGGGTGGTTACCTCCATGCTATTCTCATGATAGTGAGTGAGTTCTCATGAGATATTTGCTTGGCACTTCTCCTTCCTGCTGCCATGTGAAGAAGGATGTGTTTGCTTCCCCTTCTGCCATGATTGTGAGTTTCCTGAGGCCTCCCCAGCCCTTCAGAACTGTGAGTCAATTAAACCTCTTTCCTTTATAAATTACCCACTCTCAGATATGTCCTTATAGTAGCATGAAAATGGACTAATACAGTATATTGATATTGGGTAGTGGGGCACTGCCGTAAAGATACCTGAAAATGTGGAAGCGACTTTGGAAGTGGGTAACAGGGAGAAGTTGGAACAGTTTGGAAGGCTCAGAAGAAGATAGGAAGATGTGGGAAAGTTTGGAACTTCCTAGAGACTTGTTGAATGGCTTTGACCAAAATGCTGATAGTGATGTGTACAATGAAGTCCAGGCTGAGGTGGTCTCAGACGGAGATGAGAAACTTCTTGGAAACAGGAATAAAGGTGACTCTTGTTATGATATAGCAAAGAGACTGGTGGCATTTTGCCCTGCCCTAGAGATTTGTGGAACTTGAGAGAGATGATTTACGGTACTGGTGGAAGAAATTTCTAAGCAGCAAAGCATTTGAGAGGTGACAGAGCATAAACGTTTGGAAAATTTGTAGCCGGAATATGCAGCAGAAAAGAAAAACCCATTTTCTGGGGAGAAATTCAAGCTGACGGCAGAAATTTACATAAGAAACAAGGAGCTGAATGTTAATCACCAAGACAATGGGGAAAATGTCTCCAAAGCATGTCAGAGACCTTCATGGCAGCCCCTCCCATCACAGGCCCAGAGGTCTAGGAGGAAAAAATGGTTTCCTGGGTCAGGTCCAGGGCCCCCCTGCTGTGTGCAGCCTATGGACTCTAACCCAGCCACTCCAGCCATGGTTAAAAGGGGCCAAGGTTCAGCTCAGGCCGTGGCTTCAGAGGGTGCAAGCCCCAAGCCTTGGTAGCTTCCATGTGGTGTTGGTCCTGTAGGTGCACAGAAGACAATAATTGAGGTTTGGGAATCTCCACCTAGATTTCAGAGGATGTATGGAAATGCCTGGATGTCTAGGCAGAAGTTTTCTGCAGGGGTGGAACCCTCATGGAGTACCTCTGTTAGGGCAGTGCAGAAGGGAAATGTGGGGTCAGAGCCCCCACATAGAGCCCCCACATAGAGTCCCCACTGGGGGACTGCCTAGTGGAGCTGTGAGAAGAGGGCCACCATCCTCCAGACCCCAGAATGGTAGATCCACTGACATCTTGCACTGTGTGCCCAGAAAAGCTGAAGACATTCAACTCCAGCCGTGAAAGCAGTTGGGAGGGGGGTTGTACCCTGCAAAGTCATAGGGCGGAGCTGCCCAAGGCTGTGGGAGCCTTACCTCTTGCATCAGCATGACCTGGATGTGAGACATGGAGTCAAAGGAGATTATTTTGGAACTTTAAGCTTTAATGACTGACCTATTAGATTTCGGACTTGCATGGGGCCTTTAGCCCATTTGTTTTGGCCAATGTCTCCCATTTGGAACAGGTTTATTTTACCCAGTGCCTGTACCCCCATTGTATCTAGGAAATAGCTAACTTGCTTTTGATTTTACAGGCTTATAGACAGAAGAAACTTGCCTTGTCTTTGGACTTGGACTTTTGGGTTAATGCTAGAATGAGCTAAGACTTTGGGGGACTGTTGGAAAGGCATGATTGTGTTTTAAAATGTGAGGACATGAGATTTGGGAGGGGCCAGGGGCAGAATGATATGGTTTGGCTGTGTCCCTACCCAAATCTCATCTTGAGTTGTGGTTCCCATAATCTGTACATGTCATGGGAGGGACCCAGTGGGAGGTAATTGAATCATGGAGACAGTTACCCCCATGCTGTTCTTGTGATAGTGATCTCACGAGATCTGATTCTTTTATAAGAGGCTTTTTCCCCCTTTGCTTGGCACCTCTCCTCCCTGCTGCCATGTGAAGGACATGTTTGCTTCCCTTTCTGTCATGATTATACATTTCCTGAGACCTCCCCAGCCCTACAGAACTGTGAGTCAACTAAACCTCTTTCTTTTATCAATTATCCAGTCTCAGGTATGTCTTTATTGGCAGCATGAGAACAGACTAATACAATGTCCCACACCAATGAAAGACTCGCTGACAGCAGGACCAGGATCTCAGCAGTTCTGCTCAATGATTATTGCCCAGGATGAGTTGGTGTGGTGTGAGGGGACTGAGTGGGTGATGGGACTGATTCCTACCACTTTGGAAATCAACCAAAAGTATCTTGCAACCATCTCTGATAGTATGTGCTTTAAGAGGGTGAGAATTAAAATGAACAGTTATCTTTAATGTTACCAACTCTGATGCTCCTCAGGACTGATCCAGTCCCTTAGGTCTGGCTTGCATCTGTCAGCCACAGAGTCTCAGATGAAGCTCTCATGGAAGTTCTTGATCTTCTCCATCCACCCTGCCCTCCTGTTCTTGACTGCACAGCCAGCTGCCCTAACTTCTTCTTGGCAAGGCTAATAGGGCTCTGAGGAGTCTCGGTGAAATAAAACTGGAAGTTTTATCTTCCCAGAGAGCAGGGGTTCTCAAACCTTGCCCACGTGAGAACAACCCAGGTCATTCTGATTTAATAAATCTGGAACAGGGTTCACACCTTAGGGGAGTTTTAAAAGCTCCCATGTGATCCTAATGTGAAATCAGAGATGATAAGATAAAATGGAAATTTAAAAACTCCACGTTTGTATTGTCATTGACATTTTTAGAACTGGTTCTAAAAATTAAAGGTGCTATTGAGATGATAAAATGCAGAAATGATTTTCAAAATATACATTTAATGATTTTTTAAAATGTATTTTTTACAATCTGGATTCTCCCCCTCCCATTCTATACTTGGCATTTTTGAGGTAGCCAATGGGCAAAGTGAAGGGACCCTGGAGCTGGATTTGGAGTCCAGCATTCCAGGAGAGCGAATTAGGGTGGTGTGTTAATGAGGGCAAGGCTAGAAGTAACAAGTAACACCCTAGCCTTTCCAGGTTTAAGGCAGGAGTCTGGTGCTCACAGACCTGTGCAGGCGGGAAGAGGTCAGGGTGGCCCTCCTCTGTGCAGTCAGGCGACTCCCCAGCTGTGTCTCCCAAGGTGGCCTGGGGCCTCTCCTGCCGCCTACAGGGAGGGGAGGGGGAAGGAGGAAAAGGGCGGGGCTCCACAGGTAGGGCCTGGCTGGGTGGGGCCATGTGTGCTGTGCTCCATTGGCCAGAGCTCAGTCACGTGGCCCCTGCACGTGTGCAACGAAGGAGGCCTGGGTCCCAGCGGAGGGCGAGTCCCAGAGCCCCAGCCTGGGTAAACCGTGGGCACCGGGGGCCCTGCCAGCCACTGTGCCTGCTGCCCTGGAGCTTACACTCCAGGCAGACGGGTCCCGCCGAGGCAGAGGGAGGCTCTGAAGGGTGTGCGCTCTTTCTCTTCTTTTCTCCACAGATATCGCAAACGGCACCAGTTCAGGGGGGTACCGCCCGCCTCCCAGAACCAAAGAAGTCATCATCAATGGCCAGACCGTGAAACTTAAATACTGTTTCACCTGCAAGATTTTCCGGCCCCCTCGCGCCTCCCATTGCAGCCTTTGTGATAACTGCGTAGGTGAGTAGTGCCTGGGCGGAGCCTGGCGGGAGCCCGGGTCCTCCGGGTGGGCTTGCGCCTCTCCAACCCTGCGCCACGGAACGCTCAGTAATGGTTAATGTTTCAGCGCATTTGCATCTTGCCACTGATTGAGTTCACCGGGCCTAGAGTCACCAAATATCTTTTTTATTCTCTTTACACCCTGCACCGCCCTTGGCTGCGCCTCCCCCAGCACAGGCACCGGAATGGGGTCCTCTGTCTCCCAAGGCTGCCAGGTCAGCAGGCACGTGAAATAAAGTCATGTCGCCCCCAGGCCTCTCGATTGCCACGGGGCTGGCCACACACCTACGGGAGGCACCCTTGTGCAGTTGTTTGTCCCAGCTCCTCAGAGGGGCTGGGGGCGTTCAATCCCCAGTCCTTCTGGGGACAGGAAAAGAGGCAGGATCCGGGAGACCTCTCCTCCAGGGGCTGGAGTTAGGATCTGTATTCTTCCCGGAGACGACCAAGGCCTCCCCTCTCTGCCTCCCAACTTCCGCCAGGGCAGGCTAGGGAAACAGGCAGAGGAAACTGAGAGCTCAGAGGTCTGCAGCTGTAAGGCTGGGCCCTACCACCGGCCCAGCACGGGCCTTCTGCAAGTGACCCGGGCCCAGCCCCTGGGATTATTTGGCAAGCGCCTGTTGTCACTGCAGACTGAGAGCTGCTCCCCACACCCACAGACCCTCTTCTCTCTGTGGCTGGAGCTGCCTAGAGATGAGGTTGGCAAGGAGATGGCAGAACACCCAAGTGACAGGAAGGGAAGCAAGGAGAGGACAAAAGCTTTGCCACAGTGGGGAAGACTCATGGCCTGCCTCTAGCGGAAGTGACCAGGGGTATTCCTGGAAGAATAAGCAATGGAAACCCTGTTAGCTCGTAACTGAAAGGATAGGAGTGCACCTCAGAACAAACCTAGCTTCCCTTAGTAACACAGCATTGATTGCCAGCACTCTTCGTGAGTCTTAGAATTTGTAGTCTCAATTCTTCTTGAGAAAAATAACATTTTATAATGTACGTCCTGCTATGCAAAGCAGTCTTCCGTTTGTCTTAAATTAACTTTACCCTAACTTTAATAATCTACAGTTTGCCACAAAGCTCATGTTTTCTCTATCAGGCCTCGTCTTGGTTTTCTTAACATAGATAAATTACTTTCAGCCTTGCCTCCCCAACAGAACAGTATGGAATGGGTTCTGTTTCTCCCATGTAGGAAGTAGCTGATGGTTAAGAGCATGGGATCTGGCACTGCACGGCCTGGGTTCAAATACCAGCTGCGTGACAGGCAAGGTACTGAAACGCTGTGTGCCTCAGTTTCCTCATCTCTGCGGTGGGGTTGATAACTGCCTGCCGCATGGGATAGTGGAGAGAATAAATGAATGAACAGGTGGAAAGTGCCTGGCATGTAGCAGACGCTCTGTGATTGTTAGCTGCTAGTGCTCTTGTTACTCCTCCTCCCTTGAGGGTTTTGATTGGCTTTCTCTGGACAATGTCTTGACCTTCCATAGATGCAGTGGCCAAAACTACACCTAGTTCTCCATGTGGGGGCACACCAGGGTTTCTACAAGGTTTCTACAAGGGATTCTACAAATCACCCTTTGTTTGATTACCAGTACCCTTCCTGGTGACACCAGCCCCAGTGTCCATTCCACACCTATCTTGGGGACAATTTAAGCTGAAGGAGCACAGCATCTTAAATATCTCTGGGGGAACTGTCTACCTGTAGGAGTTCTCAACACCCTTTCTTGGGTTGTAATTTTGACCTCCAGGCCTGTGACATGATGGGACAGTGTGTGTCTTACACTTGTGCACATAAACTCTTCCGTCGTTCTGCTTGCCTTCTCCTGGAGGTCTAATGCCTTATTCTAGACTGTATTTTGGTAGGTAGGGTGTTGTTATCTATAAAACTAAAGGTCTTACTGGGCACTTCCTTCTCTTTATCATTTATAAAACTTTTTATTCATTTCTAAACACACCCAATTTGTCCACTCATTTATCCTCTGTTTCTTGTCTCTAGGCTAGATTTTTTTTTTTTTTTTTTTTTTTTTTTTTTTTTTTTTTTTGTGATGGAGTCTTGCTCTGTCGTCCAGGCTGGAGTGCAGTGGCATGATCTCAGCTCATTGCAACCTCCACCTCCCGGATTCAAACAATTCTCCTGCCCCAGCCTCCCGAGTAGCTGGACTACAGGCGTATGCCACCCTGCCCAGCTAATTTTTTTGTATTTTTCTTAGAGACGAGGTTTCACCATGTTGGCCAGGCTGGTCTTGAACTGGCCTCAAGTGATCCACCTGCCTCGGCCTCCCGAAGTGCTGGGATTACAGATGTGAGCCACTGCTCCCGGCCTAGGCTAGATTTTTAATCACAGTCAAAATTTTCTTCTCAATCTACTGTGACTTACTATTTTAAAATTCCTTTTGGATTATTATCAGACACTGCTCTGAAAGTTCATATAATCACATTTGTTCCCTCCCATTGCCCACAGGTGTACGTGTCCCTTAAAGAACCCTGATGAATGAGATGTAAAAGCCCCTTATCACAGCTGTGCCTTTCCCCAGTGACGGTGTACTTCTGCATGTGTGAGTGTTTCCAATAGGATCCTCTCCTGTGCACTCTACCAGCCGTGAACCTAGGAGCCACCAGGCTATAATAGGCCAGGAGCCAGGCCTCCACCTTTCTGGTAAATCAAAGTCATGGTGGCCACCCAGTATCCACAACCGAACATGGTGGTGGTCTATGTATGGGAGACCCAGAACAGGAAAGAGAAAGGGAAAAGAGAGGAAGTGGGGAAGTTTGGGGCAGGATCTAGAGGAGGAAGACTGGAACCCAGGAGCACACCGCAAGCCGCGGCCTCTGAGTGGTGCTCAGGGCCAGCTCCATGGGGGACAGGTGAAGAAGTAGCATATGAGTGATCTAAAATAAAGCTGCCCACAGGGCTCCTCAAAACACCACCCAGTGATTGAAACCTGCATAGCTTCGGTTTTCCGGTTAATTATGGGACACTGGGGCCTTTGGTTGACTGATGAGCAGGACAGTAGATTGGACATTCTGCATTCAGGAAAATAGAGTGGAAGGCAAATGTCTCCCACTGAGAAGTGTAATTGCAGAGTTAGCCATGATCTTATTTTTAGATGGAAAGTTTTCACTGAAAGAATTCTTTTTGCAGCAAGGGAAGTAGCACAGTGGTATGCTGAAAGCTGAGGTGGGAACTTGTGGCTTCCCTTACCTTGTAACGAGCAGGTTTGAGCTGGTCCTTCCCAAGCACAGTAAATAAATGTCACTTTGCATGGGAGAGGAGAGAGGAAAAATGCAGCTTCCCAGGCCGTTCAGACGAGCAGTTTTCTTTGTTAAATAAGTTTGAAAGTCGTAGGGGCCTTTTTAGTTGAGGACTGAGGAAGAGCTTTCTCTGGTCAAATATAGAGTTAGTTGGCAGACCCCAGTGGTTGGGGACCTGGCTCTGAGGACACACAGGCTAGGGCTGAATCCTGGTCCTCTCATTGAGTAATACTGGAACCTGGCAAGTTGTCTGAACGCTCCCAGCTGTTACCACATCTGTAAAATGGATGTGATCCTAGTGCTACCCCCTCGGTTTCTTTTGAAGATTAACTGAGATAGTGCCCCCCACAGCACCCAGCACAGACAGACCTGCGGCACACTGAGGGGCCAGTAAGCGCGTGGCTCTGGCCATTGATGGTCTCATCAGTGATGGGAATGCCGTCGTCGGTGCTCCCAAGTAACTGATTACAACAAGAAGCGTCTTCACAAAGTAGTAGGAATCGCCTTGTTTCTCTGTAATCTGGAAGGATTTAGATGATCTGCCGTGATCGACGTGAATGTATTTTCTGTCTCTCTCTGACTTTGTCCCTGTTGCCTGTTTCCGTCTGTCTCTTTCTCTGAATGCTTGACTGTCTCTCTGGTTCTCTGTGAGTCTTGCCATCGCGTTCCTTCTGCACACGTGGAACGCAGCATTTCGGGTTGTTTATTTATCCAGGCGGGCTTTGAGGTTACGGAATATTTTTAAACAACCAACAGCTGGGGCCAGGGAGCCACCTCTTCTCTCTCGGATCCTCATATCCCTCAAATCATTAAAGCGAGAGAAACTGAAGGAGCTGAAGAGGCAAAGCATGGGCCTGTGAGACCCTCTCGGGCTCACTATGTATGTTCTAAAGCCCCAGGTGCATGCTGCCCTCGTTTTTCTGATGGGGTAGGCCCTATGAGGGATGTCTGTCGTTTGGTGGGCCCTAGTCCAGCGTCGGAATTGCCAGCAGCTTTCGCTGGAATGCGTATTTTTAGTACAGCCTAAACCTGTAATAAAAAGGGATTTACATGTACTAGATTTTAATCACATACTGTGGACAAACTAATAAGAAAGTTTGCTAGACAGTAAGATGAAACACTGCCAGCATTTTTGCAAACCGGTTATACAAGAGTCTGCCTAACTCTGGCCAGACCCAGGCAGCTTAGTCTAGAGGTTCAGAGGTGGCCTCTGGAGGCAGCTGCAGCCTGGGTCCCAGCCCTGCTGTCCTGTGTGGGCACTGGGACTGTCTCTGCACCTGAGATGCCACATCTGGAAGGGCTGTGAAGACGAAGGAAGTAGTACATGGAGCCCTCAGGCCATGCCAGCCCCTGGGGGGCACTGAGCAGACCAGCCTCCTCCCACATCCAGGACATGGCCTGGTCCCTTGTTTTCTGTGCTGTCATTTTTGGTGTGGGTGCCACAAAGAACCTCCAGGCGCCCTCTGCAGGGACTCAGTGTCCAGTCGCTTTTATTTCTGGCAGGGCTTTCCCCTGCCTCTTTTAAATCCTTACAAGCTCTCTTTCTCATTCCCTCGCCTCTTTCTGGCTGTGCTCTTCCTCTCCCGGGCACTTGACTGCATCTTACTGCACACTCTGCCTTCTGTCCCACAGTGTCTCCCCCTTGTTGCTCTCACTGCTTCCTCTGTGTGTGAGTCTGAACTCAGACTGCAGATACCTTGTGTGTTGCATACACTCTGCTGTGCGCTGCCCTCAGGAACCCAGCCACTGCTTCACAGTTGTACATCAAGAGTTTGGACATGGCAGAGATTCGGCCCTGCAGCTGCCTTCTGGTGTGGATTAGCACTTGGGAATGCCTTTGTAACTACTTGGGTATGATGAGGGGGCTATTAGTTTCCCATAGGAAAGCAGGTCATTGGAGGGGAATGGAGGGAGCTGAGATTCGTATCCTTGTTGGAACCAAAACAAACAGGACTTTACTGATTCTCCTGGTTTCCGGTATCTCTTCATTTCACCAACATTGAATAAGCATCTATGTGTTAGGTGCTGTGACGATAACTAAGTATGTGAAAACATGAGCCAGTCCCCAGGGATCATTATTAAGAGCAGACCAAGGAGAACTCAAGGCAGACAGTATCGTATTTATCATATTACACAGGTTAAAGAGTAATTTTATATTGGTTAAGAGTAGAATTAAATTACCAACATTTATGCACCAAATAACATTGCATCAAAATATATAAAGTAAAGGTTGTTAGAAAATGCAAAGGTAATTTGTTACACACATAATGCTAGTGAGAAATAATAGCATACATCTGTTTTTCATGGCTCAGGTCAACAAACTCTAAGTAGAGTATGCCAGTGTATAAGTATAATAAATGTATGTTGAACTTCGTTTTTACAAAGTGTACTTACCATGTTCAACCATTCATGGAACATTTACAAAAATTAATCATATTAAGCCCAAAACACTTTCCAACGTTCTAAAGGCAATCACACTGAAAATGTCATCTGATGAAACAATAAAACTAGAAATGAATCACAAAGATAGAAATGTACAAACATACCTAATTTTAATGCTTTAAAAAAAAACAACTTTAAAAAACTTTTATAAATCTTTGTAAAGAAGCTTTTTAAAGAGGCTTTTCATAAATCTTGGGTGACAGAAACTTCAAAACTGCAGTTGTAAAATATTTAGAAAATGGCAGTAAGAACAATGCAAAAGAAAACCATGCCATTCAGAATTCTACATTTTAAACGTGAGAAATAGTTAATCCAAGCAGAAGAGGAATGAACCAGAAGACTGTCGGGTTGCCAGTAGAATCAACAAGGAGGCTGGAGAATGAGGCTCAGAAACCAGGAACAGTGGAGGAGGCTGGGCAGCCCTGCACGGCCAGTTGCATCTGCAGCAGGATGTTGCAGGAGGCAAGTACCACAGGTAGGACGTTTGTGGCACCACCACTGAGTTCCCTCTGCTGCAGCTCTCGACGAAACTCTGACTGTCTTCAAAGACCACAACTCCGGATTCAGACACCTGGGTGGGAGCCCCTGGCCTGTTTTGTTTCCACGCCCAAGCAGACAGCCAGGCGAAGGTGGCGACTGCCCCACACTCAGCATCTATAATGAGGATGGGAGGATGGGGCCCTGCCTCCCACCTATTTTGGGGTTCTCCCCAAACAGGAAGTTTACTTTAATGGTGGATGGCCAATGAAATAAAATACTTTAAAAAGTCTAGTACAAAAAACAAAACTGAACTTAGAAGCAAATAAATGAACAAAGCATCCATCTCCAGAAGGCAGAAAAAGAGCAGCAAATAAACTTAAGGGAAACCATAAGAAAACAATGACTTAGAAAACAGTAACCAATAGGATGCCAAATCTAATTCTTTGGAGAACAACCAACCAAGGGATTAACGTCTGGTAAGACAAAGAAATTAACAAAGTGCAAGTAACAGATTCAAATGAAACAAATATAGGTGAGATTGTTTTCTATAGTTATTGGGAAGTATATTATTTTGCCTGTTGTGTTAACTCTATGCCAATTGATTTGAAAAATCTCAGTGAAACATGATTGTATAGGAAAATGGGCCAAGGAATGAGTAGAAAACTGGAATTGATTACTAGCCATGAAAAACTGAAAAGTTTTATGAAGAACCATGTGAGAAAGGTGCTGGGCCCAGACAGCTTACTTCCTATGTTCTGAGTAGTGTCTGAGAGCTTTGGAAAGGTTGAATGGTTTTTCAGTTCATTTCACCAAAATAGTATAACCCTAACACCAAAACCTTACAAAAATAACATGCAAAATGAAACCCCCACTCTTATTTATAAACATTACAACAAGCCAACGTGAAGACATAGCAAACAATCTACCAGTATAATAAAGAATTAGTCATGACATGGAAGGTTGTATTCCAGGAATGTGATTATTTTTTAATGTTAATAAAACTATTAGTATATCAATAGGTCAAAAGATAAAAGGTATATATGATCATGATAATAGATAATAAAAAGGGATTTGATAAAATGCGACATTTGTTTTGTATTTTTTGTGACAGTCTTGCTCTGTCACCCAGGCTGGAGTGCAGTTCACTGCAACCTCCGCCTCCCGGATTCAAGTGATTCTCCTGCCTCAGCCTCCCGAGTAGCTGGGATTACAGGTGTGCACCACCACGCCTGGCTAATTTTTGTGTTTTTAGTAGAGATGGGGTTTCCTTATGTTGGCCAGGCTGGTCTTGAACTACTGACCTCAAGTGATTGGCCCACCTTGACCTCCCAAAGTGTTGGGATTACAGGCGTGAGCCACCGCACCTGGCCAAGACATTCATTTGTAGCTGTAGAACTCGGTGTATCCAGATTGGAAGGTGTGGTAGGCAGAATTCTGGCCCCCATGACTGCCCCTTCCCCTCACACCCCCCGGGTTGCTCCAATGGTTATGTCACCTTGCTTGGCAAAAGGGACTTTGTAGATGTCATAAAAGGTGACTAATCAGCTGACTTGAGAGAGTTTATCCTGGATTATCCAAGGGGCCCAGTGTAATTCCAAGAGCCCTCAAGAGCAGAGCTGGAGAGATGCCTCGCAGGAGGCCTGGGTGCCGTTTCGGAGCAGGATGGAAGGCAGTGAATCCCGCCTCCAGCATGGAGCTCGGGAGAGGCCCTGACTGCAGATGGAGAGGCTGCCCTGGCCGGGGCGCACGGGGCTCCTGACCCACAAAAATCGCGAGATAATGAGTTCATGTTGTTTGAAGGTCCGTCATTTCTGGTAATTTGCTATATAAAACTACTGCTATATGATTAAAAACTAATACAGAAGAATATTTCTTTAACATTATGTTAAAAAGGAAAAAGCTAACATTTTCTTTATAGCAAAACACTGCATGATTTACATTAAAATTAGGAACAAATTAGGATGTCTAGTGTCATTACTAATATTTTACAATATCTTTTCTAATTAATGTGGTAATGTAGGAAAATAAACACAAATATATAACTATCAAAAAAGAAGAAACAAAATCACCATATTTTGTAGCTGACAAGAACAATAATAACAGTACCAACAAACATTAGAACTAGTTTTTTTATGTTTAGTAGGTTTATCAGTTACCTAATAAATACATTAAAATAGCATACTATGTATCAGTTAGTAATTGTAATAAAAATCAAGACATGTACTCTCCACAAATTTATTTAAATTTAATGAATTATGAGTCAGGGGGGCAAGATAAAATAGCTGTGAAATGTAATTAGAAGAATATACAAACAACAAACAATAACATTTCAAACCTAGAACGATGCAAGGAAACATGCACTATTTGATATTATGAAGTCCTGTGAAGTCCAAAGGTGAGTTACAGAAAGTGACTTCAGGGCCCATGCACATGCTCCTGTGTGTATGTGCGTGTGTGTAAGTGATTTCTTCATTTCCCATTTTTGTATTTTCCACATCTCCAAGGTGACCATTAAAATGCACCATTCTTGGTAGGCAGCGTCTTCATTCTGGCTGGGGAAGGCAGAGATAAAGAATGCATTCAGGGCTGGGCACGGTGGCTCACGCCTGTAATCCCAGCACTTTGGGAGGCCGAGGCGGGCAGATCACAAGGTCCAGAGATCGAGACCATCCTGGCCAATATGGTGAAACCCCGTCTCTACTAAAAATACAAAAATTAGCTGGGCATGGTAGCACACCCCTGTAATCCCAGCTACTAGGGAGGCTTAGGCAGGAGAATTGCTTGAACCCGGGAGGCCGAGGTTACAGTGAGCCAAGATTGTGCCACTGCACTCCAGCCTGGGGACAGAGCGAGATTCTGTCTCAAAAAAAAAAAAAAAAAAAAAAAGCATTCAGGCTGGTCATGGTGGCTCACGCCTGTAATCCCAGCACTTTGGAAGGCCAAGGTGGGCCAGTCACTTGAGGTCAGGTGTTCGAGACCAGCCTGGCCAACATGGTAAAACCCCGTCTCTACTAAAAATCCAAAAATTAGCACCTGTAATCCCAGCTACTAGGAAGGCTGAGGCAGGAGAATCGCTTGAACCTGGGAGGCAGAGGTTGCAGTGAGCCAAGATGGCACCACTGCACTCCAGCCTGGGCAACAGAGCAAGACTCCGTTTCAAAAAAAAAAAAAAAAAAAAAAAACACATTCAGTGCCACCGGGAGCTGTGTGCAGGTTCTGGGGTTCTGGGAGAGCGCAGATTCCCCAGTTTGTCCCTATGCTGAGTTGCCAAGGCTAAGTAGGAGTTACAGTGTGTAGACTACCTGGGGTACTGAACGGTAGGACAGAAGCTCAGGGATGTTCAGGGCAGGCAGGGCATCCAGCCTGGCGGGGTGTGTGAAAGTGTCAGGAAGGCCGGGCTCCTGAGCATGCAGGGAGCTGCTTACTCTTCACCCGCCATGAGGATGCTTCCTCTGAGCTTTCTGGAGTGCTCCGTACCCAGGCTGGGTTCTGCTGCTGCTGAGGGCACCAGCCCCTTCGTGCTAGCCTGTCAGTTTTGTCTTAGTGTCTGGAGTTCAGTCCTTTCTTTATGGTTTAAGCAACAGGTCCTATAATTAAACTTAAAAATCAATCAAACAATCCATGCTTTTGGGTCCAAGCCACCAGTCATGTCTGCACCCTTTGCTAGTCACTGAGCTCTCTGGAAAGTACCTGCACACCCCAGACCGTGGGGCCATCGTCCCCCTGGGTGTCTGAAGTGGATGTTGCCGTGGCTCACCGCAGGCTGGGACGTCCACAGTGCTTCATGGCAGTGCCAGAGCCCAGGGCTGGACATGGAGAGTCAGGTGAGGAATCCAGCCGTCTCTGTGGAACGCTTTGTGAAGCAAGCGTTAACAATGAATCCAGAAGCACTTATGGAGTGGCTGCTATGTGCAAGTAGAGGGCAAAGAAATTTCACATAGGTTCGTTCCCTGCCCTTAATGAGTTTTCCACGTAGTTATGAAAAGTTAACTAACATCATAAAGAAGTATTTGACAAGGTCGTAGCACTCAGGATGGTCATTTTAGACCAATTCCCGTAAAGGGGAGAAATGAGAGAAAAGGCTGAAGAAATTAGCTGGCAGCCACACTGAGAGGCCCTTGGATGCCCATCTAGGAAAGAGGGACTTGACTCAGCTGCTGGAGCACGATGCTTGAACAGGAGATTGAGAGGGCTGGAATTTAGCCCTAGGAGGACTGATCTGGCATCCGAGTATAAAGTGAGCTGATGACAGGTAGTAGGTAGCTGTTGTCTGATGATGCCGTATTACAAGCACCCTCAAAAACCTCTGTGGCCCTTAACAAGCAGCATTTCTTTTTCTCGTGTGTCTGTGGGACATCTGGGGCAGCTCTGCGGATTAGGCAAGGCTCGGCCCTGGGCATTGGTTCAGGTTCAGGTCTCCTCAAATGTTTTTGCAGGACCCAGGCTGAAGGGAGGGCAGCTACCTGTGGTACTGACTGCCATGGCCTAGAGCTGAGACATGCAGTATCCCTTACAACCTCTGCCTGTGGCGAAGACTCCATTGTCCAAGGAAGGCACACAACATGTCAGTGGGACAGGGAAGGGCACGCCACCTCAAGAGGGAGAGAAGTGAATACATTTGGCTCTCTGTATTCATGGGTTCCACATCCATGGATTCAACCAACCTCGAATCAAATATACTAAGAGAAAAAATTATGTCTGTACTGAATGGGTACAGGGGAGGCTGAGGCCTGCAGATGGCTTGAGCCCAGGAGTTCAAGACCAGCCTGGGCAACATGGCAAAACTCCATCTCTACAAAAAATACAAAAATTAGCTAGGCGTGGTGGCGGGTGCCTGTAAGCCCAACTACCCAGGAGGCTGAGGCAGGTGGATCACCTGAACCAGGGAGGTTGAGGCTACAGTGAGCCTTGATCACACAGCCTGGGTGATGGAGTGAAAGCCTGTCTTTAAAAAAAAAAAAAAAGTAATCTAGAGTTGACCTGAAGGATACTGGAGGCTATGCATAGGCTATATGCAAACACTACTCCATTTCTTAGCAGGGATTTGAGCGTCTGTGGGTTTCGATATCTGAGGGAGGTCCTGGAAGCAATCCCCCTTGGATACGGAGGGGATGACTGTGTCTACTAGAACAATACAGCCTCTCACATGAGGGGAGACTTGAAGACCCAAGACCAGTTATTTTCTAAGAAGCAGTTGTGTATTTGTTACTTTTTTTTTTTTTTTTTTGAGATGGATTCTTGCTCTGTTGCCCAGGCTGGAGTGCAGTGGCACGATCTCGGCTGCAACCTCCACCTCCCGGGTTCAAGCAATTCTCCTGCCTCAGCCTCCGAAGTAGCTGGGACTACAGGCACGTGTCACCACACCCGGCTAATTTTTGTAATTTTAGTAGAGATGGGGTTTCACCATATTGGTCAGGCTGGTCTCGAACTCTTGACCTCAGGTGATCCACCTGCCTCGGCCTCCCAAAATGCTGGGATTACAGGTGTGAGCCACCATGCCCAGCCCTACACAGTGCCTTGCTAGGTGCGCAGTAATCTGTAGTTGACATGAGTTGCCCAGAATTGAAATTGGCTTCCAGCAATGGATATTGGAGTTAGGGAAGCAGAAGATGAAGCATACCTTACCAGCCCTGAAGTTTCTTCTTCCAAGATATTTGTGGCTGTGTCAGCTGATCCAGCTGCTCTCTGTTGGGTGTTGGCAATAAACGTTTCACCAAATTCCACCCACTATTTGTAGGAGTTGGGCAGAACTGAGCTGTTAAAGCCTAGAAACTTCAATAGTGAATAATAACCCATGTGCCTTAGTTTTGAAAGCTTAATACGTGTTTGCACATTTTTTTAAAAAGAGCTATGAAATAATTTGGTTTGCTGGAACAGGTTAAGTTTTATTTTGTTTTAAAAAAGGTTGAAAAGTATTTTAAATAAAAGACTAATTGAAATGGAAAGATTATATTTTGGGAGAAGCAAGAAGAAAGTGTATTTTAAAATCCAGTAATGTGCCTTTGGAAATGTAATGATTATCTTTTTTTAATTAAATAAGTGAAATGAATACTTAGAAACTATTTGTACTAGGATAGCTCTTCCATTTTCATAATACCATCCTTTATTTATGTATGGATTCTTACATTTGGAGGAAGTCTTCCCTATGTTACCAAGCAATGGGCTGGAAAGTGTCACCCCCATTTGCTGTGGAACTCAGGTTCAGAGAGGGCAGAGACTTGACTCCGATCAGACAGCAAGGTGAGAACTGGAAGGCAGCCTCCCAGGCCCTGTGTGAAGGTTCATAACGGTTCATGGACTTAGAGCAGACAGACACTCAGTGGGCCTGAAAGCGGGCAAGCAGCAGGTGACAAGTCAGATTTTAACATGTGAGGAAGGCCATGACTTCTACCCCAGCCCAGCAGGAACGTTGTAGTGTGTCCAACAATTGGTGTCAACCGTGAATGAGACTCTGCGTGGGCACAGCAGGTGGGGGGTGGGGGGCATGCAGGAGAGGAGAGGAGGATGAATCACATGTGGTCACCAGCCTGTAAAGGCTTTTGAAGACTCCAGGAGGAGTAGAGAAGGTAACCAGCTGTTATAACCCAGCTGAGCCCAAGCAAAGTCATAAATAAGCTCAACTTGCTAGTTCTTCCCCCAGGATTATCATGAAGTTAGCAAGATATATATGCTGAGTACTTTACATGTTTAAAACTTCTGTCATATGTGTATATGAAGATCGCATTACTCTCCTGAAATTATACTACCTGCACATTTTAGTTTTCAGGATAACACAGGTCTCTATGCCTCAGACCGGGCATTTTCCCCTTCGCGGTTCCCATGAGCCCCTTAAGATCTGAGGAGAGGCTGGAAGCGGTGGCTCATGCCTGTAATCCAAGCACTTTGGGAGGCCGAGGTGGGTGGATCAGCTGAGGTCAGGAGTTCGAGACTAGCCATGGCCAACATGGTAAAACCCTGTGTCTACTAAAAATACAAAAATTAGCTGGGCATGGTGGTGGCTGCCTGTAATCCCAGCTATGCTGGAGGCTGAGGCAGGAGAATTGCTTGAACCTGGGAGGTGGAGGTTACAGTGAGCAGAGATCGCGCCACTGCATTCCAGCCTGGGGGACAAGAGCAAAACTCCATCTCAAAAAAAAGAAAAAAGAAAAATCTGAGGAGAGAGTTTAATGAGGTGAGCTGCATGCTTGGATTAGAAGATGCCAGAAATATGATGGAATGCAGCAACTTGGATGGAAACGTCCAGTGGTCCGCCCCATGGCCTCGAGAGAATGAGTTCACCAAGAAGCCGGGTGGGTGATCAGTTGCTGTGAGGGCAGTCAGAGCAGGCTCATGGCCCTGGTGCAGAAGTGCAGCTTACCCCTGGGACCCTGTCACCTCCCAGGGCATAGTCTGACCCAGGGTCAAGAACTTTGATTCTAGGGTTTGTTTAGAGCAGGGATTCCTGACCTGGGTGACATGAATGGAATTCAGGGGTCCACGAACTTGGAGAGGAAAACAGTTACATCTTTATTTCCACTAACGTCTAAATGAAATTGAATATTTCCTTTAATGAATATGGGAAACACATCACACTAGTGGTGTTTGTCACCACTAGAAACTGCAGCTATTTTATATGGTGTCATGGTTATTGCAGATAGCTCAGCATAACATTTACACTTGCCACTACTTCAAAATTGTGGAAGATGATAAACCATAGATCTTACTAGTTAGCATATTCGTAAGTAAGCATGTGTTTTTCTATATCACGATGTCGAAATTATGTTAGAAACATTGTCTTTATTATTGCTTTCTTTTGTCATCTCACGTATTTATGTATTTAGAAACATGCTGGGAAGGGGTTCACAGGCCTCAGCGGAATGCTGAGGGCTTCATCACACACACAAGAAAGCTCAGAATCCCTGGTTCACTCTTGTTGAGGCTCTTAAATTGTTAGAAAATAGACTCCCTAAGATGACAAGTCACATTATCTCTCCACCCGACCAAGGAAGGGGTTTGTGTAGATTTTTTTCAAATAGTATACGAAACCATTTCTTTCAAGAATGCCGCGTTTAAAGGCTCTTTTTTTAAAACAAACAAACAAACCAACTACAGTAGGCTCCTTCCGCTTCCTCTCTTTCTTCCTTTTTTCCTCTCTCAACCCAAACACAGGTGTGCAGCATGCAGTTTCCTGAGGGTAGGGAGGAAGGACCACCCACAGTGTGGCCTGCCTGGCCTGGGGTTTTCTGTGAGCAAAGGATGTTTAACCCTTTCATTGCAAAGAAGCAAGAGAAAGGGCAGTGGCAGGGTGAGGTCTGTGCAGGTGCCCTCTGCCCTTTCGTCTGGGTAAACAGAACCCATCTTCATGGCTGTTTAAACGTTGGAGAGCCTTCGTTCCCTCTCATTGTTCATACTTTCTTCAGTCCCTTTATGCCACCGAGAAATATTGGGAAGAAAAGAACCCTCAGCGTAGTTAAAGAGATTAAAACCTGTTCACAAGAGAGAATAGAATATTGACAGCGCCGTCTTAAATTTGAAGCAGCGATTCTTTCCAAGCTCCGCATGGGCTTTCTGAGGGCTTGTATCACATCCATTTCTATTGAAAGTTGACAGAAACAAGATCGTATTGCAGAATGTCTTCTTGGCTCTCACAAGTTAAATTCCTAACCATGCGATGTGCCATTATATGATAAAAGTAACCAGTGTCTACCCGGTTTGTGCCTGAAAATCCACTGCTTATTACTACTGATTTGTGGGTTTTTCACCAACGAATTGAAAACATGCATTTTTTTCCACCTTTGCTCATGCTGACACTTCGCTGGAGGACAGGAAGTCACGCTGTGCGTGCATGGATTTGCCTTCATGCTGTGTGTGCTCAGGGGGCGTCCTCAGAGCTGTACCCAGAGCGAGAAGCACGTCATTCATTCACCCTACTTAAGAAATATCCACTGACGGCTGATTATATGTGGGCTCTGTGCTCGGGAGCTCTGGGAGACAGTGGTGAATGTGGTCAACATGGCCCTGCCTGCAAAGAGCTTAGAGATACCCACTGAGAAGCACAGGTGGATTAGGAGGCACCGGTGGTACAGGGAGGTGAGTGACACAACGGCAAAGTCCAGCTCACATGGGAGCATACGGGAGAGATGCCCAACCTGGAGGAAGCAGCTTCCCATCTGGGCTGAGCTCTGGTTAGCCAGGCACAGAGAGGAGAGCTAGCAGGAAGATGCTGCTGCGCAAGTGGGAGGACGCCTGTGCTGAGCCTGGGCAGGAGAAGGTGGGCCTGCCCGAGGGACCAGAGGTGTGGCTGACGTGGAGACTCAGGTCAGAGTGAGTCAATGTGGCAGAGAGGGCTGCAACAGGCCAGGGGGTAGGCAGGCACCTTATAAGCCACGCAAAGGAGTTTTGATCTTATCTGAGGACAAGAGACAAAAGTGGCCTTATCAAATGCATGCTTCAAAAAGTGTCCTCTGTCTCTCCAGCAGAGAACAAACTGGATGGTGGCACGACAGAGCCAAGGAGACGAGAGAGGGGGCTGTCCCCACAGGGCGGGACAGGGCACTAGAGTCCAGGCCAGGGCAGTGGCCGAGGAGACAGAAAGATGTGGATGATTCCAGAAAAATTTCAGCCAAAGAACTGACAGGACTTGATACTTCATTAAATTCCTGGAGTTGGGGCAAAGGAGAGTGCTTGATCCCTCTGGTTCCTGAGAGCATGGTTTTTTCCCCATGCTACCAAGTAATGCTTTTAAGGAAAGGTAGAGTTCACATATTTTAAGTGGATCATGACTTGGTGACCTGAGTCTATAAAGTATGTAATTCAGTGTAACTACCTGGACCCCTTGGGTTCTTGGTCCAGAAGTTGATCTGTGGCAGCCTAAAATAAACATGAGGACCTCGCAACAGTGGGATCAGCTCCAAAGAGCCAGAGCTGAGCACTGCCTGTGTCAAAAGATGCGCACCTGGAGGGAAAGCGAGAGGTGGGAAATGGATGTAGCAGCAATGGCACTGGACAGGAGAGGCCTTAGAAGGAGCCGAGGGCAGCTTGCACTGGGCAGAGAAGTCCATGGCTGGCCCTGAAGAAGAAGCTCCTTTGTGTAGGGTGATGGCCACTCCAGGAACAGCTGAGGATGCTTGCCAGGGCACTCAGGATGCTCCCTTTATCCAGAATGTCTTCCCATCGTCATCTGTCTCTTTTGCCCGGTGATCTACAATTTACAAAGCAACGTCATAAAGAGCAGGAAGAGTTTTGTGTTGAGTGAGGTAGGTTGCTCGAGGGTCTTAAATAAGAAGTGCCATCATGTGCCACAAGTGGGGAGTCCATCTTCCATTCTGCTCTGAGCAGTGAGTGTCTTTCCCTGTCTTGTGGGGTCACAGAATAGGGACCAGAGGAGGTGGCTGGGCACTGAGCTTGCAGATGGTGCCCCAAGGAGTAAGCAAGCCCTTCAGAAGAGCCGGTGGACAGCAATGGAATGCTTGAAGGGGCTCTGTGCAGGGGCTGAAGCCAGTGGAGTTGGAATAAGAGCCCAAAGTGTCAAGGGGAACAAGCAGTGGGACCCAGAGGCAGATCCAGGCCGGATCAGAGTCTGCTTACCCAGGCCTGCCTTAAAGTAGCAACAACTCCTTGGGGACAAAGAACTGGGAAGTAATCTCGGAACATGCTTTTTGGAAATTTTGCCTCTGACTTTGTGGGGTGAATCATTGAAGTTCATCACAGAGGGGGCTGCAGGCCATCCCAGGGGAGTCCTTTGTTGGCATCATAGAGGCCCAAGCAGTGACCCCCAGCCACCTTAAATATTCACAGACAGCTGAACTGGGCGGATCCCACCCACCACCTGAGTCAAGAATCTACACCTGAGCTGGGCGCAGTGGCTCACGCCTGTAATCCCAGCACTTTGGGAGGCCGAGGCAGGCGGATCATGAGGTCGGGAGATCAAGACCACGGTGAAACCCCGTCTCTACTAAAAACACAAAAAATTAGTCAGGCGCGGTGGCAGGTGCCTGTAGTCCCAGCTACTCGGGAGGCTGAGGCAGGAGAATAGCGTGAACCCGGGAGGCGGAGCTTGCAGTGAGCCAAGATCAGGCCACTGCACTCCAGCCTGGGTGACAGAGCAAGACTCAGTCTCAAAAAAATAAAAATAAAAATAAAAAAGAATCTACACCTGAAGTAGAAACTAACTACCCTTCTGCCATGAAGTTCTGCGGAGCCTCCTTTTATCTCAACAGGCTCCACATTTCAGGTTCCTGTTGGTCACTCCTGAGTGTCTCAACAGCCCCTGGAGGTCAGGATGGAGGGAGGGGCTACACATTCCAAGAAGGAGAGGCAGCGTTGGCCCACAGGGCGGCCTTGGTCTCAACGTTGGACTTGGAGGACTGGAGCTTGTGGACAGACCCATGTTGTCCGAGCTCTCATCCTGAATGCAGAAAGCCAGAATGCAGATTTGTTCATTTTCAACAGATGACTGCAGGACCAACGTTGTCACAGGGGCCAGCATTCTCTCACCAGGCAAAGCCAGCCGCTTCTCTGCCTGGTATCAAGCTGCCTGGGCAGCCAATTCGTAATCAGAGTGCCAATTTATAAGTGTAGAATGAGAAATAGAACTGCCATAGGAAGCAGAATCACTGCCTGGTCGGCCCTGTGGGACTTTCTGGAGACTTCTGTCAAATATGCTTGTGTAAGACTGGGAGCCATGAATAAATGCACATTTTTGTTTGTTTTTGTTTTTGTTTTGTTTTTTGAGACAGGGTCTTGCTCTGTCTGCTGGAGTGCGGTGATGCAATCTCCACCTCCTGGGTTCAAGCCATCCTTCTGCCTCAGCCTCCCCGAGTAGCTGGGGCTATAGGCACGCGCCACCATGCCCAGCTAATTTTTGTATTTTTAGTACAGACAGGGTTTCACCATATTGGCCAGGTTGGTCTCAAACTCCTGACCTCAGGTGATCTGCCCACCTCAGCCTCCCAAAGTGCTGGGATTACAGGCATGAGCCCCCGCGCCTGGCCAATATGTGTACTTTTAAAAAGTGCTTTGATAGAGGATTCTGATGTAAAATAATGCGTCTAACGTAAATTTTTTAAGGTATCACGTCTTTTTTATTCTGTGCATTTATTTAAAAACTGTTTATGACAAAAGAATGAGGCTACATGTCAAATACAGTTTTTTGGAGAGAGCATCCCTGGCCAATAGGAAAGCTTCAACAACAGAATTTCTGGGACCTCCCGGGCACATTTTCATCCTGTTCTGGCTTTGTCAGTGATACTCAACTGCGGTGTCAGTGCCCAGTGCAAAGAGACCTTCTTCCAAGGCAAAGGTAGATGTGTGCCTGCAGGTTGGAGACGATCCAGCAGGGGAGGGTGGACTCTGGCCACGTGCTCACCTCATTTCTGCCTGGAATTGTCAAACTGCAACTCAGCTTGAAAAATATATTTCTTCCATACCCAGAAAAGCCACAAGCGATTGCTTCATGAAAGCTGTCTCTGTTCATCTGACTTTCCCTGTTTGTGCATCTTTTTGACCGGCTCCGTCCCTTTTGTGTGTGTGTGGTTCTTGGCTTTGTGGCTCTGAGGAGTGTGTGTTCATACCTGTGTCTTGCTCCTTTTGCCTTCCGGAGTCTCTCTTTCTGCCAGGCTTATGTCTCTAGCTCAGACCTCTCCTCAGAGCTCCAGACTTGCATATGCAGCTTCCCGCTGGACATGTCCACTTGGGGAGATAAAAGCACCCCAAATCATCTTTCCCCAGTGACCCCCACCTTGCTGAAGGCCAGCCCCATTCACGGGCGACACAGACGTGAGGGTCCTACCGACTCCTTTCTGTGCCACACCCTGCTCACCTAATCCATCACCAGGCTCTGTACAGTCCGCTTACTAGGTGGATCCCAGCTTAAACCAGTTCATCCCTTTCCTTCTGTGCACTGCCTCAGCCAGCTGCAAGCCACCATCATCTCTCACTTTAACTGTGCAAAGGTCTCTTGGAGGACCCCCACCATCCACTCTGCTCCTCATCTAATCCAGCCTCTATGCTGACATCAGAGTGACCGTTTCCACACAGAATCTCATCACTATGGGAAGGAGGCCAAAATCCTTAACCTAGTATACAAGACCCACCTCTCTCGGCTTGCACCGTAGTCCTGCGTGCCACCTGGGCTCCAGCCCCCAGGTCTCCTCTGGTTCCTCTCTGTTAATTCCTGCTCATCTTTCAGGGAGATGTTCAGGCGTGGGCTCCTCAGGGAAGCCTGCCACTGCACACACTTCCCATAGCTTTCTGTATGCTTCCTTCATAGCTCTGACCAGGGTTGTCATGGTATACACTGGGGATGTGTGGACTCGAGTGGCCAGTGTCTCTGCCCACAGGTGGGTAAGCTTCAAGAGGCCAGGCCTGTGTCAGTTTCCCTTACTGTATTCCCAGCAGCCAAGTCCTTGACTGGCATGCAGCTGCTCAGTTAGTATTTACTGAAGGAGAGAAGGGAGGGAAGAAGAAAAAGAGAGTTTGATGCTCCTCTTGCTGTATCTACCTTCATGTCTCCATCGTAGTCTTCTCTCTTAGAGAAAAAAAAAAGTATATTGCTTTTTTGGCCCTATGATGAGGTTAGTGTTCTCAACTGGGGGGAAAAAAAAAGCCTCGGGCACCCAATCTAAACTAAATGAAACCCATATCCCTCACCCTCAAACCTATCAGAAGCACAAATTTTAAAATGTCAGACTCCAAGAGAAATGATCATTTTAAAAAAATTAAGTCTGATCAAGAGCTAGTAATCCTTGCACAGTTCTGGGAGGGTGGAAATGCCATCACTGAAAATGACTCATGGTGTCTTTAGGTCTGTGACTGACGCAACTTACACTTGTATTTATCTACTCAACAGATATCGGAGGGCCTCACGTGTGCCTCCTACAAATTCGAATAAAACAGTAGCTTTCAAACTTTTTGTGTTTTACAGCAACTCACAGTAGGAAATACATTTTCTACTGGGATCCAGTGCACAGAGATGCACATAAAAGGCATGAAGCAGTGCTTGCCTTTCTCAACAGAAGATGCCTTGTTACTTTCTATTTTATTGTTTGTTTTTAGTGCTGGTCATGACCAGCTAAATCAATTTCATGACTCACTATTTGATCACAACCCTTAGTTTAAGAAACCCGGGAATAAAGTGTAATTAGAGTAGCTCCTTCTGAGTAGGCCAAGGATTGCATTGACTTATGCCGGGGTTAACCCAGGGTGCCAGCCTGCCTGGGGCTGGGATTTTAGGTTGTATACCTCCGGGACCCTGGGGATGGCACATTTAGCATGCCACACGATAGGCACCTGTTGGCCTGCCTTCTTAGAACAGCTCAGTTTTAAATTCTGGTTGAAATAAATCATTTCAAGCAGCCTTGTTGGAGCAGTAGGCAGCCCATCCATCTCATCATCTGAAATAATTTATTTCAGTTTCTGTGAACTAACCTGATAGGTCAACCATTCTTAACCTGGGGCCTAGGAACAGGCTTCGGGAAATTGTACCTAAAATGTGTGAGTGCACGAGAGTGAAGGGATCCATAGCTGTCATCAGAGTTTTAAACCAGTAGGGAATGAAAAAAAAAGTCTAAGAACGGTTGCCCTGGAGGTTATAAACAGTTTCTGATACTCTTGGAAAATAGTATTGAAAGGGCTGACAGTTTTAGTGTTTGCTGACTCTTCCTCTCGTGGTCTCCCTGATATTACATCCTTCTTCCTTGGTAAACTTGTTCCCATCACACCTTCGCCCAGTCAGCCTCGCCCAGGCTAGAAAATGGCAGCTCTTGGCAAGCCCCTCCACCGCTGGCTGGTGCACCTGGGTGAAGACACCACAGCTTTTGGTAGGGGGGATGGGGGGGGGAGTGCAAAAGGCCAGGACCCAAGTTCGAGTCCTGTGCCATAGAGTCCTACATCCCATCAACAGTGCCCCACTGTGTGGTGTTTCATAAGGGAGCAGCCCCACCTCCAGGAACTTCACTCACAGCTGCTCACAATAATTACAGTCAACTTTACCACATTTACTAGCTGACTGATTTACAGTCAACTTTACCATGTTTACTAGCTGACTGATTTTTTTTTTTTGGTTGATGTAATCAGTGATCCATTTTAGAAAATGAAAAGTAATGAGGAAACTCAATATATAAAACAGACATAGGTCTAACTGCTGTAGTTCAAGGGGAAGAAAAGCCCCAAGGCTCTCCATAGAGAAGGGGCTGTTGACTAGGCCTTAACTCCGAGGAAATCACAACTTCCTCACCGTGTGATGTTCTTAGAAAAACTCTCTATAAATCCTCTCAGAAAACCCCATGGAATCGCTAGACATCGATCCGCCACAAATGGGAAAATCACATTCCCAGGCCGTAACACTATGGCAGTTAGCAGGGCCGGGGTCACCAGTGTGTAACCTGCTTCCTCACACAGGGCCCCAGATGGACTTCGTGTTCTGCTCTCTCCAGCTTGAAACTCTTCATGAATTTTTTTTTTTTTTTTTTTTTTTTTTTTTTTTTTTTTTTTTGAGACAGAGTCTCACTGTGTCACCCACGCTGGAGTGCAATGGTGCAATCTTGGCTCACTGTAACCTCTGCTTCCCAGGTTCAAGCGATTCTCATGCCTCAGCCTCCCAGCTAGCTGGGATTACAGGTGCCCGCCACCACATCCGGCTAATTTTTGTGTTTTTAGTAGGTGGGATTTCACTATGTTGGCCAAGCTCGTCTCAAACTCCTGACCTCAGGGGATCCACCCACCTCTGCCTCCCAAAGTGCTGGAATTACAGGCATGAGCCACTGTGCCCGGCCAATTCTTAATGATTTTTAAGCAGCTGCCCCAAATTTTCATTTTGCCGCGGGCTCCCGACATTCCATAGCTGGTCCTAACTGGTAGAACTTTGCCTGTTCCTTTGAGTGCCTTTGTTGAGAAAAGTAATTAAGGACCTGCTGACTGGACTGCAGTGACTCAGTGAAGTGCTTGCAGCTTTATGTGAACAACAAGAAACAAAAACAGCACACCGTATTTAGAGCTCCAGACGTCTGTGCGGACCCAAGTCTGCTGGCAGGGGTATTGATGTCGTACTTCGTCATTTCTGAGTGCCATTAGAGCCACCAATCTGTTCTGGGCCTAGGCTGGGTCTGTAAGCGCCCCTGTTCTCGTAAATACTTTATTTGTAGAGTTCCTGCTGCTGGGCTGGCCAGCACTTCCTCATTGTGTGAAATGTGTAGACACAATTGACTTCAATTCTTGAAAAGTTTTATTTAGCTATGGAATCGTAGTAGTTGAGTTGGAAATAACCTTTTATAGCATATCCGACTTGCTGAGGCCCAGAAACTGTGCACATCATATCACTAGGCAAAAGGCCAGGACCCAAGTTCAAGTCCTCTGCCGTAGAGTCCTACATCCTGCCAGCAGTGCCCATCATGTGGTGTTTCATAAGGGGGCAGCATCGCACTCTAGGAACTTCACTCAGAGCTGCTCACAATAATTAGTCAACATTTGCCACATTTACTAGCTGACTGCATTTTTGTTTTGTTTTGTTTTGTTTTGTTTTGTTTTTGGTTGTTATAAGCAATGATCCATTTTAGAAAATGAAAAATAATGAGGAAACTCAGTATATAAAACAGACATAGGTCTAACTGCTGTAGTTCAAGGGGAAGGAAGAAGAGGTGAGAGAGGGGGCCAGAGGCCTGCCCAGCACCCAAGGAGCACAGCTTGGAAACCCAGACCTCAGAGCACTCGGTTCTGCAGACACATTGGGGGTGCAGCCAGTGACAGGAGAGTGGGGCGCCAGCAGCATTAGGAACCACCCAGAGACTTCAGGCAAGAGGCTCCTGAGATGTCATTTGCACTGGAAAGCCCTGTTGGCAACAGTGTGGGGGACACATAAGGGGGGTGTCCAGGAAGATGTGACAGCGGCTCCTGCAAGAGGGGACAAGAGCCGGCACAGTGCAGTGGCCTTCAGACACTGGGGAGCAAGACAGGAGAGATCAGATAGACCATGACCACCTCCTGCTGACCACCTGGATGAGAGGGATGAGGGGGCAGAGGGCATGAAATAAATGGGTTCCCCATGGGGGATGCCACTAGCAAAGAAGAGGCAGCTTGTGAGGAGGAGAGATTGCAGGGAGCTTGATGACCAGAGCTCGGGACCTGCGGAAGGGGAGGGCCCGTGGGACAATTAGGTCCACAGGTGTCCAGGGGGTCAGCTCACCCCAGGGAGATGCCAGGCCCAAGGCTGGAGCTGGACACTACAGAACCCACAGGCACCCTAGAGGACGAGCGGCCCTGTGCCCAGCAGGAAAGGCTGCCAGGCCACTCCACTCCCAGGTGCACCCTCCCTGACCTGAGCGTGTACCGTAGACCAGACCTCGAACTGAAGGGACAGAGGGATTGTGGAATCTCAGATGTATGCCCTAAAATCCCAACCACACACGAGGCAGGAGGAACAGATACTTCGGGGGGATCAGACGTCCGGGTGCAGGGACAGTGTGCCATGAGAATGTTGAGAGACCCTACAGATGATGTCTGGGTGTCAAACGCCCCTTCTGCACACCTGAGAGTGGCTTTGCTTCTGTTCCATGTTAGGCAAATCGGGATGGTCAGGACTTGTCCCAAGAGAACCAGACTGAGCCACAAGGACTTCTGATGGGGAGTGCTGGACCCTGAGGTTCCCTTGGCCCCCAGAGCTCAGATTATGGACCATCAGAGCAGGAATGCCCTAGGGGTCTTCTGACCATCACCCACCTTTTAGAGGCGGAAAGCCAAGCACCATCGTGAATATTACAAGCATGAATGGCAGCCTCATGGAAAGAACCCTCCAGGTGAATCTGAGCATATACAGGGGAACACCTGTTCCTCTTACCTCATATCACAGGCATTAGTGACAGTCACGAGACACTGCAGTATGTATATCTTTTTATTACCAGATGAGATATTATGTGAAAAAGCCCTTGAAAAGTACACAGTACGGTGGTACATATTTGCATTTCTTTGCTTGAGGGTTCCCTGAGGAAGGAAACACAGATATATATGGCCTTATATCTTAACAATAATAGTAAAGAGGTTGCATCTTCAGTTTCAACTCAGAAAAATGAAATGTCTCTGAAGTTTTCCAGAGGGTCCTCATTCTTTTTGAATTTTTTAAAAAATGGGTTCTGCTTGGACTCATCATAGTTGGCTTCTCAAGGGAACTGGCATCAATCCATGCAGCCGTTGGGTCCTGCTCATAGACACAGCTCTCTGTGCCCGGATGATGTGGACTCTTTGCTACAAGATCCCAGAAACGTATTTACTTTGGAGAAGCATGCCAATTGGGAATACAACTTTCTCACCGTGTATACATGTAGTCAGAAGGTTTTGAAGAGCCTGAGAATTGCTAGCTTTCTGTGCGTAACATGCCCATGAGACAACTCTATTCTGAAATCTTTATTTTGAGGATAAATTGACTGAGGGTTCAAAAAATCTTTAATTACTGGACATGAAAGAACATAAGAGTCACGAGGGTGGGGGAACTGGAAAAGGCGGCGGGCAGACATCAGAAGCTGGTTCTAGACACTGGCAATTCCATTTCACTCCAAGCTGCTTTCCTCGCCTGTCCTCTGGGAATCTGTACCACCTCTATCACAGGGTAGAGATCAAGTGAGTGAAATAAAGAATGTGAATGAATATTGAAAACCAGAAAGCCTTACAAATGCGTCAGCCATTCCGAGCTAAGATGGCACTATTGATTTCAAGACCCGTAATTTCTAGAGTCATTGAGAAGTTTCTGAGGGGTGTTGGATGATAGCACGAGTTTGTTTTTCAATTTTGCAAGATAATTTGTTTTATTCCATGGAGAATTAAGGAGAACTAGGCATCGTTTCTGGCCCTGCAGACCCAAAGATGGCGTAAGGTCAACGCTGAGGGGCTTGGGTGGGACAGGAGTGGCGTGGACTTACTGAGGACTAAGCACTGCTCACGTGGAGCTTATCTCAGAGTTTCACAAACGACAGGTGGAGAATGACCGAAGACCACCAACACACGAAGACCGTTTTTGAGGCTATACAAATTTGAACTCACATGACTGATTTTTTTTTTTTTTTTTTTGAGACCGAATCTCACTCTGTCACCCAGGCTGCAGTGCAAAGGTGCTATCTTGGCTCACTGCAACGTCCGCCTCCTGGGTTCAAGTGATTTTTGTTCCTTGGCCTCTTGAGTAGCTGGGATTACAGGTGCCTGCCACCACACCCAGCTACTTTTTGTATTTTTAATACAGACGGGGTTTCACCATGTTGGCCAGGGTGGTCTCGAACTCCTGACCTCAAATGATCCACCCACCTCGGCCTCCCAAAGTGCTGGGATTACAGGCATGAGCCCCCGCGCCCGGCCACATGACGGATTTTACCATGGTGACGCAGAGCCCTGATTCAGCTCCTAGATTCTAGGAAGCTCAGAGACCTCTCCAGTGGGCCCTTATTCCAATTCTTAGCAAATAGGAGAGTGCTGGGTGGGGGAACTCAATCCTTCCCATCTAGTTAAAATTTCTCATTTCATATGATGACCCTCCACACACTATATTTGGGGAATTGTGGGATTTCCTTTCAGATCCTAACTGGCCAATTCACTTTTTAAATTATCCTCATTTCTACTCACTTGTTTACATCTCCTTTTGAGAATTATTTACATTACAAATGAAACCATCTTTTTTCACCTTCTTCCTCACTCGCTCAAGGCCTTTCTTTCTCTTCTCAATGGCTTCATAATCATCTTTGTTTCTACCCAGCAGAGCTTACTCAGGGTGTCACTTGCTTTAGAATGCCGGCCTCTGCAGTGCACACTTGTCCTCCTCCTTGAATCACAAAATTCACCCAACTTTGGAAAGCAGGGTTAAAAAACAGGATTTATGGGGAGGCCGAGGCAGGTGGATCACTTGAGGTCAGGAGTTCGAGACCAGCCTGGCCAACATGGTGAAACCCCGTCTCTACTAAAAATTAAAAAAAAAAAATAATAGCCGGGCATGGTGTTGCATGCCTGTAATTCCAGCTACTCGGGAGCCTGAGGCAAGAGAATCACTTGAACCCAGGAGGCAGAGGTTGCAGTGAGCCAAGATTGCACCACTGTTCTCCAGCCTGGGTGGCAGAGCGAGACTCCACCTCAAAAACAAAAACAAAAATAGAATTTAAACAAACTTGGAAAACGAGAAAATAGAAATGTGTAAAATTGCCTATTTGGGGAGCTGAAGGGACCTCTGTTGTCTGCTAGTCAAGCTCCGTCATTTCATGCCCATAGAGACTTAGCCACCTGCCAGGTGGTGGCAAGGCCAGGGCAGGAGCCAGTGAGACCTGGGTGGGGAGGGGAGAGACACCTTAGAGTCAGCCACATTGCTGTCCAAGGTTACTTTACATTGTAGCATAAAGGTCACAGCAGTGCTACATTTTACTAATTGGTTTTACACTGAAATGTTTTAGTTTTAGAGTTTTTTTTTTAACAAATGGAGCTAAATCCTGCAGAATGTTAATTTATAAAACACTGGCAAGGACTCAAAACCAGAAGAATTCATGCAGATACTAATAAAACAGAGTCGTTGTGCATTAGATTTTCCTGCTCAAAGACATCTTAGAGCTTATCTAATGGAACACTTTACCTGTGAAGAAATTTAGTCCCCATGTGGAAGTGCTATAATAATACTTTAAGGACACAGAATTAGTTAATATGATTTCTTGATTTTGTTTCTTCATACAATTAAGCAGATAGGACTTATTTTCACAAAAGGAGCTGAGAAGAGAGGGTGGGGGAAGAAACCGTACCTGATACATTGCTTTACCCAAGAGAACCCTCTGTCTTAGTCCATTTTCTGTTGCTATAACTGAATACCTGAGGCTATGTAATGTACAAAGAAAAGGGATTTATTTCTTAGGGTTCTGGAGGCTGGAAAGTCCAAGATCGAGGGAATGCATCTGATGAGGGCCTTCTTGCTGATGGGGACACTGCAGAGTCTCAAGGTGGCCCAACGCATCACATATGGCGAGGGGGCTGGGCATACTGGCTCAGGTCTCCCTTCCTCCTCTTAGGAAGCCACGAAGGCCTCACCCTGATGGCCTCAGCTGCCCCTAATTACCTCTCAATTACCATAGTCAGATTTCTTATCCTCTTAATACAGCTACAGTGTGGATTAAGTTTCAATGTGAGTTTCAGAGGGGACAAATATTCAAACCCTAGCACCCCCCAAGCTCCACAATCTGAACAATAATGTTTGCCAAGCAGCTTTATCAAATCCATGTCTCTGTAAGAAGTTTCTGCTTCTTCCAACATTCACTTTGCTGAGGATGAGGCCACCTTGACTTGATTGAGGGTGGATATCTCCACACATGGGCAGGTTCTTTTCTTGTGCTGCAGAGTCCCAAGGGACCCTGGACACAAAGGCCAGGCCTGGTGTGGCAGGTCCCATTGTGGCCCCATTCCTGCTGCCATCCTGGGCCTTGGGTACCCATCACCCAATCAGCCTGAGTGTCTGCTCCAGCAGAGACGCTTTGGGTCCTCAGGGCACTCTGGCACAGCAACCAGCAGAGAATTGGAGTGTGAGGCAGTCACAGGTGGTGGCTCAGGTGCAGATGAACATGTGGGTTCCAATGCTGACTCCTCCATCTGCACTTTTCTTACCTGCAAAATGGGAATAATAACATTGAGTTCATCTGGTTTCGTGAGAATTAAATGACACAGTCCATGTAAAATTCTTAGCACAGTGCCCAACACAAAGCAAGGTCAGGTAGAAAGATTAAATTAAAACAGGGGAACGTGGAGTAAGGCAGGTGAGGTTGCTTTTCAGAACTCTCCTGAGTCATCGGACACAGTAGCAAAGCTTTTATAACTTAGATCTTACCAAAAGACCTAGAGCCGCATGCATCATTTACAGTCTAAGGAAGGGCTTGGTCCTCTAATCCTTCAGCTAGTTTAATATTTAAATATTCCTATTGCATAATTTTATGAATTATGTGGTGACCATAGAGGCCAGATACAATATGTACCACTGGATCTCAGCTTTCGTCTTTCTAAACAACAAATGGAATATACCTCATAGGGCAAAATTTTTCTAATTTTGGAGGTAAAAAAGCCCTACGTTTAAAGAAAAGTATTTTCTACTTCAGACCTTTAAAAACATGCGACTTAATTTAAATGTGATTAACATTTAAATTAGAAATTTAAACTTCAATTGCACATTTCCATCTATTTTCCACCAGATTCTCAAGATGCTCTTGGGGAATGAGGCTGGGATTCTCATTCCCCACATCCTGACCAAGCTGAGCCACCGTCTGCCAAGAGCCTGTGACCGCTGCATGGAAAATGCAGAATCCTGGCTCTGGGTCCCCTCTCCATTACCCATGCCTGGCCACAGGACATAATTTTTATTGAACTCTGGATCCACTCTTGAGGGCCTGTGTTAGAACCCGACTTCTGGGAGAGTTCAAATTCTTAACATTTCTTGCCAAACATTTCATTCGATCTCCAGCAGCCTTCAGATACAACTTTTGCAAATACTTTCCCCTCAGTATTTCAGTGGAGTTTTTGGTCCCTGTCCTATTGTAATAATTCTCTGCTTCTCCATATTTTTAAGGCCCCTTTTTCATATTTGATCTCTTCCAGAAATTAAATCTTCCTCTAATCTGAGGAAAGGCACAGCTGACTAAGCTCAGGATGGGGCCAGTGTCCTAACCTTTCTGACTGATTTCCTCCGCTGTCAGATATGGATTATAGTGCCTACCCCCAGGGCTGCTGTCAAGTTAAATGAAATGGTGCTTCCAGCAGATACTCAGTAACTGGTAGCTTTCCTTAATCCTTAATAATATTGTTTTCGCCTGGGCATGGTGTTCATGCCTGTAATCCCAGCACTTTGGGAGGCTGAGGCAGGTGGATCACCTGAGGTCAGGAGTTCGAGACCAGCCTGGCCAACATGGCAAAATCCCATCTCCACTAAAAATACAAAAAAAAAAAAAAAATAGCCAGATGTGGTGGCGTGCATGCCTATAGTCCTAGCTACTCAGGAGGCTGAGGCAGGAGATATCGCTTGAACCCGGGAGGCAGAGGCTGCAATGAGCCGAGATCATACCATTGTACTCCAGCCTGGGCAACAGAGCAAGGCTCCATCTCAAAATATAAATAAATAAAATAAAATTGTTTTCATCATTATTTAGAGTTTTAGTTTCACAAAATAGGACCATAGCTCTTTTTCCTGAACTATGTTCCCACTGGCCACTTTAATGGAACCTTCTTTGCCCACTTAGGATCTGAGGGCAGGTGACTTGCATTCCACTGTAGCCTCTGGGGCTCTCACTGGTACCCCACGGAGCTTGAGTAAAACCACCCCTGCCTCCCATTCTCTCTCTCCTCCCACTCTTTCTGCATGAGCTGATCCATGCGAACTGTTGTCAGCTCTTAGCACCTAGTCAGTATCTCCCAGCTCTCAGCCTTCTCAGAACGTATGCAGAAGTCCTGGACCCCTGTTTTGTCTTGTGCCTGGCATGCCTAGAATCTCATGTTTTGCCCGCGTTTGTCAATGTCTTCACCTGGCAACCTGGAGTAGTGATCGCTCATAAACCTACTAAACGAGATTGAAGACATTTCTGCCTTTACTTAATCCATAGTTACTGGGTGTCTACTGCATGCCAGGCACTTAGGTGCCAGGGCTCTGAGGGTGACTAGAAATGATTCCTCCCCTCTGGGAGCCAGCTGGATGAAAGAGGAGAGCAGGTCCACAGGTCACTGCAGGCAGCTCGGTGCCACCAGAGGCATGGCCAGGATCCCCGGGCTAGCTAACTCAATCTTGTTATTTTCTAGAACCTTCCAGGTATTCCAGCCATCCCCCACCCTCAGTATTCCATTCACCAGCTGGCTCTTAGGGAGTAGCTCCTCATCTTTTGATATGGTTAGGCTTTGTGTCCCCACCCAAATCTCATCCTTAATTGTAGTTCCCATAATCTCCATGTGTGGTGGGAGGAGCTGGTGGGAGGTAATTGAATCATGGGGGCAGTTTCCCCCATGCTATTCTAATGATAATGAGTGAGTTCTCATGAGACCTGATGGTTTTATAAGGGACTTCCCCCTTCACTTGCCTCTCATTCTTCTCTCTCCTGCTGCCTTGTGAAGAAGGATGTGTTTGCGTCCCCTTCCACCATGATTATAAGTTTCCTGAAGCCTTGGCCAGCCCTGCAGAATGGTGAATCAATTAAACCTCTTTCCTTTGTAAATTATCCAGTCTCGGGTATGCCCTTATAGCAGCATGAGAACAGACTCATACACCTTTTTTTTTTTTTTTTTTTTTTTTTTGAGACAGAGTCTTGCTCTGTCTCTCAGGCTTTAGTGCAGTGGCATGATCTCAGCTCACTGCAGCTTGCACCCTCCACCTCCTGGGTTCAAGTGGTTCTCCTGCCTCAGCCTCCTGAGTAGCTGGGACTATAGGCACACACCACCACACCCAGCTAATTTTTGTATTTTTAGTAGAGACGGGGTTTCACCATGTTGGCCAGGATATTCTCGATCTCCTGACCTCGTGATCTGCCCGCCTCGGCCTCCCAAAATGCTGGGATTGCAGGCGTGAGCCACCACACCCAGCCCTAACACATCTTTTAAATAAAGGAATCCTCCAGTGATACTGTGGTATAAAGACCACTCCCTTCTGGCAGGACCCAAACTTTAGAATCAAGGAATGTGGCAACAACTTCAAAGTGTTTGTTTAAAGAACTTCCCATCACACGTGCCCCTAACCCTACCCTGGCACACAGGACAGCCATTCAATTTTTCCACACAGAAAGTATAGAAATAATACTCTAAATATGGCTGTGTGGAGCTTCTCAGATGTGTTCACTTGGGCCCCTGAGAGCTATGTCATGTGTTGGTTGCAGTCACTTGCTCTCTTCCCAGCTCAACTTGTGCCTAATTCTTGCCAACTTTCTATCCTGGACACTGAATGACACTAGCCTCCCCATTGGAAGGTGTAACTCTAGCAGCTCTTTAGCTTCCGCTCCTCTGAGCGCGTTCAGAGCTGGAGGCAGGAGGGTGGCTCTCCCAGCAGGACAGGATGGGCCACCATGTGAGGTCTCCCTGCTTTTCCATGGCCTGTTCTCATCCTTGACCTGAAAAGAAAGAATGCTGTCTGCTACCAACAATGGCAATCAAGCTGACTGACATGGAAGCTAAATTAGGAGTTCGTTCCTTGGATCTGAGGAATATTTTAGTGTCTGAAAATTGTGTCCTCACCAAATAACACAAGGAACTCTTTGAAGCCATGGTGTCCTATGTTGTGGCAGTTTCTTCTTAGTATTCCGAGCACCTGATACAGTGCTGGGTACATGGAAAATACTCAGTAAAGGCAGTGTAGCATTTAATGGACAGGAGCTCAGGTTAGGTGACAGATAGAGCTGGGCCCCCATCCCAGCTTTGTGATACATTAACTGTGTGACCTTGGGCAATGCACTTACTCCTGCAGATGTCCTTTTGATAAGATGAGAGTGTATTCAGTTACTTGACAAATGTGTGTTAGGCTTAGAGTAGGGTTGGCAGACAAGCACAAGTGAAAAACAAATGTGAGCATGTCTTAGTCCATTTTGTGCTGCTGTAACAGAGTACTACAGACCGGGTAACTTATAAAGAGCAGAGATTTAGTCCTTACAGTTCTGGAGGCTGGGAAGTCCACGGCCACGGGGCCTACATCTGAAGGGTCTTCTTGCTGTGTCCTCCCATGGCAGAAGGCAGGAGGGCAAGAGAGTGTGAGAGGCGGAGGGGGATCATTCCTTTATCAGGAGCCCGCTCCCACAATAACAGCATTAATCCTAAGCCATTCATGAGAACAGAGCCCTCATGACCTCATCCCCTCTTCAATGCCCCACCTTTCAACACTGCTGCACTGGGGACTAAGTTTCCAACACACGAACTTCGGGGGACACATTCAGACCATAGCAGATGATTTCAGATGAAGCCAGGGTAAAGCCGATAGGACTTGCTCATGGTTTGGATGTGGGGGTGAGAGAAAGGGCAGGGTCAGGAAAGATGCCTGGGGTTCTGAGTTGAGCAACTGGTCAGATAGAGAGTCTGAAGAGGCACGTGTCTGGGGATGGAGGACAGGATGTCCTCTCCGGGACAAGTCAAGTCTGAGGGCCAGTCAGGCCATTCAGCAGGAGTCTGTTGCTGAAGGTGAGAGGCCGCCGTTCTGGAGTCATCAGTGTAGAGTGGCATTTGGACCTTGAGATGAAAAGGGATTGCCAGTGAGAGAGAAAGACAGTCCGTGGAAAAGAGACCCTGGGTGCAACTGATCATCAGATGTTGGGCAGAGAGGAAAGCACAGAAAGGGAGGTGGGGAGAGCACACAGGCTCGAGGTGTAAGAATGTGGGGTGGGGATTAGGCCAGTGAGACCTCCGGCCTGAGGACTGTGATGCTTTCTGACTCCCCGGAGGCACCCGCCGAGCCTCTCAGACTCATTACCACCATAAACTCAACAAACACAACAGAGGACATGAAAAATATTCAGTAGGATAATTTCTCAGTGAGCCTAGATTTTTAGTGGGATTCCTGCCACTAAAATCCCAGAAATAGTTTGCCAGAAAAAGTTTTCAATGCAAGTTTCTAGACAGGAACTGCTTTTAGCTCAGGGCTACCGGAGAGCCAGGAGTTCACACTCATCTCAAAGACGGCGCTGGTTTCCCAAGAAGCTCCCAGACTCCACGAGCAACTGTCTCGTCCGCATCATCTGTTGCTTTCATTTCAGTAGTTACTCTGCCTCCGTCGGGAAAGCACAGTGTCACAGCTTAGCTGTTATTAAACTTTCTAAGCTAAAAATACAACCTGCCTGCTATGGTAGAAATGGTCTGTAGTGTGCTGCAAGACCTTCATGCTTCAGATGGGGTGTACCTGGTGTTAACAGTGCCTCCCAGACCCTACATTCTTCTTTGCTGAGGCGATTTTCACTTCAGTTGAGAGGCTCAAACCCACCGCATGTGGGATTGAGAGATCAGCTTTCCTAGAGTGAATAGGAGATTCCATCCCACCATGTGCTTTTATGCCCCCAGCTTTCACTCTCATGCCCATTTTCTGTAGTCATACCTTGAGAAGAAAAGTGGTTTCTCAAAATGATGGCCTCCAAGTCTTAGGAAATTCTGGCTGATTCAGATTTGTTTCTCTCTGTGCACATCGACACATAGATAGATCTCTCATGATACAGACTGTGCAGATCAGTAACTCGGGGAAATGAGGTTTGTTCGTTGTCAATATTTAAACACTTAATTTTTTTTAGAGCTGTTTTAGGTTCACAGCAAAATTGAGAGGCAGGTCCAGAGAGTTCCCATCTCCCCCTCCCCTCCACATGCACAGCCTCCCCCATTATCAACATCTCCCATCATAGTGGATAAATTTGTCAGGATTGATGAACGTGCATTGATACATCATTATCATGCAACGTCCACAGTTTACATTAGGGTTCACTCTAGGTGTGGTACATTCTGTGGCTTTGGGCAAATGTATGATTGCATGTTTCTGTCATTCCAGTATCACACAGAGTATTTCCCCGGCCCCGGGTATTCTCTGTGATACACCCGATACACCTGTGCAGCCCTCCCCAGCCCCAGGGAGGTTGTTTTTATTCAGGGTTTGCTTTTCCAGCCGGGGGGGGGGGGGGGGCGGGGCAGCAACACATGTTAACATGTAACTCACATGGGTAGGCTTATACAAATTATTTTCCCTGAGTGTCAGCATCTTATAGGCCATCAGCTTATCACCAGGCCAGGGAGCTCTGAAATCTCTCCTCAAGTCCTCTGCTCAGATTGGCTGTTTCTTATTACTACCACTTGCAGGCAGCAATGATTATCTTGCACTTCCTCTGCCGCCACTATCATTCAGGTGTCCTCATGCCCTTTTCAAGAAACAAGCTTGCATTTGACCAAAAATGCAAGGTGACCGATTTATGATACATGACCAGAAAGTCATGATACTGACTGCCTTGCCTAAGTTTATAATGTTTTATTTATATGGTCACACCTCATATAGCACTCCCAGTATATTTTCAAGCACTTAGAGATAGATAAAATATGAAAACTGGATACAAGTTCAGCTTAGAAAACAGCCGGAGGAGAAAGCTAAGTCATATGCCCAGCGGTGTCCTCCCCAGCCGCCACAGGCAGTCTTGTATGAGCGAGTATGTTAGAATGGTGTTCTCAATAGAAGATCAGCTGAGTAGTCAAGAGAAGCCCTTTGCCATTACTTGCAAGGGGAAGAACAAATCTCAAATGCATTACAGACTTTGTGTGCAGATGTCCAGGTGAGAGGCCTGGGGTCTGCACTTAGGGTACCATGGGTAACCATGTAATGATGCCCATATCAGACCCTCTGTCATTTATAAAGTGCCAGAGGCAGCATGTACAGTAAGAAGATGGGAGCAGCTCTGAAAGGCATGACCTCAAGTTCTAGTTCCACTGCTTCTGAGCTGAATGGCCCCGTGCAGGCAGTCTCCCATCTCTGTAAGCCTCAGTTTGCCCATCTGTAAAATAGGGTAACAGCATCGTTTTCTTCATAGGAATGTTTTGAGGCCCAATGCATTAATAAATGTGATTGATATCTGCTGAACAGTTGTAACTGAGGACAAAGGATTGTCCCTCTGTCCTGTCCCAGGCCCCTTGTGGCCTCTCTCTATGGCCATTTACTATGCAAAGCAGGTCACTTGATCGACATCCAGCCCCAGCCCAGAACTTAGCATCAGGCGGTGTTTTGAGGCCCAATGCATTAATAAATGTGATGGATATCTGCTGAGCGGTTGTAACTGAGGACAAAGGATTGTCCCTCTGTCCTGTCCCAGGCCCCTTGTGGCCTCTCTCTATGGCCATTTACTATGCAAAGCAGGTCACTTGATCGACATCCAGCCCCAGGCCAGAACTTACCATCAGGCGGTGTTGGTTCCCTCTTAAGGGAAGGTTGTTCAGTGAATGCAAAGAAGTTTCTTTTACCAAAGAGAGGAATCTTTACTTTCCAAAAGAAATGAGAATTTGCCCTCCTATTTCTTTAAGTTGCCATTTGAGAAGAATGCATATGCTTTGTTTTTTCAAAACAGCTACGTTCTGTTGAAAGAATGACGATGTCCTTGAACTGTCTTGATGAGAAACATTTCTCTGAGTGGTTAATTTGGAAATATGCAGAATAATATCATTGTGTTATACTATCAGAGTATTGGGTGGGAGGGGCGGGGCTCCTGCAAGTAAAAAGACATTTTATTAATTGATTTCCACTTTTTTTTTTCTGCCTCTCATTTCAGAACGGTTTGATCACCACTGTCCCTGGGTAGGCAACTGTGTGGGGAAAAGAAACTACAGATTTTTTTATATGTTTATTTTATCTCTGTCTTTTCTGACAGTCTTTATATTTGCATTCGTTATCACCCACGTCATTCTTCGTAAGTATGCTGGCGAAATCAGATTACGTATGTAACCATTTGCCTGACTTTGATTTTCCTATTTGATTTTGATTTAATATTTTGGTCATTTCGGGCTTTCTCTTTCCCTTTCTTTCTCCCTTTCCCCTCCTCACTTCCAGCCTGCCTCGCTTTTGTTTCTCACCCTCCTCCATCCCTCCTCCGTCCCCTGTCATCCCCCACTCCCCACCCCATCTTTCACAGCACTTTCCAGGGGTCGCACCTAGGCCAGGCTGCACTTTCACCAAACAATACCTCCTCCTTGATACGCACATCCCTATTCCAACCTCAGTGACCTCACTTTTTCTCCTGCTAAGGGGTCCCCTGGAAGACTCATTCCCACATTTTGCACAAAGGACAATGTGCTGCAGTGATGACCATTGAAGAGCAGAGTTTTCTTCCTTAATGTGATCATCTCCTTATGCAAGAACAGTCACCAGTCACCCTCCCTAGAAAAGATGTCTGGGGAGAAAGACTAGGTTTTCTTGCACACAAATCTATATAGGTTAAAAACATACATTTGACAAGATGTTTACGTATCTGCTAGAACATGAGCTAACTACCCCTGGCATATATATAAAGGAAGCAACTTTGATTAAAAATTAGATTTGGAAATCAGTTATTTTAATATCTATTTGCCTAAGCAAATGGCATTTTTTCATTTTCCATTCTGAGGGTTGTAACTTTGAATTGCTTTTGTCTCTTGGTCATTCACTTTTCTACAATAGAAAGTGATGAGAAGGAAGTGAATTTGCATTGAGTTATAAATTTAGGCCTTTGAACTTCCATTACAGTACCAACAGCAACACTAAGCACTAGCCTTGCCTCTTGTCCGCATTCCTGAAGCATAACCCCTCATTAGCAAGTCCGTAGCTTCTTTCTGGAATGTTTCCGTAAGTATCTGCACAACGGCTTCACTTCCTTCCCAGGCCGCGGTGCTCAAACCACAAATGGCGTGGGCTGGGCTCAGGCTCACGTTGGGAGCACATCTTCCTCCCTTTCTCTTCTGGTGGGTTCGTATGGGGGTGGGGAAGTGGGTGGGAGGGAATGTTTTGCATTCATTCTTTTTGAATATTAGTCAAATTGGGCCGTTAAATGGAACATCCCAAATTTTCATAGGTACTTTCAATCCTAGTTGCCATTCTTTCTGACTATAATCTTTCATCCAAACGTGACACAAATGTGTAATATGTGCTTGAGAGCCATAACTTGGTGGGCTTGCAAGAGGACAATGGACACCCGCCTCTTCCACATCAGCTGGGCAGGATGCAGACAGGGGCACCCTCTCCCTCTATTTTCAGAGTCCTCAAAATGGCAAAAATGTAGCTAGGGTCCTATCTGTGCATTAATAGACAAAAGAAGCAGAGAGAATGACTAGGGCATTATATGTTATTTTCAAAGAAGCAGTTGTTGACACAACTAGGGAAGAAATACGAACCGATCCTCCAGCACACACATAACACTGAAAAGCAGTGTTTAGACATTATTTATTTTTATTTTTGAGATGGAGTGTCGCTCTGTTGCCCCAGCTGGAGTGCAGTGGTGGGATCTCGGCTCACTGCAGCCCCTGCCTCCCAGGTTCAAGCAATTCTCCTGCCTCGAGTAGCTGGGATTACAGGCGTGGGCCACAGCACCCGGCTGATTTTTGTATTTTTAGTAGAGATAGGGTTTCACCATCTTGGCCAGACTGGTCTCAAACTCCTGACCTCAGGTGATCCGCCTGCTTCAGCCTCCCAAAGTGCTGGGATTATAGGCGTGAGCCACCCCACCCGGCCTAGACATTGTATTTTTATATCACCTTTAACAACCTCATGATGCTTTTGTGTGTATTATGGGATTGTATTTATGGCCTTGTCCCTGCATTGTGGATGTCAAGGGCCAGTTGTCACGTGCTTAGTCATATACCTAAACTCAGGGAACACACACACGCATGCTTATGGACTCACACACACTCACACTCTTACCCACACTCATTCTAGCCACACTCACACTCATATATACTCACCAATACGCTCACACTCACACATATCCTTACACACCCACACTCTCACATACCCTTACACACGCACACACACCCTTACACACTCACGCTAGCCACTCACTCATATGTATCACCAGTATGCTCACGCATGTACCCTTACACACCCACACTCATACTAGCCATACTCACACTCATATATACCAATAAGCTCACACACATACCCTCCCACACTCACACATACCCTTACACACTCACACATACTCTTACACGCCCACACCCACACACATACCCTTACACACCCACACATACCCTTACACACCCACACTCACCCTAGCCACTCATATATACTCACCAATAAGCTCACACATGCATAGCCTTACACACACATCCTTACCCACATTTACACACACTCATACCCTTACACTGTCACACTCACATGTACCCTTACACACCCACTCTCACACACACCCTTACCCACACTCTCACACACCCTTACACACCCACACTCTCACACACACCTTTACACACCCACTCACACACATACCCTTACACACCCCACACACCCTTATACACCCACACTCACACTCTAGCTACACCCACACTCATATATAGTCACCAATATGCTCACACTCTCACACATGCTGTCGTGCTCGCTCACACTCATATCGTTGCACACTCACATGCTCTCACACACTCTCACGGTGAAATCTGTGCCTGCCACCACACTCGGGTTGTGATGTGTGTTTCACTTTTAGCTCCTCTAAGGTTTTACTCACCCTGGCTCCACCAAACTGGATTTTACCATAGTCTATACTTAAATATTGTTCATCTCTTCTTCTACACAAAAGTATTAAGAATTTACCTGCCTGTAAGTTATTGGAATATCCTGGGCAAAAGCAAATAAAACTTTTCCTTTTCCCTTGTTCGACACCCCCTCATCAGTGACCCCCACGACACGACCCCACCACCCTATCTTTTCCCTTGTTTGACACCCCCTCATCAGTGACCCCCACGACACGACCCCACCACCCTATCTGGCTTGGCATGTGATGCTTCAGGAAGGGCACGGGGTTTACATGGCTCCTGTTACCCTCTAAGCCTCAGAAAACATTGGCACAGGCAGAGAGGAGAGCTGTCATCTGAGTCTCTCTGTGGGATCCTGGGCTCTTAGGGAAAGGCCAGACAGGGAGGGGCGGGAGAGATTTCTGTGGCCTCCAAGATTCCTGGGAAGGCGAAGTCTGGATTTCCTTGGAGAGGAAGGAGGGCTTAGGCCAGCCACATAATTAGGGTGCAGTAGACAAACGGAAATCATTTCTTTTGGTCCCTCATCTGCCTCAAGGCTGCGTTTGCTCCACATGGCCGCACAGGCACTTGCGTCTGTGCCCTTCGGGGCTGGCAGAGATGGAGGAGGAAGCCTTAAGCACCGTCTCTCCTGATTAGCGCTCCACGCAGCTTCTCTTCACAGCCCCTCCCACCCACTGTGTCCCACTACTCAGACACATGGGCCGTGGGCACAGAGGGAAAGGGACCTTGGGAAGAATAGGGAGCCAAGCCACTCTTCACCCTCCCGGGTGTCGCCCATAGTGGGGCACATGGGGACACGGTGGCCACTCACCCCCTGCCACTGAGTCCCACAGTGCAGCTGCGCCTGTGGTCAGATGCCACAGGGACACCATAGCATCCATAGAGTGTGTCATTTGCTTGGTGCACGAGGGCCGGATGATGTCCCCAGAGGCTCACTGGCTTCCCACAGCACAGAGGGACCTGGCACCGCTACCCCAAGATGGAATTGTTAAAACTACGTCCATTTTTATTTTTAAAAGTATGATGTCAATGCACAGAATAAAAATTGCTTTCTGTCAGATGCTTCTTTATTCAAGCCCCTAAAGAAATGTTTTCTTGCCTAAGACAGCTCATATTAAAATGTCTAAAGCCCAAAAGAAGTCTAATAAATTTCAGCTTTATGACTTTGTTTACTCTGGGTGTAGAAAAAGAAGTCTTTTATACGTAGCCTAGTTTCCAGAACTTCCAGGGTCAAAAGTTAACAAATTTGGGGAAAACAGAAGAGAAAAGATAGCATACAGTATTCTGTTTTCCTATTAAAATGAGGAAAACAAAGGAGTCATCAGAAATATAATTTATGGGAAAGTGTGCAGACATCCATCTGCTTTTATTGAAAAAATACCCTGCAGATGTTGGGCCTAATTATGAATCCTCCATTTTCTTGGTGAAAAACTTTAGTGGCATCTCAATCTCTGATCGGTAAACTGGGTGTCGTAGCACTTACAAAATAGAATTATTTCATTGATCTTTAGCCATCTATTATTTTTTTGTAGATGAGAGAGCATTCAGCATGACGGCTGTTTCTATCTGAATACTAAATGTTGGTTTCATTCCCACAGGTTCACAGCAAACAGGATTCCTAAATGCCCTTAAGGACAGTCCTGCAAGATATCCTTTGTGATGATTCTGTTTTCACGATGCTAATGTGTTGAGTATCTGGCTGACCTTCTGTGCGCGCACCTCCTCATCTTCTGCCCCAGCCTTGCTTCTCGTGTATCTTATTCCAAAGAACTCCCTCAGATTCACTGGCACGAGTAGTAGCTTCTGACTACTTCCATCCCTGAGTGACTCAGCCTGTTTAAATCGAGGGCTAGGAAGCCAAGTATGAATTCTTATCCACCCCCAGAAATCAGCATGGATTTGTGTTCAGTCAGGTTGGTTTGGGGAGAAGTAGGGCTGTGAGCTGCAACTGATCTCATTTTGATTGGCAGGTGGTCCACACAGAACATGTAGGGATGCCCACGTGTGGGTTGCATCCTGGCATGCAGTCACCAGGTGAGAGTCCTCAGACCCGTCTGTTCCGATTCTGTCGGGGGTTACAGTTTGCCATTCGGATTACTGTATTATTTCCAGGAACAGAACACCCTTTTAAACCCTGAATAGATTAAAAATGGTCAGTCTCAAGTCATTTGGATTAATGAGGAGGTTTCCCATCCTCCCAAGCATAAATATGGGGATGGACCATAGTATTTTGAATCTTGAAAGAAAAGCGTGTGCCCATTAAGTGCTTGAATGAGGTCCTATCCCTCCCAGGGGCCCCAGGCTTTAATACAGATGGGACCCCCGATCTGGCTCGTCAGTGACCCAGTTCTCTTTCTTCCTCATATAATCAGGTAGACTGGACTTGAACTTCTCATTACTCTTCAGAGTAATTTCTGTCTTGAGGTAGTGAATTATTCGTTTTTGTTTGTTTTGTTTTGTTTGAGACCAAGTCTTACCCCATCACCCACCCAGGCTGGAGTGCAGTGGCACGATCTCGGCTCACTACAACCTCGGCCTCCCAAGTAGCTGGGATTACAGGTATGTGCCACCATGCCCGGCTAATTTTTGTATTTTCAGTAGAGACGGGGTTTCACCATGTTGGCCAGGCTGGTCTCAAACTGCTGACCTCAGGTGATCTGCCCACCTGGCCCTCCCCAAGTGTTGGGATTACAGGCATCAGCCACCACACCCAGCGAGGTAGGGATTTCTTAAGAATGAAGAACTTTAATATGACTTACGTATGTATCATGTTCTTCTTAAAGTCAACCTGCCATGTCCCTGAGAACTGGTATGTGTGTTTGAGCAGGGGAGGGATTTCGATACATCTAAAAACAAATGTGATCCTATAAATATAAATATATCTATATGTTTCCATAATAGATGGTATCTCTTTTTCCAGTACCTCTGTGTTTGTGGGCAGCATAGGATGTTGGTTACAGGTCCAGATTCTATCGTCAACTAATACTTTTTAAACTCAGATCTGTACTGTGGATGGGGCCTGGGACATAAGGAAGATGTACAAAGGGGACTTGGTGGATAAATTCAACAAATAGGTCTTGTCTTCTATTAATGATTTGGGAAGAAGTTGACTGGAAGGAAAGGTGGCCCAGGGAATGAATGAAATCTTCAGTACCTGTGCTGTTAGGATTGGGTCCAGCGAGAAATGTCCTCCTCCCTTCCTCTCCCCAACTCTACCAGGGGCGACATCCCCCCACTGTCACCTCTCTGTGCCCTTCTGTTTTCAGGGAACATTGCTTCCTCAAAGCTCATAGCCAAGCCCCCTCTCCCTTCCTAAAGAAAAGGCTTGCCTAAATCTTACAAGGAACCGTTCGTGTCATGAAAGCATGCTGGTCACATTACGTTTTAAAAATGTGCCTCAGAACTGGCACTGGGGCCCAGGCTGCCAGCTGGAAGATTTTCTGAAGCCTCACATATGTGGCAGCTTCAGCCAACTCCCCCCAATTCTGTCCTGGCACCTGTGCCTCCCTGAAACCCTGTGCGTGTGCAGGAGGCCTGGTGCATGTTTCAGACACAAATATCCATGACAGGAGTGCCTCTCGGCTGGGAGGGGGAAGCACTTCCTCACTGCTGAGAAAGGCCAACTTCAAAGCCTGGTCATTCCAGCTGCCTTGTGTCCGGCCTGCTGGCGACTTCTGCTCCATACGTGTCCCCTGGGAGCCACCCTTCAGGTGGAGCATAGAGGGGCTGTGTGTGGAGTGGCCTTGTTGCTACCTGGTCTTTTTTTTTTCCCCTGAAACGGAGTCTCACTCTGTCGCCCAGGCTGGAGTGCACTGGCACGATCTCAGCTCACTGCAACCTCCGCCTCCCGGGTTCAAGCGATTCTCCTGCTTCAGCCTCCTGAGTAGCTGGGATTACAGGTGCTGTGCCACCAAACTTGGCTAATTTTTATATTTTAAGTAGAGACGGGGTTTCACCATGTTGGTCAGGCTGGTCTTGAACTCCTGACCTCGTGATCTGCCTGCCTCGGCCTCCCAAAGTGTTGGGATTACAGGCGTGAGCTACCGCGCCCAGCCACTGCCTGGTCTTTATCAGAGCTCCTGACAGACCTCCCAAGTCATGCATCTTATCCTATCAAGATCCCAGAAGGGCTGTCATTAGAGACCAAGTAGGCAGTCCTGGACTGGGGTCAAATCTTTTAATACCTGCTCCATGGCAATTAATTATGAGGTCCGGAGTCATTTCTTAACCCTTTTGTGTCTCAATTTTTTGACCTGCAATAGTCAACCACTATGTACCTGACAATGATATGCTGACAAAGTCAGTTATTCAGGAAATACAGGAAAGACTCAGCTCCAAAGCACGGCTTCCAGGTGTGGCCAGAGGGATTTCAAAGAGACTCTGCCAGAACCTTCTTTGAGAGCACACGTCTGCACGCTGCATGGTGTGGCTGGGCTGACAGTCTGCAGAACCAGGAACATGGCATCCCCCGTAGGGGCACAGACCGGTGCTGCTGTTAGGAAGCAAGCGTGGCAGTAGCGTGCTGGCCGTGCCCGGAGCCTGCAGCGGGAAGGAGTGCGGGAAGGGAAGGGAGGAAGAGAGATGCTCTTACTTATTCAGGCCAGAGCAAATTTTATTTTCCCCTAAAAATCATTCTCAGATGGAGGTAAAGAGTTTTCCCTATTGGCCCAGTTTTTGAAAACGCGTAGAAGTCTCAGCCGCTGCCTTTCCAAATAGTGTTTCCTCAACTGGGTGCTGACTCTTTCCTCCCACAGCCAGACGCTCCCCCTTGCAGGAGTTCCCGGCACCTCCTCCACACTCAGGGGCAGGGCAGCCACAGCCTGCTGACCGCATGCAGGTCCTAAAAACCCAGACGCAGGCCACACCCGCACCTCCAGCCAAGGCCTTCCAAAATGTCAGCCAGGGCGTAGCGCCTGAAAGCAACACACATCCCTCATCACACAGGTCACTTGATGGATTTAAACACACAGACACACACACACACACACACACACACACAGAGCGCTGTCTATCCTTAGATGTGTGTGTATGTATGTATTTTTAAGCCCTCATATATACATGTGTATATAGCTATAGACACACACACACACACATATATAAGGACTATATAAGGATATATAAGTGTGTGTGTGTGTGTGTGTGCACGCATCTATATCTGTATGTCTATCAATAGGTACAGATGTAGACAGACATGTCCTCCCCAGAGTTCAGGTTGGAAATGCTCGCGGGATGCCCCGAAGGCCCTTGCTGGCCCACGCTGCTCACAGGGAGGCTGCCCATCCTCACTTCCCTCCTGCTGATTCGCTCCCTGCTTGGTCTTGTGGCACCTACATTATGGATCCGAGGTCCTGCTGGGCTCCTGCCTGGGAAAAGGAGACTTACCTCTAAACCCAGAATATCCCAGGGCAGCCAAGAAAAAGACCCTGACAAAACCCCATTCCCCCTGGAGAAAAGCGGGGTCTAAAAGCGAGGTCTGGGAAGAGCCAGCAAAGCTGTTCCTAGCGCAGGAGAAGTGAGCAGTGTGGGCAGCACCCCAGCCTGGGTCTCCTTAATCCTTTCTGGAAGCAGGAGTGAATTTCAAGAACATCAGACACACACCCACTCCGCGAAGCAAGGTGCTGGGTGCTTTAACGTGCAAAGTACAGAGACATTTCTTCTGTGTGCCACTGACGCCCCTCCCCTCATCGATGCTGTGGTTGCCTAAAGGTTCTGTGTTCCGACAGGGTGCTTTCTGTTTGAAATATGTGCCTTGGAGAAGAGTTCCTCCTCCAGTGAGTCTATTAAGAAGTATTGCACGGATGATTTATCCTAAGTTTGTGTTCCAGAAGAGTAAGCATGTGTTGGGTGCTGCTGGATTGCTGTGTGTTTTTGAAAAAACATTAGTTCTGGTTATTAGAGAACCATGTGCTGAGTAGGGCTGGATCCCATCAGCACATCTGTTGGTATTTTTGGTGCCTGTCTTTCCTCTGGACACCTGTGGCTTTGGAGGTGGCATGGGAATGCCAGCGGGAGCTTATGTGGTGAAGCCCTGTAGCTCCTGAGGAAGAGTGTGCCAAAGTCAAGGGCCACTCAGGGGTCTGGCCCGCAGAAGCCCTGGATCACAGTGACTGGGAGTGCTAGAAAGGAAGATGGGTCCTGCTTGTCAGTGTGGTGGGGGATTCTAGCATTAGAGAAATGCTAAACTCAAGACCTCCCAGCCCCTTCCGCTGCTGAGATCCTGAGAGCTTGAGAGTGTCTGTTGGGGTGGCTGGTTTATGATGGATGAGTTTGATCTGGGGCACACTCATAAAAGCCGTCCTTTGATTGATGGCAGAGCTGCCCACGTTTTGTCCTCTCCAAATCTGTACTCCATCCAGAGCAAGAATCTGTAAAGTCCCAAGTTTTTAAAACTGAAGGAAGTTTCCTAGCTGACTTGCCTGAGCACAGGACTGGAGTCTAATGGAACCTCTGCAAGTGACCTCTGCAGCGTTTTCTCGGGCAAGACAATAACTTATATTTTCACGTTTTCAGTGACCTCATATCTAATTTCCTGACCATGCAATAAAAATATTTTGATGAGAAATAAGGGCACAGGCAAAGCTTTCTCACAGCAGATTTACTCTGCAAAATATCCAACTAAAAATGTCATTGAGGAAGCGAGAGAGATTAGAAACAAAAATGGCTAATAGACAACCATCCAAGACACCTTGGCAGAAATATCAGTGTCAATGATGGAAACATTGATACACTGAAAGCTCTTCATCAGGCCCACATAAAACCCAGCAGAACTTTAGGAGAAAGGAACCGAGTAGCTTCTACTGTAAGTAAGCCCGGACTGGGTGGTATCTAGTGCCAGAGTGTGGCCAGCCCAGGGGGAGAGGGAGGGAGGAGAGGGAGGTGGAGGCAGGGGAGTAGAGGAGGCCCTAGATGGCTGTGACAGAATGCCTGACTCATTTTCAGGTGCTCAGCAGGCCCCTTCCCAGTCTGCACCATCAGCCCTCCCAGGGGTGAGGGATAGGGCAGTGTGCCCACTGCTGGGATGCAGCCTTGGAGGGTGCACTTCTGGCTCAGAGTCCATAGTCGGTTCTCCCTCCCTCTGTCCTCCTCCTACTCCTTCCTTCCCACCTCCCATTGCCTGCACCAAACTCCATTTCCTCCCCTTCTTCTTTGTATCAGAGAAGCAGAGGCAGTGGGGAGGGGCCTCTCAGGGCCTGTGGCCATGGGGTGGCTGCCCCATACCATGGACAAGAGCCCCCTGGCCTTCCCCATGGACACAGACAAATGGAGAGACTTCTCAAAAAAAAAAAAAAAAAGGGACTGGGCCCTCTGTCCACACAGCCAGGCATGTTCAAACAAAGGAGATCCACTCAGCAACTATTTCCTGTAAAACCATTCTACTCAACAGCCACCATGGGCAAAACCTGACAGGTCACAAGGTCGAGAACCATCCGCCTGGGCCCTGGAAGGATGACAGCGGGGAGACACACAAATGCACCAGCTCGCCCTCTTCTGCCAGCATCTGCTGCTGCCCACATCTGGGTTCTCACTAGGACTCCTTATGCAGAATAAGGCTTGGGTGCCATGAAAAAGACACAGCCTGTGCTTGGGGTGGGGTGTCCTGCAGGGACATCAGGAGAGGCAGTGGCAGGGACCTCCGTGCAGGGCTGTGGGAGATGGGTGGGTTCTAGTGGGGGACATGGAGGGAGAGGTCCCAGGCAGCACCCACAGCCTGAGCAAGGCCCAGAGGATGGTGCCAGGGGCTATCAGGAAGGGGCAGCCCATCTGCAGGGCCATGCCTGGCATCCTGGTGTTGTGCCCACTCACTCCACATTGGGCAGGGTGCCCGCTTTGGCTGGGCATCAAAAGGAGGCAGGGCTCCCCATCAACATGCGGTCTGCCCTGCATCGTGTGAGCACACAGGTGCACTTACACACCCAAGTGTGCGACAGAAAACTGGGAGGGGCTGTGATAGCTAAACCCCGATGGGGTGGGGGCAGGCTTGACAGTGTTGAAGACTAAGGGGGTGAGGTCCCTTCATCCCCTGCATGCTGGCAGGTAAATGACATCATCAGTGCTGGGTTTTGATGCTTGTTTTAAAGAACATTTTTTTCTTTTGTTGTTGTTGTTGAGATGGCGTCTCACTCTTTTGCCCAGGCTGGAATGCAGTGGCGAGACCTCGGCTCACTGCAACCTCCGCCTCCCAGGTGCAAGCTATTCTCCTGCCTCTGCTTCCCAAGTAACTGGGATTACAGGCGCTCGCCACCAAGCCCGGCTAATTTTTTATATTTTTAGTAGAGATGGGGTTTCACGATGTTGGCCAGGCTAGTCTTGAACTCCTGACCTCAAGTGATCCACCCACCTCGGCCTCCCAAAGTGCTGGGATTACAGGCGTGAGCCACTGCACCCGGCAAGAACATTTATCTTGCATCAGGGGACACAACAGTGTGGAACAGATGTTTGCAGAGGAAAGGCCCCCGCAGGGGAAATCGGTGGCAGAGGGACAGCTCAGTAGGGAGAAGCAGGGCAGTGGGATCCGTGCCTGGGGAGGGGTGAGGGCGGAGGAGTAGGAGCGTTCTGCCAAGAGTGCCTGGGGGAAAGGGTTGCGCTGGAAGGGGGATACAGCTGGTGCCAATTTGGGGAGCAGTGGTGAGTTCTGTCTAAGATATGTTTACAAAAAGAATCTAAAAGATAACACACATGAGTCTCCCCATTGGCCTAGAGTGACCTGAAGGTCCTTTCTTTAGTTACCTGCATGTAATATGGAAGGAGGGAAAAATCAGCTGCTTATCAATGAGAATGTCGCAGCCTCATAGGAAATGTTACCCGTCAGGTGCCTGTCTGGGAAGCCACGTGGTGATGCCGCCTTGGATTCTCCGATTCGCGGAGGCCAAAACCCTCAGAAACACCTGCTGGGGAGCCACAGGGGCCCTGGGCCTCCCTGAGGAAGACCCCAAAAGGGGAAGCCCTGCCCATCAACACTCATTTCAATGTAATGTAGCATTAACATCCAATTAAAGGGATTACAGCCATTTTTAATCATGACATTGTTCAGCTCTCTTAAAATGTGGAGGGTTTTTTGTGGTTGGTAAATCAAATGTTGATTGATTCTCCATTTGCAGAGGCTGTGACAGAGAGCGTTTTCATCCCCAAGTTGCATTCACTGGACACTGACCCATCTGAAAGGCACAGTGGCCTAATACACATGGTCTGTTTTAATGGAATTTGATAGGAGGCTCCAGGTTGGCCCACAGATAGGACACCGCAACGGGAAAATCACGAAGGCAGCACAGGTCTTTTCTAACTTGTCCATCCTGATACCTGCTGATCCTCAGAGGGACCCCAGAAGGTAGGTAGGACAGGTGTCCTTAGGCTGCTTCCAGCTGCAGCTGTGCTGAGAAGTGAATGACTTACTCAGGGGTGTCTGGAGCTGGAGCCCAGTTCTCCCAACTACCACCCTCCCTCCCACCAGGGGACTGAGATACTTCCTGCTACCCCTAACCAGCCCCACTGAGGGAGGGTCAGGAAGAAAAAGCATCAGATTGTGTCTCATAAGACCACAAGGTGGGAAGGAGGTTGTTTGTTTTTTCAAAGCACCCAAGTCCTACGAGAATATGTTCTCGTTGTAAAAAATCCCCAATGGTCCAGAAATACAAGAGCAAAAAGAAAGTGTTTCTCTTGACCCTTCCTCCGTTCTGCTGTAGGAACCCTTGCCAGCTTTGGTGTGTCCTTCCAGATGGTCTTAGAGTTTGAATACATCCGTGTGCATCATACACATATGCTGATACGGGGGTAGGAGGACTTTACCTAAAAAGGACTCTTTTATTTGCATGGTTCCACAATTTGACTTTTTAAAATATTTCCTGGAGATGTTTCCATGATGATACATAGATCTACCTCAATTTTTTAACTATTTCATAGAATTCCACAGTGTAGATGAACTATAGTTTAGTCTTCTGTTGATGGATATTAGATTTAATTTTTTTTACTGTTCAAGAAATGAAGTAGTGAATTTTCTTCTGTGTATCTCTATGTGCACATATTACTGTGTCTCTAGGATTGACAATGGGTGTGCCATCTCTGAGTTGAAGGGAAGCACATTTAAATGTCGATAGGGATGCCAAATGCTCCTCTTAAGACACTGGACAAGTCTGTGCTCCTGTGTCCCCACACCTTTATGGCACTGGCTGTGAACAGTCTTGTCATTTTGGCCAATTCGATGAAAAGAAAAATATTACACTGTTTTAATTTCCATTTTCTGGATAATAGATTGTACCTCTCTTTATGTTCATGGGCCTTATTTTTTCTTATCACAATGTATGCCAGTACATGTCCATGTATCAGTTGGGTTATTTGTTCTTTTTCTACGAACATGTAGGGGTTCTTTATGTTTCTCAAAAATAATAATAATAATCTCTTAAGCATCCTTTGCCAATCTCCAAATCCAACATTTACCTTTTAACTTTACTTTTTTACACGGAAGTGTTTATTAATGAACACAATCTGTCAATCTCATACTACGTGGCTCCTCGGTTTGTGTCTTATATCCTTACCCCAAAGTTACATGAATGTTTCCTTAATTTTCCTCAAATACCTTTATATTGTGTTTCTTATGTTTGGTGCAGTAATTTATCTGTCAGATAATTTTGTGGATGTGGTGCAAGCTGAAGTTCTAGCTTTATTTTTTTCTAAATGTTTAATGAAGTGTCCCAACACCACTTACTATTTCATTATTCTGTTCCAGCAAGTCTCAAACTTTTTGGTCTCAAGACTCCTTTACACATTGAAAAATTATTAAGGACCCCCAAAGAGCTTTTGTGTATATTTTGAAGAAAGATAGATAGATAGATAGATAGATAGATAGTTATTTATCATGTTGGAAATTACAACTAAAAAAATTTTAAAACACAAGAATGCACAAGCCCACATTGTATTTGAATGAGAGCAAGGACATCATCTCCCTGGCCATTCTGGAATCCGGGAATTCTGGACATGTAACGTATGTGGTCCCATGATCTCTCACCTTTTGTGATCCTCCAAATACTGACGCATCCTAACCATTCTGCCTTCTGCACAACCTTCTTCCCTTACGTACCTTCCTGCTGCAAACAGAGCCCCTATTCCCTTAGGGCAGGAAGCTGGTCCTTCCCTGCCCTGTCCTGTCCCCAGTGCAGGGCTCGGTGCATAGAAGGACACAGAGCCTGCACTTCTGGGATTAGGCAGGAACTCGAGAGAAGGGTCTCTGCAGAGCAGTGCTTGTCAGAGTTTTTCAATTCCATAAACGTTTAGTGAGTACCGCAGTGTGCAACCTCTTAGGCTAGGGCTGTGGGGAATGTAAAGCCATCCTGGCCACAACGGGGACAAACTCTCTTAGCAGGGGTTGTGGGGGAGACAGAGGTGCAGCGGTAGCTGCTATGATTTGAAACCCATCCTCGATGCAGTAAACAAAGTCCCAGCTGCTTATGAAATTGGCTTCCAGTAGAATTGGGTTGTTTACTCTCCTTTCTCTTTCTAAAAAAAGATGGTAAATGGGTTTTGATACCTTTAAAAGAAATTTCTATTTCTTGACCTTATTATGGCATAGATATTTTCAGCATATAGCCAGTGGGCCAGTAAGGAATGTGTGTCTGTATATCTGTATCTGAGTCTGAGAGTGGATGTGAAAGGGAACAAACCATGTAAGCTGTCACAGGTTCACGAATCCTGGAGAAGCAGGAGGTTGGGGTAGGTCTAGGGCCACCTGCCCCTTGGCAAGAATTAGGAAGGGGACCAGCCTAAGACTCTTCTGTCATCCCAGCAGAGCAGACTTCCAGCATTCAAGTCCTAGCTCTGCTATTTCTCAAGCAAATTACTTCATTGCTTTCTGCCTCGGTTTCCCTGTGTGTTAAGAGGGAGTCATGCTTCTCCCTGGGTCACTCTGAGGTTTAAGCAGAACAGGACCTGACACACCCCAGTGATGTCAGCCATTGTTATGAATGATGATGCTGACGGTTCCTTGAGACCTCCTGAGTCAGCTGGGTCCCAGGGTGTGGGTAGTGCCAGCAGGCTGCATCTTGCATCTCGCATCCTACTTTGGATTCATGTCATTTTGACACAGCTGCAAGCTGACAGTGGAACTGCGTTCTGCAATTTACAAAATGTGTCTAAAGCACATGAGATATTAATAGAAAAGCTGGCCGGGCATGGTGGCTCACACCTGTAATCCCAGCACTTTGGGAGGATCACCTGAGGTCGGGAGTCCGAGACCAGCCTGGCCAACATGGTGAAACCCCGTCTCTACTAAAAATACAAAACTTAGCCATGCATGGTGGTGGGCACCTGTAATCCCAGCTACTCGGGAGGCTGAGGCAGCAGAATCACTTGAACCTGGGAGGCGGAGGTTGCAGTGAGCTGAGATCATGCCACTGTACTCCAGCCTGGGCAACAAAAGCAAAACTTCATCTCAAATATATATATATATATGCTGTATTTTTTTATTGTTGCTATAAACCTTTAGAATTCTATATCCGCTGGCTATGATGCCTCCCGATGAGGGTAAGGAGCATAGTTGACATTGTCAAAGGAGCTGCAGCCACTTTCAGTCTGGGATTGTCACTGCTCGTACATGCCAGGTTTCATATGGTTCATACATAGGAATGTTATATGCATTTTGACTTTGCCATCATTCTACCTGGGTCGTAAACTCTTGGTGACACACAAGTATTTCTAGGATTGCAGTTTGGCTCTTCATGTATTATTCAGTAAATAAATCTGGTTCTGTTCTTGATTCTTTTCTACCCTGGCTATTTCTTGTTTCCGTTCCATGTGTCCCCTCCTCTTTCTGTCTCGTCTTCCTTGTAGCTGATCCAAACCCATCACTAGTGTCTAATGTCATCTCCCTCTCACACAACCCAGCTTTCCTGACTCAGTCTTCCCACTGGCTCCCGCATTGTGTTCCCTGGACTCTACTTCACCTCTTCTTTCCAGCCAGTGCATGGCCTGAATCCCAGGGGAGTTGCCTCCCAAGTCTGTCCCCTCCTGGCAGGGGGGATGTGGGTGGAGAGAGGGGCCTCTTTAGCCCGGTTCTGTGGGAAGGCAGTTGAGAATGAGACCATCTTTGCTGCCTGGGCCACCATCCATGTGTCCCCATGTGCACACAGAGCCCCCACTGTAGCCATCTGCCCAGCAGGGGTTGCCTAGGCTGGCGGCAGCTGTGGGTAGGGGTCTGCCTTCCTGTGTCTCTCTGGTTCCCTACCACTGCCCGCTACCGTCTCCTTCTAGAGCAGACCCAGTGGTTTAGTGCGATGTTGAAAGTCAGTCAACAGGCAGAAGCCCATTCACTCCTGTTTTGTGTGCAGCCCTGTGTGCCCAGATGGTGGCATCGGTTAACCATGGCACAGCAGACCACGGCACCGCACTGGGTAATGTGCTCAGCCCTCTGGTCTAAAGATGAATTATCTCCAGCCTGGAGAAGATCATCACTGACATGTTCCAGCATGATCCATATGGCATTCATCCTCGGAAACATTAGGAGAGCAGGCGCGTTTCTTTCTCCATCCTGTAATGTATCGATAGCGGATGCCAGATGTATGTGTAAACTCCCAGACCCAGGATGAATGGATTTTTCCCCCTGAGAAATATCTGTATCCTGTAAATAGAATGTTATAAACATTTGTGGGACAGAAAAAGTCTCTGACCTTTTCACATTGCCACACTCTCGGGTGATGGATCTGATCTGCTGAAGAGCACCAAGCTTTTTCCCTTTGTGTTGGACACGTCTTGTGGAACTCTTGACTTCCTCTCTCTCTATGTCCTGCGAGAACTCGTGGTTCCCAGCTGCCTATCAAGCAGCTGAGGATGGCCTTATAGGTCAGGGGTTGGCTGACGGGCTGAGAAAACTCCCCCAGGTAAAAATACCCCTCACCCTGACGTCACTCCGAGAAATCCCACCGCCGGTTCAGGGGCTTATTTTTCCTTCTTCCCCTTCTCTGTAAGCAGAGAAGAGGCCGTCCACTAAAGCAGAGGGCTTTCTGGGCCTCAGAAGCCATTCTCCTCAGGGGAGACGCCTGTTGGCACTGCAGTCCTCAGCATTCAGAAGCCAAAATTAGAGTCTGTGATTGATGTGCGAGTCAATATGTCGTCCTTTCACCCAGAGCCTGAGCTGCAGCCAACTCAAACCAGTGTGCTTCCTGATCAGGATGCCACAGTCACTGGCTCCACAGTGAGGCACAGAAAAAGGTGAAGTTCAAGTAGAAGTCAGAGGAAAGAAGTGAGTAGGTGATGCCCAGGAAACTCTCCAGGCATCACGGAGCCACAGAGGCTGCTCCACGCCGGGGCAGGGGACACCCCCTGCCCTGACGGAGGCCTCCATCTGGTTAGACGAAATTCCCGGAAGAGCAGGAAGCAAGGCAAGGCCGGGTGAGAGAGAGGCCAGCAACTAGAGAGAGGCCTGTGCCCGGGGGTGTTTCGGTTCCAGGCCTCCATCACATCCACTTCTTGCGTGGTCCCTCACTTCCACTTGCCTCCTTGACTCACATCACTGTCCTGGAGGCTGTGGTGTGCTTCTTCTCTGTCTGGTCCATCGTTGGCCTCTCAGGATTCCACACCTACTTGATCAGCTCCAACCAGACGACAAATGAGGACGTAAGTTCCTGACCACACGGGGCACGGGCGTGTTCTTGGGTTTTGGGCAATGGAGGAGAAAAAGGAAAGAAAAGGTTGAGCCCAGCTTCTCCCATACATCCCGTTCCAGATGTGAGCCCTTGGGAACAGAGACGGTGCCGTGGAAACTTCTCCACCTGCCGTTCTGCACGTTTCTCTTCTGGGAATCTCCACGTTCTCTGTTTTTCCGACCACATCCATTAGTTACTAAGATTGGCCAAGCAACACCCATTTCTGGCCCTGAAGAGAGTGTTCTTTGTATTCCTTTGAAATGGTTTCGTAAGCTTCTTATCACACTTCCCCCAGTAGAGACCATGGCGGGCCAACATCTTGGAGTGAACGTTTGAGTCTGCCTTTCATATTTAATGTCTCTGTGGGAGGAAATTGCCCTGACCCAAAATTTAACTTTTTTATCCAGGATTATCTGCCTACACTTGATACAGATGGAGAGGAAGTATGAAAATAGGAAACAAGGCCGGGCGCGGTGGCTCATGTCTGTAATCCCAGCACTTTGGGAGGCCGAGGCGGGCGGATCACGAGGTCAGGAGATCGAGGCCATCCCGGCTAATACAGTGAAACCCCGTCTCCACTAAAAATACAAAAAAATTGGCCGGGTGTGGTGGCAGGCGCCTGTAATCCCAGCTATTCAGGAGGCTGAGACCAGAGAATCGCTTGAACCCAGGAGGCAGAGGTTGCAGTGAGCTGAGATCGCGCCACTGCACTCCAGCCTGGGTGACAGAGTGACACTCCATCTCAAAAAAAAAAGAGGAAACAAAATGTTAAAGAATGTTTCCAGAGCAGCGTGGTCCTCTTTGCTCTTTATACTTAGATTTTGATAGAAGTCTCTATCCACACGTGAATTAAATGTCTCAGGATAGGTCCAGTTACCTTAAACAAAAGCTTGAGAAAATATGTTGTGATAAGACACATGAGATAAGAGAATATTAATACAGTTATTTGTACTTGGTAGCTACAAATATTAGAATATGCAAAACAGACCATTTTGGTCACAAGAAGAGGCTGAATTATTTCAGTCTGTAAATCAGCAATCAGGGGAACCTTTTCACCTACCATTCATTTAATTATTATTTAGGGCACTAAATGTGAGTATGAAAAAAATCTCTGCTGGCTTATATGAGATGGCCTTTTAGTACCATGTGGTACAAATAAAAGATGACTGTCCCTGAGAATGTTATTCTTTCCCTAATCTAACCTGCTGTTTTAGGACATTTCCAAGTTTGGAGTAAATGCCCGTTTTCTTTAAGAAAAATACCTCCATTTCTTTGGATTAAAGATGATTTGCATTCTTTATGAGCCTCTCATGGTCCAGCTCACCTCAACTGTGCGTTGGTGTGGAAGATATTGCTTGTTACTGACTTTCCTTTTCTTTCAGATTAAAGGATCCTGGTCAAATAAAAGAGGTAAAGAAAATTACAATCCCTACAGCTACGGAAATATCTTTACCAACTGCTGTGTTGCCCTGTGTGGGCCCATCTCACCAAGGTAAGACTCAGGACGCATCGTGCTCTTTAACCGACCTTGGAAAACCGAATGCCTCGGCCATTAGCACAGGCCGCCCGCCCCGGTGGAATGGGTCGCCACCACCACGTGACCACTTTGTGCCGCGTGGACGTGGCCTTCATGAAATCGAGATCTGGCTGTTTGTCATGTCACACTTCACACCTTTTTTGATCTTCAATTGAATCTGTGTCTAAAGCCCAAAATAGAGAGACAGATGCCTGTGGCCCTGCTAATGACTGAGGCCCTGCTAATGACTGAAGGTGCGTGCAGGGAGCTGTGGTTAGCATCGTCAAGGAGACAGGACACATGTGCAGGAAGGAAGCAGCCAGGAAGTCCGAGGAAACCAGTTTTGAAAGTTGATTTGCACACAATAGAGATGTTCATAGGGAGAAAGCCACATGGGCCGCAGTCATTGATACTGTGGTTATGGTAATAATGACGATGACACGAACCATGGCAGTAGCTGACCTTTATTGAATCTGTGTTAAGCTCTGCTCTAAGTTCTTTATCTGCATTAGCCTTTCACAAGCTCACTCTGTACCTATAGGTAGGCACCGTTATATCCCATTCTATGGATGAGGAAAGTGAGGCACAGAGTTTAAATAATGTGCCCAAGATCACACAGCAAGTAAATGCCGGCTAGTCAGGACACACACCCAGGCCGCCCAATGTCAGAGCCAGTGTGTGCCCACTGAGGCACACTGCCTCCAAGTCAGAGTGTACAAGTTCAAAATACAGATTCTTTGTGAGTTACACCTATGGAGAATATTTTCAACTGATAAATCAAACCATGATCAACAAATAGATATTGAGCAAATCTACCTGGTCTCTAGAATGAGTTTCCAAGTTATTACTGCTTCCTACCTTTTGGTCTCCAAATGTGTAAAACAGGGAGAAATGACAAAAGCCACCATGACTGTGTCCAGGGCAGACCCACTGTGCACCCAGACCTTACCGATATGTGCTTGTGGAATGCAAACTTCATTTGATTATCAGCCTCAGTGAATCCTCATTAGAGAGGTAAAAAGAATTCAAGAAAAAAAAAATCCAAGCATATATTCCAAGGCCATCTGTGCACTGGCATTGAGTTATTACTTTGAGTCACCGTGGTGCTACTGCAAAACTAGAACTTGATCATTTTCTAGCTTTAGCCTAGAAACTTGGGAGCCCAGCATGCCACTGTCCTCCTGAACTAGGGGTCCTCAAGGCACCCCTGACCTCCTCAGAGGCTTAGAAAGGGCAGGCGAGGATCCTGGGTTGGAGAAGCTGTTCAGACCACAGGGGTCAGACATGCCTGGGCAGGTGCCAGCTCCTCTTGAAGAAACCTCCTGACTCACCTAGGGATCCTTCTGGGAGCTCTTTAAGCAGAAAGTCTCTCAGGCAATGGCTTGATTTGTCACAGCATCCATGGTGCTTCCTGCTGGCTTGTTTGTGACTAGCAGGGCAGGTCAGGAAACAGTAAGAGCCAGGGAGAGCTGGCCTCTTTCCCCCACCTGCAGTGCGTGCGTGGGTCTAAGAGAGGATGCCGAGGCCTCAGTTCTGTCCAAATCTCCCTTCTTGTTCCTGAGTCCTTCATCTGCATATGGCACGGCTTTATGTTGTTTAGAGACCACAAACTGTCACAACCAAAATTATTTCCACCACTGGGTTAAATGTGCTGTTTTGGCTGGATTGGGGCTGTATCTTTTCCAAAATCCATGTTCCTTTGGGTGGGGCATTTCTTGAGGATGGTCCTACCCTGAGAAGTGTTTGAATCATTTGTTAAAAGGTAAACTGAAGGACATTACAATATTGAAGAGTGTATTTGAACAGACGGCGATTCATGAATCTGGCAGCTCCAGATTTGAAGCGGTGTGGGGCCGCACTGAAGGGGCTCCGGGGGAGGCTTTTATTGGGTGAAGGTAGAGCAAGACAAATAAGACATTTGCTTTGTTAAAGTGGGGCCGTAGCTTTCCTTGGGTCATTCTGGAGCTTGGGCAGGGACATAGGCCACTCATAGGCTTCCGGGCTGGCCCCAGGCAGATGTGAGGGGGTGATGCCTACCTTTGCCCCTCCCTCTCGTCCGCTCTTGCCTTGCCCTTCCGCTGTGCCACCTCGACCCAGCCCCTGTGCCCTTAAGTGGGCCAGGGCCTTCCCGGGCATCCCGGCCAGGCCTACCCACTAAGAGTGTCCCCTTCCTCGGACCCATGTGCCCAGACCCGTGTGCTTGAGTTGCCCTCCTGGGTTCTTAAATGGTGCTGTGCCATGCAAATAAGGCAGAGAGAGTCCTTGTGTTCCCCTCTGGGAGTCTGCTTACCAAGAGTTCAGAGACCCACATTTGGTGCCTGCAGTGTCCCCAGAGGCAGGGATGGCAGCTGGCTGGGTATGGCCAGGTTTGGAGGAAGGAGTCCTCATATAAGCCTGGCAGGAGGAATGGAAAATTGGGAACACAGAAAGGCCCAAGGAATGGTCAGTGTCACACCAGACTTGGGCTGGTTCTGTGGGTCATGTGGCCACCATTGACTGCCCATGTGCGGTGGAGCCAGTTCCGTGCCAGGTGCTGGGGGTGCACGGGAGAGGGACTGGCTCTGTGCCAGGCGCTGGGGGTGCACGGGAGAGGGGCTGGCTCTGTGCCAGGCGCTGGGGGTGCACGGGAGAGGGGCTGGCTCTGTGCCAGGCGCTGGGGGTGCACGGGAGAGGGGCTGGCTCTGTGCCAGGCGCTGGGGGTGCACGGGTGAGGGGCCGGCTTCTGGGCAGCAGGGGCTGTCCATGGGCAGGCAGTGCACAGCGAGGTGCGTGGGCCGCCCAAGAGTAGGTCTAAGCTGTGATCTCTCCCAAGGGTGAGAAGGAGTTCGGAGGAGGAAGCGGTGGGGAGGAGCAGGGGTTTGAAAGACTAAGGGGGCAGCCTGTGCAGGGACCCGAGGGTGAGCGTCCTGGCTCATCCCAGGAAACACTGATGGGGTTAGTGTCAGGAGTGGGGGGCGAAGGGAGCCGGGCCGAGAACCAAGAGGTGACACAAGACAAGGGGCGAGTGCAGGTGAGGAGGAGAAGGACGGGCAGAGCCTCATTGGGCCGTGTCCAGAGCATCGCAGCACTGGGAGCCCAGCTGCTACATTAAACAGGCTGGACGCGATGGGATGCTGGCCGAGAACGCTTGATTTTTTTCTCCCTGCTGTCCCTTCAGACTCTTTTGATGACCTAGTTCTTTTTCCGCTCCTGGATAAAATCCCCTGCAAGCCCCTTAATTTCTCTTGTCATTAAAAAAAAAAGAGAGAGAGCGAGAGAGAGCACGTCAGAGCACTTTGCCTCCAAAATAGTGTCATTTCAGTGCATCAGAACTGCCAAGTTTATTGACAGTTAACACTTCCCATCACTTCACCTGACCCTGGTTGGGAGGACTGTGGGGATCCCTGTTCCCCTTGAGCTCTGCCCCCACCCATCAGCTAGTCCTGTCTCCCCACCAGCTTGCTGGCCAACAGTGAGGAGGGGATTTGGGACAGGGGGTCGGTGATTTTGGTCCCCCACCAATGCTCTAACCTGGTGGGGTCTGAGAGCACCTGACTGAGAATTTCCTCTGAGGACCCCCCATTGCAGTTCCCTGATGGAGACACCTGCCACTGCAGCCCCGGGTGGGCCCGCGGCCATGAGCCGTGCATAGGCCTCTCTGTGGGGCTCCCTCTGCGGCTCTCTTGGGCTGAGTCCTGTAGTAGTTTCCTAGGGCACTGCAGTCCAACAAGTGCCATGAAATGGGAGGGTTAAAACAACAGAAAGTTGTTCTGTTATAGTCAGAGGCTCGAAGCCTTAAATCAAGGTGCTGGCAGGGTTGCACCCGCCCCGAGGCTGGGGAGAACCCTTCCTTGCCTCTTCCTGGCACCTGGTGGGGCCATCAGCCCTCCGCGTTCCTTGGCTGGCATATGCTTCACCGCAGGGTAGCCTCTGTCGGCCCATGGTGTTCTTCCTGTGTGTCTCTGTACCCTCACCTGGCATTCTCTTCCTCACCTCTTTCTCTTCTTATAAGGACACCAGCCACACTGGACAAAGGCCCACCCCAATCGAGTGTGACCTCATCTTAACTTGGTTACATCTGCAGAGACGCTACTTGCAAGTAAGGTCACACTCGCAGGTACCAGGTTAGGACTTCATATCTTTCTGCACAGTTCAACCCGTGACGTTCCCTCAAGACCTCTTTTTTTTTTTGAGATGGAGTCTCACTCTGTTGCCCAGGCTGGAGTGCAATGGCATGATCTTGGCTCACTGCAACTTCTGCCTCCCAGGTTCAAGTGATTCTCCTGCCTCAGCCTCCCAAGTAGCTGGGGTTACAGGCATGTGCCATCACGCCTGGCTAATTTTTTTTTTATTTTTAGTAGAGGTGGGGTTTCACCATGTTGACCAGGCTGGTCTCGAACTCCTGACCTCCGGTGATCTGCCCACCTTGGCCTCCCAAAGTGCTAGGATTACAGGCGTGAGCCACTGCGCCCGGTCCCTCAAGACATCATGACACTGGCTCTCTCCCATGAGATCCACACCTGGACCTTCACCCAACCCCAGGTCCCAGCCCCATCCCTGGCTGTCACCTGCACTAGAGGGCAGAATGCCCTTCTCCAAGACAGCCTTCTCTGCTCTTTTCCCCTCAGACCCTTTGTAAACCTTTGAAGGGAAGGTTGCACAGCTGGTTTGAGAACCCCCTTTGACATCCTGCAGAGGAGGTCAGGCACTTTTCTTTGAAAGGTGGAGATTCTTGTTGCCTGTTGTTTTTTCTAAACCTATGGAGTGTTCAGCTGGAACTGAGGCAGAGAGTCCCATTTGAGGATCCCGTCACAAGTGGTTTTTCTGGCTTATTGTTCTGCCACTTGAAGACCTGAAGGCAGTAGTCATAAGGTTAACTCCTGTGTTCCACAGGACTGACACGTAGGAGGCCCTGCTTTCTGAGAAAAGCAGCCCAGGTAGTCAGTCCTCAGAGGCGGGGATGGGCGTGGCCTCTGGATACACTTTTGTATTTTGCAAAATGCAGAGCACCTGGGGAAGATTCTGCGCTGTGGGTGTGCCTGGTCCCACACTGTGGGGGCTGCTCCAGGGATACTCACTTATTAGCTGAACCTCCTGTTGCTCCTTACACTTCTGCCCTTAGACTCAAGGTCAATGCTGAGCCTTCACTGGGGAGAAAAAAAAGGCCACTTTACCCCACCTTCTAATGAGCCCAGCACCGTAGAGTACAGAAACAGATGCCTTTGGAAGCACTACTCAGAAACTTGTCTGTGGGACAAGGGACCCATTTTTATTCATTCCATCAAGAAGAATTTTGCGCAGCACCTGCTGGGTGTCAGTCTCCGAGATACAGATATTGAGACAGCCTGCCGGTCCTTGCCCTCCACACTCTGTGACAGATGTGGAAGAGGGGCTCTAATCCCCATCTCTGTGTGCCAGGCACAGGGCCAGGTACCATGGGGGGCCACAAGATGAAGACTCTGCCCTTGGGAGCTTGATTGCAGGCAGAAAGCGATGTATGGGGCTGAGAATCAGAGAAGGGGAGAGAGGAGGAAGGGGGCTAGGGGCAAGAGCAGGGGCTTTTGAACCTGGCCTTGAAGAATGGAGAGCAGAGGGGCAGGAAAAGTGACTTAGGAAGAGAGGGGGGAAGAGTCCAAACAAAAACACAGAGATAGCAAAGCAGAGTGCATGCCGGCGGGGCTGTGGCTCTGTTCCCACGTGGCAGGCGGTCATTTCCCACGCGCTACGCTGGCCCTAGCAGGTACTCGAAACAAAGTTTGCTAAGTGAATGTAGTAAGAAGACGTGCAGTTGAGGCTGGAGAGGAGCGCTGGGGACAGATGGTGACAGGTGGGGGTGAGACCAGCTTAGAGGCTCCCACAGTTAGTAGACAAGAGGGAGATGCTGTCATCTGAGCAGGCGACACGCCCTTGGCCTGGCGAGGAGGCAGGCCATGCCGTAGTCATGTTTAAAGGGAGAAGGGACAGAATTTGGTCACTGATTATACACGAAAGTGAGGAGAGGCGTAGTCTAAGTTGCCTGAGGTGGGCCTGTCACGGGAAGAGAGAGCCCCGACGCGGAACCTAAGATAGTGCTGCTGCGTCTCTGGCTTTTTATTCACTCTCTTCCTGCTGTGTTTTCTTTTCTCTCGCAGCCTAATCGACAGAAGAGGGTACATCCAGCCCGACACGCCGCAGCCAGCAGCACCCTCCAATGGCATCACCATGTACGGGGCCACGCAGTCACAGAGTGACATGGTAGGAGTGGGGGCCACCGCTCCCTGCGAGGGCTTCCCTTTTGCTTGTGTGCTCACTAACAGGCCACCAAGCAGCCTTCCTAGCAAACCTCCCCAGGAGCGGGGACAGCCCACAGCCGCCCACCCCATGACTACCGCGCTCAGACAGGAGGCAAGGCGTTAAACTAAGGCAGTAGCCCAGGAAGCGTATGGCCACTGAGTTTGGTGTGCTTATTCACAGTTGCGCAGGGGAAGTCCACACACGCGAGCTGTCTGCCAAAACAGCTTGAGGCACGTGGATGGAAGCCCCTTATACAGGATCAGGCTGTTGTTACACATCCCAGGCAGGGCTGGGCTCATGATCTTCCATTTCCCTTTCCATCCCTTGGTCCCCATCTGTACTGACCCCTCTTCCACTTCCTCAAGCGTGCAGTGGCTGGTGCTGCCGGTTCCCCTGCTTCCACCCAAAGTCTGGGATCAGCCCTGTGTAAAATAGCACAAATGATCAGACCAGTTGTACGTTCACTCGCCACAAAACTGACCAGTGCCTCTCCAGAGCGTGTGCACATCTCACGCTTTCTTCGACGGGTGGACATGCTTTGCTTGCAGTGTGTAGGTTTCTAGCATGCAGGTTTCCAGCGTGCAGGTGGAGATCTGGGGGAGGGGGCAGGAGTCGCTCATGGACACCAGGAATCTCAGCCTGGCCTGGTCCTGACCATCAGTGTCTTAAGATTCCCTAGGTGTCTGGAAGGCAATGGCCTCTCTTTATTTGGAACAAATCTCCCTAAAGTTAGAAGTTCCATGTTTCTGCAGAGAACCTTGTCTTGTGGTGGTCCTGTGCTGTGTGCTCTTTCTATAGCTGAATCACCCACTCCAGAGCGTCCATGACAGATCAGAGACCTGACTTTCAGGTAGACTGGACTTGGGCAGCAGCCCAGAACACCTTGCTTCTGGGTGCAAAGAACTGCAGGGTGGAAGTTGGCAGCCTCAAGACAGTCCTGAGGCTACCAACTTCCACAGCTGCGTGAACTAGACTCAGCCCCCAGCAGAGATGGCTGGGGTTTACGTGTTGGTGGTGGTGGTGTCTTGTTTGTATTGCTTTGCTCTGCTTTACTAATAAAGCGTTTTCTCTCTCTTTTTTTTTTGGAGACAGAGTCTTGCTCTGTTGCCCAGGCTGGAGTGCAGTGGCGTGATGTCAGCTCACTGCAACCTCTGCCTCCCAGGTTCAAGCGATTCTCCTGCCTCAGCCTTCCAAGTAGCTGGGACTACAGGTGCATGCCACCATGCAGGCTAATTTTTGTATTTTTAGTACAGACAGGGCTTCGCTATGTTGGCCAGGCTGGTCTTGAACTCCTGACCTCAGGTGATCCACCTGCCTCGGCCTCCCAAAGTGCTGGGATGACAGGCGTGAGCCACTGTGCCTGGCGTGTTTTCTTTCGAAGCAAGTATGTTTACTTCAAGGTCCTTGCCGCTCCACTGTGTAAGGGATTTGGGGAAACAGCTTGTTTGGTCATAACTCATCCACTCAAGGGACGCTTTAAGGGTCACTCCCCTGTATTTTTCAGAAAAGGAAACTGAGAACAGAGGGAGGAAGAGACAGGCTCACAGGAAAGGGGATTACATTCACGGAGATCAGCTGTGTTCAGGGCGCGTGGTGGTCAGCACCTCATTTAACCCTAAAGCAACAGTGGGAAAAGGGGACACTTGTCCCCACCTTTTTTAAGTAGGAGAGATTGATCATCCATCTACCCAAGGCCACACAGACACTAATTTGTGGGTTCAAAACTAGCCTGGCGACTCCAGTGCCCACGTTCACTTCTTACACTGCATGCCTGCAAGCACACGGGCATTAAAGACCAGGAGATCTGTGCTCAGAGGCTTTCTGCACCATTTGCAGGTGCACAAGAAGTGCCCTGTAAGGACAGAGCTCACCAGAATTCTGGCCGCAGCATACATTGATCGTTTCTCTGATGTGTGCATGTGTCTACACACAATAACCTCTCATTCAATCAGCCACTCTACCTGGGTTCCCTCTGTGTGTTGAGGACTAGACTAGGAGATAGAGATACAAAGTTTGTGGGGTACAGTTCATCCACCTTCAAAGGGGTCAGCAGTCAGGGGGCAGTATGTGAGCAGATACATGAAGGAAGCATTAAGAACCTTCAGTAGAATTGACCACCGATGGCAAATGTCCTTGTCAAAACCAGTGGACTTATGTTCTTCTTACCCTGTGACCCCCATAATACTGGGCTCACCAGGTTCTGCAGGGTGCTGATCTCACCAAGCTCTACGCTTTGTTGAGATTAAGAAAATTAACAAAGGCTGTTTAATGGTGCTCTCACCAGGAAGCCACTTCAGGTCAAGACCAGATGGGACATAATTCATCAATTCAGCAAACAGTTATTGAGCACCTACCCTGTGCCTCTGTGACAGAGAAGGTGGCTTTAACCATGGAAATGGGGAGGTCGTTTTACTCCATATGGGAAATCAGATTCCCCTCGAGTCCATTCGTTCTACACCTGCACCAAGACTCTGGACATGGCAGAAATGCTAGCGTTCATTTGCCTATTCCTTTAGGAGTCACCTTCCAACTAACTAGTACCGCTGAAGGCACCGGGCTGTGATGGAAGGGTTGTTGGAAGAGGACACTGCAAAGGTTAAGAAGCCTGTCGCAGTGCAGCAGCTGCCTGTTGGTCACCCCTTATCACTCAATTCAGTGTAAGGCTACTTTTCTTTTCTTTTCTTTTCTTTTTTTTTTTTTTTTGAAACAGTGTCTCGCTCTGCCACCCAGGCTGGAATGCAGTGGCATGATCTCCACTCACTGTAACCTCCATCTCCCAGGTTCAAGCCATTCTCCTGCTTCAGCTTCCCGAGTAGATGGGATTACAGGCGCCCGCCACCACACCCAGCTAATTTTTGTATTTTTTAGTAGAGAGGGGGTTTCACCATGTTGGCCAGGCTGGTCTGAAGCTCCTGGCCTCAAGTGATCCACCAGCCTCTGCCTCCCAAAGTGATAGGATTACAGGCATGAGTCACCGCGCCCAGCCTGTAAGGCTACTTATTAAGGCATCTGTTCATCTGTGGGCTTGAGCACTGTGTCAGGAAGCTTGAAGATACCAAAAAAAACAAAAACAAAAAAACGAAAAAAAAACAAGGCTCCTTGCCCTCCTGTTCTCTGCTGTGACTGAGGATGAGACAGTCTGAACACCCCAGGAAAGAGCTGCATGCGACGTCACCATGCCACTGAGCACCAGGCAGATCAGGAGGAGCTCTGGACCTGGAAGCAGAGCCTCTTCACTGCTGGCCTCAGGCTGATGGCATACAGAATCATGGTGGGATTGAGTGAGGACCTGTGGCCCTGGTCACCTGCCCAGGGTGACAGTGCACTCTCTGCCTGCATACCTGAGTGTAGGTGGCTTCACATCTCCTGTAGCGTCTTCTTGCCATCCGTACACACAAAGGGGAGAGAGTATTATTTTTTTTTTTAAGACAGGGTCTCACTCTGTCGCCCAGGCTGAAGTGCAGTGGTGAAATCTCAGCTCACTGCAACCTTCACCTCCTGGTCTCAAGGTGATCCTCCCACCTCAGCCTCCTGAGTAGCTGGGACCACAGGCATGCGCCACCATGCCCAGCTAATTTTTGCATTTTTTGTAGAGACAGTTTTGCCATGTTGCCCAGGCTGGTCTCGAACTCCTGACCTCAAGCGATCCACCTGCCTCAGCCTCCCAAAGTGTTGAGATTACAAGTGTAAGCCACCGCACACGGCCATTCATTCCTTTACTCAGGCATGCACAGATCTTTCCAGAGAGCTTCCAGGGGAAGGCTTGAAAGCACTGTTGGGTATAAAGAAATGAACAAGGCTCACGTGCACCTGGGAGCTGTACGGTACAAAAACACTCCAGCGTCACAGCCCTAGCGAATCCATGCCCAGTGAGTCTAGGCTCAGGCATATGATATGTGCATGAAATTTCAGGATCAAGGTCTCCCTTTAAAGCCCATGGACCCCATGCTAAAGAAGCCCTCCATCAGTGAGTACCATGGTCTACCGCCTCCATAACAGAGACAAAACTGTAAGAAATCTCAACATCCTGGGAGTCATACGCGTATAAGCACTACTCCGGATTTGGTAATAGCACAGAATTGTATAGTCAAGTCCCCTAAGCAGGATGTTCCAGCCAGTGATAAAAGCTGTACAGAGACATCTGTTCCACATGCTAAATGCTTTCGAGTCAGCCAGCAGGCTTTAAGATGCCTTTTTATCCCCATCTGGAAGAGGAACATAGGAGATCGGGATTCATTGTGTGGAGACCAGACTGCTACCGCTTACTAGAAGCATGACCTTGATGAGTTGCTTAACCTCTCTCTGCCTCAGTGTTTTCATCTATAAAATGGGAACATTGATATTCTTACCTTGTAGGGTTTCTATGAGGATTAAGTTAAGACATGTAAAGCACTTAAAACCTTGCCTAGTAGAAGAAAAGTACTATTTAAGTGTCAGCTATTATTATTATCCCCCTGAGACCCATGAGTGGCAAGATGAGCGAGCTCAACTGTACCCTCTTGGAGCAACCGGAAAACAATAGAGATGACTGGCATGAGGGAAAGAGCCCAGGATGGGAACCAGGGAATGAGAGCTCCCATTCTGGCTCCTGCCAATTAGTTCCCTGATGATTGGCAGGTCACTCTTGCCTCACTGGTCCTCAGTTTTCCTCATCTGCAAAATAGGAGGTGGGATTAATTTGTACCTAAAGCCCCATATTAGCTGTGAGCCTTTTGTGAGTCTCTGATCCTTACAGCTCCACCAGGAGATTAGGAGGGCAGAGACAACATCTCAGGCCACACATGCCGGAAAGAGCTCTCCAAACCCCAGAAGAAGGTAAACACCGTGACTCTCAGCTCCTCCTCTCCTCCCACCCACCCTGACCAACAGCCCCCAAACTGACTAAGCCCGCACTTGACACAGGATTGGGGGTGTGCTGTGGGGCTATGCGCAGTCTGGCCGTCATACCAGAACTTCCCTGAGAGTAGGAGTGTGTGTTGCTTTTCTTATTTGTCTCCTATTTCTTGAATTTATGGGATAAATCCCACTTGGCCATGGTATATAATCCTTTTTATATGTTGCTAAATTCAGTTTGCTAGTATTTTGTTAAGGATCGTTCTGTCTGTATTCGTAAGGGAATTGTCTGTAGTTTTATTTTCTCGTGAAGTCTTTGTCTGGTGTTGGTATCGGGGTAATACCGGCTTCATGGAAGGAGTTGAGAAGTGCTTCTTACTCTTCTGTCTTGAAAAGTTTGTGAAGAACTGCTGTTAATTCATCTTTAAAGATTTGGAACAATTTGCCAGGAAAGCCATTTAGTCTTGAACTTTCTCCATGGGTATTGTTTTGATTACTAATTCACTCTACTTATTATAGGTCTATTCAGATTTTTTATTTTTCCCTTGTGTCAGTCTCAGTGGTATGTGTCTTTCTAGGAATTTATCCATTTCATCTAAGTTATCTAATTTGTTACCGTTTTCTCATCTGTCAATATTGTTTTTTATGAAAATAGATGAAAGGAGGGAAGCTTAAGGACTGAAAAAGTTAAATTGAAAATGAGAATAATTTGTAAAACTGGAGGGGAAGAGAAGAAGCAGTCAGAGACTTCAGTGAAAGTCAAGAGGCACTTGGAGTAAGCCCTGAAGGGGAGAAATTGGTATTTTGTATTTTTTAAACATTCTGTGAAATGCACATGCCAGCCGAGAGACCTGGGAACCTCTAGCAGAGCGAGTTCCAGCGTGGTCTCCGGGCCCCGCACTGTTGCTTTGCTTTCTCCCGCTTTGCGTCATGTTAGGGCCATGAGAAATATGCATACCAATTAATTTCCAGGAATTGTCAAAACACGGACAAATGAGCTGAAATATTTCAAGACTGACAACAATACAAAATTTCTCTGGGGCCACTGTGACATTCATCTCCTTTGATTTGCTTCAGCTGCTAGTAACAGACATCCCAGGCAACAAAGACCATCACAGACTAAGCCAGCACATCATGACCAGCAGTGCCTGGCTGAAAGGGTCCCGAAGCCCTATGTGTTCTGGTCTCTGATGCAGTGATAGACATCCAGGGCACCCACCCTCTGCACCTTGGAAAGCCTGCAGCACTGTCGCTAAGAGCAAGTGGTCTGGCAACTTGCCAAGCAATCCGTCATCTTCCTTTTTACTTATTTCCTGTTTTGGATATAGTTAGAGCTCAAAATCAATAAAAAAGTTCTTGTGTTCCAATCCCCAATTAGACAGATGGGAAAACAAATACACAAATCCTTTAGTGCTGAATTAGTCAGAATCGCAAGCTGAACTTCAAGCCATTCTAAGAACGGCACCAAGTTTATTTGCTCTAGAACCATGCTGTGGATAGGTGGGTCTCTGCTGAGGTTTAGCGCTTTAGAATGGACAGAGCGTTGCTAATATTGATACTATCATTCCAAGAGTTGCCTCACTTAATCCCCACAGCAACCTGCAAGATAGCTTCCTTTTACAAAGGATGAAACTGAGACTTGGATATGTTGAGTAACTTGCTCACAGTCACACAGCTAGAGATGCAAGGCCCATGTACTTTCTTATTTTCTTTTTTTCTTTTTTTTTTTTTTTCTTTATAGACGGAGTCTCACTCTTTTCGCCCAGGCTGGAGTGCAGTGGCACAATCTCGGCTCACTGCAACCTCCACCTCCCTAGTTCAAGCGATTCTCCTGTCTCAGCCTCCCAAATAGCTGGGATTGCAGGCGTGCGCCACCACGTCAGGCTAATTTTTGTATTTTTAGTAGAGATGCCATTTCACCATGTTGGCCAGGCTGGTCTCAAACTCCTGACCTCATTAGATCCACCTGCCTTGGCCTTCCAAAGTGCTGGGATTACAGGCGTGAACCACTGCGCCTGGCCCCGGATGGTTTCTATTACATGTCATATTTCCATCTGAAAAGCCCTCAAGCTGGAACCAGCTGACCCTCTTCAGACCTGGCCCTATGTCTAGGAGCTGAGGGATAATTTATTACAATCTGTCGCTCCTCAGCCCAGGACACTCATTAGAATCACAATACTGATCTCTGCATCCAGTTAAGTCAGAATCCTAGGGTGGGCAGCCAGGCCTTGGTAGTGCTATGGGCCTGGAGATGACTTTAATTGGCAGCCAGTATTGAGAACCATCGACACAGCCTTCAAACTCTCTTGTTCTCTCCAAAAGTTTCGGTTAAATGGAATGATTTTGAGCCATTATTTGCTTTGGCACAAATAAGTTTCTTTTATCTTGAAAAACCTTAGGTCAGTTTCATTCAAGTAATACATGGTCTATTCAGAGAAATGGATATATGGAGGATTTGAACGGAATGTGCTAGAATGTGACAGACTGTTGGGGGAGGGGCAGGAGAGCTTTGACAAAGAGCACTTAGGTTTCAGGCAAAGCTTCCTGGAGGACACAACATCTGAGAATTCGCCACCCAAAGGTGGAAGGGATGTTTCAAGCCAACAAAGCACAGGCATGTGTGGGGCGAAGCTTCCTGGTGTTTCAAGAGGGGGTGCAAGTTGGGGGAAGTTGACTTAGGCATGTGGAATGTGGGTGCCCATGGATACCTGGGGGTGGTGGGGAGCGGCCCAGTAGGTAGCTGGATGGAACACTCAGGGAAGGTTTGCTTCCTGTGTTGCTGGAGAAATGGTCTGGTTGGTAGAAAGTCACTTGGAAACAGTGGAGACGTGAATCCGTTTTGTCAGCTAGCCTGTAAAAAACCTGTAAGACTTACTCATGTTTGTCATCTGAGATACTAATCCAATTTCATCTTACATGCTGGAAGATTATTTTTTGAAATCAGCGTTCATTATATTTTCCTTTCTCTGTGCCCACCTCTGCCAGCTGTGTCCCCACCAATTCAAGGGAAATTTCTTCTTGGTCTAATTGGACGCCAGTAAGAACAACAGAATAAGATAATCCTGAAAGATGATGGAAGGAAAAGCTTTGCAAATAGCTTATGCAGTGGGGAGTGGCAGAGAACAGCTGTGGGGTCAGAGCACCTGGGCTGCCTCTGACCTTTGCTGGCCCTGACACTTTGGGTCTGGGTGATCTTGGGCAAGTCACTTAATCCCAAGAGCCTTAAATTCCTCAACTGTAAAATGAAGAAAGTTATACTGAGGTTCACCTCCCTGGCCTGTGGTGAGGATTGACTGAGATTCTATTTCTTCTTGCCATTACCAGTTTATGACCTAATAAACTGGAGGTGCTTTTTTTGTTTTGTTTTTTTGAGATGGAGTCTCGCTGTGTCGCCCAGGCTGGAGTGCAGTGGTGCAATCTTGGCTCACTGCCACATCTGCCTCCTGGGCTCAAGCAATTCTCCTGCCTCAGCCTCCCAGGTAGCTGGACTGCAGGCATGCACCACCATGCCTGGCTAATTTTTGATAATCTTGGAAAAGCATAAGCCAGGACCCCAAATCAGAACTCTGTGCATGGAGTAATGAAAGAGTTATTGTCCCCAGACATGGCACACCAGATTGCAAATTAATAAAGACAGAGAATTATATTTATATAGAGCTTTGCAATTTACAGAGCACTGAGACATACATTTTCTAACTTACCCCTTTATTTTATTTTATTATTTTTTTGAGACAGAGTCTCACTCTGTCGCCCAGGCTGTAGTGCGGTAGCACGATCTCTGCTCACTGCACTCTTGACCTCCCGGGTTCAAGCAATTCTCGTGCCTCAGACCCCCACGTGGCTGGGATTACAGGTGCGCGCCACCATGCCTGGCTAATTTTTGTATTTTTAGTACAGACAGGGTTTCACCATGTTGGTCAGGCTGGTCTTGACCTCCTGACCTCAAGTAATCCGCTTGCCCTGGCCTCCCAAAGTGCTGGGATTACAGGCGTGAGCCCCCGCGCCCGGCCTGGAGGTGGTTTTTAAACGTTCAGTTGAATGTATGTGCAAATTCCCCTCACAGGGGCTCGCACACAGGAGGCTCATAACAAATATTAATTTGTTCCAACTTCTTTTCCTCATTCCTTCCATCCTCCAATTTTGCCACATCTCCAAAGACCTCCACCCTGGATGTGGAACTAGGAGCTAGAGGGAAGGAGTTCTCTTTGATGTAGTGACATGTCATGGTTCCTTGAAGTTATGGCCATGGTGGGATGAAATTAATCTGTGAACCCAGAGACAGATGTCATGGTCATTCAAGCCATCAGACACTGTAGGCAAGTGCCTATGCACTTTTCCAGGAACTATAAAAAATTTTAAGACCTGGAAAAAAAATTACAAGCTCTAAAACATGAAAAGAAAACTGCAAAATCAAAATTGATAAATGTGTAATGTCTGTGAGACACATGAATATGTTAACTTCATTAATTGTTAAATTTAGCACTCATGAAAATTTTATGACAGTTTAGAAATGATTTGTAGGTTGGGTTTTTCTTACTTCATCAGAATCCCCAAGCACACATATGATTACATGGAAATCGTTACCAATTACAAAGTAAGTTGCTCATAGACGGATAAATTTAAAAGTCTAATTAGCTTGGAGTCCCATGCCCTCCCTACACTGCCTTTGCTGTGAGAAACCCAGGTTGCTTCTGGAAGAAGTCCTTTTGGTCTCAAGGCTTCTGCCCCCCTGGGAGTGCCCCAAGCGCCATGAGAACATCGGCAGGAGAGGATGAGATGTGTTCTGTGTGGCCCCACAGGTCACAACTAGGCCCAGAGAGTGGGCCTGGGATTCAGACTCTACTCAATCCAAGAGGGAACAGCCCAGGACGCAGAGCTCCTAGTGGACAGGAGTCCCCACCCAGAGATGTCAGACTTGGGACAGGGAGCATCTCCTAGCAATGCTGGACAGAGGACTTCAGCATTGGTGGCAAGGGCCGAACATCGACCTTCAGGGTCCTGCCCAGTGGAGGTCCCCTCCAGCAGACTCTTCTCTGTCATCAGGGCTTTGAGCCCATTGTGTCTCATCAACAGGCCAATATCACCAGCAGATAATGTTCCACTGGACTGTACATTTACCGGCCATTCAGGCACCTGGCGAACAGGCCTTTCTGTTGCTTTGGTTCTTTATGGGCTTCTGTGGTGTAGGGACCATGCTCACAGGACTGTGGAAAGCACGCAAGCAGAGCTGGCGCTAAACAGAACATGAGGCCGGATGCTCTTTCCCAACTCTCCTCTTTGCAGTTCATCCACCTTCACACTGACACGGGGCTCACCACTTCCCAGACTATACCACATGGACATACCACATGCTGTTCCAAGCCTTCCACATACATAACTTCTGCTAACCCTCACAGCACCCCTCTGAGCCTGCTACTAATATTATCTCCATTTTATAGATTAACAAAACCGGAGGAGGGAGAGCTTAAGTACAATTTTCTAACAGAAACGTCCTAATTTGACCCCAGAGCCCATGCTTTTAACCCTATGCTATGCACATCAATAAAGAAACATCTATAGGGCTGACTGTGTGTAAAGTGATTTTCAACCACACCCTTTCAGTCCCCACAACCCATTATCCTTACCCACGCTCCCCTGTGAAAATCTGCCCAGAGGATAGGTCCCTGAGGCTCTGTGCTTTTTCCTTCGATATCTCTCTCTCAGCTCTTCAGACTGGATAATTTCTTTGGATCTCTCTTCATGTTCACTGATTCTTCTGCCATATCCAATCTACTGCTAACCTCATCCAGATAATTTTTCATTTTGCTTATTGTACTTTTTAGTTGTAAAATTTTGATTTGGTTCTATCATATTTTCCCATTTCTTTGTATGTCTATTAATATTTTATTGACTACAGGACATTTTAGATATGTGGTATAGAGACTCTGAATTTTGTTATCTTACACCAAAGAGTGTTGCCCCTATTACAGCAAGCAGTTCAGTTACTGGCTAGTCACCTTGAACGTGTGTGGGTTTGTATTATGTTTCGTTAGTACAGATCTGTGGAAAGTTCAAAGTGGTTTCCAGACTTTTTAAATTTGTTGGAACTCAACCTCCAAATTCTGTCTTCTCTGAAGATTGTTTGGTTTCAAGCTTTGTTAGGATGGGTCTAGGGTCTTACTTTAGGGCGTGATTCTTACTCCTAAGGCACAGCCTTTCTGATGTCTTTGGGATCCCGGGGATGTGAACAATGTGTTGGAGGTGTTCATGACCTCAGTGTCCCTAATGCACTACTTTTCTCAACCTCGAGTATCTCTATTTCTCTTTCAGCCACATTGCAGCTGCTATCTTATAAGCCTTGGGGCAGGGGATTCTCACCCTGCACATGCCCAGCACAGCCCTTGCCTACAGCCCTTGGAACCCCCACTAGGACTTCTGGTCCTCCTGAACGGACCAGAACGGCATCCTCTTCTCCAGTTTCTTGCCCTGGAGATCCAGCCACTTTAGCTTTCTCGCACTCTGACCTCTGTTTTCTCTGTAGCTGAATGACTATGGTCTACTCAGACTCCAGCTCTGTGCAATGGTTGGGGAACTTTCCCCAAGAAAAGAACTGGTTGGTTGTGGGGCTTACCTTGTGAGTTTCCCCTCCCTCAGGGATTACAATCTTGCATTGCCTGTGGTGCACTACTGGAAACCATTTGCCTCCTGTACTTTGGCCAGTTTCATTTGCTCCCTTATATACAGGCTGAATGCTGGTCCAGTATCAGTTCTCCATCATTCCTGGGAGTAGAAGAGAAGCTTTGTCTCTATAATTAGAGGACATGTTACAACCCATGTTGCCATATGTTCCAGACATGGGTTGTCTGCTACCCACTCTACCAACAATAAACACTGAATTAGCCGTGGGGTGTGACTACTCTGACCTAAAGCTGTTTCCAGTGTTTACTTTGAAGGAGGAGCCTCTGGAGACAGATTTAGCATCAGACTCAGCATGTTCATTTGCAGAGGAGAGAAAGGCTGGTGGGAAAGAGGCCCCAGGTATCTTTGGTCAAACTTTTGCCTGCCATCTTATTTTAGGACCAGTATCCGGATAAGAAAGGTATTTCTTGAATGATAGAAGACGTGCTCCTAAGGAAATATGCAATACTTTAGAAATTAGAGATAAATGCTTTATAATTTTACGTCTAGATAAGCACCCTGATATTGCAGGCCAAAAAAATTAGATAAATATTGATAGAAAGCTGGCATCAAAGTACCTAATGAGGTCTTATTTATTATCTCAAAAATGGGAAAATTCAGTGTTAGCGTATCCTCTCTCACGAGTGGGGGATGGGGGTGGTTATTCAGTGCCTAGGAGATTTTCTCTCTACTATAAATTCTCAAGGAAGAAAATGTTAGGGAAGCAACAATGTGACATCTAAAGCAATACGATGATGGGTGTGACCACAGGTGTCTCTTGCCATCTGAACTCCTATGAAATTCCAAGGACCCATACTGGAAGTATGTGCAGATAACCCAGAGCCAGCTGAGGACCACATTTTCATTATTCCTGCTTCCCTCATTATTGGCTTTTATTATGAGCTAACACTGAAGTTCTATCTAGAACAATGTATATGCATGACATACTCACGTCATCCAGTTACGATCCACTTTTTAGTGTGCACACTTCATTTGATTGTCAAATAATTTAACTTTTGTATAGCACTGGTGTCATCATTTATGCTTATATCTGGCACTTGTTGCTACAAAGGTCCTTTGGGATCGCATGCTAAATGCAAAGATAGTAACATGGTACATAATTGCTACAATTTTGTTTTTAGAAAATCATTTACTGTATTTACTTAACCTAACATTTTAAATACCCCAATCCAGTATCAAAACAAGATTAAACCAGCAGTTGCATGATTTATTAAGCTAGTATTGCAGAAGAACTCTCCATGTAATCTGAAAAATCAAATGTAGTAGGAAAAAAATAACTTAGGCAAACGTAAATGATAATGTTAAATAAAAGAATACAAAAAAGCTCTCCTTGCAACCTGCACCTGCATTTTAGGTGGACTTTAGAAGATTGTGCTGTTTCTGTAACTGTTAATAAGCATTCATAAGACCCCAGAACAGAGCTTCACAGCCAAGCAGAAATACATGATGCCTACCTCTTATGCTTTTGACAGAATTGGAGCAAAAGAAAGAAATAATTTCACTCATTCTTAATTTGTACACAGACCATCTAGAAAGCTCCTAGTTTTGCTTTTAGTAGCATCTGTACACTCGGTTTTTTCAGACAAGACGTCAGCTAGGGTAAAATAAAATGTATTCCTACATGAGCAATTTTATTTGAGAATCTGCATAAACAGGAATGATCTCTATGGCATTTTTAAATTGTAACATTAAGTGCTAATGTGTATGACTTCCAGACATCTGAAGCCATAAACTTCTTTGCAAGTTAAATGCTGACACTTCATTTGGGCAGTAAATCAGCTGTCACAGTGACTTAACTGCAATGACAGCAAAAGCTCCAGCACTCCAGACAGTGGGATTTTTATGCTACCAGCAGAAAGGTCTTTTCATAGACACTCTTACAAGAAATCAAAATTCTATTCTATTAGTATCCAGCATTCGGCCAATTTTTGACCTTAAAAACTGGTAATGTCATATGATTCAACCTAATATTTGATACATATGAACTTTTAAAAGGTTGTTTTGGAATAAAAACATGAGTATCTCAGTTTTCTGTTCAGAGTAGATGGACTATCACTGTCAGATATCTAAGTGGTCAGCTGTTTTTCCTTAGGATTATGTAACTGGTTAGATCAATTCAAACATAACCAATGGCTTCTTGGTGTTAGCCGGGATGTATGCACAGCCACCAAATTGTAAGAGAAAAAAAGCGAGCATTGATGTCTCCCTCTACTGGTGGAAGGTAAAAGGGTCCTCAAATGAAAAGCCAGGAAGGCTGGCTAGTGGAGGGAAAAGGGTTCAAAGTAAAAAAGAGAGAGGTAGAAAGGAAGAAACAAAGAAGAAAAAGAGAAGACGGAAAAAGGAGACGTGGGAGAGAAATCAATGGGGAAAAAGGATAGAGGGGAAGAGAGTTGGTGAGTCCAGAGAGCAAGAAAGTTAAGTAGAAAAGTCAACAAGAAATGGGCAAATAAGAATTAGAAGCAAAGGTTTAAAAAAAAAAAAAAGAGAGGGAAGTGTAAGAATATTTGTCATGGCCATCTCCACAGTGACCCTGAAAATGTTGGCCATTTTCCCCCATGACTTTCTCAAATGAGAATCGCAGCCATGAAGGTTTATGAACCCATCATCCTTGGAATTCTGGCAGAGTGGAAAATTAGGAAAAGCTCTTTTAAAAAAATCAGGTATCCCTGAGTCATTTGATATCTAAGTTTTTTCTAAGAAGCATATGTTCAAAACAGGCAACGTTTTGAGAGCGTTTAATGAGAATTGTAAATTCCAGTCAGTAGAGTCATTGCACTACCCTTGGTTGGAATCTGACAGAATTCTGCTCTGTCCACGCCAGTGCTCTCTTCTGAGCCAACAGGAGATTTAGATGGGTGACACCCTGCAGAACAGAGCCTGGTCCCGGTGTGCCCCAGCTGAGATTTGCCTTCTAAATGGAAATCAGTTTGAATGTGGCAAAGTGTTTTCAAAACTGTGAACTACACGCAGGACTTAGATACTTAGGTGCCTGGTGCCGGTGCCCCTGCCCCTGCTATCACCCCAGCAGGAAAGCTGGGGAGGGCACAGAGAGTAGGTTCATTATTACTACAAAAGCAGTCCCTCTATCAGGGGAAACACCCATAGCTAGACTTAGATAGACAGTCATCTTTTAAGATGTTTAAAGAAATCTGTGTAGAAGAGGTGCTTATCATCAGATAAGTCAAGGTTCCAAAGAGTCATTTGGAAAACATTTCTGAGCGACTTCTATATAGATTTTTTAAATTAAATGGCTTACGGGCTAGGCACGGTGGCTCACACCTGTAATCCCAGCACTTTGGGAGGCCGAGGAAGGCAGATCACTTGAGGTCAGGAGTTTGAGACCAGCCTGGCCAACATGGTAAAACCCCCATCTCCACTAAAAAAAAAAAAAATACAAAAATTAGCCAGGCATGGTGGTGCGTGCCTGTAGTCCCAGCTACTCAGGAGGCTGAGGTAGGAGAATGGCGTGAACCCGGGAGGCAGAGGCTGCAGTGAGCCAAGATCGTGCCACTGCACTCCAGCCTGGGTGACACAGTGAGACTCCATCTCAAAAAAACAAAACAAAAATTAAACGGCTTAGGCTAAACTTTTTCTTTCACAAATATTATTTCACACCTTCTTCAAGTCCTTAAGCTTTACCCTTGACAAACTCAAGAGCATTTCCAACAAGGTCCTGGCCAGTGAGGCCCACACAGTGTTTGCTACAGTTCTTAACGAGTCGTAGGTACAGCATGGCAAAGCACCAGTAGGTATGTGCTGGAGTGGGCCAGGTTTGGAGTGGTCTGAACCATGCCATGGGAGACCTCCTTTAAGAAAAAACAAACAATATGCAGAGAACGAGGCCTTGGAAAGAGGCTGTGTAAGTAAAGGAGCCTGAAGCATCATTAGCTTCCCAGTAAAGCCACCTCTAGGGCTGTTATCTTTAAGTTAGCAAAGGGATGTTTGCAAATGGAAGTCTCCGAAGGTGCACCCAACTCTGCATCAACCCCAACAGGGAACACAGTCTCTCAGGAGCTTAACCGACCACTGCCGACAGCCACCTTATCCGAGAAGGTTCTCGTGGGTGTGCAGGAGCTCTTTGCAGGCTTAGGTGGCAGAGAGGTGATCAGGGGAGAGGAAAAGGGCCAGCAGCTGATGGAGTAGTGCAAAGTAGAAGAATGCACAAGAGAGGGGTGGCGGGGGGAAGACAGAGAGTGGAGGAGAGCCCACCTCTCCCCAGAGAGGAAAGTTGAAAGAAACAGAGGGTTGAGGCGAGCCCACCTCTTCCCACAGGGAAGGTGAAAGAGACAGAGAGGGTTGGGAGGAGAGGAGCCCGCCTCTGCCCTCAGGCTCCTACTGTGTGACCTTGACCGTCGCCTCCAGCTCCACCCTCGAACATATTTTTCTGTGAGTCTGTGAGAGTCAGTCAGAAGTACTTGGGCTGAACCCTAAAACAGAATTTGCCAATTAGTCTTCAGTAGAAAAGGCTTTCTTCAGGTCAACAGAGACAAGCAAATCTAATTTGCAATTTCCTTGTTCCTTAGAGCCAGGGGGTATTGTGTGGACAGAAAGCATTAGGATGAGTGAGGGCTCCAGAGGGGAAGCTTGAAAACAAGATGCCTCGGTCCAGCAAGGGCGCTGGCTTGCCAGCCGAGCTCTCTGAAGCGGCAGCTCCGCCCTGGGCTCATTCCCAGGCCCGGCCTGCTGGAGGCTGTGCGGAGTTACAGGAAATGGGAGTGCCGCTGCGGCTCAGCTGCCTCTGTCAGTAAGAATACGAAACGGTGATGTTCATAAAACATTCTTTGCAAAGCACAGTCTGTCCAAACCCTGGTATAGTTTCCAGAAGATGAATGTTTAATCAATGAGGCTGCCCTGCCTCCGCCTCTGCCCTGTCAAGACTGAGCCCATGTCCTGAGCAGAGCTGACAGCATGGGAGAGCGCCCGCAGCCTACACAGGCCACAGCTGTCTGCAGCCTGACAGCCTCCTGCTCAGTAGCGCCCACCGGAAGGGACCTGCACCCTGAGCTGAAATTCCCTGCAAGAGCAGAGAAAGCTACTCGCTACTCTGTTGCCCACCTGACAGCTTGGAGAAGCACCGCTGTGGCACAAATGATTGTGGTGATGAGTGGAAAAATGAATGCATTAAAGGATTGTTAACACTTCACAGTCAGCCCCTTCCAAGTACTTTTTATTTATTTATTTATTTATTTAGAGACAGGGTCTTGCTCTGTCGCCCAGGCTGGAGTACAGTGGCACGATCTCAGCTCACTGGAACCTCTGCCTTCTGGGCTCAAATGATTCTCCTACCTCAGCCTCCTGAGAAGCTGGGACTACATTTGTGTGCCACCATGCCCAGCTAATTTTTGTATTTTTTGTAGAGATGAGGTTTTGCCATGTTGCCCAAGCTGGTCTTGAACTTCTGAGCTCAGGTGATCCTGCCTGCCTTAGCCCCTCAAAGTGCTGGGATTATAGGCATGAGCCACTGCGCCCGGCCCCCTTCCAAGTAGTTTCTAATGGCCTTTCCTTTCCTCCAAATAACCCCACTCCCCTCCCCTCCTCCGCACTTTGGCACCTTTCTTTCCCAAGCCTTCCCCAGCTTCTCAGTGTTTTGCAATTGCACTGCCCAGGCTAAAGCCACAGAAAAGCAAGGATCTTCCGTGAGACTTGCTTGCCCTCTTCATAGCTCCACTATGAGCTTTACTCTTGCCTAGGACCTAATCTTTGAGCATCTAAAGCCTGCAGATTCTTGAAGACTGCAGCCCCTCAACCTTCTCTTTTAGGCTGGAGGGTGGCTCGGGGGTGGCCTACTACTTGTGATTTTAGAAAGAAACCCATGAGGCTGGGAAGGAAGTGTGTACTGCATGAAATAAGTGCCTTAGGATCAGCAGCTTTGGGTGAACTTCCTCCCTCCCCTCAAGGCTGCATTGTGCATGTTGGCTCTGCACCACTCTGTGGCTGCAGGGGTATGAGCAATGGCAGCTCTGTGCGAGTCTCTTATCAGGAAGAGGTCGGAGCACCTAAATCACAAAGCCATTGGTGAGTGGCTCTTCAGTAACTCTAGCCTTCTGATAAAGAGGAGGAGATCATAAGCCAAATAACATTTATTAAGCATCTGCTGTGTCCAATGTGGAATAGTGGAAAGAGGTCTACCCCAGCTCCAAATCCTAGATCCATCCCTTACTTTCATCTGTAAGGTCTTGATCGAGCTGTCCAACCCATCTGTGCCCCAGGGTCTTCATTTGTGAAGAGGGGAACAGGCTCATTCTAAGAACTCCTGCAGAAGTGAAGTGGTGCAGCCACTTTATAGCTTGAGCACAGAGTCCCGATTTGCTCACCTAATATCCATGTCTGTTCCTCCTCCTTCCCATCAAAACACTGCTCCTGAATCTCACTGAGAAGGTACCGCACAGGCTCAAGTTGAAGATTTCTAAGTCCTGTTAAGTCTCTTCTAGCTGTTCTGAAACTTGCCCATAGTTCAAGGAGAGGGTTTGCAGAGCTATCAGGGGTGCCCATTGCATAGGCTGGAAATGTGCTTACACTATCTTCTTTGCCCAGTGAGCGAAGGGAAACAGAGGACACGAGGCAGATGTCATGTGACTTAAGAACGCATGGAAGAATAGGAAACGTCTTCTCAAACGTGGGCATTCTCGGACCACAGAGGCTTCGGGAATGGCTCTTGAAGCTGTTGGAAATTTAGCAGTGGGGAATTCTAGGCTTTTACCAAGCAGTCTTTTCTTTTTTTGGTGGTAAAATAGACATGGCATAATATTTGCCACTTTAACCATTTGTAAGTATAAGTTCAGTAGTATTAAGTCCGTTGATGTTGTTCTGCAACCACCACTACCACCCATCTCCAGGGCTTCTTCATCTTCCCTGGCTGGAACTCTGCATGCCTTAAACACCAGCTCCCTCTTCCTCCCGCCCCAGCAGCCACCATTCTTCCTTCTCTCTAAGAACATGACCCTCCAGGGACCTCGTATGAGTGGAATCACACAGTTATTCGTCTTTTTGTGACTGGCTTGTTTCACTTAGCATGCTGTCCTCAAGGTCCACCCATCTCGAGGATGTGTCCGAATGCACTTCCTTTTTAAGGCTGAATCAGTAACACTGTGTGTCTACATCGCGCCTTGTCCCTGCTGTCATCCATCAGTGGACACTTGAGTCACTTTTGACTTTTGACTTACTATCAATAACATTGCTATGAACATGGGTGTACAACTCCTGTATTTTTAAAACAATGTGGTTTAAAAAATGGTTTTCAGCATACAAGAAACAGCCACCCACTGCTATAGATGGCCTGTGACTCTGTCCAAGAGATTTTTTAATTATGTCCTTTAAATTGGGAACCAAGGCCACTAGCTTCATAACCAGTGGCTGCATGTTATGACTGGGCACCCGTGGTGACTTCATTTGAGCAGAGGCGATTGCAGCACCAGGCGCTGGGTGTCTCTCCCAATGCACCTGGGCCACTGTAGGCGCTCCCTGCCTGGCTGACTGAGGTGTCACTAACGGTTTCTCTCTTCTCGCACCCCACCCTCCCCGCCCATGCCCTGTCCCCATCCCTGTCCCTCCCCATCTCTGCCCCCTCCTCTCCACCTTCTCTTTGCTGGCGCCTCCCGCTCTCCAGTGCGACCAAGACCAGTGCATTCAGAGCACCAAATTCGTTTTGCAGGCCGCGGCCACGCCCCTGCTGCAGAGCGAGCCCAGCCTCACCAGCGACGAGCTGCACCTGCCCGGGAAGCCTGGCCTGGGCACGCCCTGCGCCAGCCTCACACTGGGCCCGCCCACACCGCCCGCCTCCATGCCCAACCTCGCCGAGGCCACGCTCGCGGACGTGATGCCCCGGAAAGATGAGCACATGGGCCACCAGTTCCTGACGCCTGATGAGGCGCCCTCGCCCCCCAGGCTACTGGCGGCGGGCAGCCCCCTGGCGCACAGCCGCACCATGCACGTGCTGGGCCTGGCCAGCCAGGACTCCCTGCACGAGGACTCTGTGCGCGGCCTGGTGAAGCTCAGCTCCGTGTGACCCACGTGGCCCCGGGCCGGGGGGCACCAGAGGCTCCTCCACGGGCAGCAGGAGTGAGCGGAGGGGTGTGTCCCACAGCGACTTTCCCAGCCAATGCCACGGTGGAGATGACAGCCCCAGGTCTGGGGTGCAGAGACCACTTAGGATGGCACAGGGTGGCTGGTCCCGGATGCTGAGAGCTTGGTTTCATTTGAATTTTCTTCCCCAACCTGAGTGCTTTGACAACAATGGAAATAGAGAAGCGGCTGCTTTCTTTTGGTGACCCTCCAGGGGTGGAATCGGAGTGTGTCTGCCCGCCCTTGTGACAGACACACGGAAGGCTTCTGACGCTTGTGGCCAGACTGCAATTGCACTTACGTGTTATGCTACTAATATTTGAAACAGACCTGCCATTCCATTTGTTAATTTAAAAAAAATCCTAAAGGGAAAAAACCGACCAGGTGTGGATCTGCATGCCACGCTGCCGTCTGTGTTACAGTGGTGTTGCTATTTCCAAGGAAGTGCTGCTTTCTTTTTCTTTTTTTAATTTTGTGAATTTTCAAGTGCTGTTTTGTTGGAAGACAGTGCAACGAACCGAGACTAATGGACAGTGTCATCACTCAGCTTACTGGGCTGAGGTGTCTGTGGAGAGGTGGCACCGGGGCTGCAGAGGGCGGCTGGGGTTCCGTCGTGTCGGGTGTCACTTCACCTTCTGTTTGGCCGCTCGATGAGGTCTCGTGTTGAGGTATTGTGTGCCACAACCCCCAAAGTCTTCACCTCCGTGTGTGATGAAACTTCCCGTGGACAGCCAATAAAATGACGTCCTCTGTTATTTTGGATCTGCGTACGGTTATCCTTAATAGCATAAATGAAAACAAAATCATCCAAATGGGGAGAGTTTTTCTTGAAATGTCCCTAGCGAGGAATGGTCCCCAGACAACCAAAAGTCAAATCTTTGAACTGGGAGATATTTATAGAATGATTTCTTAGATAAGAGGCGAGTTTTCCATCATTTATTTTCTTTAATTATCTCTTTTTGACACCATCTTAGTGGAGTTTGCTCTACGTTTGCAGTTTGCCGTGCAACAGTCGATCGGAAGTAGGGAGAGGGGAGGGGACGCTCAGGGAGAAGGTTCTGTCGGGCGTCTTCTGGGCTTCCTTCTGTGTTAATGTGTCACTCAATCCCAGAAGTGCAACTTGAGGTCCTAGTAAAGGTATCAGAAAATGAGGAGAAATCGGCTTACAGTCTAGGCTGAGATCATGTAGGTCATCATCCTTCCTAGACACTGATCAGAATGAAATTAAGAAAATGACCACTTTGTTCACTTTCATTGGTCACCTAGAAGGGAACGAACTGGCTCTGGACTTAGGGAGTGTGTCACTATGGAGGCAGCCACAGGGGACACAGCAACTCCTCTCCTGGCTTCTTTCCAGACCATAAATCTAACAGCTAAAGCTACTCAAGTTCAAAGCCATGGCCTTGCTCCTTATAACCATATGAAAGACAAGACACATTGACCAATGATACAAGTAACCCAAGTGATTTGCATTTATGGAAAAAGGCTATTACTCCTGAGAAAGAGTTGCCATTTTATATAAAAGAAAAGAAGATAGGAAAAAGAAAAGCACACAAGTTTTACTTGGAATGAAGGCAATTCACAGGTCACAAAATAATTCATGCTGAAAGGGCCTGCAGAGTTCTTGCACTGTGATGTCTTCGAGCCATCTTTATTGTCACGCTGCATGCACATATAGAAAATGGAATAGGTCCATTCTATGTAGCCATTTTTGATTTTCTGAACCACCTAACTACTTGTACCCACCTGCAATGTGTAATTCATGGGGCAGTGCCCTCCTTACACAACCGCACACGCTCACAGGCACCAACTCACAGGGATTCTCCTTGTCCACGCTACCTGTGAGCCCAAAGTGACAGCCCCACAAAGGAGCTTCCACAACTTCCCAAACCGTCTCTGCTCCTTGCTTTCTTCCACCTGCTCCCCAGAGGCCCCAGGAAGGAGTTGGCCCTGATGAGAACGGTGGTCCGTGGGTGACCGCGAATCCGGCTCAGCCCTCACTCCGGTCCCACGTGTGGCCCAGTCCATTCTCAGCTCATTCCCCTGGAAAGCAAGATCATGGTCTTCAGAGGCCTCCCGCTTCTAACATTTCCTAACTCAGTGGTTGCCGCTCTCCTGTGACCAGCCCTTCTTCCCACCTCACTATGAAAAATTCCCAGAAGCCAGGATCACGACTCACTTGTCTTCACATAATGAATATTTACTTAATATTTATTATCAATTTCCCCACCTCCAACCCTGTCCCTGGTACACACTTGGCATCATTTATCCAATAGGGGATTGGGAATTTTGGTGAAGTGAATCAAGGCTATTCAGGGTCAAGAGAGAGATTAACTTGAATGGGCCAATTTGCTAGATAATTAACGTCTTAAAAACCAAAACCAGAGAGAATCCCACAGCCCTGTCCTCTGTGGCTTGAAAAAGAAACCCAGCGTCAGAGGAATGAGTGATGATGCCCCCCAGGGCGCCCACTTCTGTTGGGCAGGAGGGATGGTCGGAGGGGCAGCTCACCTGGCGAGGTGATGGCTCTGCATTTCCCATGAACATATATGTGACATGTACATAAATATAAATACTTACATTTATAAATGTTGAATGGTTCCTTCTAGCTGTGGCTAAGTAGACGTTGGTGTTTCTAACTTCTTTCAGTGTGTTAGCGATTGATTACATGCTAGCTATAAAAAGTAAAATAAATATTTTACCATGCTATTAAAGCTTGGACCATTATCAAACACACACAAACACACACTCATTCTGCTGTTTAAAAATTCATCTGCGTTCATTCTCCCAGGAGTGCTCCAGGGAACCACAGGCTTCCCGGCACTTGAAGGCTGAACTGAGCATGAGTGCCCTGGTCCCCAGGAAGCAGGGGGATGCTGCAGGAAGGTGGCAGACAGCCTGCATCCAGGAGGGCCCCAGGAAGCGGGGATGCTGCAGGAAGGCGGCACACAGCCTGCATCCGGGAGGGCCCCAGGAAGCAGGGGGATGCTGCAGGAAGGTGGCAGACAGCCTGCATCCGGGAGGGCCCCAGGAAGCAGGGGGATGCTGCAGGAAGGTGGCAGACAGCCTGCATCCAGGAGGGCACAGTGACCTGTCACTCTGTTCTGCAGAAATTGGCCCAGCAATTGTGTTATGCCCAACCAAAAGATGCTCGTTCCAGCTTTCAAATGTGATGATTTCAGCCTGTGAGGACAGTGCCGTGTCCCCACCCTAAGCCAGCAAAATGCAAAATCTCTGTTCTGGCCCAGAATGGCACAAGGGAGGAGTCTTTTCAGAGTTCCACACCACCCCCCAGCTTACTGCAGCCTTCACCTGCTCTGTCTAGGATTGCCAGCTGTGGTTCCAAGTGAGGAGCAAACCCATTTTATGAGCCATGTTCCTGCGGAGACCTGATGGGCCAAGCCTTCTGTGGCTTTGAAAACCCCTAAGCTCTTCACCTCCTGGGCCTAGGCCTTCTTGTCTGACTCAACAGCAAGAAAAATGAACTTGCGAAAATTGGCAGTAGGTGTCCTTGACACAGGGGCTTCTGATGGCATCGCCCAGAAAATGCTGGAACCAGAACTGGTCAGAGACTTTGAAGGGCACAGCCTGGCGGGCTACTCCCCAAGGGTCTCAGGTCTCTGCCCACCTGACTACCCTGCAGCAAACGCTTCTCTGTAACCTGACTTCTCCCTTCAGACCTCAGCCTACAACCATCCTCTTCATGCCAGGAACCAACTGCTTCTCAGCTTCGGCTTAGGGTCTTAAGTTCACCAGAAGGGATCGGGGTTTGCGTTGATATTATAAGGAATCTTCCCAGAAGGAGCTGCCCTTCATCCATCCACAAGAATACATTGAGTTCATTTAGTTCTTGACCAGGTAAGAAAAGAATAAAGGAGAACAAATATTAAATACTCTTTTCTAATTGATGCCTTACTACTGTTTTGAAGCTGAGCCGAAATCAAATTGATGTTTACATTTTCTATCAAGTACACATGAGCTGTGGGAGTCTAACATATTCTTGTCCAAAAGAGAGAGACTTTCAAATGAATTCCTATTCCTCTTGGTCCCCTCCACCTACTTTGGAGGTCTGCATGTGGAGTTGTATGCTGTTTTCCAAGGTACCTCATTTAAAAACAAAAACAGAAAAACAAAACTGCCTCTCATTTGTTCCCTTAAAACGTCTCTCTCTGTCATAAAACTAAGTTATCATTGAAATATTAAACGATCTGAAGCGCCTTTTTTTTTTTTCAAATAAATGTCAAAGATGGTAATAGCTTGTAAATCAGTAAATCCTCTGTCCATCTGCCCATTGTCCATGGTCCTGATAATAGAGCCAAGATGGATTTTCACATGTAAGGGGTTAGTCCATTAATCCAGCCATTAAAAGTAGTTGGGAGATTGAAGATTAGATGGTTTCTGGAGCGACCGAATTTGCAGCTGCCACAAAACTAGATAAATAGCCACAACTGGAGTTATTTTTTGATCTCATAAACCCCAGGAATTACACACAGAATGGATTGAAAAGCAGACAAGCATCTTGTGCTATTGCAGAGACTTTTCTACCCAGGAAGTGTTGAATTTTTAAAAGAAACTTGATATTGGTGATAAAGATATGAATGAACAACTCTCTTACTTGCCCTCGATGTTTCAAGGTGCCTGGTGAAACCGAGAGGCCACATGGCATGTCCAAGGAGACATGCTTTCTGGGTTCTATATGAATAGAGATGGTTTTAGCCTGCAATTTAAAAAAAAAAAAACAAAAAACAAAAAACGGTTGAAGCCTTGCTAACTTTTTCCCAGAGCATTCTGGGTTGATATTTCACAGTCAAAGGTTTTGGCATGGAAAAAAAAAAAAAAGCATTTTAAACTCTTAGTGAATTCAAAGCTCTAAACCCAAACAATGGTGAACACATGTACATAACATTTCATGTTTTCAGAGATATGTATGCTTATTTAAGTGCCTTTCATGTTTTAATCAATGTTTGCAGAATTTATCTTAAACCTGAGATGAATTAAAAATTTTTTCTCCAATAAAAACTGCTAATGGCATAAAATGTAAATTTCAGCCTTTATAAGGTAGATATCGTCTTGGTCAACAAGATGTGTGGGGAAGGGGGGAATCGACTTGCACTCAGTGAATATGCATGGTGTGGACACCCATCTGTATAAGGATGAGGGTTTTCTGATCGTAGATATCCAGATTGCTTTCCTCAGCCGTGGTTCTCAAGTTTCAATTCTACTTTAGAGCAATGCAGAAATTTAAAGTCCCTAATCCAGCATGTTCTATATGCCACCTTTTAACATATGCACACGTGCACGCGCACACACACACACACACACCAGCCTCACCAGAGAGGAACTGTGTTTGGCTACTCATAACAAAATCCCCAAATCACAGCAGCTTAGGAAAAGAAATGTCTTTTCTGTATGTAAAACAAGTGCAGAGGTAAGGCAATCCCGGGACATTGTGGTGGCTCTGCAGTGTCATCAATGTCCTGCCTTCCTTCTCTCTGTTCTGCCATTCTTAGCACTGGCTCTCATCCTCAAGGTCACTTCATGGTCACAATACAGCTGCTACAGTGCCAGCCATCAAAGCCATATCCTTAGGTTTTCTATTAAGTACGTATGAGCTGTACATATGAGTCTAGCATATTCTTTTCCAAAAGAGAGAGACTTTCAAATGAATTTCTTTTCCTCCTGGTTCCCTCCACCTATTCTGGAGGTCTGTGTGGCATTGTATGCTGAAAGAAGGAGAAACGGGGAGGAGCAAATTGGGTACAGACACTTATGACTGCTCCCTTTAAAGAGCATTCCCAGAAACCCCAATCTATGATTTTTCCATGATTGAAATTAAGTCACATAACCACTGCTGGCTAAAAAGGAGGGTGGGAAACATGGTGTTATAGCTGGGCACATTCCTCCTCCAAATAATATTGGAGGTCTGTTGGTCAGGAAGAAGGGGAAAATGAGCATTTACTAGATAATCACAATAGAAAATTCCATCTCCTCCATTAGTGCAAGAGTGACAGCCTCCAGCTAGAGCTCTGTCATCCTTCTCTTCCCCACTAAAAAGTTCTGCCTCATCCATCTACTGTTCTCTCCCTTTAGAGAGCATTCCTACCTGCTAAAGTAGGCTTGACCCCATCTCCTGCATGACCCAGGACCCAGCCCCTTCTCTCCTCCATGACACGGGACCCAGCCCCTTCTCTCCTCCATGACAGGGGACCCAGCCCCTTCTCTCCTCCATGACCCAGGACCCAGTTCTTTTATGATCTCTTGCATCTTCAATTTCTTCCCACCAGTTGTTTCCGTAGGCCACCATACCATACTGCTACTTTGAAAACAACAAAAAAACTCATCTTCCTTGTCTCTCTATTCATCTTTAAGCGCTCATTCCTCTCATTGGCTTGTCTCTCTGTTCATCTTCAAGCGCTCATTCCTCTCATTGGCTTGTCTCTCTGTTCATCTTTAAGCGCTCATTCTTCTCATTGCCAAATGTCTCAAGAGTGGCCTGCCCTCCGGTCTTCCATTTCCTCACTTCCCACTCTCTGTCAGCTTCCCTTCACTGCATGCTTCTGAAATGCGCTCTCCATGATCTCCAGTGGCAAATCCTGTGGCCTGGCTGCATTCTCTTTAACATCCCTGAAGCATCTGACATGGTTGAGCACCCCATGCCCCTGGATCCGTGGGGCTGGCTGTATTGCAGGAGGCAGACAAGCATGCAGTTGGGCATCTCTAATGCTTGTGGGCAATGCTCTCTCCCTTTGGCCTCAGTGACACTGCTGTCTTTATTCCAGCTGACATCTGCTTGCAATCTGCTTCCTTCTCACATCCCACAAATGAGGACACATGGCAAGGCTCGTTTTCCTGCCCTTTGGCCTTTGCTGTCTCCTCTGTTCCCCTGCAGAGACTTCACCACTCCAGTGCCTTCTACTCCTGCCTCTTCTGTGGACTCAACTCTCCAGCACCCATCACCCTCCCAAGGACTAGCCCCACAGCTGAACCAGCTGCTTGCTAGGCAAAAGGAGGTTTAGCCAGGAATCTGACTCCAGCTTGCCTGCAGCTAGTTCTGTAACCTCAGGCAGGTCACAGAGCCCATGGGCCTTACTTTCCTTGGCCACAAATGCGACCGCTTCTGGGCTCGCCATGGTATGCTTGGCTCCATGTTCCCACTTACATAACCCATCACTGCCCCAAACCCAAATGCTTGAGATTGGATTCAACATCTTTCTTCCCAAACAGGCCTTTATTTTAGTTGAAGCTTCCCCAGGAGAGCCCCAAGCTTACAACTCTGGAGAGGCCTTTGATTTCCTTACTCTGTAGATCCAATCGGGCCTCAAGCCCTGTCACTCTTCCTCTACAGGATCCACAAAGTCTTTCCTTCTTCTTCACTTTATCGCCACCTTCACCATCTAACCCAAAATGTTAGGATTGCTGCGAAGAGCTCTCCTCCTGCCAAATGTTCCTGTTCCTGCCCATCCCATACAACCCAGGCACGTGTCTTCCCAGCCATTGCCAGGCCCGTGTCAGATCCCAGGTGTCAAATCATCCACAGCTTTTTCTTCCCCATGTGCCCCTCAGACCAGCATCTAAAGCTTCCATAATCTGGCCCCAGATGGTTTCCATTCTTCCTTTCCCCTCTCCCTGTCTCCCTCTCTGGCAATTCAGCCTCCTCCCTCCCTGGCAGAACCCACCAGGCACTTCCCACCCTCCACGTCTCCGTCTGCCCCTCTCTGCCTCTCTCCGCTTGTCTAAGTCCTTCCTACCTCCCCATTACTAACACGTTTCATAGGCGTTGAGGGCCCCCTTTCCTCTGAATTCCTCAAATACTTGCTCCATCACATATTTCTTCAAAATTGAGATATAATTCACATACCATGAGATTAGCCCTTTAAAAATGTACAATTCCGTGTTTTCAGTATAGTCGCAAGGTTGTGCAAACATCACCACTAACCCAGAACATTTCCCTCACACATTTCATCCTTTTTCTAGACCACCTACTGTAGTTTCTGTCTTCATGTGAATGTCCTGTCTCCCAGTAACGCCTGAAAGCACCGTGATGGCTCGAGGGTTTTTGCTATGGCACAGTGCCAGGCAGGCTCCTGCACCACTGGGGATCGTCAGTGCTCGAGAAGGGGGAGGAAGAGGCGATGAGGGTAACAGAAACAGCCTCTAAGGCATTGAGGACCCAAACTCCCCCAGGGACCTCAGGGGGAGGTGGAGGTGACGAGGGTAACAGAGACAACGTCTAAGGCATTGAGGACCCAAACTCCCCCAGGGACCTCATGCTGACACCTAAGGGCCTCAGAGAAAAGCCCCCCTCCCTTATACTCCCCTCTGTGTCCAACTGTGAGGGAAGGCTGCTGCTGTGACGTGAGTCCCTGTGTGGAGTTCAGCTGAGCCAGAAGCCAGTGCTACCCGGTGCTATGAGACCTCCTCACTCACCTTTGCAAGCCATCTGATGCTCCCTGTCTCTTCTTGTGGATAATTTGGGATAAAATTGGGGTCTTAAGTCAATTAAGATTTCATGTAATTCTAATAGAAAAACAGAATAATGGAACTTTCAAAAATATATTATCTGGCTGGGCGCAGTGGCTCACGCCTGTAATTCCAGCACTTTGGGAGGCCAGGGTGGGCGGATCACCTGAGGTCAGGAGTTTGAGACCAGCCTGGCCAACATGGTGAAACTCTGTCTCTACTAAAAATTCCAAAATTAGTTGGGTGTGGTGGCATGTATCTGTAGTCCCAGCTACTTGGGAGGCTGAGACAAGAGAATCGCTTGAACCTAGGAGGCGGAGGTTGCCGTGAGCCAAAATCACGCCACTGCACTCCAGCCTGGGAGACAAAAGTGAGACTCTGTCTCAAAAAAAAAAATTAATAATAATAATAAATATATATATATAATCAATAGTAGGATAACTTGGATTATTTGCAGATTGCATGCTTTAAAAATAATTTTAAAATAAAAACCTATTAGCCAGTTCCATTAACAAACACTTGTTGGACATAGTATTTGTTCTGAGTAATGGGCATTGCTCTTTGTACTATAAGTTGTAATACATATATGTTTTATAACACGTGAAATGTTCATACTGCATTTTCTATGGCAAAATAGATGACACATACTCTCTACCAACAGATTACATTCCATAAATTGGCTTGGAACTTGGAATATATTTTCCCATGGAAACAAAAATCATAAATGGCTTTTAGACCCTACACCAGTTCACAAAATAGTTTACCTGAAATAATATTAATAGTCCTAGGACCTAAGCAACCCTAAGCATTCCTGAACCCCTAAACTTCTTTGAGTTCTGAGCCCTGAGCCTGGGTCTAAGACCCTCCAGCCCCAGAACCCCCTGGAGAATGGACTCCCCAGCCACTGCTATTTCTACCTCACTACCAGATAGATTAAATCCATCTTAAGAAACATGGAGCTCATCTGATTTCTTTAAAATCTCTACAAACAAACAAGAAAACAAAGAAAGCCTTAAATTTTCTAATTCCAGAGATTTCAAAATCTTTCAAATCTCCCTTATAATGTATTTAAGGATCTCTTAAGGAATGAACATTTCCTTTTTCTTGAAAGCCTATCGGAATTTCAGCTGAGATGATTTTCTACCAGAAATTCTAGATAACTCTGCAGCTAAATCCAACTTGAGTAAACATGGATGACTCAGTGGGGACTGACACATTTTTGTTGTTAATATCCTGGATCAAAACATGCAGTATGCTTTGAAATATGCCTAGGTGACACATGTTGAAAAAATTATTATTATTTTGTGAAGCCTTTTAGAAAGCTTTCCTTGAACTCATCGACACAACTGGAAAGGTACCCGGGAGATGATGACAAGCAAAGGTTTTTTTTGTTTTGTTTTGTTTTTTGAGACAGAGTCTCGCTCTCGCTCTGTTGCCCAGGCTGGAGTGCAATGGTGCAATCTCAGCTCATTGCAACCTCTGCCTCCCGGGTTCAAGCGATTCCCCTGCCTCAGTCTCCCAAGTAGCTGGGACTACAGACATGTGCCACCACGCCGGCTAATTTTTGTACTTTTAGTAGAGACAGGGTTTCACCATGTTGGCCAGGCTGGTCTTGAACTCCTGATCTCAGGTGATCCGCCAGACTTGGCCTCACAGAGAGTTGGGATTACAGGCGTGAGCCACTGCACCTGGCCGTGCGGCATCTGTATCTTCTGAGATCTACTCTGAGGATTGAAAAAAAATTTTTTTTTTTTTTTTGTGATGGAGTTTCCCTTTTGCCGTCCAGGCTAAAGTGCAAAGGCACCGTCTCGGCTCACTGCAACCTCCACCTCCCAGGTTCAAGCGATTCTTCTGCCTCGGCCTCCCGAGTAGCTGGGATTGAAATTTAATCAGTTGGGTCAGTGTGGCAGCTGTGCTAGAAAACACACTTTCTGGAGATAATGAGAACAGATGGCTTCAGAGGCCACCAAGGGTTGTTTCCAACCCATCTTCTCATGGAAATGCCAAATAGGGTTCACCATGTGCCTGGATAACAACCGCAGGTCGGCAATGCTGAAGCCACGGTGAGGCCCTGTCAGCTGATGCTCTGCTACCTATCAGGACTCCTGGTTCCTTGCCTTCTGCAGCTGGCCTCCTAAGATCTAAGTGAACATTGACTTTCTGCAATAAAACGCAATCCCAGATCATGATGGGCGGTAACTGAACGTGTAAATGTGAAGGGCCCTTTTATGAAGCACAGAACCCACCTCCAGTTCACCTGCAACGCCGTTGTGGATCTCTCTGCCTGTCCCCCACGCTTCTCAAGGCACCCCTCCCTTCCGTAACATACAGGATGTTAACTAGGAACCTCATGAAAGGGAGCCGGTCACCTCTGGACATGTCAGCTCCCCTGCGATGGGAACTTCCTCCTGACCAATGGGGTTCTGTATGTTCTCAGGAACTGACACGTGAGCTTCCAGCTGATGTGGCTGAATTCTGCATTATTAATTTCTGCATTATTAGAAATTCTGCATGATCAGAAAGAAGGGACTGGCATTCGTTCCCACCAAACACCTCCTTGTCAGTTCATCCTGCTCAGCATCTGCTCTGAGAGGTCTTCCGCAGGCCCCTTCTTCAGCACCCGTCACCTGCCAGGGAGGAGATGAGTCGCTTGGAAGTGTTTAGGGGGATGCTGCTTTTTCTAAGAGGGGAGCAGAAGAGCTTTTTCTTTTTTTTAAACAGAATCTGCTTACATTTTTGTAACCCATGGTAACAAGCTGAACTACATTCAACGCTCAGTGTTTTATGTAAAAGCCAATGAGTGCCCATATAACCCACAAGAAGACACCAGATATGATCTGCCTCTAGACTGGATGCTGAGGCGGTTTGCAGCAGCAAGCGAGGATGAGGGTGCCCTGGAGCAGAGGCAGGGGAGCAGCAAAGCCAGGACCATGCCCTCAAGTCACCCCAGACTGAGCAATCTCCGCCATGGGGTGCAGGCACACCCTGAGAATCCCACGTGGAGAGTTGCTCCTGACTCACAGGCCTGGGCCACCCCTGACCACGATGGGGAGGATAAGCAGTGACGCCCTCATGTGAATATCTCAGGGTTTTGACATTTTTATTCTAAGAAATAAAAGGAGAAAACTCCCTGCTTAGTCGAGTGACAGAAAGAGCATAATGACTTCTGCACACGCCCATGATCTGTAGACCTCAGCCCAGCCGGCCCTGGCTCTGGATGCTCACACAGGAATCTTGTTCAAGGTCCCTCCAGTGGCAGGAAATCACTTTAAAGACCACCTAACTGGGTGTCCCACCTCAGATCCATGCCCTCCACGGGTCACAAAACCAGTGTAGTGGGCGCAAACCACTGTCTTCTTTCTAGATGGAAGGGGTGAGAACAGAAGGATGAGAATAGGAAATGCCAAACTGCTTTGCCTGGAACAAGGAGAAACAGGTCCTGGTCATGACATAGATATATTTTCTTATCATGGTCAAAAAGAAAATCTGAAAAAACTGTTCAGTTCACCCATTCCTGCCCCAGCTTACAAAAGAGAACCCTGGAAACCAGAGAGCTGAGAGGTCATATCCAAGGTCACAGAGGTGGCCGGGACAGAGATGGCACAGAGTGGAGGTCAGCCCTTCTCGAACCATGAGTGATAAAGAACAGTATTTACTGTTTTAAAAAATTCCTATTCATTGCACATTAGTACTTGTATAAAATATAATTTTTAAATTACTGGGGAAAAAATAGGTAACGAAAAGTCCCACTGTTTCATGATTAGATGTATTAGACATACTCTGTCCAATGGCTGTAGCTGTTTCTAAACACATACGCCATCTCTGTATTATCTCATCGGGGACCAGGATCAAACAGTTGCGTGGTGCCGAGCTGCACATGCCTTGAGTAGCCTCGTGTGCAGTGGAGGATTAACCGTGTCCTTAGAGAGGACTGGCTTCTGTCCTCTGCTAGTCATCTTTAAGCCCTTGCAACTGTCTGTGTGGTAAGAGTCTCTCTGCTTATCTGGGGGGTTGGACCGGCCAGGCAGTCTGTGCTGGCCATGTGGGTTATGGCCCCAAGGATCAGCTTGGTCTCTGGAGGGGCTGCAGGCCCAGGCCAGTGGTAGAGATAGCCAACCTGTCCCCATGACGCACCCCAATGAAAACTCCAGGCCTGAGGCTTGGGTGAGCTTTTCTGGTTGGCACTATTCCATGCCTGTTGTCTCATCATTGCAGGCAGAGATGGGCCCTGTCCACACAGCCCCTCTGAGAAAGGACAGCCAGAGGCTCTGCACCAGCATCTCAGACTCCACCCTGTGTGCCTCTTGCTTTGGTTGACTTTGATCTGGATCCTTTCACCGTAATAGAACTGCACATAGAAAGGCTCTTCGGAGTTCTGTGAGTCCTACTAGCCAATCATCAAACTGAGGGTGGTTGTGGGGAGCCCCAACCTTACACTGGGTGTCAGAATTGAGGGTGGCCTTGGGGACTCCTGAATTTTGCACCCTGGTACAGGCAACTGCTCCCAAACTGTGTTCTGAGGGTTCCCTAATGATTCCCCAAATCTATCATCTCTCCCACCCACAAGCCAGAGCCTCTAAAATGCTGTGGTGCAGACACTGAGGGTCTTGCTCGTAGAGAAGCGTGTTATCTGAGGGCCGGGGGGTCGCCAGACATTACAACTTTAGCAACCTTTTTAAAAAATGGTATCAACCAGCAAAGGGCAAGAAGCAGAGGGCAAGTAGGTCTTAGTAGGAAAATGAAGAACAGCTGGCAGGATAAATCACTGTAAACATAAAGCTAATTCCCTTAAGTGCCATTCTAGACCTAGACCAATTTGTTAGCTTAAAAAAAAAAAAAGAGAGAGAAGAAAACATGGCTTATACTTTGGTTTGCTCTGAACACTGGCAAATTTAACATACTCAGAAATATTTAAAATTAGGAGTAATAAAGAGAGTTGTTTGGGATTTTTTCCTCCTAATCTTCTAGGGAAAATGATAAAATCCTTAGCTAAAGAAATACATTGTTGTCTTTGGGAGGCTGAGGCAGGCGGATCACAAGGTCAAGAGATCCAGACCATCCCAGCCAACATGGTGAAACCCCGTCTCTACTAAGAATACAAAAAAGGCTGGCTGCGGTGGATCATGCCTGTAATCCCAGCACTTTGGGAGGCCGAGGTGGGCAGATCACGAGTTCAGGAGATCGAGACCATCCTGGCCAACATGATGAAACCCCATCTCTACTAAAAAAATACAAAAAATTAGCTGGGCATGGTGGCAGGCGCCTGTAGTCCCAGCTACTCAGGAGCCTGAGGCAGGAGAATGGCGTGAACCCAGGAGGCGGAGGTTGCAGTGAGCCGAGATCGCGCCACTGCACTCCAGCCTTGGCGACAGAGGGAGACTCCGTCTCAAAAAAAAAAAAAAAAAAAAAACTACAAAAAATGGCTGGGCATGGTGGTGTGTGCCTGTAGTCCCAACTACTTGGGAGGCTGAGGCAGGAGAATCACTTGAACCCAGGAGGCAGAGGTTGCAGTGAGCCGAGATCATGCCACTGCACTCCAGCCTAGGCGATAGAGGGAGACTCTGTCTCAAAAAAGAAAGAAAGAGTGAGAGAGAGAGAGAGGAAGGAAGGGAGGGAGGGAGGGAGGGAGGGAAAGAAAGAAGGAAATAAAGACATTGTTGTTGAAAAATTTCAAGAGGTGTTGCAGGCTTCAGCAATGTAAGATGTTAACTAAGAGTAAGAAGCAGAGGTGCTTGGGTTTGGGTAAAACCCTGAGCTTGGAGTGGGGGAGGGAGGCGGTCCTGCAGCCTGCTATGTGTGGGAGCCACACATCCATTCTCTCAACGCCACTTCTTGAAAACCGCTCTTGTCTTCTCATTGTTTGAAGACATGGCGGATTGCTTGGTTGTGAACTAAGAGCTAAGCCACACTCAGTGGAGGAAGCCTCGGAACCCTGTGGTTGTGCACACCCAGGAGACCTGTGTGGACACCTATGTGGCTCCCCTTGCATAAGGAATTGTTTCCAACTCAGGTTCTTCAGGATCTGAAAACTACTGTCGTGAAGGTCACGTGCCAACAACAAGAAACCAGGGACATCCTGTAGGATATGAATGGGCAGTGAGGCGGGACCACAGGGGGCATTTCAGAACTCCCCATATGACAAGGAAGTAGCTTCTGTGGGCCCCGATCTCCATCACTCTCGGCTTCTCCCACCTCCCCTGTGCCCAAGCCTGTTGGCAGCGGAGCAGAAGCGATGCCTCCAACGTCCTTCAAAGCAGCAGGTCTCAAATGTTGGGGCATGAGAATCACCCGGAGGACTGGAGAGAACACAGGTTGCTGGGCCCACCCACAGAGTTTCTGATTCATAGGTTTGGGATGAGGCCTGAGAATGTGCATTTCTAATACGGCTCCAGGTGAAATCGATGGCACAGGTTTGGGAACATACTTTGAGAACCACCGCTATAAAGAGTGGCAGGTTGGTCTGTTCCCGTGGACAGGGAAAGAGACGGCAGGTAGTCAGAGTGATGGAGTCCCTGGGAAGAGGAGGAAGACAAGGGGGATGGATGCCAAGGCCACTTACATCCATCACCACGTCAGGGCTTTGCACCGAGGTTGTGTAACTGTTGGCCTAGCCAGACCTCACCATGGGGAAACCAAGCAGGAGGAAGACTCCACTTCTCTGTCTTTCTCAGTGGGTACTGAGTAACACAGTGGGCCATGTGTTGGCCAGGTGCTGAGAATCCACAGGTGAACCTGACCCTGTCCCAGACTCCTGACTCCTCAAGGAGCTAAACAGCCTTCAAATTAAAAAGCCTCAAATCAGCAGATAACCCAACAGCAACCAGTTGATACTCAGGCAGCAGTCAGCCCGTCGGCGAGTGCTGGAAACGCAGGATTTACACTGATGACGTACATAGTGTGTGCCACTTGGGCCTGGGAGGATTGACAGCACGGTCACAGACGGTCATCCTTACAGGATTCGCACCAGGTACCCCCTCGATTCTTTGCTGTGCCACCACCCTCCACTCACTGAGTCGGGGCCCCTCTTGGGGATCCTGGCACAGCCCAGAAGATAGAAGCTGATTCTTACCTGGAGCTGCCAGCAGGCTTTTGTTAAGCCAGAACAGAGACAGTAACAGGAAGAGAAAAGCCCCTTTGAGTCTGCGTATAAATAAAGACCTGGAAGGGTACCAGCAGCCAGTTTCCTTCCACCACCCAGAGAACAGCTGAGAATTCTGTCCGGACTGAGGGAAGGAGATTTCCCAATGGCAGATGGCAACCAAAGAGGAAAGCCTGCCCCCTCCAGGGGTTTTGGAGGAATCCGAGAGCAGAGGGATGGGACTGTGCCTCTTGGGTCGAGTCTAAGGACACAGCTCGTCTCCCAGCTGGCATGAGAGCAGCTGGTGGAAATCAAGGCAGGCCAGGTAACGGCCGAGAAACAGAGGGAGCCCCGTCACCAGCTCCCAACCGCTCTGTCCAAAGCCCCAGACAGGCAGAGAAGAGCAGCTGGAAGTGTCCTGTGCCCTGAGCCGCGCCCAGAGGTGCACTCGTGTACAAAGCAGGGAAAAGGTCCTCCCCACCGCTCCTTCCTTCTCCCTGAGCCACGCCCAGAGGTGCACTCGGGTACAAAGCAGGGAAAAGGTCCTCCCCACCGCTCCTTCCTTCTCCCTGAGCCACGCCCAGAGGTGCACTCGGGTACAAAGCAGTGAAAAGGTCCTCCCCACCGCTCCTTCCTTCTCCCTGAGCCACGCCCAGAGGTGCACTCGGGTACAAAGCAGGGAAAAGGTCCTCCCCACCGCTCCTTCCTTCTCCCTGAGCCATGCCCAGAGGCGCACTCAGGTACAAATCAGGGAAAGGGTCCTCACCACTGCTCCTTCCTTCTCTTGGGGAAATGTCCTAATAGACTGATTTTTGTAAGAGGACAGCACGTTGCTACCATAGGCACAAAATCTTCTGAGCCAACACACAGATCCGTGATGTCTACTGTGTGAGCAGCACCTGGGGGCCGTGGGGTTCCCTTCTCCACAGAGGCCACCGAGCTGAAGGTGATCAAGGACCAAGGCGTCTTCTCAGATGAAGGGAAGCACACACAGCCCAGAATGAGAGGGAAGCTCTAACTCAATAAACGAAATGGCTTAGACAAGGTTACCTAGAAATGCCTGCACCGATGCTTCCCACACAGCGTGGAGCATGGGGACTCAGAGCTGGAAATCAAGTAGTTATCAAAAGCAAGCTTTTTCTCACCACGTGTGTGACTGTCACATTCATAATTGTCATAAAGAGGCACTTGGTCCCTGGCCACGTGGAGTGTCTACCTCAGTAGTGTGTGGGGCCATCCCAGGGCAAAAGTGGCTGCTGCCCACGTCTCCAGCCTCTGCGCCTCACATGCGCCCCCCCCCCCCACCCACCGACTTGCTCCTGGGGCCTGGAACCCCCTTCCCAGTGCCACGTGCTCACACCCTCTGCCCAAGTTACTGTCTCTCCTGAGCACTGTCCAGCCCCTTGCTTTGCTTTTTGACTCTTCATGGCAGTTTTTGCTTGCTGATATTATATGCAATGTTGAAGTTGTTTATATTCTGTCTTCCCTAATAGGATACGTAACTTCCATTTGAAAACAAGGACTTTGTCTTGAATCAGGGGATCTGTTTCCCAGTGCCTCGAGCACTACCTGGTGCAGAGTAGATGCTCAATGTTTACGGAATGGATGAAGATCTTCATTTAGAGGAAACTCTACGTTGCGGCGAGCCGACTGCTCCTTGCCGCCATTCAGAAGCTGTGTTTGCTGTTCTTGTCCGGCCAGCCTTGGCTCCAACTTGAGAAAGCCCATCAGGGTGTCATTTCCCTACTGAGCTCACCCCAGTTCAACAAATACCAATATCCTGCGTTTGCGAGAAGGATCTTACTTTTCTCTAGTTTATGGATTTTTTTTTTTTTTTAGCACGGTCATCATCATTGCTTGGGCCCAATGGTGTGTAAATGCTCCTAGCTAGTTTGAGCTCCAAAAAAAAAGCAGCAGCAGCCAGTGGGAGAATGAGAAGAAATGGCTGTCTTCCATCTCCATTTCAAAGCAGGAGGAGCTCGCCATCAGCACCGCCGCCCAACGAGGGGAAATATTGAGCAGACGATTCACCAGATGCTGAGCAGACTGCAGTTACCATGGAGTCGGAGCGGTGACAGACAGTTGCTGTCTGTCCAGGATTCAGGGGTGGTGACAGCACAGTGGGATAGCCCAGCCCTCGGGTCCCCTTCCACCCCCGCACCCTTCTCGACTTCTGCCACCTGGTTGAGGCCCTTTCATGACTCATTGTCCACTGGCACTCAAGGAGAGGGGAATAAATAACCTTAAATCAGCCTTTTATTTCTGACAGGGTCTTGCTCTGTCACCCAGGCTGGAGTGCAGTGGCACAATCTCAACTCACTGCAGCCTTGACTTCCCAGGCTCAAGTGATCCTCCCGCGTCAGCCTCCCAAGGAACTGGGACTACAGGCATACAACACCACACCTGGCTAATCTTTGTATATTTTGTAGAGACAGGGTTTCACCATGATGCCCGGGCTGGCCTCAAACTCCTGAGCTCATGCAATCTGTCTGCCTTAGCCTCCCAAAGTGCTGGGATTACAGGCAAAAGCCACCATGCCTGGCCTAAATCTGCCTTTTAAAATGAGCATGGCAGCAGCTGTGGTCCCAGCTATGAGGAGTAAAGAGATAAGGTTGACATTTTCCCTAAAAGGATATTTGGGATAATCCCTGGCTAGACCAGAAGCTCTCTCTGGGCAGGAATCTGTGCTCCATAAACATTTGCAGAATGCAAAGGAGTGAATGAGCCTCCCCATCTGCAGGCCCTCACCTGCCACCCTACTAGTTCCCTCCCTTCCTTACACTCCGTCCGTACCTGCCACCCTACCAGTTCCTTCCCTTCCTTACACTCCGTCCTGTACCTGCCACCCTACCAGTTCCCTCCCTTCCTTACACTCTGTCCCGTACCTGCCACCTACCAGTTCCCTCCCTTCCTTGTCACTCCATCCAGTACCTGCCACCTACCAGTTCCCTCCCTTCCTTGTCACTCCATCCGGTACCTGCCACCTACCAGTTCCCTCCCGTCCTCGTCATTCTGTCCCATCTGTCCTCCCCACTGGCCAGGGTCCTCCTGAAAAGCAAACCCAGTCCTGTCTCTTCCCTGTTTGAATCCCTGATCACTCATCCTCAAACCCTAGACTCCAATAACCCTGAAATGCAGCTTCCCCCACCCCCCCGCGTGCCTTCACACATCCACCCCGTCTGCCTTGAACTGCATGTCCCCTCCCTGCCCTTGCCCCATTCATGTCTCCCAGGCCTTAGATGACTCCAACCTCCAACCTCCTGAGAGGCTCGTGGGCCATCTCCTTACTGCCTCCCAGTCCAGCCTCCCCTTCTCTGTGGGGTGGAGCCCCCTCCTAAGGCTCTGCTTCACGGAAATGCAGCGCTGTCCTCCTGTGCACTCTGTGTCAACCTGTTCACCTGTCCTCCTCCAGTAGCCTCTGAGCTTTTTGAGGGTACAGAGAGAATATCTTTTATCTGAGAATCTCCCATTCCTGGCATATAATAGCCACTCAAAAAGTATTTTTTTAATCAGTAAGTGAATGATGAATGTATGAGTTGTTTTTGTTACACTTTTCATTTATTCAAGATGATAGAACCACAACATCCGAAGTCAATACTTGAAATAATGGCCAAAATATAATTATGAAGACACACTGGTCACTACGCACCTATTAGAATGGCTAAAATCCAAAACACCAACAGCACCAATGCTGGTGAGGGTGTGGACCAATAGGAACTCTCAATTCACTGCTGGTGGGAATGCAGAATGGTACTGCCACTTCAGAAGACAGTTTGTCAGTTTCCTACAGGAGGAAACATATTCTTACCATATGATCCAGCAGTCGTGCTCCTTGGTATTTACCCAAATGAATTGAAAACTTCTGTCTGCACAAAAACCTGCACACGGATGTTTATAGCAGCTTTGTTCATAATTGGCAAAACTTAGGAGCAACCAAGATGTCCTTTTGTAGGTGAATGGATAAATAAACTGCGATACAGCTAAATGATGAGATGATTCAGTGCTAAAAAGAAATGAGCTTTCAAGCCATGAAAAGACATGGAGGAAACTTAAATGTATATTACTAAGTGAAAGGAGCCCATCTGAAAAGGTTACCTACTGTATGAGTCCAACTATATAACACTCTGGAAAAGGCAAAATTATGGCGACAATAAAAAGATCAGTGGTTGCCAGGGGTTGTAGGGACGGAGGGGTGAACAGGCAGGCACAGAGGAATTCTAGGGCAGTGAAACTACTCTGCATGACACTGCGGTGGTGTACACAGGTCATACATTTGTATAACACCGAGAGTGAACCCTGATATAAACTGTGGACTTTGGGCGATAATGATGTGTCTATGTAGGACCATCAGTGTAACAAATATGCCACTTGGTGCAGGACGTAGATGGTGGAGGAGGCCGTGTGTGAGTCCCAGCAGGGGATGTATGGGAACTCCCTGTGATTTCCACTCCATTTTGTTGTGAACCTCAAACTGCTCTAAAAAATATTTTAATTTAAAAATAAGAAACACTGGCCGCATCTTCAAGGAAGTAATGATACGACATGAATGATTAAAGCAAATATATGTACACCAAGGATGAATCATGAAACCAACTAAGGACATTCCCATGTGCCTCACCCATGAGAAGTCACAACAAGTGTGACCGTCCCATGGGATGGGCTGGCGCCGATCCTGGCCTCGGGCAGCACTGGCAGGCTCTCTTTCCCCCAGATTAGCCCCCCTTGTTAGTGCCTGTTCCTGTCTGCAGACAGGGCTGTTGGGATGTGAAGTTACAGTCCATCGCAAGTGAGAGCTGGCAGTCAGGAAAATCAGTTCAGGATATCCTGGCTGGGGCTATTTTAGACTCAGTATCAGTGGCTTAGTTTCCTTTGCCGAGTAAAAGCCCTATTTAGGGCTGCGCACACCCCACTGGTTCGGAAGGACTTCAGGGGATCTTAAGAGAAAATGTGTTTGAAAGATACAGGAAACATTCTACTGCTTAACTGGGAAGAAATATACCCGAGGCTTGATGGCTTGATGCCCTTCGTGTGTGATCTGCCTCAAGATTGAGCAAGGAAAGAAAGGCTTTCCTGCCCTGTGCGTCTCCTTAGAACAGCTTTTCTAGAACCTTTGCAGTCACCAAAATACAATCTGTCTTATAAACGACTGGCTTTTCCTTGAGTCCCAGGTAAAGCATTCTTCTTACCCTATGGTGCTGTGTTCTTCCCATCATGTCCTATGGTAGTTTCTGCTCTCGGGAGCCCTGTGTTCATATTCACGACCAGCCAGCAAGTGTTGAGGGACATTTATTCTGTGGTCTTCAACTGCCAACTTTAAAAGATGATGCAGTAGTTGTAGAGGGTAACTGAAAAGTTGCAGTGAAGACACTGGACCTTTGAAAGGTTTTCCCATGATTCCAATACATTCCACTGGGCTAATCCCACCCCCAAGGGTGTACAGAAGACAACTATAGACATGGAAAAATGGGGAAGGAGCCAACAATGTAGTACAGAGCCCCACATTCCCCGGAATTCACAATTCCTCTCTCCAGTGAATCGGCACAGAAAGGAAGTAAATACATTTGCCAGGACTTCAGTTAGCACTTGCTTGGGTGCAAGTGACAGAAACCCAACTTGAAGTAACTTAAGCAAAATAAGAGGGTTCACTGCTTCACAAGGATAATCTATAATCAGACGCAGCTTGGTCCAGGGCCCCATCTATGTCAGAAGGACTCGCTCTTTCCATCTCTCTCTTTCCACCTTTCAGCACTGCGCTCCTCCTGGTTGACTTCCCATTCAGATGGTCTCAGCCTTCAGAATGACAAAATAGGCACCGACAGTTCCAAGTTTTTGTCCTCCCAGGCAAGCAACCCCAGTGAAAGAGAACAGGAGGGTTCCTCCCTCCGTGTACCAAGTCCTGCAGCCCAATCTCACGAGACCTGCTTGGGTCACCTGCCCAGCCTGGAACCAATCCCTGGAGCTCAGAGGATACCAGGAGATCTGCTGCTCCAGAACTAAGCACCCCCAACCTGCTGCAGAGTGAGGAGTCAGCCCCCTCAAACCTCACGGAGCGAGAGCGGGACAGGCTGGCTGCCAGTGGAAAGTCAGGGTGGACTGGCCGTGGGCGACAGAGTAACAGTCCACTGCGCTTCCCTTGTGCACAGCAGCCTTGGTATGATGCTAGCGAGTAGAGAAGTCAGGCAATACCACCACTTGGCCACCTAACAAGGGCTGGCAAAGGCCGAGGTGAAGAACAGGGGCTTTCAGAGCAGTTGCCAAACCTCGGGCCTGGCACGGCCGTCCTGTGCACCTCCCTGGCCCCCACGCTGTCAGCCACAGGGCTCCTTCTGCCTCTGCAAAGCTCTGCGGCCTATGCCCCCTTCCCATGCCCACCCCCACCTCGGTCAGCCCACGAGCACCAGCATGAACTTCGTCGGCTGCAGTGACAGAGCCACACCACCTCAGCCACTCAACACAACACAAGCGCGCCTCCTTCAGCTCTCCTTGAATCTTAGCTGTCCTGTGACTTGCTTTGACCAGCATGGCGTGGCAGGCCAGGTTTCCATTAGCAACCAGAACACTCAGTTTCCACTAATCCTTTACTATAATTTTAATGAATACATAAGTTAAACATTAAAGAACTGGAGAAACTGGTGCCTGAGTATGAGGGCTGGAATATGAAATCAAAATGAAGACCCACCTGGATTTTCTCAGATCCTAAAGTCTGATCAAATAATAATAGCATTTTTATATATGCACCTCGTACCAGGACCCACTGAAGATTAAGAAAGTTTCTAAGACTCTTGAGAAAGCTTTCCAGACCCTAGACCCTAATTAAAGATTAGATCTAGGCCGGGTGCAGGGGTTCACACCTGTAATCTCAGCACTTTGGGAGGCCGAGGCGGGTGGTTCACCTGAGGTCAGGAGTTCGAGACCAGCCTGACCAACACAGAGAAACCCCATCTCTACTAAAAATACAAAAATTAGCCAGGTGTGGTGGCAGGTGCCTGTAATCACAGCTACTCGGGAGGCTGAGGTAGGAGAATGGCTTGAGCCTGGGAGGCAGAGGCTGCCATGAGCCAAGATCATGCCACTACACTCCAGCCTGGGTGACGGACTGAGACGCCATCTAAAAATAAAAAATAAAAATAAAGATTAGATATAGACTGAATGAAACACTCCTGTTTAGATATAGATTGAATGAAACACTCCTATTTGTAGGTGCAATTCCACACACAGCATGGAACTTAAACATAAGCACTAGAAAAAAAACTTGTAACTTTGAGTTGGTCTGGTGAGTTACTCCAACCTTGTCCCTGTAACTGGTTGCACAAATATAAACTCCTTTCTTTCCCAGTCTGTCTACATCTCATTATTAGACTGCAAGAACAAGCAGCCGGACCTTGTTCTGTCCAGGAACAGCAGTACAGCAGAAGAGATGCTGGGCCAGCTCCGACCTTGAGCTTAAGGGGCTCGGCAACTCCGCTTTAGTTCTCTTGGAGCCCTGAGCCACCTCCTGAGAGGCTGATGGAACAAGGCCCCAGCAGGTCCCCAGCCAATCCAGCCACCCAGGCTGAGGCACCAGACACATGAGTGAGGCCACCTGAGGCGTTCCAGTTCCAAACTGAGGTCCCAGATGAATGCTGTCAACACCTGTGGAGCAATGGCTCTAGCTAACACCCCACAGAGCAGAAGAACCTCCCCCGCGAGCCCAGACAGCTTACAGAAATTTGAGATATAATAAATCATAGTTATTTTATGCTAGTAACTTTTGAGATGACTTGTTACATAGCAATAGAAACTGAGACAACACATAAATCCTACTTCTCCAGCCTCGTGCCCTTCCTAGCACTCCATACCCTTGGCTCCATCCACACACCCTTGAACACCTCCTCCTGATGTGCCTGACAAACTCCTACTTATCCCTCAAGACCCAGCTGAAACCTTCACATCCTTTGACGTCCTCCCTAGTCACTCCCTCTCACTCCCCGAAATCCCTTCTTCCACCTGTTCCTTGGAACATTCCTTTATTAGAGCCTCCATTCACAGAGAGTTTGCTTTTTCTTTGCTTTTGTCATGGCCGCCTCCACTAACTAGCCTGTGGCTCTGTGAGAGCAGAGATGGTCTCCTGTTAATCTGTGGACCTCCAGTTCCTGATGAAGTGCCTGGTACATGATAGATACTCAACATACATTTGAAAGAACGGATGAATAAACATATGAAAGAAAATGAAGGAATACAAGTACATTGTTTTTTCTTTACAAGCCCTCATCTGAGTCTAGATGGAGGCAGGGAGGCAAGTCTTAAAACTTGCCTCCATCCCCACTTATGGCTTCTGTTGAGCACTCTCAAATGTGTGCTTGTCTACAAGCCTGGAAACATGAAGGAACGGGTCTTAGCACAGCTCCTGAGCACCTTTCACCTGGACTGTGAACAGCACACTCTCCCAGGAGTTGCTGCTCCTTGCAGAACTGTTGCTGCCATCTGGAATCTGCAAGCAGAGGCTGCGTGGACCCTGCATAGCCTGGCCAAGGACTGGCGTGTCTGAACTGAACTCTGGAGCTCCTGGAGGTTTGTTTTAAGGGTCCTCAGGATTTTTGAAAAATCAGGTATGGTAAGACATGCAGATATAAAAATGACTGTCATGGATGAAGAAGTGTTTACTCACAGTTCCCTGGAAGCAGGTGTCAATAAAAAGAGTCAAACTCTGTAAATATTTAAGGAGAGTTATTCTGAGCCGGCCGGGCGCGGTGGCTCACGTCTGTAATCCCAGCACTTTGGGAGGCCGAGGCGGGCAGATCACGAGGTCAGGAAATCAAGACCATCCTGGCTAACATGGTGAAACCCCGTCTCTACTAAAAATACAAAACATTAGCCAGGCATGGTGGCAGGCACCTGTAATCCCAGCTACACAGGAGGCTGAGGCAGGAGAATGGCATGAACCCGGGAGGCGGAGCTTGCAGTGAGCCGAGATAGCGCCACTGCACTCCGGCCTGGGTGACACAGTGAGACTCTGTCTCGAGAAAAAAAATAATAATAAAGAGAGTTATTCTGAGCCAAATATGAGTGACTAAGGCCCAAGGCACAGTCTCAAGAGGTCCTGAGAACATGTGCCCAAGGTGGTTGGGTTACAGCTTGGTTTTATGCATTTTAGGGGGACAGAAGTTAAACCCAGCCATCAATCAATACATGTAAGGTGTAGAGTGGTAGTTTGGTCCAGGAAGGCGGGACAACTTGAGGCAGTCACAGTGCGGGGTGAGGAGGACTTCCAGGTGGATTCCAAGATTTTCTGATTGACAGTTGGTTGAAATGTAACTTCCCAATAGGTTCGTCTTGCCTGCTGCCTAGACAGAGCCAATTTATTAAGACAGGGGAATTGCAATAGAGAAAGAGTAATTCATGCAGAGCCAGCTGTGCAGGAGACTAGAGTTTTATTATTACTCAAATCAGTCTCTGAGCATTTGGGGATCAGAGTTTTTAAAGATAATTTGGCAGGCAAAGGCTTGGGAAGTGGGGAGTGCTGATTGGTCAGGTGGGAGATGGAATCATAGGGAGTTGAAGTGAGTTTTTCTTGCCATTTTCTGTTCCTGGGTGGGATGGCAGAACTGGTTGAGCCACATTACTGGTCTGGGTGGTGTCAGCTCATCCATCGAGTGCAGGGTCTGCAAAATATCTCACGCACTGATCTTAGGTTTTACAATAGTGATATCCCCAGGAGCGATTTGGGGAGATTCAGACTCTTGGAGCCAGAAGCTGCATGACCCCTAAACTATAATTTCCATCTTGTACCTAATTTGTTAGTCCTGCAAAGGCAGACTGGTCCCCAGACAAGAAGGGGGTCTTTTCAGGAAAGGGCTGTTATCAATTTTGTTTCAGAGTCAAACCATGAACTGAATTCCTTCCCAAAGTTAGTCTATGTCTTCCCAAAGTTGGTCTATGTCCAGCAATAAACAAAAACAGCTTAAAGGTTAGAAGCAAGATGGAGTCAGTTAGGTCTGATTTCTTTCACTGTCATAATTTCCTCAGTTATAATTTTGCAAAGGCGGTTTCAGAAAGAGTTAAGTTATTATCTAAAGAATTGGAATCAATAGAGGGGAGTCTCTGGGTTAAAAGAGGGGTTGTAGAGACCAAGGTTCTTATTATGTAGTTGAAGCTTCCAGGTAGCAGGCTTCAGAGAGAATAGATGGTAAATGTCTCTTATCAAACCTAAAAAGGTACCAGATTCTTAACCTCTCCTGGATCAGGAAGAGACCTAGAAAGGGAAGGGGATTCTCTAGAGAGTATAGATTTTCCCTACAAGAGGTAGCTTTGCAGGGCCATTTCAAAATATATCAAAGAGGCCGGGTACAGTGGCTCACACCTGTAATCCCAGCACTTTAGGAGGCTGAGGCAGGATTGCTTGAGCCCAGGAGTTTGAAACCAGCCTGGGCAAAATAGTGAGACCCTGTCTCTATAAAAATCCATTTAGTCGGTTGTGGGGCTTTTTATTTTTGGTTTACACAGGAGACAGGGCACACTGGGCAGGGCCACACAGGGATGCACTAGGTTGGTCGAAATGCGTGGGAGTGGGTGGGTGAGGTGTGAACAAGAACCTTCACTGTGCCTTCTGTAGGAAGGTGTGGGCCAGGCAGCGGCAGCGGGCTGAGGGATGGACGGTGAATAATTTCAGCATGCTGTGGGCATAGGGGCTGTCCCTAGCTGTCTGGCACCTGGTCCTGAGATAAGGGCAGGTGGATGGTGGCCTGGAGTGTGAGGGCCAATGGAAGAGGTGGTTGGGGTGCGGGTGCTGGATGAGTTCCTTTCAATAAGAAAGGCGCACCCTGGGTGAGTTGCTTACTGTCTCCAGGAATTGGCCCCAGGGTCAGTGAGACCCTGGATGCTGAAGCATCAGAGAGACAGGGTAGAAACGGCTCCTCTCCTCCCCGTGACACGGAGCCCTGCAGGCATCCAGGACAGAGCCTTTCCTGGGGCTATTGAATGTGACAAATCTGGTTAATCAAGAGACATCCCAGGAGGACTCCATTATGCCCTGCACATAAAAGGCAACACCTATCACTAAAGACACCTCTGACTCTGCGCTGCCACCCGGCAGTGCGAGGACCACATACTGACCAGGTGTGGAGCCAATGCCCAGACCCGTGATGGCAGGTGAGGAATGCCTTCACGGCCTTCACAGCTGCTCTACATGCCTTAGTTTTAGGCAAATCGGCACAGAGTAGCAGAAGAATAGTGCATGCTTCAGCCATAGATAATTAAAAAGCAAGCAGGTCTTGAACACTATAGTGCATTATTGCTATAAAATTTCTAGGAGAAAAATTTCACGCGCGTCCATGTGAAGAGACCACCAAACAGGCTTTGTGTGAGCAACATGGCTGTTTATTTCACCTGGGTGCAGGCGGACTGAGTCCGAAAAGAGAGTCAACGAAGGGAGATAGGGGTGCAGCCGTTTTATAAGAGTTGGGTAGGTAAAGGAAAATTACAGTCAAAGGAGGTTTGTCCTCTGGCGGGCAGGAGTGGGGGTCGCAAGGTGCTCAGTGGGGGAGCTTTTTGAGCCAGGATGAGCCAGGAAAAGGACTTTCACAAGGTAATGTCATCACTTAAGGCAAGGACCAGCCATTTTCACTTCTTTTGTGGTGGAATGTCATCAGTTAAAGTGGGGCAGGGCATTTTCACTTCTTTTGTGGTTCTTCAGTTACTTCAGGCCATCTGGGTGTATACGTGCAAGTCACAGGGGATGCGATGGCTTGGCTTGGGCTCAGAGGCCTGACATTCCTGCCTTCTTATATTAATAAGAAAAATAAAAATAGTGTTGAAGTGTGGGGGCAGCGAAAATTTTTGGGGGGTGGCTTGGAGAGATAATGGGCAACGTTTCTCAGGGCTGCTTCGAGCAGGATTAGGGGCGGCGTGGGAACCTAGAGTGGGAGAGATTAAGCTGAAGGAAGATTTTGTGGTAAGGGGTGATATTGTGGGGTTGTTAGAAGGAACATTTGTAATTTAGAATTATTGGTGATGGCCTGGATACGGTTTTGTATGAATTGAAAAACTAAATGGAATAAGAGAAGGAGAAAAACAGGTATAAAAGGTCTAAGAATTGGGAGGACCTAGGACATCTGATTAGAGAGTGCCTAAGGAGATTCAGCATAGTCCTGTCAGCAGAGATTATTGATTTACTTCAAGAGTTAAGAGTGGCAGTTTGGGGATAGCACCAGGAGATATCAGCTGTGATGGCTTGGAGAAAGAGTGTAAACCGGCAGTGTAAGCAAGAGCAAGGCATGTATGAGTAGTTGAGAATGGTGAATAGGAGTATGACTAGATAGAAGATAGTAGGGATGACAAGTTTTTTGGGGGCACAGTCTAAGTTGGTCTGGTGTCTGGAATGAGACTGGGGCCTAATAAAAAGGAGCGTTTATACAGGAGCTCAAATGGGCTGTACCCTGTAGCATTCTGAGGACAGGCCTGAATTCTGAGAAGGGAAAGTGGTAAAAGTATTGTCCAGTCCTTTTTAAGTTGGTGGCTGAGCTTGGTGAGGTGTGTTTTTAAAAGACTATTAGTCTGTTCTACTTTTCCTGAAGACTGAGGACTGTAAGGGATATAAAGGTTTCACTGAATACTAAGAGCCTGAAAAACTGCTTGGCTGATTTGACTAATAAAGGCTGGTCTGTTATCAGACTGTATAGAGGTGGGAAGGCTAAACTGAGGAATTATGTCTGACAGAAGGGAAGAAATGACTGCGGTGGCCATCCCAGACCCTGTAGGAAAGGTCTTTACCTATCTAGTGAAAGCGTCTACCTAGACTAAGAGATATTTTAGTTATCTGACTTGGGGCATGTTGAGTAAAGCCAATTTGCCAGTCCTGGGTGGGGGCAAATCCTCGAGCTTGATGTGTAGGGAAGGGAGGGGGCCTGAATAATCCCTGAGGAGTAGTAGAATAGCAGATGGAACACTGAGAAGTTATTTCCTTGAGGATAGATTTCTACGATGGAAAGGAAATGAGAGGTTCTAAGAGGCGGGCTAGTGGCTTGTACTCTAGCATAGCCTGCCTTTGCTGGTGTGTGGCGATTAGGCCTGGTGGAACTGCCATCAATAAATCAAGCGTGATCAGGGTGAGGAACAGGAAAGAAGAAAATATGGGGAAATGGGGTGAATGTCAGGTGGATCAGAGAGATACAGTCATGGAGGTCAGGTGTGGTATCAGGAATAATATGGGAGGCCAGATTGAAGTCCGGGCCAGGAACAATGGTAATTGTGGGACTTAACAAAGAGTGAGTACAGCTGAAGGAGCTGGGGAGCAGAAAGTATGTGCGTCAGGTATGAGGAAGAAAATAGATTTTGGAAGTTATGAGAAATGTAGAGAGTTAGTTGAGCATAGTTTGTGATTTTGAGGGCCTCTAAAAGTATTAGGGCGGCAGCAGCCGCTGCATGGAGACATGAGGGCTAGGCTAAAACAGTAAGGTCAAGTTGTTTGGACAGAAAGGCTACAGGGTGCGGTCCTGGCTCTTGTGTAAGAATTCTGACAGCACTAACTATGCCTAGGAAGGAAAGGAGTTGTTATTTTGTAAGGGATTGAGGTTTGGGAGATTAATTGGACACGATCAGCAGGGAGAGCACATGTGTTTTATGAGAATTATGCCGAGATAGGTAACAGATGAGGATGAAATTTGGGCTTGACTGAAGTAGTGGGGGCTGTCTGTGAAGCCTTGCGGCAGTACAGCCCAGGTAATTTGCTGAGCCTAATGCATGTCAGGGTCAGTCCAAGTGAAAGCAAAGAGAGGCTGGGATGAAGGGCGCAAAGGAATAGTAAAGAAAGCATGTTTGAGATCTAGAACAGAATAATGGGTTGTAGAGGGAGGTATTGAGGATAGGAGAGTATATGGGTTTGGCACCACGGGGTGGATAGGCAAAACAATTTGGTTGATAAGGCGCAGATTCTGAACTAACCTGTAAGCCTTGTCTGGTTTTAGGACAGGTAAAATGGGGGAATGGTAAGAAGAGTTCATAGGCTTTAAAAGGCCATGCTGTAACAGGCGAGTGATAACAGGCTTTAATCTTTTCAAAGCGTGCTGTGGGTTGGGATATTAGCATTGAGCGGGGTGAGAGTGATTAGGTTTTAATGGGATGGTAAGGGGTGCATGATCAGTCGCTAAGGAGGGAGTAGAGGTGTCTTATACTTGGGGGTTAAGGTGGGGAGATACAAGGGGAGGATATGAAGGAGGCTTTGAACTGGAGGGAAAGGCGGCAGTGAGGTGTGGCTGTAGCCTAGGAACAGTCAGGGAAGCAGATAATTTAGTTAAAGTGTCTCGGCCTAATAAGGGAACTGGGCAGGTGGGGATAACTAAAAAGGAGTGCTTAAAAGAGTATTGTCTAAATTGGCACCAGAGTTGGGGAGTTTTAAGAGGTTTAGAAGCCTGGCTGTCAATATGCACAACAGTTATGGAGGCAAGGGAAACAGGCCCTTGAAAAGAAGGTAATGTGGAGTGAGTAGCCTCCGTATTAAGAAGGGGACGGACTTCCCCTCCACTGTGAGAGTTACCTAGAGCGTCTGTGATGGTCCTGCAGGCTTCTAAGGTGATCGGGCAGTGTCAGTCTTCAGCTGCTAAGCCGAGAAGATCTGGGAAGGAGTCAGTCAGAGAGCCTTGGGCCAGAGTTCCAGGGGCTTTGGAAGTGGCTGCCAGGTGAGTTGAACAGTCCAATTTTCAGTGGAGTCCTGCACAGATGGGACATGGCTTAGGAGGAATCCTGGGCTGTGTGCATTCCTTGGCCTAGTGGCCAGATTTCCGGCACTTGTAGCAACCTCCTGGGGGAGGAGGTTCTGGAGGAACTCCTGGCAGCTGCGGTTCAGGTGTTTGGTGTTCTTGTGTGCTGGAGATGTGGCTGGGGTTTGTCTCACTGTGGAGGCAAAGAATTGCAACTTAGAAATATGTTGCTACTTGGCTGCCTCTACTCTATTATTGTACACCTTGAAGATGAGGTTAATTAAGTCCTGTTGTGGGGTTTGAGGGCCGGAATTTAATTTTTGGAGTTTTATTTAATGTCGGGAGCAGATGGGGTAATAAAATGTATATTGAGAATAAGACGGCCTTTTGACCTTTTAGGGTCTAGGGCTGTAAAGTGTCTCAGGGTTGCTGCCAAACGAGCCATGAACTGGGCTGGATTTTTTATATTTGATGAAAAAGAGTCTAAACGCTAACTGATTTGGGAGAGGTCAGATAAAGAAAAAGGAGAATTAACTTTGACTATGCCTTTAGCTCCAGCCACCTTTTTAAGAGGAAATTGCTGGGCAGGTCGGGGAGGGCTAGTCACGGAATGAAACTGTAAACTGGACCAGGTGTGAGGAGGGGAGGTGATAAAAGGATTATAGGGTGGAGGAGCGGAGGCTGAGGAAGAATTGGGACCTAGCTCGGCCTGGCAAGGAGGGGAGAGGTCAGATGGGTCTGTAGAAAAGGAAGATTAGAAAGACTCAGCGACGCTTGTGGTTGGGACTGAGGGGACAGGCGGGAGGGAAAGAAGGAAGATTTGGGACTAGTTGCATTGCGAACAGAGACTAGGGAGGGACTGATGTGTAAAACAGTGCCTGGATGTCGGGCCCCTCAGACCATTTTCTTATTTTTCAACAAAAATTATTTAGGTCTTGCAGGATGGAGAAATCGAAAGTGCCATTTTCTGGCCATTTAGAACCACTGTCGAGTTTGTATTGGGGTCAGGTGGCATTGTAGAAGAAAATAAGGCATTTAGGTTTTAGGTCAGGTGAGAGTTGAAGAGGTTTTATGTTCTTAAAGAACACAGGCTAAGGGAGAAGACGGAGGAATGGAGGGTGGAAGGTTGCCTATAGTGAAAGAGGCAAGTTTAAAGAAAAGGAAGAGTAGAGACACAGAGGGAAGCGGTTCGGGGGTTCTTACCCTCCAGAAAAGCAGGAAAGGGGTCAGGGCGCAGAGATACGAGGTCGGGGGCGTGGAAATAAGGGATCAGGGCACAGAGACACAAGGTTGGGGTACTTGCCCTTCCCCTAGAAAAGCGAGACTTGCTGCTAAGGGTGAAGGAGAAGGGGTTGGGGGTTTCTTGCCTCCCAGAAAGGCGGAGAAGGGGTAGAGACACGGAGAGAAGGGGTTGGGGTACTTGCCCTTCCCCTAGAAAAGTGGGACTTGCCACTAAGAGTGAAGGAGAAGGGGTTGAGGGTTTCTTGCCCCCCAGAAAGGCAGAGAAGGGGTAGAGACATGGAGAGAAGGAGTTGGGGTACTTGCCCCTCCCCCGGAAAAGCAGGACTTGCCACTAAGGGTGAAGGACCAAGGCAGGCGTCCTTGCGTGGTCTGACACCTCTGAAACATGGGGGAATAATTAGAGAGGCGTCCCTGCAATGATTAAACACCAAGGGAAGGCTGCCTTCCCAGTCCGTGACTGGCACCAGAGTTTTGGATCCACAGATAAAACGTGTCTCCTTTGTCTCTACCAGAAAATGAAAGGAATTGAAATTAAAAGAAGGGAGAGATTGAAGTGTGGTGCCAAGATTGAAAGGAGAAAGAGGTGGAGGGATAGTGAGGGAGGTTGGAGAAGAGAGTAAAAAGAGGCTGCTTACCGGATTTGAAATTGGTGAGATGTTTCTTGGGCTGGTTGGTCTGAGGACCTGAGGTCGTAGGTGGATCTTTCTCATGCAGCAAAGAGCAGGAGGACAGGGGATTGATCTCCTAAGGGAGGTCCCCCGATCCGAGTCACGGCACCAAATTTCATGCGCGTCCATGTGAAGAGACCACCAAACAGGCTTTGTGTGAGCAACATGGCTGTTTATTTCACCTGGGTGCAGGCGGGCTGAGTCCGAAAAGAGAGTCAGTGAAGGGAGATAGGGGTGGGGCCGTTTTATAAGATTTGGGTAGGTAAAGGAAAATTACAGTCAAAGGGGGTTTGTTCTCTGGCGCGCAGGAGTGGGGGTCACAAGGTGCTCAGTGGGGGAGCTTTTTGAGCCAGGATAGGAAAAGGACTTTCACAAGGTAATGTCATCAGTTAAGGCAAGGACCGGCCATTTACACTTCTTTTGTGGTGGAATGTCATCAGTTAAGGCGGAGCAGGGCATTTTCACTTCTTCTGTGATTCTTCAGTTACTTCAGGCCATCTGGGCATATATGTGCAAGTCAGAGAGGATGCGATGGCTTGGCTCAGGCTCAGAGGCCTGACAAAAAATACCCAAAACTACTGCAGCAATTTCAGCCACTACTGACCTTTTCACCTACTTGGTGTGAACCCAAAATACCAGAGATGGGTCTCACTCAATTGAGAAAGTTTATTTTGCCAAAGGTTAAGGACATGCCCGTGACACAGCCTCAGGAGGGCCTGACAACATGAGCCCGAGGGGGTCGGGGTACAGCTTGCTTTTATACGTTTTAGGGAGACATAATACATCAATCAATACATGTAAGATTGACATTGGTTCGATCTGGGTGGGACAACTTGAAGTGGGGAGGGGGGAACTTTGAATTGTATTTTTGGTTTATATAGGACTGCCTTTCTTCCTTTTCTCCCCATGGGTCCTGTAGGATCTATGATGAGATAATAGGTATTTTATACTCCAATTTTCTCATAAATCAAGGACATGAATACCCGTTGATCTCAGCTTCTGGTCATTAGAGATAAGCAGTGTTTCCATGGTGTCTCTGTTTAATTCTAGTCAAAAGCAAAGGAACATGATGTATTTGTTAGCCTGTGTAGCATCATTGCAGCCTGATGGGTGACACTTCACAAACTTGTAATATGCTAAAAATAGGCCACGAAACCCCATGGACTCACCCCGTTACTGGTGGAAGGTGTCCAAGTTACTGGCAGTGAATCCATACGGGTCTGCACCAACCTCAATTCTTGCCTCCTCAGAAGAAAGAAATTTGACTGAGGGGCACAAGGCAGAAAAAGAGACCGAGGCAAGTTTCAGAGCAGGAGAGAGCAGGAAAGAAAGGAAAGTACACTTACTTGGAAGAGTCTCAAGTGGGCAACTTGAAGAACGAATGTGGCATTTAAACTTGATCCTAGGACTTTACAGCCTGGCCCACCTCTGGCATTTTGCAGCCCTTTCCCATAATTCTTCCCTTAGGGTGGGCTGCCCACATCTACAGAGGGGTCCTGACGCCTGGGAAGTGAGCATGAGCAGTGGGTTTACGACGTTGTACGCGGCACGCTCCCTTTTCCGGTGGAGGCCCCCGGAAAGTCATACTCCACCATTTTGTCTCTTAATGCGCATGCCTGAGCTCACTAGCCCAATAACTGAGACTTTATTGGAAGTCCTTTTTGCTTCTCCCTGGCATCTGCATTAAATTAACGCTTTAATGTTAACAGCCCTGGATCTTCAGGAGATTGTCTCGCCCTGGCCCTGGCTGCTGAATAATCACTTTTAGAAGGGCAGTGTGACCATTGTCACACCATCACCTGACACCATCACCTGACATTCCTGGTGGGTAGGGGAGAGCCCTCTCCTGCCCTGCTCAGGCCTAACTACCTGTAACAGACCCCAGTGACACCCTAGAGTCAGGATGTGTGCTTTGGAACAATGGACCGCAGCTAGAAAAACTCAGAGCAGTTGAACCCAGGTACCATCTGCCAGCTCCATAAGAGTAAAGATAACCTCATAATGTAACCACCCAATGAGCTTTTCTTGCCTGCTGCCCAGGTAGAGCCGATTTATTAAGGCAGGGGAATTGCAATGGAGAAAGAGTTTAATTCACACAGAGCCAGCTGAACGGGAGACTGGACTCTTACTATTACCCAAATCAGTCTCCCCAAGAATTCAGGGGCTAGGGTTTTTCGAAGGTAGTTTGCGGAAAGGGGTGGGGGTGGCTAGGCAATGGGTGCTTGCTGCCAATTGGTTGGGGGTGCAATCAGAGGGGTGTGGGAAATGGTCCTCCTGAGCTGAGTCGCTTCTGGGTAGGGCCACAGGAACACTTGGGGGATCCAGGTGGAGCCATTATCAGTGTGAGACATGCAGAAAACCTGAAAAGACATCTCAAAAGGCCAATCTTAACATTCTACAGTAGTGATGTTATCTGCAGGAATAACTGTGGAAGTTGCATATCTTGTGACCTCTGGAGTAATGGCTGGCAATTGCTTATGTCTCCACCTTAGCCAAATTCAGGTTCCTCTATCCTCCTAGCCTGGTGGTCTCTCATTAGCTTTACAAAGGAGGTTCAATTTGGGGGAAAGGCTATTATCATTTAAACTATAAACTAAACGTCTCCCAAAGTTAGCTTAGCCTAAGCCCAGGAATAATTAAGGGCAGTTGAAGACTAAAGGCAAAAGGGGGATTGGCCAGATCAGATCTCCAGAGCCATAATTTTCTCAATGATATAATTTTTTGCAAAGGCAATTACAATAAGGATAATAGTAATATCCTTACATGTTCCACATACCACGACAAGCCTTTCCTATGCATTGCTTCAGTTAATTTTCATATCAATCTTATGAAACAGGATCCTAGAGATGAAAGCCAAGGTCCTGCTGAATGGGAAGCCAGGTTGAGAACTTAGTCCTTTCTGACTTCAAAGCTTGTGCTTTCACTCCTGTGTTATGTTGGAATGCGAGCTTTGAGGATCTCTGAAAAAACAAACTGTATTAATATGCTCAGACTGCATAACAAAATGCCACAAGCTGGGTGGCTTAAACAGACATAGGTCTTTTTACAGGTCTGCAGGCCCTGCAGGTGCCCTCAGGGTTGGTTTCAGGTGAGGCCTCTCTTCCTGGTGTGTGCAGGGCCGCCTTCTTGCTGTGTCCTCACTCAGGCTTTTCTCTGTGCACCTGCAGAGAGAGAGAGACAGAGAGAGAGAGCGCGCACGCTCCGGTGTCTCTTTCCCTTTTTTTTTTTTTTTTTTTGAGACGGAGTCTTACTCTGTCACCAGGCTGGAGTGCAGTGGCTGGATCTCGGCTCACTGCAACCTCTGCCTCCCAGAGTCAAGCAATTCTCCTGCTTCAGCCTCCCGAGTAGCTGGGACTACAGGCACGCACCACCATGCCCAGCTAATTTTTGTATTTTTAGTAGAGACAGGGTTTCACTGTGTTAGCCAGGATAGTCTCCATCTCCTGACCTCATGATCTGCCTGCCTCAGCCTTCCAAAGTGCTGGGATTACAGGCATGAGCCACCGCCCCCAGCCTCTTTCTCTTCTTCTAAGGACACCAGTTCAGTGGATTAAGGCCCCATTTTTAGGGCCTCACTTAACCTTAATTACCTTTTTATAGGCCCTATTTCCAAATACTGTCACACTGGGGGGTTGGGCTTCAACCTATGAATTTGGGGGGGAGGGGGGACACAATTCAGTCCATTCCAAAAGTCCTTGCCATTTTGTCATAGGCGTGTGAACCAGAGCAACTCCATCTTGAGTAGGAGCTGGGTAAAATGAGGCAGAGACCTACTGGGCTGCATTCCCAGACAGTGAAGGCATTCTAAGTCACAGGATGTGACAGGAGGTCGGCACAAGATACAGGTCATAAATACCTTGCTGATAAAACAGGTTGCAGTGACGAAGCCGGCTAAACCCCACCAAGACCAAGATGGCCACGAGAGTGACCTCTGGTCGTCCTCACTGCTACACTCCCACAGGCACCCTGACAGTTTACAAATGCCATGGCAACATCAGGAAGTTACCCTACGTGGTCTAAAAAGGGGAGGCATGAATAATCCACCCCTTATTTAGCACATCTTGAAGAAATAACCATAAAAATGGGCAACCAGCAGCCCTCGGGTCTGCTCTGCCTATGGAGTAGCCGTTCTTTATTCCTTTACTTTCCTAATAAACTTGCTTTCACTTTACTCTATGGACTCGCCCTGAATTCTTTCTTGTGCAAGATCCAGGAACCCTCTCTTTGGGTCCGGATCGGGACCCCTTTCCTGTTACATTTCTAGTGTGTACATGGCCACCTTCTTGCTGTGTCCTCATGCGGCCTTTTCTCTGTGCACCTGCAGAGAGTGAGCTCTGCTGTCTCTTCCCCTACTTCTAAGAACACCAATCCAGTGAATTAAGGCCTCATCCTTAGGACCTCTTTTAAACATTTGTGTGTGTGTGTGTGTGTGTGTGTGAGAGAGAGAGAGAGAGAGGGAGATGGAGTTTCACTCTGTCGCCCAGGCTGGAGTGTAGTGGCACGATCTCAGTTCACTGCAACCTCCGCCTCCTGGGTTCAAGTGATTCTCCTGCCTCAGCCTCCCAAGTAGCTGGGACTACAGGCACCCATACCACCATGCCCAGCTAATTTTTGTACTTTTAGTAGAGATGGGGTTTCACCATGTTGGCTAGGATGGTCTTGATCTCCTGACCTCAAGTGATTCACCCGCCTCAGCCTCCCAAAGTGCTGGAATTACAGGCATGAGTCACTGCTCCCGGCCTGGCCTCGTTTAACCTTCATTACCTCCTTACAGGCCGTTTCCTAATGCAGTCACACTGGTGGGCAGGGCTTCAACCTGTGAATTCTGGGGGGGACACAATTCAGTCCATTCCAAAAGTCCTTGCAGTTTGTGTGGATCCACTCGGGGGCCGCTGCCTAGGCAGGGCCGGTGAGGCAGCCTGGCTATGCTCCTCTCCTCCCCCGAGTCACACTCACCTCACAGGTCCAGACACCTGGTCCCCGGGCTTACCTATATGGAAAGGGTGGTTTTTTCATTATTAGGCAGATTTTTCTGGGATGGCCTTCTTTGTTCTTCCAGAAAAACACCAGTTTGCAAGCAGAAACGCCCTCAGCTTGGAGGAGTGTGGTCACATGTTGAAAATGTGGGAGCTTGATTCAGGCAGCTCTGAATTCAAGGACTGGTTCAGTTGCCTACAGGCCACGTGACCTTGGGTAAGTCACGCAATCTTCCTGAGCCTCACTTTTTCCATGCCAAGATGCGCCTCCCAGGGTTGCTGTGGCAGAGGCGTAGATGAGCCAGCTCTATACTGCACGTGACCCTAAAAAGGATTCAGAAAACATTAGGCCCCAACAGCATCTGCGGGGACCATCTCCTTAGGGTCCCCAAGGCGTTGCCCTGCCCATTTTGCAGACCTTTTGTTGTCAACATTCAGTTAACTTAGAGCCACATTCATCCTCCAGGACCTGCAGGGTGGTGGACAAAGGCCGCATCCCCTGAAAAGCAGGCCCTGATCTGACGACTGTTCTGAGAGCCAGCACTGGCCCCAGGTTAAGAGCAGAAGGTCCCACTGCTACCCTGAGAGGCTCAAAACTAGCCATTTCCATCCCTGGGCTTCTGTGTCATCAGCTCTAAAATGATGTTGAGACCTTTGGTTCCCAAGGGGGAATGAGGGTTTCATGTGTTGCCTAAACACTGTCCTCACCCGCTTGATCTGAGAGCAGACCAGGAGCCAACAGACTGATCAGTGCCAGCTTCACTTTCCCACTGCCCAGGCCGGCCCCCAGGGAAGAGCAGGACTTGGAGGGGGACTGGCAGGCAGGATGGGCACTGGTGTATGGAAGGCAGTGCTGCCCAGTGAAAGAGGTGCCCCTTTCAGATCCACCAGCCTCTGATGGAATCTAAGCTCTACTTTTTGTTTAACTGGCCCCCTGAGGGCATGCTTCAATCCTGGAGGTACTGCAACATACGTCAATGTGTGAAGTAGACTCAGCACGCTCCTATCCCATCTCCCTCCTCCAAAAACTCATTTGATATACTGTCCTCTAGTAGAGGATGTATTGATATAGGAGCTAAAAAAGAAATTATTTAGGCAGTTAGTGAGGGTAAGAGAGTCCTTGGTAAGGTTTCCCTTTTAATAAAAAGCCGTCCCCAAATCATTTCTTTTCTAACAAAGAGCAGCCCGAAACATCAAGCTTCAGACATAGAAAAGCAAGCTGGAAGCTTGCACGCTTGAATACCGGCAGCTGTGCCAATAGGAAAAGGCTACCTGGGGATCAGGCATATTCAACATGGAGGCTTCATGTTCCCTTCTTTGTCAACCATGTGTGCAGTAAAGGAACAGGCCACATGGCACCAACCAGGTAGAGAACCCATCTGCATAATAAAATATTAGGATGGGGCAGCCAGCTTTGTGCTATGTAAATGGCACACCTGCTCCAACCAATCTTTGGGCCCTGTGTAAATCAGACACCGTCTCCTGAAGCTGGTCTGTAAAACCCTGTGCATTTCACCACGAAACCGGAAGACCCACTCGGGAGCCTCTCTCACTGCAGGAGAGAACACTTTTCTCTTTTCTCTTTCTCTCACCTATTAAACCTCCACTCTTAAAGTCACTTCTTGTGTGTCCGCATCTTTGATTTCCTCGGTGTGAGATGACAACACTGCGTCAGTATCAAATGTTAAACTGATAACAGATACTCGACTTGATCTTAGCCAAAAGGCCCAGAAGCTGTTGAGCTCTCCTTCCTGCTCTGTGTACCTGGGTGAGTGTCTAGGTATCTATAGGCCTCAGTTTTCCTTGTCTGTAAATTGGGCACAATACCACATTTTCTGCAGTATCACAGAAGGAGTAGATGGTCCATGCAGAGCACATGGTTAACATTAATATGTAGCTCTTAATAAGTAGTAGTTACCATTATCTCTGCCATCGTGATGTCACTTATAGCTCTCCTGGAGATGGCTGCAGGTGTGAAGAGAACTAGAGCCCAGTCCTTGGAATGCTGCAGAATTGCAGGGTGCAGAGGAAGAGGGCTGAGCACACCTGGGAACATGACTCCTGTGAGCTGGCATCTCCCAGCACGCGACGACAGGGTCCTCCCACACACAGAATCCCCTCCTCGCAATTCCTGGTCACAGACATAGAACAGACCAGCAAGGCAGGCATGGTGGCCAGGCAATGTTTTTCCTTTTGCAGTCAGCATATTTGCCTCAGGAAGAGGGGACTTTTCGGCACCCTGATGTCCCTCTGTTTGTCCCTTCACTGGAGAGCAAGCAGGTATGATTGAGGTCACTGGGGGAGGAAGGGACTGGGAGAAAGAGCATTTCTCATATGCATTCCTTCCTAACCTCTGCTGGACTTCACAAGTGTCCCTTTAACTCCTCCAGGTTGATAAGGTTCTAATGGCACCTCTGAGACCTCGAGCCTAGGTTGTCAGCTAGGACAGGGAGCCGCCCACAACATGGAAGCCAGAAACAGGCTAACTGGTGGCCGCTTCTTGCTCATCCATGGAGGGGAAAAGCGAAGCAAGGGTGAGGCATGGTGGGGAAACCCTGGTCAAAACTCTCTCACCCTGAATATTCCCCTTAGAGGGCAGCTGCCTGGATGGGGGCACCCTGACTGGCTTGGCCTGGATTGACGAGCTGATCTCTGGCCAGCAGCCTGGGTCCACGGATCGCGAGGCTTATCGGAGTCTTCCCTGAGACAGGGTTCTGTTAGGAAGGAGGAAGCAGATGGAAGGTGGGCAGGCACCTGACGGTGTCCACAACACCATCATGGAAATCTTAAATCTAAAGAGAATTGATTTCACCTGATGGCTGAGCAGAAGCTTGTGTGACCAGAAAAGACCCTTGTACGAAGCTGGCCTGTGCCTCAGAAAAGGATGTCAGTCCAGGTTCTTTGCACCCACAGCGGGGAATGCAATGTCAGAGCTGGGGAGTGGCCTGGCAGGCTGAGGGGAGCGGCTCATGGACAAGGGCCATTGTCATCACCCATAGCTGTGGTGGTACACAGGATATCTGCTCTGCCAGGAGGGGCAGGGAATCAGCTGTGTCCTGGCCTCTCCCTGTCTCTCATTCTCTAGCCCAGCCATTTACCCCTATTGCTTATGGAATCTCAGCCCTGGAAGAGATGTTCTATCTGCCAGGAGCTCCACCAGCTCATGCACAATCTGGCAAAGGTGCCAGAAGACAGAGGTGTCCCCAGAGGGAGCCCTAAGCAACCAGCATCCCAAATGACCACAGATGTCTGCTTCCTGCCTGAGTGAATTTTCCTTTCTCAGAAATGCAATACCTCATTGACTTGTATTATCTTTGGAATGACAATGGCCTAACTAATTGGGAATGCGTGACTTCAATAAACAGTTTCACCAACTGCTCTTTCTAAAACTGTTTTCCAGGTCAACTAGTGTGTGAGAAGCAGTTAATGCTTTGAGTTTTAGGAGAGAACAGGTCCTCTTCATTCTCTGCCCTAAGGTATCTGCCAACATCTCATAAATCCAGGCTCACATGATAGCCTGGGCCCCAGGATGACCACGGGAATTTATCCCTTGTGTCTACACTGATGGATGTTGGTAATTTTCTGGAATATTGGGCTGAGAGGCACTCTGAGGCCACACCAGAAAGAGCCCTGTGTGTCATTCACAATGTCTGCCATGTGTAGAGGAGAGAAACGGCACAGATGCCACACGCTGGATATCCCAAGGCGAAGTGGCCTTCCATATATACCATATATATCCCAAGGTCAAGAAGCAGGTACTGGCCAGGCACAGTGGCTCACGCCTGTAATCCTAGCACTTTGGGAGGCTGAGGCAGGTGGATTTCCTGGGCTCAGGAGTTCGAGACCAGCCTGGGCAACATGGTGAAACCCCATCTCTACTAAAATACAAAAAATTAGCTGGGAGTGGCAGTGTGCACCTGTAGTTCCACCCACTCGGGAGGCTGAGGCAGGAGAATTGCTAGAACCCGGGAGGCAGAGGTTGCAGTGAGCCGAGATTGTGCCACTGCACTCCAGCCTGGGCGACAGAGTGAGACTCCGTCTCTAAAAAAAAAAAAAAGAAAGAAAGAAAGAAGCAGGTATTTATCTACCAGAAGGACACAGAGTCCCATAGAACCACACCCTTACCCAGGCTGAAAGAATTGCGGCCGTGAATAAACATTTCCCCTCCCTATGCCTTCCTCACGCTCAGGGACACAATCAAGAACATTTTTCTGAATTAAGCGTTCTTTCTAATTGGATACTGATGGCATAAAGAATGTCAGTTTGGGCTGGGCACAGTGCGCATGCCTGTAATCCCAGCACTTTGGGAGGCCAAGGTGGGTGGATCACATGAGCTCAGGAGTTCAAGACCAGCCTGGGAAACATAGTGAGACCTTGTCTCTACCAAAAATCAAAAGAATTAGCCAGGTGTGGCACACACCTGTAGTCCCAGCTCCTTGGGAGGCTGAGGTGGGAGGATTGCTTGAGCTGGGGAGATTGAGGCTATAGTGATGTATCACTGCTATAATCAAGGCTGTAATGATCACGCCATTGCACTCCAGCCAGGGTGACAGAGTGAGACCCTGCCTCAAAAAAAAAAAAAAAAAAAAAGTAAAGAAAAGAAAAAAAAAAAGAAAAGGGATATCAATTTTATCTGTGTGTGTTTTTGTTATTCTCTTTTATAAAGATTTGGGATACGTGGCCTATAAAAAGAAAAAAATCAAGATAAAGCCTAAAAAGTGGGCATTTTGGCTCCTCTGTGTATTTGCCATGGGTTTCATCTGAGAGAAAAGCTCCAATTATATTAAACTCATGCGTAATTTGATGGTGTGCAAACCAAGGAATGAAGAAATCTTGCAACACAGTTTTGTTTTCCAGGGCTGAGTTTCCCAAACAGTGAATTAGAGCAACCCTCATGACCAAATTGGTCAGCCCTGGAATCCCAGCTGATCTGACCCAGGCTCTGCAGGGAGAAGCCTGGCCTCGGAGCAGCAGGGGCGAGGCTCTTTTCGTGCAGCCTAGAAAATAGCCCCACCCAGTCAAAGAACTAGTCAGCCATTTCCCCAAAAAAGGATCCCAGGCTCTCCCCAGTCAGAAGCTTAACTGAAGCCAGAGCTGGGTGGACCCTCGCCCACCAGGAATAGCGGCTATAATGACAAGGGTCATTGTGTGTTTTGCTGCTTAATGAAGCAGAGACATTCCTCAGGCATTTTGTCCTGGACACAGGTAGGAAGGAGGGAAGGCAAGGTAAGAAGAAGGTGGCTAAGGCTGCCTCCAACCCAGACACTAGGAAACATGGGGGAAGAGAGCAGGGGACCCAAATGTTTAAACAACCATCATGCTGGCCATCACGTTTTAAGCAACTACTGTAAGGCCAGGGCTGTCTTAGGTTCTTTTTTCATTTATAGTCACAATAGCCCTAGGTCCACTGGATGGACAAGAAAGCTGTGGCTGCAAGACTGATGTTGCTTGCCCAGGTCTCACACCTGGAGTGGCAGGGCTGGGCTCATGTTGAGGCAGCCACGTTCTTCCTGTGGCACTGGGAGGTGAGCCGTCGTCTGCTATGGGGAGACCAGCAAGAGAGAAGTGGTCAAGGTCTTGTCACAAGGAGGGAGGGATGCTTTTAACATGAGCGATTTTACTTTGAAAATGTTCAAGCTTATATGGTTTTCTAGGGAGGTGTTTTTTTTTTTTTTTCTTAGTGCATTACATTCTAAATTCAATGCCCTGGAAGATACTGAATAGATGGGACAAAATCCATTAGGCTGGATGATTTATGGCTTTTCAGCATTGAGCAGGAGTGGCTTTCAATGTGAAATTGGTTGCGTGCAGCAAACCATTTTAGAAATTTGTCTCACGTTGCCCATAAGTGATTCATGCCATGCTTCCCATGACTGTTTTTGGGAAAAGGGGAAACAATATCAACACAAAGCAAATTCAGTGTCCAGTACCTCTGTCCTTTGCGAACCCCTGCTCAACAATCCCATGCCCGTCTGTCATCTCCGCACTTGCTGGGCTGCATTTTACTGGCCAAACAGCAATGGCTGTGACACCTGATCCATCTAGCCAGCGTTCGTCCCTTGGTTTTTTTGGTGTTTGTTTGTTTGTTTGTTTTGAGACAGGGTCTTGCTCTGTCACCCAGGCTGGAGTGCAGTGGTGCGATCATAGCTCACTGAAGCCACAAACTCCTGGCTCAACAATCCTCCCATCTCAGTCCCCCAAGTAGCTGGGACTACAAGCATGCACCACCACACCAGCTAATTTTCATTTTTTGTAGAGATGAGGGTCTGGCTGTATTCCCCAGCCTGGTCTAGAACTCTTGGGCCTCAGACTTCCAAAGTGCTGCTATTACAAGTGTGATCCACCCCACCCAGCCTAGCTAAGTTACTCTTTATCATTCCTGCTCCTTTAAGTGAAAGAAGCTTGTGCTCTGCTGGCCCGCCCTGCTCGGGTCAGAGTGCATGCCTGCTCTACCTCTCTTCCAGCCTGAGGAGGGAGAAGTATCCCCTTCTCCCACACCACAGTGCCCACCCCCTGCTCAGAGCCATGGCTCCACCCTTATTTTATTTACTGCCTGGTGCTCACTAGGTAGGAAGCATCCAGAAGGAAGCCAGGTTGTAAGGAACAGTCTTGCCTCTGCAGCTCCTAACACCAAGGTCTTACGCACAGGAAGTGCTCCATAAATGTTTTCTTGAAAAAGTAGGTCACGTGCAAGGAACTGAGGCTGAGCCAGGCGTGTTTAAGGATGGGCCTTCAAAGCATAGCTATAGAAATGCCACTCAGGTTTGGCATGAGCCTCTTATTTTTTTTCAAAGTCTTTTTTAGTTTTATTAAATGTTTTATTTTTATGGATTTAGGGGTACAAATGCAGTTGTTTTACATGAATATATTGCACAGTGTTGAAATCGGGGCTTTCAGTATGCTCATTACCCAAATAGTGTACAATGAACCCAAGAGGTGATCCCTCACCCCTCCCACCTGCCCACCATTTGGAGTCTCCAGTGTCTATTATTTCCCTCTGTATGTCTGGGGGTACCTACATATAAGTAAGAAAGTGAAGTTTTGGATTTTCTGTTTCTGGGCCATTTCACTAAGGATAATGGCCCCCAGTTCTATCCATGTTGCTGCAAAAGACAATATTGCATTCTTTTTTATGGCTGAGTTGTATTCCATGATGTATGTATGTACCACTTTTTAATCCAATCATCTGGTGATGGGCACTTGGGTTGATTCCAGGACTTTGCTATTGTGAATAGTGCTACAGCTGACAGTCCAGGTGTCTTTTTTATATAATGATTTATTTTCCTTCGGGTATATAACAACCAGTAGTGGGATTGCCAGATCCAAGGGTAGTTCTATTTTTCCTTCTTTGAGAAATCTCCAATTTTCCACAGAGGTTGTACTAACTTCCATTCTCACCAACAGTGTATGAGCGTTTCATTTTTCCCACATCCTTTGGGGTCCTCTTTGAGCTCAGATCCTATATCCCTCTTTCTCTATGCATTCTAAAAAGACACCATGGCAAGAAACATATAACAGGCTTTATCAGCATAGAGAAATGATCCATCTATGGTGAGTGTAGAAGTCTTGAATTAAAAAATAAAAGCTAGATTGGTTTGGTGTAATTCATATGGTGGGTTTAGAAGTCTTGAATTAAAACATAAAAGCTAGATCGGCTTGGTGTAATTCATCCTAGACATGTGTGGCCAATTACTTTATGCAACAAGTGAAACAAACATGAAATTGCTTTATTTTTCTCATAAACGTCTAGTCCCTTAGGGATCCTATTCTGATTCCATCTCTTGGATGACACAGGGTTTTTTTTTTCAAAGTCTTGTCCAATCCATTTTAATTCACTTCCATTGCACATCCTCACCTCCTAGCAGAAGGAGTAGTAGGTCCCAGCCTCAGAGCCTTGGTTTGCAGAGGGGTGAGAGTCTCTGCCCAACTCCTCCTTCCTCCTCCCTTTTCTCCAATGTGCTGTGAAGGGAAGAAGGGAGGCAGAGGAGATCAAAGTCTTTATTCACGCAGTGCCACAGGGGTCTTCCCTTGGCCATTGTTGCCTGCTGGGTGGCGGGCCCTTTCCGTGGAAGTTTCTTAGGGGCCTCCCCAGCCACAACTCCCTGATGAGTCAGTGTGCTCTGGCCCGGCCCACTCTGACCCCATGCCCAGGTCCTGCCCGCAGGGTGCATCCCACTGCAGGGTGCCTCTTGCTCCCAGGATAATGGCAGAAAAGCTCCCGAACCTCCCAGAATGTCCTCAACCCACCATTGTGCTCACTTCTAGGTGAGAGCGCAGTGGTTTAACCATGGGCCCATCCTCTGCCATGTCAGGTGGGCACCCCTGGAATGATAATAAAATAAGGTTTTTCCAGAGAGGCTCCAGAAGCAAGAAAATAGACATTGTCTCTACCCTTTTCCAAGCTCAGGGTAAAATGGTCTCATTCTTTCATAACAATTACAGGGTTAGCCATTATGTTAATGGAGAAGAGCCAAAAGCCAGAAAATACAAAATAACAGTCAATCCTAAAGCACTTACACATTATCTTGGAATTAAGCCAAGGATTTAAAGACAGCAGCAAACCCTTTTAAACTCTGGCAGACACATTTGGCTCAGGCGTGTCTTTTCCTGCCTCAGTCTCAGTCTTTCCTGGCACTGAGTGACGATAACTTAATTAGATGCGAAATGCGCTTAGAAGAGAACTCAGCGAAGATAGCGCTGTGACAGCAGTCGCGATTAGAGGAGAGACACACACACCGTAGCTCAGTGATGCTCAAAGGAAGGACAGTGTGAAGGTGAATTTGAGCTTCCAAAATGAATATAAAAGAGTCAAGATGGCCGGGCATGGTGGCTCACGCCTGTAATCCCAACATTTTGGGAGGCCGAGGCAGGTGGATCACCTGAGGTCAGGAGTTCGAGACCATCCTGACCAACATGGTGAAACCCCGTCTCTACTAAAAAATACAAAATTAGCTAGGCGTGGTGGCACGTGCCCATAACCCCAGCTCCTTGGGAGGCTGAGGCAGGAGAATCACTTGAACCTGGCAGATGGAGGTTGCAGTGAGCCAAAGGTTGCAGTGAGCCGAGATTGAGCCACTGCACTCCAGCCTAGACAACAGAGCCAGACTCTGTCTCAAAGTAAAAAAAAAAAAGTCAAGACTTCAGTCTCCTCATTCTTGGATGTTCTTGAATATTCATTAGCATGTCTGGTCGCAAGGTTTGCTATATGAAATGCTACATGAATAATGAAGGATGCTGTTCTCCTTTAGAAATAAAGAGCTCTCCCCTTCCAAAACACTACATCCCTAAGAGTCGCAAATAGAAGAACCCTAATATCCTAATGTCTGGTGTTGTACACTTTGTTGATTGCAACTAGAATCCATCCTCCCCTTTCCCTTTCCTAAGGGGTTTCAGATTTTCATTTAAGTAGCCTCTCCTGCCTCATGCAGCCCATGGCTTTGGGAGAGGAAGGCCCCTCCCTCAGGAAGGCCCTGGTTAATCTAAAACAGAGAATGGAGCGATTGTATCTCACAGGGGTCTACAGTGATGGGTTTAGGCGTTAAGTATGGCATTCAGACAAATCACAGCATTGGTTCAGCAATGGCCTGGGACCCAGCTGGGCTCATGAGACACAAGCAAAGATTTGCTAGAGGAGTCCCTCTCCCTCTGAAGTGTGGATACAAGCTCTGGGACTGTGGGACAACATTGTCACCATGAGAGAAGGCAGGCCAAGAGTGACGCTGACCCTCTGCGAGGCAGAGCAGAGAAATAAGGAGAATCCAGGGTTGTCAAGACACCTCACAGCCCATTACCCAGCTGACTGTGAAGCTGCCCTGCCTGTGGCCTCTTTAGGAAGGCGAGCCGGAGATCCCCTTACTGCCAAACCAGTCTGTTTGGGGTTGTTTAACAGTATACTAAGGTAGGAGGACAGCTTGAGGCCAGGAGTTCAAGACCAGCCTGGTTGACATAGCAAGACCTTGTTTCTACAAAAACAAAAACATTGTAACTACAGTGATCATGTAATTCCTTGCCTGAACCCAGACATCTTTGAGTGAAAGGGGCACTATTAATAATTATAGCAGGGGCCAGGCACAGTGGCTCAAGCCTATAGTCCCAGCACTTTAGGAGGCTGAGGCCAGTGGATTACTTGAGGTCAGGAGTTTGAGACCAGCCTGGCCAACATGGTGAAACCCCGCCTCTACTAAAAATGCAACAGGTAGCCAGGCATGGTGGCACACCCCTGCAATTCCAGCTACTCCAGAGGCTTAGGTGGGAGAATTGCTTGAACCCGGGAGACAGAGGCTGCAGTGAGCCAAGATTGCGCCACTGCACTGCAGCCTGGGCGACACAGCGAGACCCCACCTCAAAAAAAAAAAAATTATAGCAGGACCACAGACATAAACCAGGATTGTCCCAAGCACACCGGAATGCAGCGTCATGCTAATCTTAACGGATAGGCACCATCAGCATTCTCCAGGTGAATCACCTTAAACTTGAAGAAATAAAATCAGTTATTCAAAGGAATAAAATAACCGGATTCAGGCCCTTCTCTAATTGCTCCTCCACACTGCGGCCAGAGTGATCTCAAAACCCAGATCTGATTGTCGTCTGCCCTGCTTACAATGCTACAATGGCACTGCATTTCTCTAGGACAAAGCCTCGCTGCCTTTGTGTGGCCCGGCCTGTGTGCACACTCTGCAGGCAACCCTCTTCCCCGCCGCGGCTCTCTCCTCTGACCTCCCGTCCACTCCTCCCCCTCGGTGCACCTCCTCAGGGAAGCTTGCCCTTCGTCTGAGTCAGGCTGCTTTGCTGGAGAACTTCGTGGACCGAGGTTCTTTCCCTCCTTCCCGCCCGTCCTGCTCTTTAGTGCGATGCAAGCGACCAGGGATGTGTCTGTTGTTGTTCTTTGTGGTGCTAGCACCTTCCACAGTGCCTGGCCACATAGAGATATTCAAACCATACACATTGATGGAGTCCCAGTAATGCAACAGAAATCCTCCAAGACCCGTCTTCCAAGTTCAAAGTGTCTGGGCTCAGAAGGAGAGCCTTTCTGGGTCCTCGAGGGGAAACCAGCTCTCCTAAGTCCTCCTTTGGGTCCAGGGGCTGAATCCATAGCACTTTCCCATGAAGCCCGTTCCTGCTGGGCCCCCGGTTTCCAAGGCTCTCCTGCAAGGGGAACTGGGCGCCACCGGAATTCGGTAAAACCCTCAAGTCTGATGCAGATGCTCCCAGGCTATAGAGGTGAAGTGTTTTCATGCTTTCTTCCTAAACCCTAAGCTGAAAACGGGGTGATTTTTTCTTCTATTCTCTGTCATCCAAAGGTCAAATCTGCTTCTCCAATAATTACCTTCTCTTTTTGGCCGGCAGGGTAAAAAGCACTTCTTTTGTTATCCTCATCTGACAATAAGCCCTCTAACCACCATTTCTTTTGCAATATTGGTATAAGTGCTCTAGACACAGGATGTGAGGAAAAACCTTAAGTCTTGCCTGAGCCGGTGGTCACAGATGATCTCAAGCCTGTATTCCAGGGGCCACAGGATGCTACGCCCTCTAGAATTATTTTCGGTGCACATTCACTTTTCTCTCCATGTTCTCTTAACTCCAATGATGACTGTCTGTGCCTCCACAGCCATTTTGCTCCAGCCTACAGCATTTTTAGCAAAGCGCTTCTCTTTGTCTTTCCTCGCCTTAAGGATAGGCAGGAGGCGGATGAATCGGAGCTCGCGTAAAGCAGAAGACGAGGTATCCTGCAAGTGATCCTCACTCAGTGTTTTTATCCTGTTTTTTAAAAAGCTTTTATATCCAGGGCCAGGCACGGTAGTTCATGCCTGTAATCCCAGCACTTTGGGAGGCCGAGGCGGGTGGATCACCTGAGGTCAGGAGTTCAAGACCAGCCTGACCAATATGGTGAAACCCCGTCTCTACTGAAAATACAAAAATTAGCCAGGCGTGGTGGCAGGCACCTGTAATCCCAGCTCCTTGGGAGGCTCAGGCACGAGAATTGCTTGAACCTGGGAGGCGGAGTTTGCAGTGAGTCAAGATCGTGCCACTGCACTCCAGCCTGGGTGACAGAGCGAGACTCTGTCTCAAAAAAAAAAAAAATTATATCTTTTACAAAATTACTAGAGACATTTTTCAAGCCCCTCGTATGAGGACACACACACACACACACACACACAAATCCTCATAAAATTCAGCACCTGAAAATATCCATCTCTCTAGCCAGTTTTCTTTAATCAAGCAATGTGAACTGCATAATCTGTCCAACCACCCTTATGTCCTGAATTAGTAACTTCTAGAATGAGCATTAAATTTATCCATCTCACCCTTGGCCCCTCTGCGCTCCTTCTAACCTCTATTTTCACTGACCTACTTTCTACACACTTTAGTATTTTAAGCCACCTCTAAACTCTTTTAAAAGTAGACAGGGCACAAGTGATTAAAAAAATCTTTTCTTAATAGTCAAAGTTTCCTTAATCTTAGGAAACAACATTCTCTTAACAGAGTAGTTCAGAATCACTTAAAAAAAATAATGCCTGAGCCTGCAAGAGCTAAACTGTCACTGTGAACTAATAACTTCAGGTCTGTTCCACAGCAAACTCGGTTTCTTGTCATTTAAGTTTCTCAAGCTCTGGGTTTTTCCCTCCCATGCCAAATCTATCATTCAGGCTCAGCCCTTGGAGGTTTTCTTCAGGCTCCAAGAAAACCAACCTCACAGAAACTGCTGAAGCGTGGCAGGCTTGTCTTGTTCGGGTTTGGATGAATATTTTATACAAAAACCTCTGGATATCCTTCCAAAGTTGAGCCCAAGGACTCAAGATCAAGGGAGAAAGAGGTTTAGCTCTCAATACAATCTAATAGCAAGCACATTTTAGTCTTGGGAAGCCTCAGACCAAATCAGGGACAAGGGCCCAGGCTGAGCAGTCCCTCCCTTTGAACTATTTTGACTCACAACACATCTGAGATCAAATATGTGGATTTTTTCCTTCAAAACCAGTTCCAAATCTCTCAGACACCAACTGGTTGTCCTGCAATTCAATTCCATTCTGCTGATAACTTCTGGAGTAAGCACAGACCCCACCAGTTGGGGGCTCGGCCCTGTAAGACCACCTGGATTGCATGCACCAGGCTGAACTCCAAGCCACCAGTGCTTCTCACCAACTGGCTATAAAGTGGGGAGGGGTTCCCACAATCCCCTCTGCAGGTTCAAGAATTTGCTGGAACAGCTCACAGAACTCAGGAAAGTACTTTACTTACTATTACCAGTTTATTATAAAGGATCTAACTCAGGAACAAACAAATGCAAAGGACACATAGGAAAAGGGAGGGGGCTTCCATGCCCTCTCTGAACAGCCGCCCAGCACTTCAGTGTGTTCACAACCCCAGAAGGTCCCAAGGCTGTTGTTTAGGAGTAAGTGAAGCAAAATAGCTTGGAACAGTCTGAGCTATGCGAGGTATGCAAAATGTACCATGCCCAGGGAGACCTGAGTCCCGCAGCATATAGCTGTAACTTCAGCTTCTTAGATTGTAGATCAACTCTCTTCCTCCTTGTTCTTGTTCTGTAAATCACTAGGAGAGATCAGAGGCCAGACCTCCCCTCTTCCAACCACTGACCCTTCTTATAGATTAACTGCCTCCTTTACTGTCTTGTACCTAACTTCAACCAGATGGTGCAAAAGACCCCATGACACATCTTCCATATGGAATGTTAAATATACCTTCCCTGGAAGAAAAAAACACCTTGACTAATCAGATCATTTGTGACTATGCATTAAGCCTTATATAGAAGGATGCTGACATTCTGTTAAGCACCCCCTGAATTTGTCTATATAAATGATTCCAAACTTCCACACTTTGGAACATTGACTTTCATTCTTTGGAATCTGTGCTTCCTGGGCAGCCATCTTGAAACTTGGAGCTTGAATAAACTTTCTTTAAACTAGATTCTGACCCTTTTGATTATTTTAGGTTGACGATATCATTTTATATCAGGGACGTGAGTATCCAAGGATTTTGGTATCCTCAGGGGTCCTGAAACCAATACTGCTGAGGACATGGAGAGACATGATAATTCAGGTCTGCTGGTGATAAATTCTTTCATCTTTTATATCTTCAACAAAGTTTAGCATTCATTTCTGAAAAATGTTTTCAGTCGATATCATAAGATTCCTGGTTGACTTTTTTTTCCCGATACTTCAGATGTTGCTCCACTAACTTCTCACTTGCATTGTTTCTGACAAGAAATCTGCTATGAGTCTCGTCTTTGTTTCTCTGTACATAATGTGTCTTTTTTCTCTGGTTGCTTTTAGGATTTCGTTTTTATCACAGGTTCTGAACAGTTTGGTTGTGATGTGTCTCGTGGTTTTCTTCATGTTTCTTGTGCTTGACGTTTCCTTGTGTGGAGCTACTTAGATCTGTGGGTTGGTTAGTTTTCAATAAAATTGCACATTTTTCAACTCTTATTTTTTCAAATATTTATTCTGTCCTTCCTCTCTCTCCTCCACTTCAGGGACCTTAATTATGGATTAAGCTGATTAAAGTTTCCCACTGATACAGAACAGCTGGGCTTCTGGCTAAACCTCAGCCTTGAGCTTGGAACTGTGGCCCTAAGTGAAAACAGCTGACCCTGCTTTTCCACCCAAAAGTTGCTTTTTGGCCTGCCACACCCCTATTCTGTGCCCATAAAAAGACTTCAGCTGGCAGAGCAACACAAGCAGCTGATGCAAGCAGTCAGGGATGCAGGCTGCCGAGTGTCAGGGATACAAGTGGCTGAGTGGCAAGCAGAAAGGCATCAACTGAGTGTCGGAGATTATGGATAGACGCAGATAACTTCAGACAGTGCGGCTTCAGGGAAAGGTCGCCTTCTTCCTGCACCCTTCTTCCCATACCATCCCCTTTCCAACTCCCCATTCTGCTGAGAGCCATATCCATCACCCAAGAAAATCCTCCACATACACTACCCTTCAATCCGTTTGAGTTACCTGATTCTTCCCGAACACCAAACAAGAACCTGAGTGCCGAGAGGACAGGGGTTTGGATGCTGCCACAGGCCTGCACAGAGCCTGCTCCCACCAGAGAGGAGTGACCAGCTGGTTCCAGTGTTCATTCCCTCTGTTTCCCACGCTCACTTGCTCACACACTCCCTCTCACGAGGAGTGGCCAGCAGCAGGCTGAGGGAAACAAGCCACTCCAGTTCCCACCCACAAAGGGGGTCAAGGTCAAAGGAACTGTCCCATCTCACCACACTCAGTGATGGACCATTTATTAAATTCTTCTTTCTCTGTGTGTTTCCTGTTGGGTCATCTCCGCCATTGTCTTGAAGTTTACGAATCTTTCTTCTGGAATCTCTTCCATGGTCATTAATCCCATCCAATGTATTTTTCATCTCAGCCAGTGTAGCTTTCATCTCTGAAAGTTTATTTTGGGTCCTTTTTATATCTTCCATGTCTCTCCTTAACTATTTGAACATACAGAATACAGGTATTGTGATTATTTCAATATCCTTGTCTGCTCATTCTAACATCTGTGCTAGTTCTGACTTGGTTTTGATTGATTTAGTTTTCACCTCATTACAGATTGAATTTTTATGCCTCTTTGAATACCTGGTAATTTTTTATTAGATGTCAGACATTAGGGATTTTGCCTTGTTGAATACTGGATATTTTTGTATTCTTATAAATATTCTTGGACAAATTAAGTGACTTGGAAACAGTCTCAGTTTTGCTTGCTTGCTTTGAATACTTCTTAGGTGGGACTGAGCCATGATTAATCTAGGACTCATTCCTCCTCATTACTGAGGTAAAACCTTTCTGAGTGCTGTACCCAATGCCCAATAAGGTGAAACATGAAGTTTTCTAGTCTGGCTTATGGGAACAGGTGCTACTCCTGGCCCTATCTCACTGTTTAACTAAAATATTTAAAAACAACACAGGAGTTTTTAAAAATTCAGAACTGTCACAGGTTGCCATAATTAGAAATTGCACATGGATCTGATAAAATGTTGTTCTATCAGCTAACACTGGAGTTCCACTCAGGAAGAGGATGGACTTTGGTTTTGAAAATACCTTGAGAGGTCACTCTAGTTCGGAGGTGAGGCTTCAACAGTTTGTCTGGAAGGAGGCAGTGAAAAAAGAGAGCCAAAATGGTCTGTGTAAGAGGTTAGGAGAAATCTGGGTATGGTGGAAGGAAGTGAATTAATTAAGGCAAAAGGTCGAGGGAAGGGAGACAGGAGGCCAGATTGTTCCTGGAACCGAGCCGGGTCTGGCTGTGTTTTCTCGTGGCCCAATAACGAGAAGCAGACAAACTAGGAAAGAAGGGAATTTCTTGTAGTAACCAGATACAGGGAGAAGGTCAGAGATAATTCCACTAGACCAACTCAAAGTGTTACAATTTTCTTAGTGCTTATATAGATTGGGGTCATATGCCTATGTGCAGTATCACATTCACCTAAGTCTATGGGTAACTAATTTTGTTTCAACTAGAAGATCAGAGGCCAAAAAATGCTTTCTAAGTCTGATCAAGCTGTGAGGGCCCCAGTACCTTCAAGGCCTGTCTCCTAAATTCTATTTAATGAGGACTGTGGTACCAGAGTGATTATTCCTATCTTATCTCATTTGTAGTTTGATCCAGAGAGCTGCCTTAAACTCTCCCATAAATCTATTCAAACAGCTGCCTCAGTTACCTTGACTCATCTCAGACTTCATTAACCCGAGATGGGTCCTGGCACGAGGAGTGTAAGGCTGTCTCCATTATCTTGGCTTGCTTCAGGTTTGGGAGAAGACTGTGTAGGAAGTGTGTTTCATTTCTGGCTTTGATGTCTGGGCATCAATTTCCCTGGGTTTAATTATTAGTTTAATGTTGAGGCAGTGCTGTGGAAATGTGTCTGTGTAGCTGGGGTGCTCTGCAGGCCTGTTTGTGTGATGGTCAGGGAGAATTGACCTGCCACAGCTGGCCCAGAAGCGGGTAGAGATATAGGCAGTGAAATAGAAACTCTTCATGAGATGGACAAAAGACCGAAGCAGGGGTGTCTACTATTCAATATTAGGTTTGATTCATATCTAACTTTAGACTGAGATTCAGATGTAGTGGTATAAACCTCTCCATGGCCTCAAGTTGTCGGTAAAATTCAGCTATTTATGCAGCCTTGGTCGATGGCATGTCAAAAAATGAAATTATCAAAATCATGGCCAGTTAGGGCAGCGAGGTGCAAGCTGGGATGAAGAGATGTTCCATTAGCTGAATCGATTTTGCAGAATCAGGATTTCAGAGCTAGGGATGACCTGGAAAAATGTAATACATATGCCCTTCACCCTATGAATCCCCCAAAGAGTTTGAAGGGAACTCTAGATCTCCAGGTACACCTGGGATGGAGGTTCAAGTCAATTTCACTCAAAACCCAAAGGACAGGGTCAACTTCAGTTGACATGTCAATTAAGTATGATTAATTCTCAAACTAGTGACACCAACAACGGGTGGTAAGCATTCAGAAGAGAGTCTGTCAGGAGGACCTGGTTCAGCTACCTTAAACATGTGTCAGAAATCGACTTCGACCTTTGCCTTCGCATCTCCCCTTGGGATAATGGGCTTTTATACTCCAGTGTATAAATTTATGATGTTATCTGTTCTCCGCAACAAATATGACATCATGGTACAGCCCAGAAGCAATGTTATCTTTTTCCCCCTCAAGGTTAGATTGTCCCTACCATTCCTCGCTCCAGTGGCAGAGCTGCAGAGGGATTGGCTGAGGTTTGCTTCAAGTGTCATACTGCTATTTACAGCAGGCGAAACAGTTCCTTCTAGAAGGGACCTCTGTTATCTCCCCCAGTGTCCACTGGTGTCCTAGGAAAGCACAGTTGACACTGGGCTTTAAGCAGCCATTAAAGATAACACTGGGCTTTAAGCAGCCTTTCTAGGCAGGGCACAGTGGCTCATGCTTGTAATCCCTGCACTTTGGGAGGCCAAGGTGGGTGGATCACTTGAAGTCAGGAGTTCAAGACCAGCCCGGCCAACATGGCGAAACCCCATGTCTACTAAAAATACAAAAAATTAGCCAGGCATGGTGGTGGCAGGTGCCTGTAATCCCAGCTACTCAGGAGGCTGAGGCAGGAGAATCATTTGAACCCAGGAGGCAGAGGTTGCAGTGAGCCGAGATCACACCACTGCACTCCAGCCTGGGTGACAGAGCAAGACTCCGTCAAAAAAAAAAAAAAAATTAAAAATTAAAAAGAAAAAGGACCTTTCTGTCTATTCATCAGTGAACCTAGGAATGCATTTTAAACTTTGCCCTTGGGTGTTTTCCCTGTTGCAGATGAAGGCTGCTGAGGCTATTTCTTCTTGCCGGCTTGCCTTCACACCTCCTTCAAAGGTAGTTTCTTTAAAATGTTTTATTAGAAACCTAAAGTTAAAACTTTTAGTTACTCCCAATTTTTACTGAGCCTTGAGCACTCTGCATTCACAGTTGAGGGTAGCTGCGCCTCCCACTGCCCCCACCGCGCAGAACTAGGATGTGGGTCCAGGTCCCAGCAACCCTGCACCCCAGTCCTAGAAGGTACTGCAGAATCCTTCCCTGCTTTGCTTTTATAGTTTTAAGTTGGGGACTCTCTTGAGTAGGCAGCAGAGAGCGCTGACATATATAATAGGATGTAGAATATAAAAAAGATAGAATTTCTGACAGTGCAGAATAAAAGGTGCTGAAAAAAAAGGGATGGTGAGTTAGAATAAAACAAAGTTGCATTCCTCACTCACTTCTTGCTTATATCAAAATCCAGGGCCATGCGAGGTGGCTCATGCCTGTAATCCCAGCACTTCGGGAGGCTGAGGCGGGTGGATCACCTGAGTTCAGGAGTTCGAGACCAGCCAAAACAAAGCATTAAAAATTAAACCATAAAAGGATGAAAAGAAAATGTAATAGATTCTTCCAATAAACTGAACATGAGGAACTTAACTCCCCTTGCCCCCACTGACCTATGCTACAAGGTGGATAAGACTCACACACTTTTAGCTAAGTGAAAGTAGCCAGAGACATAAAGTATGGACCACTGACATGAAATACCTAGAACAGGCAAATCTGTAGAGATAGACAGTAGATGAGTTGTTGCCCAGGGCTGGAATGGGTGTGGGGGCGGGGAGTTGGGGCTGAGAGCTAAGGGGTGCATGCAGGGGTTCCTTTTTGGAGTAATGAAAGTATTCTAAAATGTATTGTGATGATAAATGCATAACTCTGTTAATACACTAAAAGCAATTGGATTATACATTTTAAATGAGTGAACTCTATGCAGCGTGAATTATATCTTAGTATAACTGTTTTTTTTGTTTTGTTTTGTTTTTTAAAAAGAATGAAGGAGCCAGGCGCGGTGGCTCATGCCTGTAATCCCAGCACTTTGGGAGGCCGAGGCAGGTGGATCACCTGAGGTCAGGAGTTCGAAGACCAGCCTGGCCAACATGGTGAAATCCTGTCTCTACTAAAAATACAAAAATTAGCCGGGTGTGGTGGTATGCGCCTGTAGTCCCAGCCACTCTGGGAGGCTGAGGCAGAAGAATCACTTGAACCTGGGAGGCAGAGGTTGCAGTGAGCTGAGATCGTGCCACTGCACTCCAGCCTAGGGGATAGAGCAAGACTGTCTCAAAAAAAAACAAAAACAAAAACAAAAAAGTAGATAAGTGAAATGAAAATGAAAACCATCCATTAGCCCTCTACCTAGAGGTAGCCACTATTGAAAATTTGACTTATGTCCCTTAGTTCTTTTTGTTTTTGGAGGAGGGGGGTCAGAGTCTTGCTTTGTCACCCAGGCTGGAGTGCAGTGGTGCAATCTCGGCTCACTGCAACCTCTGCCTTCCAGGTTCAAGCGATTCTCCTGCCTCAGCCTCCCAAGTAGCTGGAATTACAGGTGCCCACCACTACACCTGGCTAATTTTTGTATTTTTAGTAGAGATGGGTTTTGCCATGTTGGCCAGGCTGGTCTTGAACTCCCAGCCTCATGTGATCTGCTGGCCTCGGCCTCCCAAAGTGCTGGGATTACAGGCATTAGCCACTGCGCCTGGCCTTACCTACATTTTCAAACTTTTTCTCTAATAAACAAATGTTACTTTGTCATTATTATTATTATTATTATTATTTCTGAGAAAGAGTCTTGCTCTGTTGCCGAGGCTGAAGTGCAGTGGCGTGATCTCAGCTCACTTCAACTTCCACCTCCCAGGTTCAAGCAATTCTCCTGCCTCAGCCTCCCGAATAGATGAGATTACAGGTGCGTGCCACCACACCCAGCTAATTTTTGTATTTTTAGTAGAGACAGAGTTTCACCATGTTGGCCAGGCTGCTCTCAAAACTCCTGACCTCGTGATCCACGTGCCTCGCTCCTGATGTGCTGGGATTGCAGATGTGAACCACCGGGCCCAGCCTCTAATAAACAAATGTTACATTAGAAGGAAAGAAGGCAGGCAGGAAGGACGGGAGGCAAGAAGGAAGGAAAAAAGGAAGGCAGGAGGGAAGGAAGAAAGGAAGGCAGGCAGGAAGGAAATATTTGGTTTCTTTTCCTAAGATGCAACAGGTGGAAACCATGATCTATGTCTGCTCATGGCTCCATGACCTCCTGCTCATTGTGTTGAAGAATGTTTCTTTTCCTTGGTTCTTACATGAGATTGGATTGGTTTCCACGTTAATTAAGAAGATGTTTGCTCTCTGAATGAGTTACAACTTGTGAGGTCTTCACCTGACCTCCTGTAGTTCACCTGGAATTGCTCAGATCAAGTAGTGAAACTTTGGGATGATCCCCTGAAGTTCAGATCCCTTCGACTACTAAATATATTTAATCCCTCTTCTATGTGTAAGAATAATCTGCTGATCTATTATAAAAATCTATAAAGGATATCATTCCCCTCTCAAAGACCCTCTTACTCTGTCCTGCATTAAACTAGGCACTTCCAGCTTGGAGCCCAACTAGGTTTCCTATTGGAGATCTCAGTCTGATGGATGGCAGTCTAATCGGAATGATCCCTGTCCTCATGGAGCGCACAGTGCTGGGGAAAATCCTGGGACTGCTGGGAATGCCAGTCAGGGAAGCAGGAGCCCAGTCACCAAAGGCCAAGTCCCAAGGTCAACAGTTTGAACTCCTTCCTTTGGCAAGAGGGCAGGGAAGAGCCCTGTTGAGGGGTTTGAGGCACAAAAGGCCTATTGATAGTTGAAAGACCACCTTGGCTACCAGGTAGGAAGGAATTGGTGTGGGAGAGCCTGGAGGCAGGGAGGGCGGCCCCTTAGTAGTTCCAGCCTTGAGGTCAGATTGCAGACACTACATGGTCATTGGCTGTAAGCCTCTAGTTCCTCCCACTAAGAATGTAGGACGTCACAGAGCCATTCTCACAGCACTCTACGCCTTCTAACATTCTGCCCCAGGCTGCATTTACTACCACATCCAAGCTGGCTTAGGCCTGGGTCACCTGCTCAGCCCCAGCAGGTTGTGGATAAATCCCTATTTGAAGAGGCTCTTGTTTCTTTTTTTGACCCCTAATTTATTTCCTCATCTTTATTAAGGTATACTTGACAAATGGAAATCGTATATATTTAAGGTATAGAATGTGATGACTCAACATACATTTACATTGTGAAACGATGGCTACAGTCAAGTTAATTAACACATCCCTCGCTTCCTACCATTTCCATTTTGTGTGTGTGGTGATAACACTTTAGATCGACTCTCTTAGCAAATTTCAAGTATACAGTAGTGTATTGTTAACTATAGTCACATTGCTGTACATAAGATCCCCAGAACTTATTCATCCTGTTTAACTGAACTTTCCTACCCTTTGTGGGTGTTTCGTTTTGTTTTGTTTGTTTGTTTTTAGAGAGGAGGTCCCACTATGCTCTCCAGGCTGGCCTTGGACTCTTGGACTCAAGTGATTTTCCTGTCTCAGCCTTCCAAATAGCTGGGGTTACACGCATGAGCCACTGTGCCCATCTTCTTTGTACCCTTGGCCCAACATCTCTCCATTTCTGCCATCCTTGCCCCAGCCCTTGGCAACCACAATTCTACTCTCTGCTGCTGTTTGACTTTTTCAGATTCTACATTTAAGTGAGATCGTACAGTATGTGTCTTTCTATGCCTGGCTTATTTTATTTGGCCTGACACCCTCTAGATTCATCTGTGTTGCTGAAAATGGCAGGCACAGCTCCAGCCTTCTGTGGCCACCTGAGGGGACTTCCAGCGTTTCCCAAGGTTCCGACTGTCCTAGGATACTCTCCAAGTACATTGTTTTGAGCAATGGCAGAGCCCAGGCTGCAACACTGGCTTAGAAAAATTTGCCTGGTGGGGCCGGGCGCGGTGGCTCACGCCTGTAATCCCAGCACTTTAGGAGGCCGAGGCAAGCGGATCACGAGGTCAGGAGATCGAGACCATCCTGGCAAACACGGTATAACCCCGTCTCTACTAAAAATACAAAAAAATTAGCCGGACATGGTGGCGGGTGCCTGTAGTCCCAGCTACTCAGGTGGCTGAGGCAGGAGAATGGCATGAATCCGAGGGGTGGAGCTTGCAGTGAGCTGAGATCACGCCACTGCACTCCAGCCTGGGTGACAGAGCAAGACTCTGTCTCAAAAAAAAAAAAAAAAGAAAAATTTGCCTGGTGGAAGGTGAAGCCTTTCACTGCCATTCCAGATGGAAAGGCCTCCAAGATGACTTAGAAAATTTCGTGTTGGACAGGCTTGTCCTAGGAGGCCCCAGCTTCAGCTTACAGGCCTCTACACAGCAGCTAGGACCATGGTGAGGGACGCTTCTAAATCTTTCCATAGGCTCAGAAAGAGAGGGGTGCCCTCCCCAGATCTCCTCAGCAAGCTTGAGATGGTCCCTGCCTCCAAAGGGGACTTACAGTATTTCAGAAGGTTCACCTCTGAAGGGACCCCAGGTGGTACAGACATAGCCCAAGACCAGCGGTGTGCATTTATCACTTAAGGACAACTCTCCAGTTATCATCCTGAGATGGGACAGCCTTTGTGAGGGGAGAAACTCTCTTCAGTGTTGTATAAAGACATGACAATCGTCACCCTCGGAAAGAACAAAAGTAAAAATGGTGATGAATAACAATAGAAATGGTGATGATCATCGTAATGTAAAAGATAGTGTTATTTTAAGATAATATAATAATATTTTAGGATAATAATATTGAACTAGGGAGATGAAAAATAAATACGTAAATGAATGATGGAAATACATAAATGAAGACGGAAAACAAATACATAAATCAATGTCAGGGGTCACCTCCAAGTGTCGGGGTTACACTCAGTTTAGGATTTATGTGTGTGTGTGTGTGTGTGTGTGTGTGCTTTCATGATTTCTTCATTCTCTGCATTGAGTGTATATGATTGCACTAATTGTTGAGGAAAGGCATATTTTCCAAAGCTATTTTAAATTGTTTGCTCTGTTCTAGAGAAGGGAACGAAAATATCCCTCTCTAAAATCCTGGGGATTGGATGGCAGGATGGCAATTTACAAAGACAAAGGTCTTCTTATCCTCCTCCCTGCCTTTTCCACCTAAAGACAAGGGCCTTCACAACATTCGCTTCTCAGCTGGGAGGCAGCAGCACCCAAGGACCTAGGAGCAGACTTTACTCTTTCCATAAATTTATCCTCCTGCATTTTCCTGCTTTTTGGAAGCCTGAAGATGCTGTCTTCTTTGTCTTATCATTATAGGATTTATGGCTCTTTGTTAAAATACTATTTGAGCAAGGTCCGAAGGCCACTGCCTTGAGAGAGAAATGCTCTTGAACAAAGGCCTCTCCAGCATGATGGGTACAGCGCATGTCAGTAGACTTCTGCTGGTTTTTCCCTTTTTAATCTGGCTTTTGTTTTCAAGGGGGGTGTTTCAACTAAGAACCCATGAGGGAAAGACAAGAAATTATATTTTCTCCCCTACATTATTATGTTCAAAGAAAACAGCCAGCACCTTTAAGAAGAATTTCCCAACTGGATTCAGGCTAAGATGCTACCAACAGTTTGGCTGCGGGCTGCCTGAAGCTGAGGGTTGTCCTTCTGTCACAAGGTCAAGAAGGGCCTCCTGGCTGGGCCGGGTGGCTCACGCCTGTAATCCTAGCACTTTGGGAGGCCGAGGGGCGTGGATCACCTGAGCTCCGGAGTTCGAGACCAGCTTGGGAAATATGGCGAAACACCGTCTCTACTAAAAATACAAAAAATGAGCCAGGCATGGTGGTGCACACCTCTAATCCCAGCTACTGGGAAGGCTGAGGCAGGAGAATCGCTGGAACCCGGAAGGTGGAAGTTTCAGTGAGCGGAGATCGCACCACTTCATTCCAGCCTGGGTGACAGAGCAAGACTCTGCCTCAAAAAAAAAAAAAAGAAGGGCCTCATTCAAGTGGAACCAGGAGGGACAGAGATTGATTCCACAGTTGTCTCCATCCTGACAAACTAATAGGGCTGGACCAGGAAGGAAGCTAGCTCTTCAGAATGAACATCCTGTGGAAGTTGACAATTAAAAGCCCAGACCTGGCCGGGCGTGGTGGCTCATGCCTGTAATCCCAGTGCTTTGGGAGGCTGAAGTGGGTGGATCACCTGAGGTCAGGAGTTCGAAACCAGCATGGCCAACATGGTGAAACCCCATCTCTACTAAAAAATAAAAATAAAATAAAACCCATACCTTTGCAAGTCTGAGGCAGAAGCTGAGCTCAGCTCCCACAGAGGGGCTACTGTCAGCCCAGGGCCACTGCATTCAGGTCCCCTCAGCCTGTGACTGCTCCATCTAGGCCACCAAAATCCCACCTGAGGGCCTGGCACGGTGGTTCACACCTGTAATCCCAGCACTTTGGGAGGCCGAGGAGGGCAGATCACTTGCAGTCAGGAGTTCAAGACCAGCCTGAGCAAACAGTGAAACCATGTCTCTACTAAAAATACAAAATTAGCTGGGTATGGTGGCACGCACCTATAATTCCAGCTACTCGGGAGGCTGAGGCAAGAATCTCTTGAACCTGGGAGGCAGAGGTTGCAGTGAGCTAAGATAACGCCACCGCACTCTAACCTGGGCAAAGTGAGACTATGTCTCAAAAAAAAAAAAAAAAATCCCACCTGAGCCTGTCAATCATTCCAAACCGAAGATGTTTATCTTCTGAGAGCTTCAGCATAAACTGTAATTTCCGGAGACACTTGTATTTGAATTTTGTTAAGTAGGGAGGAACACAACTGGAATCCCTACTGTGCCTAGACAGTTCTTTCTTTAAAAATCTTTATTTAGTTCCATATGAAATTTAAAGTAGTTTTTTCTAATTCTGTGAAGAAAGTCAATGGTAGCATGATGGGGACAGCATTGAATCTATAAATTACTTTGGGCAGTATGGCCATTTTCATGATATTGATTCTTCCTATCCATGAGCATGTAATGTTTTTCCATTTGTTTGTGTCCTCTCTTATTTCCTTGAGCAGTGGTGTGTAGTTCTCCTTGAAGAGGTCCTTTAAGTGGTATTCCGAGGTATTTTATTCTCTTTGTAGCAATTGTGAATGGGAGTTCACTCATGATTTGGCTCTCTGTTTGTCTGTTATTGGTGTATAGGAATGCTTGTGATTTTTCACATTGATTTTGTATCCTGAGACTTTGCTGAAGTTGCTTATCATCTTAAGGAGATTTGGGGTTGGGACGACGGGGTTTTCTAAATATACAATCATGTCATCTGTAAACAGAGACAATTTGACTTCCTCTCCTCCTATATGAGTACCCTTTATTTCTTTCTCTTTCCTGATTGCCCTGGCCAGAACTTCCAATACTATGTTAAATAGGAGTGGTGAGAGAGCGCATCCTTGTCCTGTGCTGGTTTTCAAAGGGAATGCTTCCAGTTTTTGCCCATTCAGTATGATTGGCTGTGGGTTTGTCATAAATAGCTCTTATTATTTTGAGACACGTTCCATCAATACCTAGTTTATTGAGAGTTTTTAGCATGAAGGGGTGTTGAATTTTATCGAAGGCCTTTTCTGCATCTATTGAGATAATCATGTAGTTTTTGTCATTGGTTCTGTTTATGTGATGGATTGCATTTATTGATTTGCATATGTTGAACCAGCCTTGCATCCCAGGGATGAAGCCAACCTGATGGTGGTAGATAAGCTTTTTGATGTGCTGGGTTTGGTTTGCCAGTATTTTATTGGGGATTTTCACATCGATGTTCATCGGGGATATTGGCCTGAAATTCTCTTTTTTTGTTGTGTCTCTGCCAGGTTTTGATATCAGGATGATGCTGGCCTCATAAAATGAGTTAAGGAGGAGTCCCTCTTTTTCTGTTGTTTGGAATAGTTTCAGAAGGAGTGGTACCAGCTCCTCTTTGTACCTCTGGTATAATTCGGCTGTGAATCCGTCTGGTCCTCATTTTTTTTTTTTGGTTGGTAGGCTATTAATTACTGCCTCAATTTCAGAACTTGTTATTGGTCTATTCAGGGATTCGACTTCTTCCTGGTTTAGTCTTGGGAGAGTATATGTGTCCAGGAATTTATCCATTTCTTCTAGACTTTCTAGTTTATTTGTGTAGAGGTGTTTATAGTATTCTCTGATGGTAGTTTATATTTCTGTGGGATCAGTGGTAATATCCCCTTTATCTTTTTTTTGTGTGTCTATTTGATTCTTCTCTCTTTTCTTCTTCATTAGTCTGGCTGGTAGTCTATCTATTTTGTTAATCTTTTCAAAAAGCCAGCTCCTGAGTTCATTGATTTTTTGAAGGGTTTTTCGTGTCTCTATCTCCTTCAGTTCTGCTCTGATCTTAGTTATTTCTTGTCTTCTGCTAGCTTTTGAATTTGTTTGCTCTTGCTTCTCTAGTTCTTTTAATTGTGACGTTAGGGTGTCGATTTTAGATCTTTCCCGCTTTCTCCTTTGGGCATTTACTGCTATAAATTTCCCTCTAAACACCACTTTAGCTGTGTCCCAGAGATTCTCATACGTTGTGTCTTTGTTCTTGTTGGTTTCAAATAACTTATTTATTTCTGCCTTAATTTCATTATTTACCCAGTAGTCATTCAGGAGCAGGTTGTTCAGTTTCCATGTAGTTGTGTGGTTTTGAGTGAGTTTCTTAATCCTGAGTTCTAATTTGATTGCACTGTGGTCTGAGAGACTGTTTGTTATGGTTTGCTGAGAAGTGTTTTACTTCCAATTATGTTGTCAATTTTAGAATAAGTGAGATGTAGTGCTGAGAAGAATGTATATTCTGATGATTTGGGGTGGAGAGTTCTGCAGATGTCTATTAGGTCCACTTGGTCTAGAGCTGAGTTCAAGTCCTGAATATCCTTGTTAATTTTCTGTCTCGTTGATCTGTCTAATATTGACAATGGGGTGTTAAAGTCTCCTACTGTTATTGTGTGGAAGTCTAAGTCTCTTTGTAGGTCTCTAAGAACTTGCTTTATGAATCTGGGTACTCCTGTATTGGGTGCATATGTATTTAGGATAGTTAGCTCTTCTTGTCACATTGATCCCTTTACCTATGTAATGCCCTTCTTTGTCTTTTTTTATCTTTGTTGGTTTAAAGTCTGTTTTATCAGAGACTAGGATTGCAACCCCTGCTTTTATTTTTTTCTTTCCGTTTGCTTGGTAAATATTCCTCCATCCCTTTATTTTGAGCCTATGTGTGTCTTTGCACATGAGATGGGTTTCCTGAATACAGCACAGTGATGGGTCTTGACTCTTTATCCCATTTGCCAGTCTGTGTCTTTTAATTGGGGCAATTAGCCCATATGGTAAAGATAACCCTAAGAAAAAAGAACAAAGCTGGAGGCATCATGCTACCTGACTTAAAACTATACTACAAGGCTACAGTAAACAAAACAGCATGGTACTTGTACCAAAACAGATATATAGACCAATGGAACAGAACAGAGGCCTCAGAAATAATGCCACACATCTACAACCATCTGATCTTTGACAAACCTGGCAAAAACAAGCAATGGGGAAAGGATTTCCTATTTAATAAATGGTGTTGGGAAAACTGGCTAGCCATATGCAGAAAACTGAAACTGGACCCCTTCCTTACACCTTACACAAAAATTAATTCAAGATGGATTAAAGACTTAAACATAAGACCTAAAACCATAAAAACCCTAGAAGAAAACCTAGGTAATACCATTCAGTACAGGCATGGGCAAGGACTTCATGACTAAAACGCCAAAAGCAGTGGCAATAAAAGCCAAAATTGACAAATGGGATCTAACCAAACTAAGGAGCTTCTACACAGCAGAAGAAACTATCATCAGAGTGAACAGGCAACCTACAGAATGGGAGAAAATTTTTGCAATCTATGCATCTAACAAAGGGCTAATATCCAGAATCTACAAGGAATTTAAACAAATCTACAAGAAAAAAACAGAAAAACCCATCAAAAAGTGGGCAAATGATATGAATAGATGCTTCTCAAAAGGATACATTTATACAGCCAACAAACATATGAAAAAAAGCTTATCATCACTGGTCATTAGAAAAATGCAAATCAAAACCATAATGAGATACCATCTTATGCCAGTTAGAATGGCAGTCATTAAAAAGTCTGGAAACAACAGATGCTGGAGAGGATATGGAGAAATAGGAACACTTTTACACTGTTGGTGGGAATGTAAATTAGTTTAACCATTGTAGAAGACAGTGTGGCAATTCCTCAAGGATCTAGAACTGGAAATACCATTTGACCCAGCGATCCCATTACTGGGTATATACCCAAAGGATTATAAATCATTCTACTATAAAGACACATGCACATGTATGTTTATTGAAGCACTATTCACAATAGCAAAGACTTGGAACCAGCTGAAATGCCCATCAATGACAGACTGCATAAGGAAAATGTGGCACATATACACCATGGAATACCATGCAGCCATAAAAAAGGATGAGTTCATGTCCTTTGGAGGGACATGGATGAAGCTGAAAACCATCATTCTCAGCAAACTAACACAAGAACAGAAAACCAAACACCGCATGTTCTCAGTCATAAGTGGGAGTCATAAGTGCCATGGCTCATGCCTGTAATCCTAGCACTTTAGGAGGCTGAGGTAGGGGGATCGCTTGAGGCCAGGAGTTCGAGACCAGCCTGGCCAACATGGCAAAACCCTGTCTCTACTAAAAAATATAAAAATTAGCCAGATGTGGTGGCACGCACCTGAAATCCCAGCTACTCAGGAGGCTGAAACACAATAATCACTGGAACCCAGGAGGTGGAGTTCCATATGAGCCGAGATTATGCCACTGCACTCCAGTCTGGGTAACACAGCAAGACTCTGTCTCAAAAAAAAAAAAACAAAAAAAAAAACAGAGAATCACTTGTGAATCTAGTTAAACATGCGGATGCCTGGGCCTCCCACCCCAGACATTCTGCTTGCCTGCATATCTGGGTCCAGGAATCTGCATTTTTAACAATGGCCCCCAGGTGATTCTGATGTAAATGATCACTGGCTGCACACTGAGCCACAATGCAGTAAACTGCTGCTGCTGCTGTTATCAGGCAAAACCTGAGCATGGCAGATATCTCATGCAACAAGAAAATTCATCTTAATTTTAATTATCTATCTATAATTAGCCTTGTTCCATTAAAAATGATAAAGTCTGCAGTGCTTGAGGTACCCAATGGCTCACTGGTAAAAGCTGAATTCCATCAGCATTCTCCTTGCACAAATTCACCAAGCACATGAACCTTATGGGGGGAAGGCCTCCCCCAAGGAAGAAATGCAGCCTCCTCAACCTCTGCAGCCAAAATAAGACTCTTGCTAAAATTACTAAAGCATCACATTTCCGGCGGAGAACTTCCTTGCAAGCTCCGGCCTGGATTAATGAAGAGTCAGGTCCCACCTGGCCCCATCATTCTGTCAATTCAACGGACTTCCTGCCCAAGGAAAGTGCCCAGAAAAGCAAAGGTGAATCTCTCACTTCCCTCCCTTCCTCCCCTCACCACAACAACTGGCTCTGCTGGTGGCCTCAGGAGGATATAACACTATTTATTTCCTCTCTCCAGCCTCTTGGCCTCCAGCAGTAATAGCACTGCTAACTCGGAAATCTCTGCTGCTGCCTGTTATTGCAAAACTAGAATAGAAAACATTTTGCAGACAGTGTGACTTGGAACAAAAGAGCAGGGAAGTGAAGAAACCCCCCAGCCAGCATCTGAGAGTGAGGGCATGTAAGGGTGATGGATGGAGGAGAGGACAGGGGAAGAGTGTTTGGGAAGGAAGCTATTACGGGTTGGGAGAGGTTTGGGAAAGGAAAGGCAGAAGCAGCTGTGTTTGACTCTGTGTTCTGAACGCCACTGGGCTTCTCCTGCTTGGCTAAGAAAGATTTGGCAGCAGTCAGGGTCATGAAGACTCGCGGTCAAGATGAGAGTGATCAGCTGTTCTTGTCCAAAAGGACAAACCAAGAGCAAAATGAAATGAAATGAGATGAGATGGGATGGGAAGACCTTTGGGTCAAGTCCAGTGGTTCCCAAATCTGGCCTGTTGTCAGAATCATTTGGAGTGCTGGTTAAGACACCAATTCCCAGGCACCACTCTGACACTCTTCCCAGCAACTTGGATGATCGAGTGGATTTGGGAACCACAGGTGCAGTGGTTCAGGGGCTCCTGGCTGATGGTCTTTTGGGCCGATGGCATTTCTTCTGTAGATTCTTCAGAGTAGTTAATGGATTTTTCTACAATGCAATAATCACATTTGTAATGTGATTATTACATACGTAACGTACACATTACATTACACATATGTAATGTAGACATTACATTACACATATGTAACGTACACATTACATTACACATATGTAATGTAATTTGTTCCTCACAACCAAGGCCACTGTAAGCTCTCCCTGAGTCCTACAACTCTGACTTCTGGGGCCCTTACATCACGTCAAAGACAAAAACATATCCATGTCCCACCTTAAGTAGACTTTTATAATAATACTTTGAAATTTTTTTGTTGGTCTCAGTAACTCATTTAATTTAAGATTAACAGTCATTGCTTGGAGATCATCTAGATACTCAGGAATTTTTTCAAAGTGAAAAAAGAACTAATCCACAGATAACTTGCTAATGTAATGAAAGTTCCAAAAGCCCTAAATTTAGTGACTGAATGAGTGGAACTATGATGTTATGTTTTTCAGGTATTTAGTTAAATCCTCATTAATGTTAACTTTGAAGCTTTATTTGTATTTTCGGGTTTAGTTCTCTGTTTTAAATCTCAGTCAGTCATTTCTGTGAGCCTGTGGACAAGTCTGAGGCATGGTGACAGTACCATCTAATGGGCCAGACATCCCTGCCAACAAAGATGTTGTGAGATAATATCATTTTACAGGTAAAAAGCCCATTGGAGTTGATTTCAGAAGCCTGAGGCCTATGCAAAAAAAAAACAAAAAATGGGGCTAGGCTTGAGAATGGAGACATCAAAGACCCAGTGTGTAATCAAAACAACAACAGATAAACAGAAAACTCCACAAGGCTCATTGTCTTTACCAAGATTTAACCATTTTACTTCAATAAATGCTCCTGGTATTATTGCAAGCCTTTGGTTAATTTCCAGAGTTTTGAAAAAGTTGGTTTTGACCATTTTTTACAGTGTTCTTGTTGCTTTTATGGAGACAGGATTTTCAGAGGTCCTTGCACTGCCATTCCAAAGTGTTTCTCAGCATTATCTATTTTAATCATAAATAAGGCTGGGCATGGTGGCTCACACCTATAATCCCAGCACTCTGGGAGGCTGAGGCTGGTGGATCACTTGAGGTCAGGAATTCAAGACCAGCCTGGCCAACAAGGTGAAACCCCGTCTCTACTGAAAATAAAAAAAAAATAGCCAGGCATGGTGACGTATACCTATAGTCCCAGCTACTCGGGAGGCTGAGGCAGGAGAATCGTTTGAACCCAGGATGCAGAAGTTGCAGTGAGCTGAGACAGCACCACTGTACTCCAGCCTGGGTGATAGAGAGAGACTCTGTCTTAAAAAAAAAAAAAAATTATACATAAATCTTGTCCTTTTAAGAGTGAGTTGGAAAAGTGGTCATGAAAATTAAATGATGCATTGTATATAAAACAACTAATCTAATGCCTATAATATGGTAAATGCTTGATATTGAAGACAGCAGCTATTCTTTTTATATGATCATAATGCTTCCGGCTGGCCCTAAGCAGTTTAGTGACTGAGTAGCTGAGTTGTAGAGCAGGGACGAGACCACCCATCTTCTGACTTTCAGCCGATGCCTCTGTGAATGCATCATCAGGCCCCATGACTTCACCGCAAATGAGCCATAGTTTAAGAGGCTCTTCTTGCCTCTTAAGTACATCATGCAATCTCCAGGTATAATCTTCAATATAATTTTAAGACATGACTCCTGGAATGTGTAATAAAATGTGTAAGGTAATTTAATTCCAGTGATCATATGCAGATGAGTGGAGACAGCCATGAGCAGAAAGCACATTCATTTTCTCCTGCTCCCAGTATTTACTCAAATGCAATCAACTTCCCCCTGGAACCACTCTTTCTGACACCCTGACTCCTCACCCAGCCCTCTCACACCATGGAAGATGCATCTCACCACCCTTGGAATTGAAAAGGCTTGCGACAGCACCCCCAGCACTTCAGCCCTCACTGGAACCAACAGGGATGATGACGGCATTTTCCTGGTTCCCCCTGGACTTAGTCTTTCTTTCTTTCTTTCTTTCTTTCTTTCTTTCTTTCTTTCTTTCTTTCTTTTTTTTTTTTTGAGACGGAGTCTTGCTCTATTGGCAGGCTGGAATGCAGTGGCATGATCTCTGCTCACTGCAACCTCCGCCTGCCAGATTCAATCAATTCTCCTGCCTCAGCCTCCCGAGTAGCTGGGACTACAGGTATGTGCCACCACACCCGGCTAGTTTTTGTATTTTCAGTACAGACAGGGTTTCACCATGTTGGCCAGGATGGTCTCGATCTCTTGACCTTGTGATCCACCCACCTCGGCCTCGCAAAGTGCTGGGATTACAAGGGTGAGCCACCGCGCCTGGCCCTTTCTTTCTAACTTTAAGGAGGATGGAGACCTCTACAATAAGCAAAGGAAGAAGGGTAGATAGGAAAAGAGTATGTTTTGGAGTCAAGCAGAGCTAAATTCAAAGCCCAATTTTACTATTTACTGGCTGTGTGATTTGGGTAAGCTACAAACCTCCCTGAGCCTCTGTCACACTCATCTACAAAAGAGCAATAAAATCACCTTTTTTTTTTTTGCTATGTTATTGTGAGATGTAGAAATTCTACATGTCAAGAACCTGGTATTCAAGAGGTGCCCAGTTAGTGGCAGTGATCGTCATCGTAATAGCCACGTGTTGATAAAGGCTGTGGCACCAGCGGGGAAAGAAGTCACTCATGGCTACACTGAAAGTCCAGGCCTGGGTTTTTGTGTTTTGCTTTATTCTCTTCTCTCAAATCCAAACCTAATAAACTCCCCTGCAGGCATGGAACCCTTTTCCGTGTATTAAATGACATTGTTGTTGACCCCTCTGTAATTTGTGGAGCCAAGAAAAGAAGACTTGATCCTTCGTGGCCCTGTTTGATTTTAACCCAGGAAAAGTTGACTTGGAAAGTTTGGCATTTCCATTCTGCCCAGGGTGATTTTTCACCTTAAATTTCACTTTCCTGAGCCAAGAAAGAGCAAACCACTGAAAGACTTCATGTTTTTCTTCTTTTAATGAGCCCAAGGACGAGAATATGAAATATTTACTTATAAAAGGGAAAAGCAGGTGAAAAACGCAGGCACAGTGTGTCCGTGGTCAGATGCCCATCCCGGCTTCTCAAACTGAGAACTGCTCCACCCCAAGAGCTCCTGAAAGTACTACCTGGATCCAAAATTGTCCTTCTTCTCTTCTCCAGTTATGTATGTGAAAGCGTGGAAAGAAAGAAATTTAGAGAAAAATTTTCAATCCTGTTGTGTAAACACATTACATAAATGCTGTTATTCTTCATTAAAATCCGCTATCCCTGGAATTTTGGTTCTCATATACATATTAACACAAAAAGACAAATATGGCATCCAAAAACAGGAATCAGTAAAAAACATTTAGAATGTTGGAATTGATCAATGGCATCCTGCAGATAGAACTCCAGGAATCAAATGTCCTGGAAGTGACTTTTTTGTTGTTAGGACTAGTCAAGTGGACCAATGGGAATACAAAAGGAACTGGAAGTTACTTAAAATTTACAATTAGTTATCCATTTCTGCATAATTCTTTTGTGAAGTCTTGCAACATGTGAAGAGCATTTTTCCTAAAAGTTGAGGTATTCAAAGATTGAGCTTGCATATATTTATGACACAACTTGTTTCCCCTTTAAAAAAAAAACATTAAAATGTAAGTGTATGAAACAGTTAAGGTGGGCAGTCTGTAGCCTACAGGATGCTGGGCATAAAGTGGCTAACAGGTAATGATCCTGCGCTTCCATCGCCAGGCAGAAGACTTCTTTCTGTCCTTAAATATTAAGTATCAAGGGGCCGTATTTCTGCCCAATGGAGTACTCTGTTTTCAGGAAGTTACTCTTCCAGCCAAATGGAGAGCAACCAGACACCCTCCCATCCTTATCCTGGGGCAAGACAGAGATGGAGGGGGAGCCTGGCCGGAAAGAGAGGAAGGAGCCTTTGCAGGGGGTACAGAACAAGTGGCAGACATTTCTGCAGAGCTTTTTGGAGAGAGCCAGACTCTTACAATTAAAATCAGGAAAGACAGGCTGGGTGACAAGGCAAGACTTTGTCTCAAAACAACAAAAAAGTTAGGAAAGACTGTGATTTGAAGCATGAAGCCTGAGCAAGTATATTCTCTAAGACAGTGGTCCCCAGCCTTTTTGGCACCAGGGACCAGTTTTGTGGAAGGCTGTTTTTCCACAGGGTGCGTCGTGGGGTCAGAGGGTATGAAACTGTTCCACCTCAGATCATCAGGCATTAGATTCTCATAAGGAGCACACAACCTAGATCCTTCACATGCACAGTTCCCGATAGGATTCAAGCTCCCATGAGAATCTAATGGCGCAACTGATCTGACAGAAGGCAGAGCTCAGGCGGTAATGCTCACTTGTCCGCCGCTCACCTCCTGCTATGCAGCCTGGTTCGTAACAGGCCATGGACTGGTACAGGTCTGTGGCCCCGAGACTGAGGACCCCTGCTCAAAGACAAAGAATAAAAACCCACCTGCAAGAAAGTAATGCCCCCACACAAACCAGAACAGAACGGAAGGGGCCAGAGGGACCTGGAAAAAGCATGTGGCTGTGTACATGCACACACAAACACACAAGACATTTTCACTGAATGAAAACAGTCTACTCTCTTAGCCATGCTTGACCAAATCATCTCTTGCAGGAATAGTTCACATTTTTTAAAAAGCACTTGAGGAACTGAGATATCAGAAGCACAGAGTAGAATTCAGTGATTATCAAACCGTGTGAGCAGTCGAGTTTTCTGTTCCGTCTTCATTCATATCAGCTTGCCATAAGTACAGGAGTAAGTATGTTGTGAAGTTATTCTTCTATTAATTCTGGCAATCATTGTATTAACTACTCATTCGAGGCATATTGCAATCCTGACTCAACATAAGCTTATCTTCAAGTGATAAGGCAGCCTGGTGCTGTTACTAACTACACCTTGTCAACACTTGCTATCAAGAATTGCTCATAACAGAATTTGGTTAAATGTAATGTTTAATCATCATGAACTAAAAAACAAAGCAATGAAATTGCTAATCCCATATAAAGTATATTTATGGAAAATATGAATTATTTTTATTCGTTTTAAATAAAACAATATTATTAATAATACCAAATGTTTATTGAGCCCCTATTATGTACTAAGCACTGTGCTGAGTAATTGATAGGTGTTATCAATGTTAATCTTTACTAGGGCTCTTTGAGATGAGTTATATTATTATTTTCCAATTAGGAAACTGAGTCTAAGAGAGGTTAAATAACTTGCCCATTGTCAAGCTGGTAAGAGACAGAGTTGAGATTTGAACCCAAGCAGTCTGAGAATTGAATCAAAACTCTTAAACATAGAACCAAATAAGAATTTTGTTCTTTATTCTGTTAAATACAAAACAACATCATCCATCATATTAAATTCATGTTATTAATCTGAATTTTATTAGTTTTTTCATTTTGTTTTTATAGAATTTGTAGATTTTTCTTGGTTTTATCACTGTATTAGATCTAACAGTATAAGGACTCTGTATCTAGTTTTAGTTTTGATCATATTTAAGTAATATAATAAAAAAGAATTTAGGTCAACATTGGATATCTATGATAAATATTTCCTTTAAAATGGGTCTATACCTTGTTTTACAAATGCCAATGTAAAATAAGAGAACTTCCCCTTACTTAAAACAAATTTATCTTCTGTCCAATATAACATTTTGACCACTAAAGAATATTTTACCCAGGCTGAGCATGGTGGCTCACGCTTGTAATCCCAGCACTTTGGGAGGCCAAGGCGGGTGGGTCACAAGGTCAGGAGTTTGAGACCAGCCTGGCCAACATAGTGAAACCCCGTCTCTACTAAAAATGCAAAAATTAGCAGGGCATGGTGGTACGCGCCTGTAGCCCCAGCTACTTGAGAGGCTGAGGCAAGAGAATCACTTGAACCTGGGAGGTGGAGGTTGCAGTGAGCCAAGATCATGCCACTGCACTCCAGCCTGGGCAACAGAGTGAGAATCTGTATCAAAAAAAAAAGAATGTTTTACCTATAGCTGATAATTTATCTGATTTCTCATTTTCATTCTCAAACAGCCTTTTCTCCTGAGAGTTTAAGGAACTGTGCAGAATATTTTCAATAAATTAATATGTTTCATTATAATATCAACATCCTAAGAGTTGGGAAGAGTTATTAAAATCACAGTAACAATAGCATGGCTCTCCATAGTATCTTTCCTCTCAATATTGAAAAATGCTTTCAGAGACATTATCTCAATTACCTTCTTACATCCTGAGGAAGTAGGTAGCGGAAAATCTCTGTCACAACCTCACAGAATCTAAAGTACAAAGAGGTTAAATAAAACTCACAGGAGAATTCATGTCAAGCAGTGAATTTTATATAGTCAATTACCTTTGGGTTCTAAATTAGATTTCACAACCCCAAGGGAACTCACATACTGATTCCGTGAAACCATCAGATGAAGAGGTCTCTGTCCCATGCATATCTGCTGTTCCCATGGTTAGACAGGGAGAGAGTTCGGGGAGATGGGTGATGGGGTGCAGTCAGAGGGTCTGGTTTGGCTCTTAGGTTTGAAACTTACTACTCTGAGACCTTGGGAAAATTACTTACCTCTTGTGGGCCTCAGTTTCCTCATCTATAAAATGGGATGAGGAAACCCACCTCATGGAATCATTTTGATAATTAAGTAAGATATTACATGCCAGGGCTTGGCACTGACCTCACATAGAGTATATGCTGAAGTAATGGGAGTGATTACTGTATTACTGTCAGTAGTGGCAATTGTGCTAACTTTTTTTTTTTTTTGAAACAGAGTCTTGCTCTGTCACCCAGGCTGAAGTGCGTGATCTTGGCTACTGCAACCTCTGCCACCTGGGTTCAAGCGATTCTCCTGCCTCCACCTCCCGAGTAGCTGGGACTACAGCCACCCCGCCTGGCTAATTTTTGTATTTTTAGTAAAGATGGGGTTTCACCATGTTGGCCAGGCTGGCCTCAAACTCCTGACCTCATGTGATCCGCCTGCCTCAGCTTCCCAAAGTACTGGGATTACAGGTATAAGCCACCACACCCAGCCACTAACTCCTGCTAAGATGAAGGGTAGAAGAACTGATATGGCCAAAAAAGGAAATTAGGGGAAAAAATTCCACTTACTATAACATCAAAAAGAATAAAATACTTAGGAATAAACTTAACTAAGGAGGTGGAAGACTTGTACACTGAAAACTACAAAACATTGATGAAAGAAATTATAGTAGGCACAAATAAATGGAAAGACAACCCATGTCCATGGATTGAAAGAGTTACCATTGTCAAAATGTCCATAACTACCCACAATGATCTATAAATTTAATGTAATCCCTATCAAAATTCCAATGCATTTTCTACAACAATAGAAAAAAATTTTTAAATTCATATGGAAATATAAAAGACCCGAATACCCCAATCTATCTTGAAAAAGAACTCCAGCTGTGTTAGCTGGAGACATCACACTTCCTAATTTCAAAATGTATTACAAAGTTCTGATAATTAAAATAGTATGGTATTGGCATAAACACAGACATGTTGACCAAAAGACCAGAAATAAACCCATGCATATGCAGTCAACTGATATTCAATGAGGGTGCCAAGAATCCACAATGGAGAAAGGATAGTCTCTACAACAAATGGTGTTTTGTAAAACTGGATATCCACATGCAAATTGTATCCTTATCTTACACCATACACAAAAATCAATGCAAATAGATTAAAAACTTCAATGTAAAACCCAAAACTGTAAAACTCCTAGAAGAAAGATAGAGGAAAAGTTTTGTGACATGGTCTTGGCAATGATTTCATAGATATGGCAACAAACGCAAACACAGACAAATGAGAATACATCCAACTAGAAAGCTTCTGCACAGCATAGGAAATAATCAACAGAGTGAAGAGACAACCTGTTAAATGGGAGAAAATGTTTGCAAACCATATATCTGATAAAGGATTAATATCCAAAATATATAAGAGACTTCTACAACTCAACAGAAAAAAAAAACCCTAATAACGCAATTTAAAAATAGGCAAAGGACTTGAATAGACATTTCTCCAAGGAAGACATGCAAATGGCCAGCGGGCATATGGAAAGATGTTCAATGCCACTAATCATCAGGGAAATGCAAATCAAAACCACGATGAGCTAGCACTTCACACCTGTTAGAATGACTGTTATTTTTTAAAAAATATAATAAGTGTTGGAGAGGATGTGAAGAAATTGGAAGGTTTGTATGCTGTTGGCAGGAATACAAAATGGTGCAGCCACTATGGAACATGGTATGGAGGTGTATTAGTCCATTTTCACACTGCTGATAAAGATGTACCCAAGACTGGGAAGAAAAAGAGGTTTCATTGGACTTACAGTTCCACATGGCTGGGGAGGCTAAGAATCATGGTGGGAGGTGAAAGGCACTTCTTACATGGGGGTGGCAAGAGAAAATGAGGAAGATGCTAAAGTAGAAACCCCTGATAAACCCATCAGATCTCGTGAGACTTATTCACTACCATGAGAACGGTATGGGGAAAACCACCCCCATGATTCAAATTATCTCCCACTGGGTCCCTCCCACAACACGTGAGAATTACAGGAGTATAGTTCAAGATGAGATTTGGGTGGGGACACAGAGCCAAACCATATCAGGAGGTTCTCAAAAAATTAAAACTAGAACTACTATATAATCTAGGAATTTAGTCTTTATCCAAAAAAATTAAAATCCGAATCTCAAATATTGTCATTCCCATGTTCATTGCAGCACCATTCACAATAGCCACGATGTGGAAACAGCCTAAATGTACAACAATGGGTAAAGAAAATGTGATGTGTACATAAATGGAATACTATTCTGCCTTAGAAAAGAAGGAAATCCTGCAATGTGAGACAACATGGAAGAGCCTTGGGAACATGATGCCAAGTGAAATAAGCCAGACACAGAAAGACAAATGCTGCATGATTCTACTTAAAGGAGGTATCTAAAATATTCAAATTCGTAGGAACAAAGAGCAGAATGGTGGTTGCCAGGGTCTGCAGGGAGGGGAAATGGGAAATTATTATTCAATTAATATAGTTTCAGTTATACTAGATGAATAAGTTCTAACACAGTGCCTGTAGTTAACACTGTATTGTGCACTTAAAAAATTAACAGAGCCGGGATCCCAGCACTTTGGGAGGCCAAGGCGGGTGGATCACTTGAGGTCAGGAGTTTGAGACCAGCCTGGCCAACAAGGTGAAACCTCGTCTCTACTAAAAATACAAAAATTAGCTGGGCATGGTGTCACATGCCTGTAATCCCAGCTGCTCTGGAGGTTAAGGCAGGAGAATCGCTTGAACCCAGGAGGCGGAGGTTGCAGTGAGCTGAGATTGCGCTACTGCACTCTAGTCTGGGTGACAGAGTGAGACTTTGTCTCAAAAAAAAAAAAAATTAACAGGATTGAAGGGGTGGCCTGCCCCTCCACACCTGTGGTTGTTTCTCATCGGGTGGGACGAGAGACTGAGAAAAGAAAGAGACACAGAGACAAAGTATAGAGAAAGAAAGGTGGGCCAAGAGGACTGGCACTCAGCATATGGAGGATCTGCACCGGCACCAGTCTCTGAGTTCCCTCAGTATTTATTGATCATTATCTCTACCATCTCAGACAGGGGGATGTGGCAGGACAATAGGGTAATAGTGGGGAGAGGGTCAGCAGGAAAACATGTGGACAAATGTCTCTGTGTCATAAACAAGGTTAAGAAAAAGGTGCTGTGCTTTGATGTGCACATACAAAAACATCTCGGTGCATTAAAGAGCAGTATTGCTGCCAGCATGTCTCACCTCCAGCCCTAAGATGTTTTTCTCCTATCTCAGTAGATGGAATATACAATCGGGTTTTACACCGAGACATTCCATTGCCCAGGGACGAACAGGAGATAGATGCCTTCCTCTTATCTCAACTGCAAAGAGGCCTTCCTCTTCTACTAATCCTCCTCAGCACAGACCCTTTACGGGTGTCGGGCTGGGGGACGGTCACATCTTTCCCTTCCCATGAGGCCATATTTCAGACTATCACATGGGGAGAAACCTTGGATAATACCTGGCTTTCCTAGGCAGAGGTCCCTGCAGCCTTCCGCAGTGTTTTGTGTCCCGGTGTACTTGAGATTAGGGAGTGGTGATGACTTTTAACAAGCATGCTGCCTTGAAGCATTTGTTTAACAAAGCACATCCTGCATAGCCCTAAATCCATTAAACCTTGAGTCGACACAGCCCATGTTTCTGCGAGCACAGGGTTGGGGGTAGTGTTACAGATTAACAGCATCTCAAGGCAGAAGAATTTTTCTTAGTACAGAACAAAATGGAGTCTCTTATGTCTACTTCTTTCTACATAGACAAAGTAACAGTCTGATCTCTCTTTCTTTTCTCCACACAGGATAGATCTTATGTTAAGTGTTCTTGCCATAGTTTTCTTTTTAGTGGCAAAAAAAAAAAAAAGAGGGAGTACAGCAGCTGTGAATAGAGATTATAGATAATTATGGATTCTTGTTTAGCATGCTTTCAGATTTAACTCATTATGGTCTAACCAAGGGGATTTAGTCTCATATAAAAAGAAGTTCACAGGTAGAGCAGTTTCAGGGCTAATTCAGTAACTCAAAAAGGTGCTTCCATTTCTTCAAGGATCCAAGTTGTTTACATTTCTTCAGTCTACCAGACTCAATAGACTTATTTTGCCTCGGGCTGTTTCCTTTCATCATCACAAGGTGGTTGCCAAATCCCGAGACTAAAAACAGCCATGGTTAAGTCCAGAGAAGAACAAGGATCTGTGTCTTTTTTTTCCCTCTATTTTCAAAGGAAGAGAAAAAAAATCTTTCCAGAAGCCTCCAGATTTCCCCCAATGTCTAATCGGCCAGAACAGGTCACATATTCCCTCCTAAGCCAGTCACTGGGACCACCATAATTGCCTGGGGTCATCAAGATTCTGCTTCTGTAACCGCCCAAGGGGTTCACCTTGCCCCGCTGCCTAGACAGAGCCAATTCGTCAAGACACGGGAATTGCAATAGAGAAAGAGTAATATACGCAGAGCCGGCTGTGTGGGAGACTGGAGTTTTATTATTACTCAAATCAGTCTCCCTGATCATTGGGGAGCAGAGTTTTTAAAGATAATTTGGTGGGTGGGGGAAAGCCAGTAAGCCAGGAGTACTGGTTGGTCAGAGATGAAATCACGGGGAGTCAAAGCTGTCTTGTGCTGAATCAGTTCCTAGGTGGGGGCCACAAGATCAGGTGAGCCAGTTTATTGATCGGGGTGGTGCCAGCTGCTCCATCAAGTGCAGGGTCTGCAAAATATCTCAAGCACTGATTTCTAGGAGCAGTTTAGGGAGGGTCAGAATCTTGTAGCCTCCAGCTGCACGACTCCTAAATCATAATTTCTAATCTTGTGGCTAATGTTAGTCCTACAAAGGCAATCTAGTCCCCAAGCAAGAAGGAGGTCTGCTTTGGCAAAGAGCTATTAGTGTCTTTGTTTAAACTATAAACTAAGTTTCTCCCAAAGTTAGTTCAGCTTACGCCCAGGAATGAACACAGACAGCTTGGAGGTGAGAAGCAAGATGCAGTCGGTTAAGTTAGATCTCTCTCACTGTCTCAGTCATAATTTTGCAAAGGCAGTTTCACTTCTAGGACAGAAAATGGGAAGCACAGATAGGATAGAAACCTGGACAAGAGGAGGATTCTACTGGAAGGAAGCAGTTGGGTGGCTGCATTTTTTGGATGCTTCCTGTTTTGAGATATAAAAGGGCTTTGTTGAAGGTGGGTCTGTCTGACGTGCGTCACACATTGTATGAACTGAGCAACATGCATGTTGTGAGCGTGGACGTCAGCACGTCCTAAGTCTGCTCTGTGCCTCTGAGTTTCAGAAGCAAAATTTCTGAGTGAGGGCTCTCCCTCTCACCTGTGCAGCTATCACAACCTCAAAGTATCCAAGACTATGGTCGGAATAGCAGCGCAGGTGTTACAGGAAAGGGGTCCTGATCCAGATCCCAAGAGAGGGTTCTTGGATCTTGTGCAAGAAAGAATTCAGGGTGAGTCCATAGAATAAAGTGAAAGCAAGTGTATTAAGAAAGAAAAGGAATAAAGAATGGCTACTCCATAGACAGAGCAGCCCCGAGGGCTGCTGGTTGCCCATTTTTATGGTTGTTTCTTGATGATATGCTAAACAAGGGGTGAACCTCATGTCTCCCCTTTTTAGACCATGCAGGGTAACTTCCTGACATTGCCATGGCACTTGTAAACTGTCATGGTGCAGGTGGGAGTGTAGCAGTGAGGACGACCAGAGGTCACTCTCGTGGCCATCTTGGTCTTGGTGAGATAGGGCCGGCTTCTTTACTGCAACCTGCTTTATCAGCAAGGTCTTTATGACCTGCATCTTGTGCTGACCTCTTATCTCATCTTGTGACTTAGAATGCCTTAACAGTCTGGGAATGCAGCCCAGTAGGTCTCCGCCTCGTTTTACCCAGCTCTGTATTCAAGATGGAGTTGCTCTGGTTCGCATGCCTCTGACACGGGGAGAAATTCTCCCTCTCAGCCGTCTCTCTCCTAGTGGCCTCTCTCAGCATCATATGTTAGTCACTCCTCCCTTCCTGGTAGGGAAGAGAATGCGTCCGGGTTAGAAAAACACCAGCTGAGAGTTTATAGACATTTCTCTTTGAACATGTGGAACAACAAAGACTACTGATAGACTGTTGGGCATAATTTTAGAATTTGCCTTATTTTCTCAAAGATTAAAGAAAGAAAAGGCCACTTTCCCACTATTCGATTTAACTCACTCGGATTATACGGTGACAATGTCACTCACTGATTTAAGCTTGAATGTGAGAGATTTAAAAGCAATGGCTTGAAAGGAGTTGTTTTGCATCTTAAAAGAAACCACGACTTCAGAGTGATTTTGATTTTCCATTCCTACAAAGGAAGAAACGAAGCTAAATGCTTTTAATCCTAAAAGTGCCCTTTCAGAATTTCTGGGATCACGGTTGCAAGGCAGAAGTGGAGAACTACCCATTGGATGCCTCTCCAGGAGTCACATCTGTCTCCTCAGACTTTGATCTTCTCAGACATTGCTGGAGAGGCAGGGACAGAAAGTTCAGGTGCTACGGAAAGACAGTGTGGGTCAGACCACACAGTGTTCCTTTGAAACCAGACTCCTTTTCAAGTGTGTCCTTTGAGGTGAGACATAACATCAGCTGACTAACAAGATGTTTACCAGTAATCACATCTGATGACAGTAAATGTCAGTCTCCCAACACAATTTCTATTTTATTTCAGTAATACCATCCTCAGTGGTTTGCTTGAAAGGGTTAAATTAGCTAGGCATGGTGGCTCATGCCTGTAATCCCTACACTTTGGGAGGCTGAGGTAAGCAGATCACTTGAGGTCAGGAGTTCAAGACCAGCCTGGGCAACATGGTGAAACCCTGTCTCTACAAAAAATACAAAAATTGGCTGGGCGTGGTGGCAAGTGCCTGTAGACCCAGGTACTTGGGGGGCTGAGGCAGGAGGATTGCTTGAACCCAGGAGGTGGAGGTTGCAGTGAGCCGAGATTGCTCCTCTGCACTCTGCACTCTAGCTGGGCAACAGAGTGAGACTCTGTCTAAAAAAAAAAAAAAAAAAAAAAAAAAGAGTTAAATTGGAAAATGTATGTCTTGGTGCTCTGTAAATTGCAAAGCTCTACATAAGTATGATTCCCTGTCTTTATAAATTTGCAATCTGGTGTGCCATGTCTGGGGACAATAACTCCTTCATCGCTCCAGGCACAGAGTTCTGGATTGGGGTCCTGGCTTCTGCTTCTCCAAGATTATCCAAATTTCTTGCTCCTTGAAGGTGGACTTTGAGGACCAGCATCACTTGTGTACCCCATAGCTTCTAATGCAGCAAGCAGGGAATAGACACTCCAGCAAGCAAGTGAATAAGCAAAGAAAACCAGGCCCCCGAGACGCAGGCGGATCCCCAGGCGGATCCCCAGAGGCAACAGAGTCAAATACGTGGGAAAGGATCTGATTCCGGCCAGCAGAGGGCAGGAGCGAGAGGAAGCCGGGCATCTCAGCAACAAAGCAGGCTGTGCCAACCTGCGGCCGAGGGCCAGATCGCAAGCCCCGGTGCAGAGAGGACGCCCGGAGAATCCAGCTAATTCTGACAGCCTTTCCCTTGGACTTTAGCTGTAATGTGTGTGTGCTCCATTATCTCACACATCACTGCACTGAATTCCACTTCAACTTCCACCCCCTCCCCCCACCAGGAGCTGGCAGTTAAGATATTTACCAAGATGGTGCTGCCTCTCTAGTAAAACTCAGGAGGATTAAAATAATAATAAACCGAGGGAGGGAGTCCAGAAAAGTGGACTAGGAAGCACAACACAGAAGCAGCTTCAGCACTGGAAAATATTCAGTCGTAAGAATCACCATGCATTCCCTCAGTGCTCGGCAGCCACTTTCTCACTTGAGCCCCATACTCTTTGTATGAGGTGGCTACTTGTGGAGTGCCGTGTCTAAGTCACCCTGCATGGGAGAGGCAGCACCAGGATTCTAACTCAGGATCCTGGGGCTTTATCCACGGCACTCTGTTACCAGGGACACGCTCATTCACTCAACAAACCTTCACGGACTGCCCATCAGTTCTTGTGCCAGGTATACAGAAGGGAAGGACACGGTCCTGTCCTCCAAGAGCTCATCCTGCAAAAGAGCATGGATACTAATAAACAGTCACAGTTTGGTATGACATGGCCATGACAGAGAAGAGTCACCCAACGCAAACTGGGAGGGCCAGTGAACATTTCCAGGAGGAAGTGACAGAAGTCGCCCTGCTGATGACCTCAGTGACACCATTCATTTTACCACTATGTACCAGAAAATTGTCATAATCTACAGTGACCACAGATGTGCACAGGGCACCCTCCACCTCTTTGCAATGCCCCTTGCACAGCCATACTGGGAAGCTTGCAGCTGAACCAAGCTTTGAAGGATGACTAGAAGGGGCAGGCAATCAAAGAAGGGAATAGGGGCTAGGGCTGGCGTCGGGTGGAGGGATTCTGGGTGAAGGGGTTGGCACCAGCATAGGGGGTAGGCCTGAGAAACGTCCCCACAGCTGGAGCGTAGGTCTCAGGAGGAATGGTAACAAGAAGACTAAGAAGCAGATGGGGAGGCCAGGAGTTCGAGCAGCTTGGGCAACATAGCAGGACCTCGTCTCCACAAAAAGAAATTAAAAATTAGCCGGCCGTGGTGGTGCATGCCTGTAGTCCCAGTTACTCAGGAGGCTGAGGCAGGAGGATCACTTGAGCCCAGGAGTTCAAAGTTACAGTGAGGTGTGATCTCACTGCTGCACTCCAGCCTCCAAGGTCTTCAGAGCAAGACCCTATCAAAAAAGAAAAGAAAAGAAAAGAAAGAAGGAAGGAAGGAAGGAAAGAAGGAAAGAGAAAGAGAGAAAGAAAGAAGGAAAGAAAGAAAGAAAAAGAGAGAGAGAGGAAGGAAGGAAGGAAAAAGAAAAGAAAGAAAAAAGAAGCAGATGAGGCCAGGTCACCTAAAAGGCCTTTTCTACCATGCCAAGGAGCCTAGATGTTACATGGAATGCTATGAGGGTGTTTGGGAGAATATTATACAGGGAAATGGCAATATCATAAATGTGATTTCAGAAATATCATTACTCTAGCAGCATGGAGAATGGATTCGAGAGCGGCAAGTCTGGGGATAGGAGAGCAGTGAGGAGCTTCCCGATGATCCCAGAGCGAAATGACAAGGGCCTGGGGAAAAGACAGTCTTGGTGGGGGCAGAGGAAGGGGAGGCTTCCGGAGTTGGGCAGGAAGAAGAACAGATCGAATCTACTAACTAAACAATGGTAAGTGGGAGAGGTCAGGGGTAAGGATGACTGAAGGCTCTGGCTGGGGTCACTGGGCACATGGTGACACCATGTCCCCTGGATAAGCCCCATGAGGGTGGGACTGTGGCTGAGTGACAGCTGTATGGTCAGCACGTGTAGTGACTAGCAGGTAATGGGTGTCTGAGAAGTATTTATGGGGTGAACGCTAGCATGGATGCCTGCGTGAGCAAGACAGGTAGGGATGATGGAACCTGTTGAGTAGGAGACACCTGAGAGATGGTCACAGGAAGCTGTGCAGCAGGAAGTTGCACAGATGAGACCTGAGTTCAACAGGGAGACCTGAACTGAAGGCAGGGATCTGGGAAGCAGTGGCATTCACGTTCCCAGTGAGGACAGTGGAAGAAGACCTCAGGTCCTGAAAAACACCAACAGCTGAAGGGCCAGCAGAGGAACCTGTGCCCTCAGAGAAGGTTTAAAATCATGGCAAGGAACAATGATGGTGTTGAGAGTTTCAAAAGACAGGAGTCTCTGGGAGGCCAAGTAGAATAAGGAGTGAAATTTACCTATTGAATTTGGCAACCTGGACGTCAGAAGTCACACGGCCCTGGCTGGTAGGAATTCTGAGTCATGCAGGCTGTGGGCAGGGGACCATGACGTCTAGCTGAAGCCATGCAAAGATGGGGCCTGAGAGCCAAACCAGGCTGTGACATGCTAGAGCTGGCCCTGATGGGTCCAGGAGCACTCATGGTTAAATTTTCAGGAAATTTGCAAGCTGGTTGTTAAACACAGCCATTATTAAAAATTAAATGGGTCAGGCGCAGTGGTTTACGCCTGTAATCCCAACACTTTGGGAGGCTGAGGCTGGTGGATCACTTGAGGTCAGGAGTTTGAGGTCAGCATGGCCAATATGGTGAAACCCTGTCTCTAGTAAAAATACAAAAATTAGCTGGGCGTGGTGGCGGGCGCCTGTAGTCCCAGCTACTCAAGAGGCTGAGGTGTGAGCTTTGAGTCCAGGTGGTTGAGGCTGAAGCGAGCCATGATCATGCCACTGCACTCTAGCCTGGGCAACAGAGGGAGACCCTGTCTCCAAATAAAGAAAGAAATAAATAAGAAAAATAAATAAAAGTTTAATGATATAAACTTACAAATTGAATAGATTATACTAAAAACAAAAGTAATAAACACTTAAAGCTCATCACTTCCTAGTGATTTACACTTTACTATTACCTATGCCATCAGTTTGTTTTTTTGTTTGTTTGTTTGTTTTTTGTTTTTTGTTTTTAGATGGAGTCTTGCTGTGTTTCCCGGCTGGAGTACAGTGGTGTGAACTTGGCTCACTGCAACTTCTGCCTCCCAGGTTCAAGCAATTCCCCTGCCTCAGCCTCCCGAGTAGCTGGGACTACGGGCGTGCACCACCACACTGGCTAATTTTTTTTATCTTTTTTTTAGTAGAGATGGGGTTTCACCATGTTGGCCAGGATGGTCTCGATCTCCTGACCTCGTGATCTGCCCGCCTTGGCCTCCCAAAATGCTGGGATTACAGGCGTTAGCCACCACGCCCGGGCCATCAAGGTTATTTACATCTGCGTGTCTGAGTGGAGGAAGCATTATATAACCCTGTTCTGCTGCACATCTCTTTCCACCTCCGCGTGGAAGCATTATATAACCCTGTTCTGCTGCACATCTCTTTCCACCTCTGCGTTCAGTGACTTCTTACTGACAGCTGGAAATTGGCCATGGGGGCAGTATTTACACCACAGAAATTGGCAAATGTACATTTCAGGACTCTTCTTCCAGAGAGCCTGTTGTGCACATTTACTAGCACACCATTAAAACCAGGCCACAGGGTGTCACCATCCACATTTCTCCCCCAGAGAGTGTCCAAAGGTTCAAATCGCAAAGTAGGGAGCTCAAGTCTGAGCCAGAGTGGCCTCTATCTCAATCAGTCTGGTGAGGCTGGTATAGCAGAGCTGGGGTGACAGCCAAGCGTTTAGACAAGGACAGTTCTTAGCCTCAGGAGATGCCAGTGTCACAGCTTCAGATAGCTCTCTGTCCAGGTGCAGGTGCAGGACCAGCCAGTGAGGGTACAGAGGATATGGGGACTGGGAGGAAGTAGTTTCCGGTTGCCTGGCCTGACATTCAGGGCTGGATTTGAGGCCCAGAAGAAATCTAGGATCAGGGCAGATGCCAGCTGGTGGCCTGATCACCTACACTGGCCTGGGTGGGGGACAGGGAGTTGCACAGACTGACTCCCTTCCTACTCCCTCATGGAGAAGGGTCTTCAACACCTTTGCAGGTCCTTCCCATTGCCCCAGGCCTGGCTGAGGCAAGCAGGTAGGGAGCGAGAGGGCAGGCTGGGGAAGGCAGTGTCTGGCAACACAGCCGGGGGAAAAGAGATTTATTTTACAACAACAAGAAGACTAATAAAAATAATTTCAAAAAAATCTGATGGATAACATGAATCACCCTCATATGAATCACTAGTTACACTTGGTGGTGTACCAAGGAGAAGGAGAGAGCTGTGGGAGTCAGGGTGCATTGTCTGCAGAGAATTTAAAAATAGGAAGAAAAACACTGCAGTGGTCTGCTTTCTATTATCGCCATGTGTGGCGATTGTAAACAATGGCAGACGCACCCCCACACCACTGGTTACACCCCAGACATGCATTTTTCCTGTGTTCTAGGTAATCAGTTGATTGTATTAGAACAGCTGACACATTCTTCTTTAGTTCCTTTTTGTGGCGTTAGTTTCATAGAATCACTTATTTTGGGGGAATTGGAGGCATGTCTTGTTTTTCCATTCAGACAACAACATGTATCAAGCGGTCTATGATGTGCTGTCTGTCAGTTGCACTTGGAGTTCAAGAGCATTCTTAAAGACGCAATTTGTGTTTTGGAAAAATGGGTAGAGAGCCTTGTTTTGTGTGTGCGGTCAAATAAGTCAGAAGTTGGTTATGAGTCACCACTCTCCTACTAGTCTAGCATTGTACCCTGCACAGCAAAAAGGGGTTGTAAGCATTAAAAGGGGGCTTTTGAAAAAGCACAGGATATGGAAAGGCGGCCTAGAAGCAAGTTCTGGTGCGCGTGAACCGTGTGACCTTAGAAGCTGCATCCCACTGAGCTGTTCTGAGCCTCGGTTTCTCCATTGGTAGAATGGGGCTAATAGTACCTGACCAGCTGTTCCCAGGCTACCGCCAAGGGCCAGTGGAAGCAGGTGCAGGAAGGGATGACGCACACGTGAGCTCTTAAGACAGCTTCAGTTCCTCAGCATTCAAGAAGGGGGAAGGAGAGCCCAGGGCCAGCACATCTGCGGAGGTTCAATATAGATTTAGGTCTGGAATTTTCATTTTCACTGCAGATATGGTGTGCTGAGAAAAGTTCGAGGGCATCAGAATGAAAATTGGAACTTGAGAAACTGGGTAAACGTCGCAGCAGGAAGGGAGCCAGGCTGGAGCTCTCTGGAGTGGGGCGCACCGCAGGGAGCACGGCCAGAAGATGGGAGAGGTCACAGGTGGGGCCGTGCCTCTCACAAGCTCAGGGTGCCCTGTGGGGCCGGGAAGGGCAGAGCACAAGCTCAGGGTGCCCTGTGGGGCCGGGAGGGGCAGAGTAGGTCTAGAAGCCGCCCTGGGGGCAGTGCCCCCACCATCACCTGCCAACTGGCAGATCTGATTGTAGCCAGAAGCCTCTTCTCTTTTCACTGGGTTCATTGCAGTTTTCAAGCGTGCAGTTCCTTCTATGAAGGAAGGTGGTAGGAAGCCTATGAATCCCACCAAAGCTTCCAAAGCAGATGGCCCTGTGGCCTGTTTCTGGTTCATTGCTGTAGGGGAGGAAAGATAATTTTTTCTTCGGCTCTCATAAATTCTTAGTTGGAATGTACCCCTGTAACAAAAGACAGGTTAACAGGAGAAAAACAAAAAGAAGTTTAGTATCATGTATATTTAATGTGCACGTGGAACAAACAGAAGTTTAGTATCATGTGTATTTAATATGCACATGGAAGATACCAGGGAGAGATGCCTTTGAATTCCAGCTTAGACAGTATCTTCAACAAAGAACAGCTAATATTTAGAGAAGTGACAAGGAAAAGGAAAAGGAAAAGGACTCTGAAGAGTGTCCCGGAGCCCGCTGTGGCTAGGGAGGATGCAGTGGGGGTGGGGGGAAGTATTTTTTAAAATATTTTAAAAATAAAAGCAGAAAAGGATCTCGAGTCTCTAGGGGGCAGCAACTTGGGGAGAAGCAAATAACTGGCAGAGGAAGGCTGCTCGGTGAGGCTTGCCCATGTGGGTTCCTCCAGTACCATCTCCAGGCTGACAGGGTTTGAAATTGTCTTCCGTGGTTAACCCTTGTTCTCCCTGGTGGAAGGGGGACAGGACACCTTTTGTCTTTGTGCCCCGCTTTAGGCAAATAGAGGGAGGGCAGAGAGCTCTCCTGCATCTGCTTTTTAATGGCCTTCAGCTCAACAATCCTTATGCATATTTGGGGGTTGCATATTCTCCTCTTCCAAGCTACACAGATTATACATCTCAATGTAAAACACGAACTTTTTCTTCATTACCTAGAAAGTGAGGGAAGTCACGCCCAGAGGGTGCTGATGTAGGCCTGGTGATGAGGGTATAGGTGGCCACCATCCCAGGTGGGCTCCACCTCTGCCCTCTGTGATGTGGAGTAGGGGCTGGGGCTCCTTGGGTACAAGGCAGGGAAAAGGGGAGGGCGGCGGGGTTGAGGAAGCTGCTCTGGGCTTCCAGGCCAGATCATCCCAGAATGAAAGGAGTTTTCCCCATGGATCTCCAGGCCTTCTCCATGGAATTTAGACAGCTGAAGGCAGACACAGGTCCCTGCCGGGAAGTACCTGCTCCCTCTTCTAACAAGTGCAAAGCAAGCAGGGCAAGGCTCCGAAGGGAACAGCTGGAGCAGGCCCAACCCCAGGTGGCCCTGGGGTTCCGTGGTTGACCCGGAAGCAAGTCAGGCAGGGAGCCAGGAATGTGGTGACTCACATTAGCTATGTGGAGAGAGACCAGGGAGCGTCCCTTCCAGGTGGAACCCCTCCTCCTCCATGAGTCACCCAGCTCCATACACCTGCCTGATTCCAGCAGCCCAACCCACCTGTGCCAACTAGCAGCTTATGTTTCTCATGTGCTTGCCTGTCTGTCCTATTGACAGTTCCTCAAAACACCAAGGGGAGGTAGTGTGAAATGTTATCCTGGAAAACCTTTGTGAGTTAGAAAACGTGGCCAAGTGCCCCCAGTTGATGACTGGCAAATCTAGAATCAGCCTCATGACGTTTCCAGTGTGTTACACAAACCATCCAGCCTTGCTGCTTCTCCAAATACTGTATCTATGAAGTATGCCAGACTCTCGGCAGAGAGGATTTCTACGGCAGTGGAAGACAGCAAAGCAGGTGTCAAGGTTCATTAATCTCATCTTGGTCCCTTTCTGAAAACTGACACACTATATCCAGGTTGCTTTTTAAAGCTCTGTGTACGTATCATGCAAATGTATACTTGCTTTGTGTATGCATGTTTAGGACTATTTCTGATCCAGATGCTGTACTAAATTAAGCTAGTTTTAATGATGTTATTCTGGAGCTAAAATAGTCTTCCGTGGTATTTCCCATGGCTGTGCTCTGTCTAGTATATTTCCAAGTCATTACCCGGCTCGTGGTCATTGGCGTTCACATTGAAGTGGCCACAGATAGAGAATCACACAAGCTTCACATTGAATTCAGTCCATTAAGGCCTTTTCCTTGGTAAAACTGAGGGGGAAATATAAATTGAAGCAGCAGTAACCAGCAAATAGACCTTCTCCCAATCTACCCGAAACTGGCTCTCTGCCCTCAACCATGTTCAAAAGCCTTTGCTATAAATGTACAGAGGAAGTAAACTTTAACCACACCGGGGCTCTAAAAAATGACTCTGGTTTCTGTATGTGACTTTCGTAAATCAGTTTAATTACGTCACATTTCCACCTCAAATGTATGATAACAAGGTCCGAATTGCCCAGTAGAAGGCAGAAAGAAAAAAAATCCGGATGTTTTTGTCATATGGAACCTTCCTACACAGTCTGTTTTTCCCCTGGAGCTGATGATGAATCACTTGTCAACCCTGGCGGGGCCATCACGTGGCCGGCATGGAGCTCGCCTGGAGGAGCGAGGTTGAGGCAAGCTCTGTGCAGGAATGTGGCTGCAGTGATGTGGCCTGACACTTCCTTAGGGAGTCCAAATGTGACTAAGGCTCTTTCTCAGTACTGTATGGAATGAATAACCACATGTGAGAAGATGTACAGCTCCTGCCTTGCAACACTGAGCTGGAAAATTTGCTGGTAGCACGTAACATCTCTTGCAAAGTATAATTACAGATACCTGTGCTCTGAGGGTTTGCACGGAAATAATTCAACCTAAAATAGTAACAAAGGCTGAGTATAAACCTGTGATGTATTATTTTGGTGCAAAAGTAACTGCGGTTTTTACCATTACTTTTAATGGCAAAGATTGCAATTACTTTTGTGCCAACCTAATAGATTATCTAAAAAGGAACAGGAAGAACGCCAAGAGTTAACAAGCCTATTAGGGTTAGAAAGAGACTCCTCTTGCTTTGACAATGGGCGTTACCTTCAGGGACACCGAGCCCTTCCACTCGGATCTGATCTCCTCCACAAAGAATTAGATGGGAGATATTTATGGGCAAGTATTTGGGCATGGATATTCCCACTCCCACCACATTGCAGAGGGGCATGGAGGCACACAGCTACAACTGTGGGGGCTTTGGGTGTTCATTTTGAAATGTATTTGTTTTTTTTGTTTGTTTGTTTGGTTTTTGAGACGGAGTCTCACTCTGTCGCCTAGGCTGGAGTGCAGTGGCGTGATCTCAGCTCACTGCAAGCTCCGCCTCCCGGGTTCATGCCATTCTCCTGCCTCAGCCTCCCAAGTAGCTGGGACTACAGGCGCCCGCCACCACGCCTGGCTAATTTTTTGTATTTTTAGTAGAGACAGGGTTTCACCGTGTTAGCCAGGATGGTCTCGATCTCCTGACCTCGTGGTCCACCTGCCTCAGCCTCCCAAAGTGCTGGGATTGCAGGCGTGAGCCACCGCGCCCTGCCTGAAATGTATTTGTTTTGTTTTATCATTTGAGCGTAGTTTAGTAATTTTCCAGAGAGAGAGGACCTGGCATAGATTCAGCAGTGTCACCCTCAAGAGCCAAAATGTTCACATCTGCTAATGTTCCATCCTGACCCTCCTGCTGTAATATTTCTTCACAGGGGAGCTTTGGAAACAAGTAGGGTATGAGTCAGGAAAGCCTATCCGTGCAGACTCCTTTGCACCAAAAATCTTCTAAAAGGTCTTGGGTCCATGAGCATTGTTGTCTGGGAGCATGTTTCCTCACCAAATTATCCTTAAAAAAAGATCTTTTAAAAACAGCTCATTGTCATCAAGACAATATTTACAGCACACACATATTTTCCAGAAGATTTTAATAAATAGTTGGTGAACTATCTTGTCACTAACTTAGTCCCAGCTTAACTTTGTCTGGGTGTGAGTATGCTGCTTCATTTTAACTTGTTTTGAATTCAGACACCTGGACACAACAATGGACACCTACTGAGTCCTCTGTCCACTCACAATAATTCCCAGCTCTCTGGTAACTCTGGTCCCCCATTTCAAAGGGATGAACTTGTCACAGGTCACCTGCCTCCTGTCTATAATAGTGTGGACAAGGATAGCGACCTTACCCAGGCTTAGCCACTCACTGGCACTTCCCCTGGAATATAAAATGGAAGAAAGAAATCTTTCCTATTGCTGGACTCAAAATGTGTAACTTGGTGCTCCCCAGACCACGTTCCATGCTCCCCACCTTGCACTGAGGCGCGTGGAAGTTGGCCTACAGCAACAAGAGACAGAGCCCTGAAAGCTTCTCAGACTTCAGTCCTGCCCTTCCACAAGCTCTGCGGAGGCCTGGTCCTGCTTCTACTGGACACTTCTCAGGTATTACATTTTTCTTGTTTGCTTAACTCTGGATGATTGTACCCCGTAGAACCAAAAGATTCCTAACTACTATCTTGGAATCCCATCCTTCTGTGGGGCTCGGGATGCCAGCTGATTGAACAAGCCTTGTGGCTTCTCTCAGGCACTGACTCTGAGTTCTGTATGAGGGGCTTCTGGACACTTGGGTGTGAAATCTGGCCCATTGATTCTAAGGATGTGTAATCACTGAAACCTGTACCCCCAATAAATCTTTGTTTCCTCAACTGTAAAATGAGAGAAACTCTTTTGAAAATGTGAATATGATAAAGTGCAAAATGCTTGGACATTGGGGTTAGCCTTGGGATAAAGCCACGTTCAGGGTCGCAGTTTCCTCATTGGGTTGTTTTGAAAATTAGAAATATATATAGGTAAATGTACCGAGTATGTGACAAGTACTAAATGAAAGGTACTTTTATTGTTACTATTACTAATTACTCCTTCAACTGTTACTAGCGCTGCTTCTCCTCCTCGTCCTAATGAATGTGAAAGCTCTTTGTCATCTATAAATGTCAGTTCCCCAATAAAGACATACTCAGAGGATCTGCCTTCAATATGAAGCTGCCTCTGACTGTCTCATCTTTCGTACTCAGCTGGAGGTATTTCGCTTGCTGGCACTTTAACGCCCCTGCTCTGAGCGGTTGAGCTAGCACAAGGGCCATACAGAAGTAGAAACAGACTTTCTTTTCTCTGTCTTTGAATAAGAAAAGATGAAGCAAAGCCATGATGGGAATGCTGTCAACGCTGGTGACAGTGAGGCCTGGACGCCTGTCCTCAGGCCACTTCACTGCTCCGAGTTTTCTCATCTGTAGAGCCAGGATGATGGCAGCACCTACCTCATGGGGTCATTAGAAAGACTGAGGGTAGTATGTGGAAAGTGGGGCCCGACACAAATTATTTTCATGGCGACCCTCTAGCAGCCATGAAGTCTATCCCTGCATTACGGCGAACCTTCCATGTGTTTTTCCTCAATCAGCAATTTTCCTACTAGGTCATCATTTTGGGGAAGAGATAAATCAAACCTCCTTCCCTGAACATTTATTACTTTATTTGGGTTTTTTAGGAACTGAAATTTGCATTCAATGCAAGTTAAACGGAACAATTTTGACTGTTCAAATGTACCACAATCTCAGTTCATATGAAGATCCTGTTTTCTCTTTAATCACAAATCATTTTAAAACAAAAGTTAAAGGAATTTCATTCTAGAAAATTGTTTAAAAAGTGACATGTTGAAGATGAAAGTATGTCTTGGGTTCCCAACGTCAGGCCAGAATTGATTCCCAGAACTGCCCTGGTAAATGGTAATACTTTGAGGCCCTCGGGGGTGCAATGCGGAGGTGCAGGGCATGTGACCTCAGAGTGGGGGCTCCTGGGGGGATGGCTGGGCCATGTCTGCTGCCTCACAGGCCATCAGGGAGTAGGGGGATCTACTCTTCCTGGTTTGTCCAGGACCATCCCAGTTTTAAAACAAGAGTCTCAGGCCCAGGTACTTCCTCAGTCCCAGGTGAACTGGGACAGTTGGCCACCCCAGTCTGACCTGTCTCATGTTCCTCTGACCCTTCGGTCTCACCATCCACGCTAACCCCCGCCTAACCTACTCCATAGACTTTTCTTAAATTTTGTTTTTCCTTCCTTTACCTACATGGCAGAAGACAAATATAACAGAAGGAAAGAAAGTGACTGGGGAGAGATAATTAAGTGGGGTTGGAAATGATTGTTTCTTACAGCCATGGCCTTGGAGTTGAAGGCCCGGCCCTGACTCTCCTCCCAGCTCAGGACCTCAGCAGCGGTCAACACCACCCTGGGGCTCAGCAGCACTCTGGGTTTAGCGTGATGGCTGTTTTGTCTTTTACTTTTACATAAATGTTTTTAAAAGCAGATGAACTGGCACCGTTGACACCATACTTCACTTCCTCTTCATACCCTTTCTTCTGTGGGGTGTAGAGCAGGTCAGGAAAGATGTTTCCCGTTTCCAGCCAGAGGAAATACATTTGCAATTCAAATGAACCCTAACAGCAAATTGCTCTTGCCTGGTACTTTTTTTAACGTAAAATTTCCTGGGGACAAGTTGTTTCTCATGACTATCAAAGTACCATACTCATATTGTTGCAAACCAGAAAAACAGAGAAGAAAATTTTGAAACGCACATGTCATCTCAGAAGTCACTTTTTAAAAACACAATTGGCCAGGCGCGGTGGCTCAAGCCTGTAATCCCAGCACTTTGGGAGACTGAAGCAGGCAGATCACCTGAGGTCAAGAGTTTGAGACCAGCCTGGCCAACATGGGGAAACCCCGTCTCTACCAAAAATACAAAAATTAGCCTGGTGTGGTGGCAGGAGGCTGTAATCCCAGCTACTCGGGAGGCTGGAGCAGGAGAATCACTTGAACCCGGGAGGCAGAGGTTGCAGTGAGCTGAGATTGTACCACTGCACTCCAGCCTGGGCGACAGAGCAAGACTCCGTTCCAAAAATAAATAAATAAATAAATAAATAAATAAATACACACTTAATAGCAACACAAGCAGTGGACACTTTGGTGAGCAGTACTTGTTCAGATGAGCTATGCTGTCTTTCAGCAGAGCCACCAGCTCCAAGGATGCTCCTCGGGCCTCCCATGCAGCAACAGCAGCAGCAACAGCAGGCACTGCATTTCCCTCATTGCTAAGTGACAGCAGTTCTCTCTGTGTGTGATACTGAATTCACCAGAGAGCCTGGCATCGATCCGACCAACAATCAACAAATTTTTGCAGAGTTCTACTCTGATGCAGGCGCAGGCACCCCCATCTTCGTGGACAGGAAATACACTGAGCTGTACCAGCAGGAAGAGCACGCTGAGGCATGGGCAGCCAGGGGATTTCTCCTGGTCTGCGGAGGAAGGGAAAGCTCCTGGAGGACAGGGGATGTTGTGCTGAAGCCAAGACCTGAAGGCTGAGTAAGCGTCAGCCAGGGGAAGACAGAGAGGAAGGGCGATTCAGGCAGAGGGGGGGTTGCCTGTAAGGAGGCTCAGGGGCCAGGAGCATCCCTCCCGAGGGCAGCGTGGGAGAAAGCCACAGTAGACACACCAAGGCTGGAGAAGGCCTGGCTGGAGCTGAGGATGTCAGGGAAGGAAGGAAGGGACAGAAAGGGCCAGGTCTGGAGGCCCGTGTGGAGGATTTTCGGTGGAGGCCCATGTGGAGAGGCAGTGGAAGGGGAAGCACTGGGTGTGTTGCGGGGAGGGATCTGGGCCACACACCCAGCAGTGCTTGGAGATCGATGACAAATGCAGGTGAAAATGAGGGCCCAGATAACAGGTTGAAGAAGGAGAGCACCAGGGGTCTGAAAGCAGAACAGCAGCCCCCAGGACGTGGCTGGCTTCACGGGCAGGTGAGCTGAGCCAGCGCATGGTTGGGCTCAGTGCTTGAGTAAATGTTGTCACCATCTTGAAATGCTTAGTAATATTTGAACAAGAGGTCGTGCAGTCTCATTTTGCACCAGGTCTGCAAATTATATAGCTGATCCTGCCCAGGGCTGAACGTTTTCCACAGATCTATGCAGAATTTCGCACAGCTAATGGTACGTGGACTCCATCCAAGGCCTCCAGATTTTTTGTGGATCCCATCAGGCAGGACAGGAGTGTGAGGGAGGCTCACAGCGCCCAGCTCAGGGCCGACGGTGTCTGTGAGTGTGTCAGGGATGGTGTGTGGATAAAGTCCATCAGAGCAGTGCACGCATGGAAGACTTCCTGCTTGCCAGCCATGGAGACAGGAGACTGAGGGCATTTCAATAACATGAGCTTTGAGTTGGCTGCCTGAGTAAAGCAGAAATTTTCCTCACTGAAGTTTCATTTACTTTAATAAGTCAAACTAAAGAAATTCCACAAGTTCAAGCCAACACCAAATGGGTAAGCTATTTGCCAGAAAATACTTTTTAAAAATGATTTATTGGCCGGGTGCGGTGGCTCACGCTTGTAATCCCAGCACTTTGGGAGGCCGAGGCAGGCAGATCACGAGGTCAGGAGATCAAGACCACCCTGGCTAACATGGTGAAACCCCATCTCTACTAAAAAAAAAAAAAAAAAATACAAAAAATTAGCCAGGCACAGTGGCAGGCGCCTTTAGTCCCAGCTACTTGGGAGGCTGAGGCAGGAGAATGGCATGAACCTGGGAGGCAGAGCTTGCAGTGAGCCGAGATCACGCCACTGTACTCCAGCCTGGGCGACAGAGCGAGACTCCTTCTCAAAAAAAAAAAAAAAAAAGATTTATTATTTTATTTGGCTAAGAATTTCATAGGATGCCTGAGTCTCATGCTAAACAAAATTTGCACTGAAAATAAAATTATTGTTGTAAAGGTTTAAAAGACAATTTGTGAATATACCTATGCTTATATTTATTTCAAGGAGAAAAAAAGAGAGAAGGCTTTACCAAAACTTAAGATGTAACACAATAAGCTCATTATTCAGGCAACTGTCTATAAATTCACCAGGATTGCTATGCAAAATATGATAGGCCTGTAGGCTCTGAACCACATAGTTATTAGGTCACTATGAAATGAGAAAATAAATGACTAAGAATAACTTAGTCATTTATGACTAAGGTATGGATTTATGACTGAGGTATGGATCATTTATGACTGAGGTATGGATCATCATCATGAATTTCTTTAGGTGTTTTATATTCATTTACAGCAGACAGTGTCTATAAAATACTAAAAATTATAAGAACAGGAAACTTGGCAAGCTCTTCCAGATATTTACAAGGCTAAATCTTCTGAAGCCTAGTAATACAGTTAATAGGAAGAGCTTTAAAGCCATAGAGTTTTAGGTTCAAACATCAGATCCCTCTTCAGCAAGTTGCTTAACCCACGGGAACCTCAGTTTCCCCACACACAAATGGATGTAATATCTACTTTACATTTATAATATATATGTCGTAATTATTCAATAACTTGTATTTTTAAAAATAGTATAGCTGCTAACAGGCAGTTAAATGTTCAGAGATGGTAGGAACTGGTTTTGATTCTCAGAAGAGAAGAGGAATCGAGGTGGAAAGGATGGTGGAGAATGAGTCAATGAGATAGTGTCACCCAAGATGCACGCAGGAGGAGCTGCCAGGGACATATCTAGAGTGGGCTGGCTGGTAGGCAATTTTTTTTTTTTTTTTTTAAGACGGAGTCTCACTCTGTCACCCAGGCTGGAGTACAGTGGCATCATCTCGGCTCACTGCAAACTCCGCCTCCCAGGCTCAAGCCATTCTCCTGCCTCACCCACTGGAGTAGCTGGGATTACAGGCGCCCACCACCATTCCCAGCTAATTTTTGTATTTTTAGTAGAGAGAGGTTTCACCATGTTGGCCAGGCTGGTCTCGAACTCCTGACCTCAAATGATCCGCCTGCTTTGGCCTCCCAAAGTTCTGGGATTATCGGCGTGAGGCACTGCAGCCGGCCCGGCAGCCAAATTTTAAGAACCAGGATGCTGGCTGAAGGATGGGTTGGGGGGACTCAAAAGGGCAAAGAGGAAGAGTGGGGGTGCTGTCATGGTCATCTAGCTTGATTAGGGCTGGAACTAAGCCAGTGGAGTGGAGGACAGAGAAAACATGAGAGCTATTTTAAAAATAGGATAAACAGCCTAGATGTGGAGTGTGAAGGAGAGGACAGGGAGGGGTCAAGGATTTCTGGGGTGAAGGAGGCAGTGGGACTCCCAGCAGGTAGGACTGTGTCCCCCAAAAGATATGTTCAAGTCCTAATGCCCAGTACCTGTGACCTTATTTGAAAATAGGGCCGGCCTTTGCAGATATCATCGAATTAAGATGAAGTCTTGCTGGAATAGACCCCAAGTGGGCCCTAGGTCCAATGATTGGCATCCCTAGAAGAAAAGAAAATGGGGGCCAAACACAGGGATGAAGGCCATGTGAAAAGGGAGGCAGAGAGTGGGGTAATGCATCCGCAGGCTGAGGACCAGCACAGCCCGCTGGCAGCGCCTGAAACAGACGAGGTGAGGACGGATCCTTCCCCAGAGCCTTCAGGGAGAGCATGGCCACAACGCCGCCTTGGTTTTGGACTTCCAGCCTTCAGAACTGGGGGAGAATACATTTCTGCTGTTTTAAAGCCACCTACTTTGTGGTAGTTTGTTATGGCAGCCCAGGAAACTAGTCCAGGGACCTTCCCTGAGATAGGAAAATACAGAAGTGTGAGGTTAAGAAAGTGTGAGGTTAAGAAAACTAGGTTAAGGCACATTGAGCCCAAGTAAGGAGCCTCAATATGGGAAATCTTTGGGTGGAAACACGTGGAGGCCACTAGAGCGTGGAGCTTAGGAAATAATCTGGGCTGGAAATGGAGATCATGGGGGAATAAGGGGTGAGCTGGAGCTGGACACGGATAAGGCCACCCAGGGAGAATGGTGGGGAGAGACGAGAAGGCAGACGACGGGAGCTTCTCCCAACGGTTCTTGGTGTTACAAACTCAACATCCACATCTAAGGGAAAGTGATGATGTCATCACTAAGGCAATTCCAGCTGAGATACTGGTGAGCATATTTATCCTCTAAACACATTCAGCCTCCACTGTTTCATGTTTACTCTCCTAAGAGAAAACACCTACAATCCTTTCTCATGTCATGCTTCCCTTCATAGTATTTTTTTTTAATTAAGTAAAAGTCAAGAAGAAAACAACACAAATTGATCAGGAAAGAATATTCATTCACCTCAAATACTGACTGGGCCCCTCCTTGACTGCAGTCAGGGTGCTAGGCCCCAGCTACACTGTGGACACAGTGGACGGGTCCCAGCCCACTGCACAGAGGCAGCCGAGGTGCAGAGGTGGCGTGTCCAGAGGCACGTGGAAGAAGTCTGCAGTGGGGGTGGAGGTAGGTAGCAGGTGAGCCAGGCGACCTCGGCAGGAGCGAGAACAAGTAGGGCCTTGTGCACAAGTAAGAGGTTCAGCGTAAGTTTTCCTGAGGGCGATGAGAAGCCATGGAATGGTTTAAAGGGCAGCAGCAATATAAGGAGATATTTGCATGTCAGAAGACTTAACATGTGAAAAGCAAAACTGAAAGGGGCAAAATGCATTGCAAGGATGTCAGTTAGGGAGCTTTGGCTGCCGTCCAGGGAAGAGATGATCAATCCCCGAGATCAGGGAGGAGGCAACTGGGATGGGACAGTCTGGGCAGCGTCTAGATTTCCAGTACATGCACTTGATGGCAGGATAAGGTGCTGAGTTGGATTGGAGGAGGGAGGACATTAAGAGGTGAAGGATGTCAGAGTCTGGGGAGCCAAAGTGTTGTTTTTGAGCAGGAGCAGAGAGCAGGCTCCAGCGGAGGCGACGAGGTCGCCTGTGCACGTGTTAAAGGTGAGGTGCTATGGCGCGATTCACTGGAGAAGCTGCGAGTGAACAATTTGATATTCCTGGACACCGTCTCTGGAGTCTGGAGAACTGGCAGTCTGCACAGACCCTGAGATCCCCTGAAGAAAGCGTCTGGACTGAACAGACGAGAGCCAACTTGAGATGAAGGTGCACAAGGGCAGAGGAGTCTGCCCAGGGGACCGCGAAGGGATAGTGTCAGAGAGAAAGAGGCAGACGCAGCCCACAGGGAGAGGACCCAATGGAAAGGCCAGCCAAGCTGCACTGGGCTTGGCAGTGAGGAAGGGATTGGGAAAGAGACTTTCCAGGGGAGTGGAGGAGGTGGAGGAGGTGGAGGAGTGGAGGAGGTGGGGGAGTGGAGGAGGTGGAGGAGGTGGGGGAGTGGAGGAGGTGGAGGAAGTGGCGGAGGTGGAGGAGGTGGGGGAGGTGGGGGAGGTGGAGGAGTGGAGGAGGTGGAGGAGGTGGGGGAGTGGAGAAGGTGGGCGAGTGGAGGAGGTGGAGGAGGGGGGGGAGTGGAGGACGTGGAGTGGAGGAGATGGGGGAGTGGAGGAGGTGGAGGAGGTGGAGGAGGTGGGGGAGGTGGGGGAGTGGAGGAGTTGGAGGAGGTGGGGGAGGTGGGGGAGGTGGAGGAGTGGAGGAGGTGGAGGAGGTGGAGGAGGTGGGGGAGTGGAGGAGGTGGGCGAGTGGAGGAGGTGGAGGAGGTGGGGGAGGTGGGGGAGGTGGAGGAGTGGAGGAGGTGGAGGAGGTGGAGGAGGTGGGGGAGTGGAGAAGGTGGGCGAGTGGAGGAGGTGGAGGAGGTGGGGGAGTGGAGGACGTGGAGTGGAGGAGATGGGGGAGTGGAGGAGGTGGGGGAGTGGAGAAGGTGGGGGAGTGGAGGAGGAGGTGGAGTGGAGGAGGTGGGGGAGTGGAGGAGGTGGGGGAGTGGAGGAGGTGGGGGAGTGGAGGAGGTGGAGTGGAGGAGGTGGGGGAGTGGAGGAGGTGGGGGAGTGGAGAAGGTGGGGGAGTGGAGGAGGTGGGGGAGTGGAGGAGGTGGGGGAGTGGAGAAGGTGGGGGAGTGGAGGAGGTGGGGGAGTGGAGAAGGTGGGGGAGTGGAGGAGGTGGGGGAGTGGAGGAGGTGGGGGAGTGGAGGAGGTGGGGAAGTGGGGGAGGTGGGGGAGTGGAGGAGGTGGAGGAGGTGAAGGAGGTGGAGGAGGTGAAGGAGGTGGAGGAGGTGGGGGAGTGGAGGTGGAGGAGGTGGAGGAGGTGGAGGAGGTGGGGGAGTGCAGGCAGTGGGGGAGTGGAGGAGGTGGGGGAGTGGAGGAGGTGGGGGAGTGGAGGTGGAGGAGTGGAGGAGGTGGGGTAGTGGAGGAGGGATGTGGGAGGGAAGGTGAGAGTTGGGCTAGAAGTGAGAGGCTGCAGCTGGAGGGGATGCCCAGGAGAGAAAGCATCTTTGTAAGTGGAACAGATGTGAGCATGAGTGGGTTCCACACTGGTGGGAGGAAGCCGTAGAGAGGAGGAGGTTGAAGATAAGGAGGGGGGCTTCCAAGGTGAAGCAGAGGGTGAGGGGCAGAGCACACAGATGGGGTGATCTGCCTCAGATGGGGGAGGAAGGCCCTGTGGTCATCGACCCATGTGTCTGCCTTAGGAGTGGCCCCGTCTGCAACAGACAGGTCTCTGCACACCTGCCAGGGTCTCCTTCCTCTGGCATACTTGGGGAAAGCTGGGAGGAGTGCCGGATCACATTTCCTCTTGCATTGGTCCATGCTGCAACCCCTCACCTCCGAGGCCTTCACATCTGCTGTGCTCTCTGCTCTCTTCGCTGCTCATCTCCCTTGAGACCCAGGACAAACCTCATCTTCTGAAATGTGCTCCTCCCTCCCCGATGGCCTGGGGAGAGGGAGAGAGGGATCACACTTCTTCCCACTGTCTGTCCAAAGCAGGTGTGAGGCCTGTCTTTTAATTCCCCCTAGTCTGGTGAATCCAAGGCCACTGGTCACAGTGCAGTGATGAGGCACAGCACCTCTGTCTCGTGCTATCCCAGTCTCAGGGAAGTCCTCAGTGGCTCTTTCCTATGGCTGTGGGTAAACAATGGGGAAGACAGTTCAGTTTCCCAGGGCCGGCTGTGTTGCTGATCAACACAAACGCCATGCAAAGACTTTAGCAGGGGCCAGGTGCAGTGGCTCACACCTGTAATCCCAGTACTTTGGGAGGCCGAGATGGGTGGATCACTTGAGGTCAAGAGTTTGAGACCAGCCTGGCCAACATATAGTGAAACCCAATCTCCACTAAAAATACAAAATTAGCTGGGCGTGGTGGCACACGCCTATAGTCCCAGCCACTTGGGAAGCTGAAGCAGGAGAATTGCTTGAACCCGGGAGGTGGAGGTTACAGTGAGCCGAGATCGCACCACCACACTCCAGCCTGGGTGACAGAGGAGACTCTGTCTCTCAAAAAAAAAAAAAAAAAAAAACAAACAAACTTTAGCAGCAGGCTGGCTCTTGCTGGGAGCCTTGAAAGTTTTTAAAAAATCAGGACCCAATCCAGTTTTCTTTCAGAGAAAGAAACCGGATCTTTCTCCTCCAGGCCAGTCGTATGCCAGGAGGCTTGGCCCATTTTCCCTTGGTACCTCCACTCCGGTGGCCAACACCCCTCATGTCCTACCATTGACTGACTTTACAGTGCCCCAGCAGTTACCTCCATTTTTCCCCCAATTGCTTTTTACACTTGAAAAGTCAAGACATTTTCTGAAAGTAAAGAGCAGTCCCTCTCCAAGAGAAATTCTGCACTCCTTCTTAGAACAATTGCTTCAAACAGTAGCCACCTTCTGTTTTCATAAATTTGCCACCAGCACAATTATAAAAGGGCAAGGTGGGGAGAGATGGGGAAGACTTGTCCTCCCATGCTTTCTATTTTCTCTACTGAGTAGGAGACAAGATCACTTGCTGAAAAGGAGGAGAAAGGTGGAGAGTCATGTTTGAGGAGTGTGGAGACAGTTCTAAGTAGCTGCTACCGGGAATGGAAGAGAGGATGGAATGAGGGAGGTTGGGGACCATGGTTTGGCGGTGACATTGTCTGCCCCAGATGAACTCAGCACCCAGGTGTGCAGACAGAGAAGATACATTTAGCCAGAGTTAAGATTCTTCTAAGTGGATGAACAGAAGGAAAATGGAAACTGGAATTCAAGTTTTGACAAGAGGGAAGTTGAAAAACCAGCCCATGGAATGTAGCTGGATTTGTGAATTGGGACACTTGATTTTGAATAATAGACGCCAACCCATACTAGTACAAATTAAAAGGGAATTTAACTGCTAATAATTGGGAAGCACAGGGGTGACAGGAGCTAGGGGCTCAGATGACATCATTGGGCCTCTCAATTCTCATTCCACCATCCAGCCTGATGTTCCTCCATGGGCAGAATGAGAGGAGGCCATGGTCACAAGAACTCCCACTTCTATCACCCCAGGACAACAGCCACAGAGAAATGACATGTTCTCTCTCCCATTATGGAAAGAAAATCCTTGGGGAAAATTCTGATGGGCCTGGCCTGGCTCACATGATTACTCCAGGCTAGGAAGGTGGACACTCAGGGGTGCAGCCCACAGGTCCTTAAGTTTTCAGTGGGGAAGAAACTCTCCCATCACATCTTGAAGAAAGAGAATGTTGCTACTAGAAGCAGGCACCAGAAAGAAACAACATCCACCCACCTCAAGAGAAGCAAATGAGGACAGAAGGAGGCTGAGAGATGGAAAGAAAGTAGAAAGCAAAGAGCCTGGTGATGGTTCCTGGTGGCGTGGGGTGGCCCCAGGTCCCACGGGCCTCTTAGGATGTGGCTTGGCTCCCGTAGGTTTGTTTGCTACAGGAGGTCTGGTCTCTGGTGGATGAAGGATGGTGGAGTTACCGTAAAAGCAAAGACATTGAGATGCAGTGGAGCCGGATTAGAATCTCAGGTATGATATTTACGGGCTATGTGCCTGAGACAAATCCTTCACTTCTCCGAGGAATCCACTCTTTATCGGCAGAAGGGAAATTAAAATAATTACATTATGGGATGATCAAGGGCATTAACCGAAATCAGATATTAAAATTCCTATAAAGTGTCTCAGTGCAAGCACCCAACAAATATTAGTGTCCCTCCCCATTGAAAATTCAAATTGCCAAGCCAGTGAATTTCCTTCAAGTTCTGTTACATAATGACCTTTAAAGGAGGCAAAAGCAGCCGGGTATGGTGGCTCACGCCTGTAATCCCAGCACTTTGGGAGGCCAAGGCGGGTGGATCACGAGGTCAGGAGATCAAGACCACGGTGAAACCCCGTCTCTACTAAAAAATACAAAATATTAGCCAGGCGCAGTGGCGGATGCCTGTAGTCCCAGCTACTTGGGAAGCTGAGGCAGGAGAATGGTGTGAACCTGGGAGGTGGAGCTTTCAGTGAGCAGAGATCATGCCACTGCACTCTGGCCTGGGAGACAGAGCGAGACTCCATTAAAAAAAAAAAAAAAAAAAAAAAAAAAAGGAGGCAAAAGCAGTCAGTAAATTCTCAACAAGTATCGAAGTGAATGATGAATGAATGAATGCATATAAAATGAGGCCTCTTTTAAACAGTCATCCCATCATTAACAGAAGACATATTGCTGTTTTAACTGTGTTTTCTGTTGTTTCGGTGATGCCTGTCTTTAACACTGGAATAACTATACAGTGGCACCCTTGTCTGATGAAATCATCAATTTCTGAAGGGTCAAGTTGCAGTATTTATCATCATGCTTTCTCTCCCCATTTTAGGAAATACTTTACTGCTAAAATGGGGAATGGCAAACCATCCAGTGAATTCCTCCTGCTGGTGCTGTTGCCAGCAGGTTGAGCCTAAAGGACTTGAAAGGCACTGCTGCTGCACCTGCAGTGGGATTAGCTGTCAGGGCAGCCTCCGGAGTGGTAGGAACAGCTAAGTGGTGCTCCGTATGCAGCTGCTCTCAGCAGTCAGGTTTATTCACAGGCTTCTCCAACGTTTAGAGCTATGCTGAGCACTGACCACAGGTAAAGAGGCCCATCCTCACCGTTGTCAATGAACCTATTACCCAATTGGGAGTTAGATCAGATTTTTTTTGTATTGATTTCCTATTACTGCCATAACAAATAACAGCAAACCAGAGGCTTAAAACAATAGAAATGTATTGTTTCCCAGTTCTAGAGGCTAGGAACTCAAAACCTCAAAACCAAGGTGTCAGCATGACCATGTTCTCTCAGGGGACACTACGGGAGGGTCCCTTCTTGCCTCATCCCAGCTTCGGGTGGTTGTCAGCAATCCTTAGCCTTTCTGGTCTTCAAGCTGCATTACTTCAATCTCTGCCTCCATTATCACTGTGAATCTATTCGTGCCCAAATTGCCACCTTTCAGTATAAGGACACCAGTTACTGGATTAGGACCTACCCCGATTCAGTATGACTTCATCTTAATTTGATTACATCTGCAAATACCCTATTTCCAAGTATCTTTTGGGAAGACAAAATTCAACCCACAGCACTTCCTAATGAATATTTCTTATATTCATGAAAAAACTGAGAGAGCAAGAACTAGATGCCACACAGGTGAAATTCATGTCAAATCCAGGGAAGAGAGAATTACCTTGAGTGAGGTGAGGGAGTAGTAAATCTTGCAGAATGGTTAGGAGTTAGATAGAAATTAGGATAAGGACATGTTATCGTCATAAGAACCATCTCTTGATCATCTACTCTGCGTTAGACACTGTGCTGGATGCTTTGAATACATGATCTCTAATCCCCCATTGTCTGCAATCTATTAGAAAATGGATTCTGAAGATGTAACATGACTTTTTCAAAGTCACACAGTTGGATGGTGGTAAGGAGAGAATTTTTACCCAGGTCCAACTGATGCAAAAGCAATCTGGCTTAAGAACCAGTCCACTGCACTGCACAGGCTCCTAGGTGGAAACAGGGAGCGAAAATGTGATGTGAGTGCTATGAGTATGTTGAGTATGAGTATGTTGTAGAGGATCAACGTCACCTGTCTGGCCTGAATGACAGCCTCCTGCCGGGAGGGCAGCCGATGAGCTGGACAGGTAGGTCAGAACCACATGGTGAAGGCTTCCCTGTCACAATCCCTGTCTAGGAGTTACTAGAATAAGGGAACCCTGGAAGTGAATTAGCAGGAGAGTCCTGTTTCCAGCTGCCAGTCATGGGACAAGGGGTGGAAAATATATGTGAGAAAAAAATGTGTATGTGTATTACTCAGATTGCACATTGGAGACAATTGCTGTAATTCCTCAAGCTTTCAACAAGGACAATGGAAAGAGCCAGCAGATGTGTTCAGGCCCAATTTCTGGTACTGCCTGGCCTTAGGCAAATCCCTTAGTCTTTCTGTGACTCAGTTTCCTCTTCTCCCAAAGGAAGATAATGATGCCTTCCTGAGCCTCCTCATGGTATCATTGGGAGAGCCACCAGGATAATGTGTTTGGAAGTATTACTACGGACCTAAGAGCCTTGGCAAGACGCTGTTGGTGGCCGTCTTGAAGCATGGACCTTCCCTGCAATTGCTTTAGAATTAATGAAAAAGACAAAAAGTTAATGTAAATGTCATTTTAAAAGACAAATAACGTAATTAGATTTGGGTGTTCTGGTTTTTTCCTGGGTGGTGGGGAAGGGTCTACGCAGACAACTGTATGTGTTCGAGTCGCAGGGCCTGGGTTGGAGTCTCACCTGCACCACTTGAAAGAAGTGTTAAGATCTCTGTCAGTCTCTTGTGCTCTGAGTTTAATCTTTCCTACTGGCAAAATGGGTACAGTCAGTACACAGAGACTTCCCGTGAAGATTAAATTCAATCCAATATGTGAAGTACCTGATGTAACAGATATTTGATTAATATCCACTGTTGTTATTATTCTAGAATGTAATGAGTTTGCTTGTCTTATCATCTTCTTTTTCCAGGCACTGACAAGAAAAGTCTCCATTGCTCGGGGGAGAAACAAAGGGTGAGTAAGCTATTCTCTCCTTTGGGGAAAAAAAAAAGTCTGTCTTCAATAGTTTCCTTTGTGCAAATATTTGTTCTAGTCTATTTCGTTTACTAACAATGGGGCTGTTCGGAATGTGTAGTTTTCATGAGTTTCAGAGAATCTTCTTTATTCCCCTTCTCTGAGTTTTATTTGGGCTATGACATTCCAAGGGCCGGCTCTGAGGCCAGCCAGCCTGCAGACCTCTGGTGACAGGACCCCAAGGTCCCGCCTGGCTCTCCTGCCTGGCTCTCTCCTCCACCCTCTCCTGGTTCGCTGGGCTGCCTGGTGAGTAAGCCTCCTGCTCCGTCCCTGCTTACTTCATTGCAAAATGAGGGTGGTAAAAACATTTACTAACCTCAACAGGATGTTGTGGCAATTAGTGGATAAATAATTATAGAGCACACTCACATGTAATGCTCCTGATAAAGCTACATTTATTTTTAGGAGCTCACAAAAGGAAGATTTTCCTTCTGAGCGTCCAGGGGTGACTCTTGGCGTGGCCTGTGATTTGGCCTCTGGTTGGGTGTGCCTCCATCCTCCTAGGGACAGAATTCTGAACATCCCAACTACAGGCCCATTTCCCTAGAATGTAGCCTTCCAGGACCAGAATTCTCTCCTTTTCAGCAGCACTGAATGGATATCATAGAGTTGTCAGTTAAATTTTCCAGGACTCTCTGTTAAATTTGAATTTAAGATAAACAATAAATAATATTTTAGTAGAAGGATGTCTTGCTTCTCTTACTACTATTGCATGAATCATAATTATTCAAACAATTATTCATCATTTATCTGAAATTCAAATTTAACTGGACCTTCTTTTCTCTTTCTTTCTTTCTTTCTCTCTTTCTCTCTTTCCTTCCTTCTTTCTTCTTTCTTTCAATTTTTTGCAAAATCTGGGAAACCTAGGGGTCCACAATGTTGTGTAGCAACCTCTCAGGATGATGACATTTAGAAGAAGCATAATGTGTACCTTCAAGGAAGCACAAACTTGTTCTTGGTGTTAATGTATGACATGCAATTCTGCACCCAAATTATGTAATGCTCCTCATTGAGGCAGAAGTCTTCAAATGGGACTGCTCACCTAGTCCTGCCTTCTACAGTTGTGACCCTAATAGTCAGGTAGTGTCCATCCCATGTGCCTATATGTAACAATATAGAGAGTGTTTCTTTAACTCTAGGACTTTGTGAAGATGAGAAAATGTTTGAGAAGGATTGAACCTCACACTCAGTAGCAGAATATTTGGTTGAACTTATACCATTCATGTTTTTCAAGGTCAAAAAAAAAAATAGTCAACAGCAGCAATTTCACATGTTCAACCTATCCCTGCAAGCTCCCATTCGAGAAACCATTGCAGACACAGAGCAGGCTCTGCCGTCTGGCTCCTTCACCTCCGTCACCGAGCTGGATCTGCTTCTGGGTGACATGACCACCTGCTCTGTTAGGACATTTGCTCTGTTGGGGCATGTACTCTGGTAGAGTGCTTGATTCCAGCATTATGCCCTTAAGATGAGGTCTCAGTCTATGCTTATGTATTTTCCCAAGGTAGTGAGTGTTTACTAATTGACTTCAATGGAAGGAAGGCCTTGGTTCTTACAAAATTCTCTGGAAAAGGATGATTGTGGAGATTAAGTTCTGGTAATAACTAAGTAGCTTAGTAAGACTAAAGCCTGAAATAATAAGGGCAATTTTTTGAAAAATATTTTAAAAACCTAGGGAGTGAGCAGAAGCAGGTAGAAACTGGAGTGGAGTTTACCCTTGGAAGATGAGATTTCGGAGTTTATAGCTTCTTTTATTTTTTATTTTTCTTGAGAGAACTTCCCTTACCACCATCCCCCTTATAGGCAGAAAACATCAGCCTTACTGGCTTGAGGTAGATGTAATATATACAACAACAGTATCACAAAGTGTATGTGTGTGTGTGTGTGTGTATGTGCATATGTGCAGTGTAGGGCATCAGAGTATGCCACCCCAAAATATGCCACTTTGGCGTAAAGATATTTTGAGCTAAAGGCAAATAAGAATCAACAGATGCAGAAAGAAGCCTCCTTGGAGCTTCCATTATCTGACTACAAACAGAATATCCTGAAAAATAGGACTGCAATAATCCCCCCTCCCAGGGGAGTTTTGTGGCCATGAGGACAGAGTCAGCACCAAGATGGGTCCTCATGTAGACCTTACTAAAAAACCCTATCTACTGTTAGTTTCCCCCATATATCTACCTTCTCACAGTTTGCACCCAGAAAAGCAGAAACTCCTTTTCCTTGTCTTGTCACTACTCTAAAATTTTATTGTTCTTTGTTAAGGTGAGAAATATGGCCAAGTTCTAACCACTCCTTTGAGTTACTCATGACTGAGTTCTCCTGTGCGTATGCACACTGACCTGTTGATAAACTGTTTTTCTCTTGTTAATTTCTCTTGTTAATGTCTCTGTCAATTTAATTTCCAGAGCCCCAGATAGGGAACCTAGGAGGGGAGGGAGAGGATAGGTTATCCTCCCCAACAGAAGCATATGGAACTCTACTGCTATAAGGTTCTTATGAAGCATATCAAGCTGTACAATATTACCTCTAAGTGGACTGTGACAAAGTTGTGTATTGTAATCACTACAGTAACTACTAAAAAATGCAAAGAGGCAAAAATACTAGATGTTGTTATTTTTATAAATGTTAAGAAGATTTTATGTAAAAGAAGGTAGGGGCTGGGTGCAGCAGCTTATGCCTGTAATCCCAGCACTTTGGGAGGCCAAGGTGGGTGGATCATGAGGTCAGGAGTTCAAGACCAGCCTGGCCAAGATGGTGAAACCCTGTCTCTACTAAAAAGACAAAAATTAACCGGGCGTGGTGGCATGTGCCTGTAATCCCAGCTATTCGGGAGGCTGAGGCAGAGAACTACCTAAACCCCAGAGGCGGAGGTTGCAGTGAGCCGAGATCGCGCCACTGCAGTCCAGCCTGGCGACAGAGTGAGACTATCTCAAACAAACAACAACAAAAAAAGAAGGTAGAGAAGGGAAAATAGGGGAAATAAAAATAGATGAGAAAGTAAGAAATAAATATGAAGCCAGTAGACTTAAACCATATCAGACAAGCAAGATCTAATTATGTGCTGTCTTCAAGAAAAGCATTTTAAATATAGACACACAAAAAGGATAAAAGCAGAAAGATGAAAGATGTTATTATGGAAATGATAAGCATAAGAAAACTGGGGTGGCTATATTACTTTTGGAGAAAATAGATAGCAAGAGATGGAGTATTACTAAAGAGAAAGAGAAAGATGTTATAATTCCAAAAGGTCCAATACATCAGGAAGAAATAATAATATACAGTACTTCAAACTACCTGCCGCAAAAAATGACAGAGATAAAGGAAGAAGAAGAAGATCCCCAATCATGATTGGAGATTTTCACACCTGCCTCTCAGGAACTGATAGAACAACTAGAACAAAAAACATTATTATCAAGAAAATGGAAGCTATGAATGACACTATCAACCATCTTGACTTCATAGATATTTATGAAACACCACATCTAACAAATGCAGAATAATCATTCTTAGCAAGTGCACATAAAACATTAACCACGGTGGAGCATGTCATACACATCTCAGTAAATTTTGAAAGACTAACATTTTAAAGTATGTTCTCTGTCCACAAGTGAATTAAATTAGAAACCAATAAGATATCTAAAAAAGCATCAAATATTTAAAAATTAAACATTTTTCTAAATACCTCCTTCTTTTTTTTTTTTTTTTTTTTTTGGTAACAGAGTCTCACTGTCACCCAGGCTGGAGTGCAGTGGCTCAATCTTGGCTCACTGCAACCTCTGCCTCCCAGGTTCAAGCAATTCTCCTGCCGCAGCCTCCTGAGTAGCTGGGATTACAGGCGCCCACCACCATGCCTGGCTAATCTTTGTATTTTTTGTAGAGAAGGGGTTTCACCATCTTGGCCAGGCTGGTGTTGAACTCCTGACCTCGTGATCCACCCACCTCAGCCTCCCAGAGTGCTGGGATTACAGGCGTGAGCCACCGTGTCTAGCCAATACCTCCTTTTTAAAGAAGAAATCACAAGATAAATTAGAAAATACTTCAAACCAAACAATAATAAAAATATGACATATCAAAATGTATAGATCATAAATGAGTAGAGAAAAAAATTACAACTTTAAATGTTTACATTAGAAAGAAAGAAAGGCTTAAAGTCAACTATCCAAGTATCCATCTTTAAAAAAAATGAGCAATATAAACCCAAAGCAAGCAGAAGAAAAGAAATGTCAGAATTCAATGAAATAGAAAATAAACAAAAATAGAGAAATATTTAAAGACAAATTTGATTCTTTGAAAAGGTTAATCAAATTAATAAACCCTAACAAGACTGATCAAGTAAAAATAAAGGGAAAAAATAATTTTTCAGTATCATAAATGAGAGTATGGGATATCACTTCAGACCTTATAGTTATCAAAAGGAATTTTTTTTTTTTTTTTTTAGATGGCGTCTCACTCTGTCACCCAGGCTGGTGTGCAGTGACGCAATCTTGGCTCACTGCAAACTCTGCCTCCCAGGCTCAAGCGATTCTCCTGCCTCAGCCTCCCGAGTAGCTGGGATTACAGATATGTACCACCACACCCAGCTAATTTTTGTATTTTTAGTAGAGATGGGGTTTCACCATGTTGGCCAGGCTGGTCTCAAACTCCTGACCTCAGGTGATCCTCCTGCCTTGGCCTCCCAAAGTGCTGGGATTACATGCATGAGCCACCAAGCCCAGCTGGAAATATTATCAACAGCTTTATGTCAATAAATTTAACAACTTAAATGAAATTAATAGATGCCTTGAAAAATACAGCTTACAAAAACTAACACAGATGAAATTTTAAAAATCTGAATATCTTTATATCTACCAAAGAAATCAAATTCACACTCAAAAACTTTCCTACGCTGTTTCTCTGGCAAATTAAACACTTAAGAAAGAAATATACCATAGTGAACATTTAAGGAACATATTAAACATTTAAGGAAGAAATGATACCCATCTTACCCAACTCTTAGGAAATAGAAAAGAAAAGCAAAGGCCAGACGTGGTGGCTCACATCTGTAATCCCAACACTTTGGGAGGCCGAGGCGGGCAGATCACGAGGTCAGGAGTTTGAGACCAGCCTGGCCAACATGGTGAAACCCTGTCTCTACTACAAATACAAAAATTAGCCGGGTGTGGTGGCGGGCACCTGTAATCCCAGCTACTTGGGAGGCTGAGGCAGGAGAATTGCTTGAACCTGGGAGGCGGAGGTTGCAGTGAGCCGAGATCGCACCACTGCACTCCAGCCTGGCTGACAGAGCAAGACTCCATCTCGAAAAAAAAAAAAAGAAAGAAAAGAAAAGCATATTTCTCAATTCATTCTATGTGGCTTTCCTAGCCCTGATACCAAAACCTGTCAGAGACATTATTAGAAAAAAAGAAAATGATAAACCAAAATACCTTATGAATAAAGTCCTTAACAAGATATTAGCAAACCAAATCCAACAATAAAAAAGAAATAATAGATCATGACCAAGTGGGGTTTATTCCAGGATTGTAAGGTTGGTTTAACATTCAAAAATAAGCAATGTAACCAACTATATTAGCAGAATAAAGGATAAAAACCACATGATCATTTCACAGATGCAGAAAAACCATTCAACAAAAATCAACTCATTCATGAAATTTTAAAAATTTCAGCAATCTAGGAATAGAACTGATAAAGAGATCTATTGAAAACCTACAGCCTACATCATACTTACTGGTGATTTACTGAACACTTGCCCCATAAGATCAGGAAAAATGTAGAGATGGCCATTCTCACCATTTCTGTTAAACATTGTACTGGAGATCTGTGGTGGTCATGAGAATACACTTTGTACACCTGCTACTAAAGAGAATGTAATTGACCAAGGACCCCAGCCATTGAACTCTGAAATTGACTGGAGTCACAGGACTCTGGCTAAGTGATATTCCTTGCAGATATTCCTCATGCAGCATAGCAGTCTAGAATGCTTCCACCTACTCGTCCTTCCCTTTCTCCTTTACTTTCTCACATCAGTGTCTGATGGCTCCTCCAGCTTGTGGGAATCCCTCTGCATTTTGTATCCTACAGGCATTTTCCACAATAAAATCCTTGTTTTTTTAAGAGACAGACAGGGTCTCAGTCTGTCAGCCAGGCTGGAGTGCGGTGTCACAATCATAGCTCACTGTAGCCTTGATCTCCTGGGCTCAGGTGATCCTCCTGCCTAAGCCTCCCGAGTAGCTGGGATTACAGGCACTTGCCACTCCATCTGGCTAAATTTTTTTAAAAATTGTTTGATAGAGACCGGGTTTTGCTATGTTGCCCAGACTAGTCTTGAACTCCTGGGATCAAATGATCCTCCCACCTCAGCTTCTCAAAGTGCTAGGATTATAGGCATGAGCCACCATGCCTGGCCGATCCTTGCATGTTTAATTCTATCTTTGCATCTACTTCTTGGAGCATCTGACTAACCCAAGGTGCAGTAAAATGATAAGACAAGTGTAATAAGGCAAGAAAAGGAAATAAAAGACAAACAGATTGGGAAAAGGAAAGTGGAATGGTTCCTATTTGTAGATAACAGATCGTTTATATAGAAAATCCTAAACAATCAACACAACAAAAATTATTAGAACTCATTAAAGATTTTAGCAAGGTCTCAGGATACAAGGTCAATATGTAACAATCAATTGCATTTTTATATACTAGCAGCAAACTATAAGACAATAAATTTTTAAATTTCATTTAAAATCACAATAAAAAACATGAAATACTTTGGGATAAATTTAACAAAAGATGTGCAAAGACTTTGACCCTGAAAACTACAAAACATTGATATAAGACTGTGCCTACTGAGTTCACAGCTCTCTGTGTCTCTAACCTGAGCTCTGCACGCTATAACAGAGAGGTGCTAGAACTATCTCCACTTGCTTTAGTCTAATAAATGATCCCCATTCCATAAAACCATGGACATTCTGATGCTTCCCATGAAACATCATGACCTATCCCCACCCCGTGTATCAATTTGGGCTACAGGGTGCCCAGATATTTGGTCAAGTATTATTCTGGGTGTGTCTGTGATGGTGTTTCTGGGTGATAATAACATCTGAATCAGTACACTGAGGAAAGCAGATTGCCCACCCTGATGCGATTGAGCCTCATTCAGTTGAAGGTCTTACTAGAAAAAAAAGGCTGACCCTCCCCTGAGTAAGAGAGAATTCCTTCTGCCTGACTGCCTTGGAAATGGAACATCAATTTTTTTCCTGCCTTCAGATTCAAACTGAAACCATAGGCTCTTCCTGGGTCTCAAGTCTACCAGTCTTTGAACTGCAACTACACCATTGACTCCTGGTTCTCTGGCCTTTGGACTCAAACTGGAGTTACGCCATCAGCTCTCCTGGGTCTCCAGCTTGCCAACTCACCCTGAGGATCTTGAGATTTAGCCTCTGTAATCACACAAGCCAATTCCTTATAATAACTCAATCTCTCTTTCTCTCTCTCTCTCTCTCCCCCCCACCCCTCTCTCTGTGTATATGTGTGTGTGTGTATATTTGTGTGTATATGCATACACATATATAGTACATATATATTTTTTCTGTCTCCTGGAGAACCCTGACCAATACACACTCCCAAGCAGCAGCGGCTCAGAAAAGCTCAGGGCATCATTATGTCATAATTTCCAACCCAAGACTGTATAGGTTACATCAACATTGGTCATTAATATCATCATTACGAATTCTGAGAATATGGGAAATATTCTATAATATTATAAATATATGATATAAATTAAATTTGTATAAATATTTGAATTCAAAAATAAAGTAGATTTCACTAATAGCTAATTATCATTTTTATAAATTACCAACTCCTTACATATTCTTAAGCTATAAATTCTGTAGCATAACTGAATGACCCGTGTTTTCATGAGACCTTAATATCCCCTGCAAATCCCAGCACAGTGCTGGATATAAGCAGTGTTCAATGAATCTTCATCAACTGGAATTGAGCCTTTTGTTTTAACATTACAAAGTTAGGAAACATAAACCAACTCTAATAATCAGAGCTAATATTATCGAATGCTTATTATCCAACAAGTACATACTCAGCACTTTGTGTGGCTATCTCAGTCTTCATAACAATCTATGAATATTATTATTCCTACTATACAGATGAAGAAATTGATGATTAGCAAGGTTAAGTAACTTGTCCAAAGTTATATTGTTAGTAATAACAGACAGAAGATACTAGAGATAAATCAGAAGCTCTTAATTTGGGGGTCTAGGGACACCCATATGTTGTCAATAAGCTTTCAAGGGTCTGAAAAACTATTTAAATATGGATATTAATTTTTTTCAAGGGAAAAAGCCTGGAGGTTCTTTTAGCGGTTTATGAACCTTAGAAGATGAAAGTCACTGTCCAGCTATAGGATCATAAATCATTGAGCTAAGGCATCAACAGTGAACTATGTCTGCATTGGCTTGTCTAGAAAGATTCCCATATTTCATTATTCTCATTCAAAAGCTCTTATACTTGAAGCACAATTCTGAAGACGGTTAACTTCTTTTACAACTCAGAAAAATCAAAATTCTAAAAAGATGTTCTAGAACTAGTTTTCCCAGCGCTTCTAGGTAGGGGAATGTTAGACCAAAACCCACTAAATATTATAGGGTGGTGGAATCATCCCTTATAATATAGATTTAAATAATCCTTCACTAAATTTTGCGACATAAAGTTTTGTCGAAAGGTTCACAACATACAACTGTGCTTTGTTTTCCTGGAAAAGCCCATTTTTCTGTAAATTAAGTTGTATGTTAAATGCTTTAAATTAGGTGGCATGATATAGTGGATGGAGGCTATAGGATTGGAATCAGAAATCCTGGGTTCAAATTCTCACTTGGGCATTTAATAGCTGTATCACTGTGGGCAATTTACTTACTTCTCTGGGTCTCAATTTCCTCATCCTCAAAATGGGGATAAGAACATTTACTTTATAGGCCAATTGTAAAGAATAAACAAAATAATTATGAAAAGGGCCTAATGATGTACCTCGTACAAAAGAGGCTCTCAAAAAATTTGTTTGGTGAAACCCCATCTCTACTAAAAATACAAAAAATTAGTGGGGCGTGGTGGCGGGCGCCTGTAGTCCCAGCTACTCGGGAGGCTGAGGTAGGAGAATGGCGTGAACCCAGGAGATGGAGCTTGCAGTGAGCCGAGATAGCGCCACTGCACTCTGGCCTGGGCCACAAAGCGAGACTCCGTCTCAAAAAAAAAAAAAAATTTGTTTTTACTTAAGATTTGTCAACTATTTTCCAAAGTAATCACCCCTAGTTCACCTTTTATATAAATTTATATATTGCCACAACAGGTTTAGAAGCAGTATATTGTGGAATAAGGGTCAGCAAACTTCTTCTGTAAAGGGATGGCTAGTTGATATTACAGATTCAGGAGCCATATGGTCTCTGTTAAAACACCCCAACTCTGCCATTACAGGGTGAAAGCAGCCATAGACAATCCATGAATGAATGTGCTGTGTTCCAATATAACTTTATTTACAAAAAGAGGCAGCAGGCTGGATTTGGCCATCCCGCTGTAGACGGCAAACTCTACTGTAGAAGAGAAGCCTGTACAAACTTTGAGTTATACTGCCTGGATTCAAGTTCTGACTGCCATTTATCAGCTGTGTGACCTTAAGCAAGTTATGTAACATCATTGTGCTTCAGTTTCCTCATCCACAAAATAGGGATAAATAACAGTACTTCTTCATAGAGTTGTTGTATTAAATGAGTTAAGAAACCTAAAAGTCCTCAATAATCACAGAATAAGCGCTCAGTCTCAGTTATTATTTTAACTGAAAGCGAGTGGCAGCTTTTACATCACTTAGGATTAAGTCCGAATGACAGAAACCCAAAGTAACAAAGGCTTGAACAAGAGAAGCGTTTATTTGGCCCTCTCATCAGTTACGTCTGAGCGACCAGGGCAGCTCCACCATCCGCAGGGACCCAGGTTCCTTCTGTCTTGTTGCTTCACCAACTTCGACACGCGGTTTCCATTTCTGGGTCCACGCTGGTGTTCGCGTTCCAGCCATCAGGACCACTTTCCACACCGTCGCCAGGAAGGAGGAAGGCAGGGAGGACGGGTGCATCCACTCCCTCTAGAGATGCTGCACTCCCACGCCCTTGCCGCTTATTTACCATTGGCTAGAACCTAGTCACATGGCCACAGGGAGTGCAAGGGGAACTGGGAGATGTAGTCTTGTTCCGAGTTTTTCCTGGGGGAATTCCATTTCCTGTAAGGAGAAAAAACAGGTATCAAGGTAAAACCTGCAGTCTCTAACACAGCCTGACTTTCCAATACCCAGCACATTAAAATCAAAACCTTTAATTTAATAACAAGAGTAAAGAAAGGTAGCTGATGGGGGCACTTTGAAATAGGAAGAGCACCACAAAGAAGAGAAGATAGGGCAGTGCAGGTGATTTCCTAAAGATTTTGTTCATTTGTGGCCTGTTTGTTGTGAGATTGACAGGGAGGGTCTGGGGTACAAAAATCATATCCGACAGTCCTTATTTTCTGCCTCCATTTACAAAGGATTGAGAGACTGGCACACAACCCCACTCTCCCCCCACCCCCAGCCCTGTTTTCTGTATTCTCAACCTAACCAGGGCAGTAATAGATAAGGTAGGAGGTGGACTCGGTCCTTGGGAGGATTCACCTGGGAAGCTCTGGGATAACACAGGAGACCTGGCACTGCTTGTGAGCTCAGCTCTGACTCTATGACCAGGCCTTATCTCTGCAACCACAGCCCACCCCAGCCAATTGTCCTTGCATCCCAGACAGCTTTGCCCTCCCTCTCATTCTGCTCTTGTGTTTGTCTTCCAGAAGTTGGGTGTAGGGTTCTGGGAGGAAACTCCTTTGTCTTTCTGGTTCTCTGTTCTCTCCCTAAGTAGCAGGAAACAGAAGTAGCAGCAGCAGCTTTCAGAATTAGGTGCTTCAAAGGCTGAAACAGCTGAATCCATTAAAATCCTGTGGTCTGGCTCCTAACTGTTTCGATCATCATTGTTGGAACGGTTCGGGAACCCATTGGATGAGAACAAATTTTGTTGGAGTCACTCTGATGCATTTTAGGGCTGTGACTATGGGTTTTTTAGTAAGATTGTTTTTGGTGTTTCAGTTTTGTTTATAAACAGATTGTATCAGAAGGTTTTTGAGTGAGCATCTGTCAGATTCTTGCAGTTCTAGCTTATGCCATTGAATACTTTGACATCATGTATTTTTCACCTCCCAAACTGCATATGCAGGTTAAATTAATTCAGTGACTCCAAATTACTGATGATAGTCTTCTATTGCTATTGTCTATTCCATTCAGAAGAAAGTTTTGTAGTCTTAGTACATACAATGGAAGTTATTTTTCCTAATAGCAAAGCAAAGAATAAACTGTCTCTTTCTTTGAAAGCCAATTAGTCCCCTCTGCAACTATGCAATCAGTCTCCTGTTTGAATTGGCTGAAAATGCCTGAAATAACCGTAAACCATAGCACCTAGGACAATGCCTGGTCCTTGGTAGGTTTTCAATAAATGTATCTTGAATAAATAAATGAGAATCATGATTTTGCTTATGAGTATTTTTGAAAAGCTGTGCCCATCCTCCTCAACAAATACTTCTCTAGCACTTGGCAATGTGACACCTTTCTTCTCCTTGGCACAAACTGCAGGTGTTACAACAAAAATGTGGCAGGCTGTTAAGTCAGTCCAGAGCAATTGGTAATTAGCCCACATCAGGGCAACACTTGATATTTCCAGCAGGGCAAGCTCTTGCATTGCACGGGGGTAATGATTGTTTTTCTCTTACGCCTTTCTCAGCTTGGATTCATTACCTCATCAACAAGTTACTAATTATTAAAATTTCCAGTCAACATGAGGGATACCTATTGGTATGATTATGAAGGAATCATTTAACAAGAGGTTTAGAAAAAATAATCCAGCAGAAAGCTAACCCCATTGAAAACACTTGAACCCTGGAACATTTAATTGAGGTGATCTGGAAACACAAGAACAGCAAAACTCCTTCATATTGTTGCTTGTCTCTTTGTTTTGGAGTTCCGTGGGATCCAGTACTTTTGAATTCAGTTATTTTACTTATTAATTTATTTTTCTATTTTTACCCCTCCCTCCCTCCTTCCCTCCATCCCTTCCTTCCTTCCCCCCTCCCTCCCTTTCTTCCTTCCTTCCTTCTTTTTTTTTTGAGACAGAGTCTCACTCCGTTGCCATGTGGAATGCAGTGGTGCCATCTAAGCTCACTGCAACCTCCGCCTCCCAGGTTCAAGCGATTCTCCTGCCTCCGCCTCCAAGTAGCTGGGACTACAGGCGCGCACCACCACACCCAGCTAATTTTTGTATTTCTAGTAGAGATGGGGTTTCACCATGTTGGCCAGGATGATCTCGATCTCTCGTCCTCGTGATCTGCCTGCCTTGGCCTCCCAAAGTGCTGGGATTACAGGCATGAGCCACTGTGCCCAGCCGATTTTTTAATTTTTTAATTGACAAAAATATATATCTTTATCATGTACACTATGTTGTTTTACTACATGTATACAATGTAGAGTGGCTAAATGAAACTAACGTGCACTACTTCACATACTTACCATTTTGGGGTGAAAACACAAAATCCACTCTCTTAGCAATTTTTGAAAATATATTTTTATTAACTAAAGGCACCATTTTCTACAATAGATCTCTTAAACTTAATCCTCCTGCCTAGCTGGGATTTTGTATCCTTTGACCAACATTCTCCCCAGCTGGCCTCCCACCTCTCCCCCAGCCACTGGTCCTTCATATTATTAAGAGCCCTTCAATGCTCAGTGTTTTAAAAGAGCATGTGTTAATTATTTAAAGTATTTAGTGTGTTTGTTTTGGCTTCAACCTTGTCCAGTGGATGCTCAGAAATTTTTCACTTCCAGCTATTGTTCATATATCCACCCCGTGCCAGCCTGATGATACCAGAATCACTGGGTTTTTCTGTTGTTGTTGTTGTTTTTGTTTTTGTTTTTGTTTTGAGACAGTCTTGTTCTGTTGCTCAGACTGGAGTGCAGTGGCGCAATCTCAGCTCACTGTAAGCTCCACCTCCCGGGTTCAAGCAATTCTCCTGCTTCAGCCTCCCTAGTAGCAGGGATTACAGGCATGTGCCAGCATGCCCAGCTAATTTTTGTTTTTTGAGTAGAGATGGAGTTTCATGACGTTGGCCAGGCTGGTCTCAAACTCCTCACCTCAGATGATCCACCCGCCTCGGCCTCCCAAAGTGCTCGGATTACAGGCGTGAGCCCATGCACCCAGCCTTAGAATTACTTTTGATAAATACCAAGTAGGAGGCATTTTATTGGCTTCAAAATAGAAGTTAATGTCTTCACAGCTGAGGAGGTCCATTTCTGAAACCCAAGGACCTTGGCTTTGGAGACATTCATGCTATGCCAAAGATATTCCCCATCCCCCCCAAGTTTTTATTCATTCCCTTTCATTGTTTTGTGTATGTACCAACCTCCTCCCTCCAACCAGATCTTTTTTGTTCCCTCCAACTAGTATCTTCTTTTAAGCATCTCATATTCCTGGTCTTTTAAAAAAAGACAATATATATATATAAGCTAAATACTAATTTTCTAAAGTAAGTCACTCAAAATATCTAGTTAATAGGATGCTAGCAAATGCTGGTCTTTTACAAAAAGATAAGTTCCTTAGCAAGCAGGACTTGGTCTTGCTCATGCTTGCACCCATCCCGCCTCAGCAACCCCGGCACCTTGCACAATTCTTCATGCACCTAGCAAGTCTGCAACAAATACCTATGAAATAAAAGAGGAGACATGACCATCAAGCAGTAGTTCCTATTTTCTTGTGTGGCTTATAACCTGATTTGAAAGTACTTACAAAAATATTTTGAGGGGTGGCCCCATCAGGGAAATGACCGCATGACTCCAAGGGGTCATTTTGAGTAGAGAGACCCCTAGACTTATTCAAGTCAAGCGGTCTGCTTTGAAAACAGCCTCATGTGAAACCCTAAGACCTGGTATATTTGTTGGGGGACAAAAATGGTTTTCTTGTTTTGCAGACATTTGGCTTTATGAAATTATAGAATATTAAAAGTATATCTTGTTGGTCAACTAGGCCAAGCTTTCTCATGAAGAAGCTGATATGGTTTGGCTGTGTCCTCACCCAAATTTCATCTTGAATTGTAGCTCCCATAATCCCTATGTGTCATGGGAGGGACCCAGTGGGAGGTAATTGAGTCATAGGGGTGGGTTTTTCCCCTGCTGTTCTCATGATAGTGAATAAGTCTCACAAGATCTGATGGTTTTATAAAGGGCAGTTCCACTGCACACGCTCTCTTGCCTGCCGCCATGTAAGACATGACTTTGCTCCTTCTTCGCCTTCTGCCATGATTGTGAGGCCTCCCCAGCCACGTGGAACTGTGAGTCTATTAAACCTCTTTTTCTTTATAAATTACCCTGTCTCGGGTATGTCTTTATTAGCAGCATGAAAATGGACTAACACAGAAGCTAAGGCTCAGACAACTTACAGAACTTATTCAAGTCATTAGTTCACAGTAAAGGCAGGACTAAAGCCAAGTCTTCTTACTCCCTAAATCACTTGATATTAATGATATTTTCTTGAACTACTACATTGTATTGTCCATAGAGACTGCTAAAAACAAACACACAACATCTTTATATTTTATTTATTTATTTTGACTAGGAAATTTTCTTGAAGAATTAGTAAGAGAAGTCTTATTTCTGATAGGCCATTACATCTAAAGATTTATAATAAAAGAGGGTTTCTTTTTCTGACCCAGATAAACTTAGCAAACATGAAATACATAAAACATAAAACTCTACTTATTCTCTAGCTTCCTATTAGCTAGATGTTTTAAATGACTTAGTTTTAAAAATTAGTATTTAGCTTATATTTATATTGTCTTTTTTTAAAAGACCAGGAATATGAGATGCTTAAAAAAAAGAGACTAGATTTCCCCAGATGCAAGGTGAGAATATTGTCCTGCTCAAACTTCCTCCACCAAAAAAGGAAAAGATTTGGAAGAGCAGAATTTAAAAAAAAAAAAAAAAAAAGTAGAAAATTGAAAGGAAATAGATCAAGATGAATTTTAAAATAAAGTAAACTGATCAACAGAGACTAGAAACTGAACAATCATATGCAGTATGTGCACCTAGTTTAGGTCCCATCAAACCAAATATGAAAATGAAATATAAAAACACATCTTGAGGTGGGGCACGGTGGCTCATGCCTGTAATCCCAGCACTTTGGGAGGCCAAGGCAGGCAGATTGCTTGAGGTCAGGAGTTTGTGACCAGCCTGGTCAACATGGTGAAACCCCATCTCTACTAAAAATACAAAAATTAGCTAGGCATGGTGTAGTGTGCCTGTAGTCCCAGCTACTCGAGAAGCTTAGGCAAGAGAATGGCTTGAACCCAGGAGGCAGAGGTTGCAGTGAGCCAAGACTGCGCCACTGCACTCCAGCCTGGGCGACAGAGAGAGACTGCATCTCAAAAATTTAAAACTTAAAAATTAAAACATATCTTAGGGATATTTTAGAAAACTTGAATGTGGATAGGGTATCAGATATTGTAAAAGAATTATGTTGTTAATTTTGTTAGGTATGATGATAGCATTATGATTATATAAGAAAATATCCTTAGGTTTTTGAGATATACAGTGATGTATTTAAAGGTTAAGTGTCCTGATGTCTGGGGCTAGTTTTAAAATACTTCAGCAAAGGGGAACATAGATGAAACATGGTGAAATATTAACAATTGTAAAATTAAAGTGATAATTTTATAGTAATTCATTATATTATTCCCTCTGCTTTTACACATAAACTTGTTATAAACTTTCACAGGAATAATGCCAAAAGCACATTTGGGCAAAGGGAACAGTCTTCCCAATTTAACCTAAGTACCATTTCAATGTTGGAACAGCGTCTGGGGTGGTATAACACTAAAAATATCTTTGACGTAGAGGTGCAAAGCTAGCCAGTTATTGGACAAAAGTTATACTTCTTATCTTCCTGTAAGTAAAAAATTTTAAACTTAAAACTATGAACGAAATCAGTATTTTATTTAAAGAGGAAGTGTGACTTGACGAATTGGCATTTTAGGAATAAAGGAAGTCAGAATCTGAAGTCACTCCCAGGAAGGATCCACATGAAATTACAGGGCAACGAGGTCTGTCAGGATGCCTTTAACCCATGAATTTAAGCGCTCTTTTTTTTTTTTCTTAATTATTGTTCCTGTCTTCTTCAGTGCTTCCTTCAATATAAATATGCTCGCAATGCTGTTTCTTGGATAAATCCCACACATGTTATTTCCTTAAACTGCCAACGGAATGGTGTTTGGACTATTAGTAAGGAGTATAGCTTTTTAAAATTTATATTGGGTCTGTAAGACCAGAGAAGAGAGGTGTGAGTCAGGATAGGCCAGGTTACGACGTACAAGATAACCTTGAGAATCTCAGTAGCATTAAAGTTCATCTCTCACAAAAACTCTACTGTTGGTCAGCAAGGCAGTGGGGGAAGAGAGGGGAATAGATTGGGTGGGGAGCCAGGCTGCCAGAGGACCCATCTGGTGGCCGTGCCATCTGGAACTTGCCACAGCAGGACAAGAGAGACTGGGGCTTCTCGACAGTCACTTTTGCTCACTTTCCTTTGGCCAGAACTGGTCACAGGATCCCACCTAACTGCAAGGGGGGCAAAGAAGTGTGGCCTCCTATATGTCAATGAAGGAAAAGAGAACCATGTTTCGGTGGGCACCCTGTTTACTGCATTGTCATTACATGCTGCGTAGATGTATTGATCATCCATCTATGCAAAAACCATTTGTTGAGTACCTATTACACACAGGCACCATTCTAGGTACTGATGACAATTCAGGGATTTAATTAAATGGCTGCATTCCACAAAGGCGAGTACACAATAAGCTCAGCTCTTTTCTTGCTCACCAGAATAAAATATAACCCCAAAGGACAGAGATAAAAATCTGTTTGCTGATATACACATAATACATATCTAGAAGGTATTATATATTATAAATACTTAAAAATTTTTTAAATTACTATCAAAGATGATTATTGGAGTGTCCTAGCTGTGCTCCTACTGTGTAATCTCTGTAAGCCTCAGTTGCCTCCTTTGTAAAATGGATAAAGGGATAATATTATGTACCTTAGAGAATGGTTGCAAGAATTAAATGAGATGATGCATGTAAAGGCCCACAGTACCTGGCACACAGCAAGTGCTCTGTAAATGTACAATACACAAGTAATTTCTAATTGAAGTTAAATAATTTAAAATAACACAAAAATTGAATTTAAATTGTTAGGAAGCATCCTTCCTTCCTGCCCCCCTGTCATCCATGTCTGGGAGCATAGTGTAGAGTACTGGAAAGAAAAAAACTAGAATTAACCCTGTGGTGTTAGATTTGGAATTGGAAGTATTGGTATGAATTCAGTTTTTAATATACACAATAGTAATAATATAAAGTATATGCTTTGACATATGGAGGTAAAGAAATGAAAATAAATGTAAATGTCTGATACATATGTGGTTGTATGTGTGTGTGTAGATAGATACATCTGTAGCTCTATTTTTATTTAAATAATAGATCGATTGTCTAACTCTTCCTCAGAGCAATGATACCCATTCACAATGTGCACACCTAGAGTCTAGACCTTGGTTTCTAAATATCATTCTTTACTAAAAGGATTCCAAGATTCTTGGGGAAATGACTGATTCCAGGGTTGGGGCAGGGAAAATACAAGATGGGCCTAGAATATCTTTTTGTGCCAGAAAATAGAGAAAGGCTCATTGAAGGACAGAAACATGTTAAAAGCTCATAGAAACCAGTTTGATGGGCCTCACACTGGACAAATCCAGGAAAATTTGGCATCAAAATAAGTAACTATAGTAAGGGATGATAGTCCACTAAATAAAATAGGAATCCGGAAGTCTGTACTGATGCAATGAGATGCCACAATAAATAAGCGTGGGGAAAAGAAAGCTTTTCCTTACAGTGAAATGCTAACTAATAAATGTACAAGGGATGATGGAATTAGAAAATTGGTATTTGGCAACCTAGTAATTATTAATGCAACCAGCAAACACCAGTGGATAATAAAACTAGTGGGTGAACATTTAATGAGGGATGGAATATTTTCATGGTTCAAAGTACCTCCTTACCAGAGTCTTACTAGCATCAAAAGAAAAAAGGGGAGAAAACCTAGAAGACAACACTCTAATCATGTGATCAAAGTTAATATCATCTGTAATGAAATAAATGGAAATTTTATACCCCCTGTGAGGGCGCAATGAGATGAACTCACCATGATTTCTGTGATATTCCTGCAAAAAAGCATAACCTGAATCTAATCATGAGGAAACACCAGTCAAACCCAAACTGAGCAACATTCTAGAAAGTAACTGGTTTGTAACCTTTGAAAGTGTCAAGATCCTGAAAGTCAAGAATAAACTGATGAACTGTTCTAGACTAATGAAGATCAAAGAGGAATGAGAAGAAATGTAATGCTCGACCCTAGGCTGGATCCTTTTTAATAAAGGACATTACTGGGATAATTGGTGACATTTGAACACGGTCTGATGACTAGCTGACTGTACTTCACCAATGTTAATTTCCTGATTGCGAGGGCTGTACTGTGGTTATTTAGGAGAGTGTCTTTGTTCTTAGGGAATTTCACACAAAAGTATTTAGGGGTGATAGGATATCATAGCAGCAATTTACTCTTAAGTGGCTTATTTCTACAACCTTTCTCTAAGCTTGAATGCATTTCAAATATTAAAAAGCCAGGGATGGATGGTGGTGATGGTTGCACAACAATGTGAATGCACTTAATGCCACTCAACTGTACACTTAAAATGATAAATGTATGTTGTATGTATTTTACAATAATGTTTTTAAAGCTAGGAAAATCATATATGAAAAATAGATAATAAAATGGTTGCTCGGGAAATACATTCAGAACTAGTTGGTTCTCTGTATTAGTCAGTTCTCACGCTGCTATAAAGAATACTACCTGAGACTGGGTAATTATGAACGAAAGAGGTTTAATTGACTCACAGTTCCACAGGCTTAAGAGAAACCATGGCTAGGAGGCCTCAGGAAACTTACAGTCATGGTGGAAGGGGAAGGGGAAGCAGGCACCTTCTTCACAAGGCAGCAGGAGGGAGGGTGTGCAAGAATGAGGAAGTGCCACACTTTAAAACCATCAGCTCTCTTGAAAACTCACTATCATGAGAACAGCCTGGGGGAGACGACCCCCAATGATCCAATCACCTCTCACCGGGTCCCTCCCCTGACACACGGGGATTACAATTCGAGATGAAATTTGGGTGGGGACACAGAGCCAAACCATGTAATTCTCTGAACTCGAATTGCATGTGTGTGTGGAGAGATATGTGTACATGCACACTTACCTGAATCCTAGCGAAGAGGATTAAATCAATTACTCTCACCCAGTGGGTCTCCTTGGGGCAAGATCAGCCTTGAGGGCTATTTGCAACTTTGTGGGGACACTTTTCTATTGTCACTATTACTGGAGAAGGAGGGCACTACTGGAATTTAGTAGGTGGGGGCTAGAGATACTATAAGAGAGCCTAGACTGCTTGTATTAGTCCGTTTTCACACTGCTGATAAAGACATACCCGAGACTGGGAAGAAAAAGGCGTTTAATTGGACTTACAGTTCCACATGTCTGGGGAGGCCTCAGAATCATGGCAGGAGGCAAAAGATACTTCTTACATGGTGGTGGCAAGAGAAAATGAGGAAGAAGCAAAAGCAAAAGCCCCTGATAAACCCATCAGATCTTATGAGACTTATTCACTATCACAAGAATAGCATGGGAAAGACCCGGCCCCCATGATTCAATTACCTCCCCCTGGGTCCCTCCCACAACACTGGGGAATTCTGGGAGATCCAATTCAAGTTGAGATTTGGGTGGAGACATAGTCAAACCATATCACTGCTATAATGTGGACAGCCCATGAGATAAAGAATTGTCCCAAGTCTCCATGGTTTTCAAGCATCCCACAGGCATTCATGAGGGGGAAAACTTTTCCTAAATATCTCCACCTAAGAACTCCATTTTACATAGAAATACAAAATATTTTTTCACAGTTTTCACATTTGCTGAATTTTCCAGGAATGCAACTACCATGTAAATTGAGAGCAGTTTGTACTTCATCTGTTTAAAACTCTACTAAGAAGCTGCTCACTATTTGGGAAAAATAAGATCACCTATAGCAATGTTGTCCATGGTATTTGAGTAGCCATACACCTACCTCTATCACTCTGCCTTTGGGACTTTTGTAAGCAACCATGTGACAGAGTTACTTTGAGTCTCATCTTAACTGACAATCAAAAGATTATGAAATTAGCAAAGACACATGAAATACTTTAAAAGAATTATTTTAAAATGTTTTGTAGGCTGGGTGCAGTGGCTCACACCTGTAATCCCAACCCTGGGAGGCTGTGGCAGGTGGATTGCTTGAGCCCAGGAGTTTGAGACCAATCTGGGCAACACGGCAAAACTGTCTCTGCCAAAAAAAAAATAATAATAAGATAAAATAAAATAATCAGCTGAGCATGGTGGCACATGCCTGTAGTCCCAGCTACTTGGGAGGTTGAGGTGAGAGGACTGGCTGAGCCCAGGAGGTCAAGACTGCAGGGAGCTGTGACTGCATCACTGCACTCCAGCCTGGATGGCAGAATGGGACCCTGTCTCAAAATAAATAAAATATTTTATGATAGCTATTAAATGTATATTCCTTTTGTTACCTAATGGTAAGAAATACATTGTGAAACTGCATACTGTGGTGACTCATTCCTTACTTGCCTACAGTTTCTCAGTCTTACTCAGATGCTGTTTCCAGAGGTCTACCACAGCCTCCCAGCCCTTATTTCACTCTGTCTCTTTCCAATCCATTCTGTCTGCCCCATTGACCATGGAAGCCCACGTCTCCAAAGCTTTCTGTAGTGTGAATTAAGGAGCTCCATCTAGGAGCTATGATCTTGGCCATTCTCAGTCACAACACTGTCCCATGTCAAAAGGCAAGAAATTATTTTGACACTACACTTGGAGGTGAGCTCTGAGTTCACCTGTGAGGATCTCACACTTGCCCACTTCCGACAGTCTACCTTTCTTTGGGCGTATGACTTCAGGTGAGGTTATCTTCTCTTTCTTGCATCATATAGACATAATTTTGGCCTGTTATTTACCCTAGTGCATACACCTCCCTTTACTCTTTCATTTTCTATACTGTTTCTACAGACGGGCTTCTGATCTTCTTCACTTCTTGTGAAACAAAACATTATAAGCAGGTGCAAACATTGTTTCATATGTTTTCCAAAGTAGCTGTGCCTGAGCATTTATATATTACATATTTTTTCATAATTACTTCTCTTTTATCCCTCCTTAATTTTATAATTGGGACATTATGTGTGCTTTAAAATTATGTGTGTGGGTAGCTTTTATTTCTATACATAGAGGGGACATTACAAAATATCCACTGTGTGCCAGGCATGGTAGTTTGTGCCTGTAATCCCAGCACTGTGGGAGGCTGAGGCAGGAGGCTCTCTTGAGCCCAGGAGTTTGAGACCAGCCTGGGCAACATGGTGAAACCCTGTCTCTACAAAAAATACAAAAATTAGCTAGGCATGGTGGCGTGCACCTGTAGTCCCAGCTACTCAGGGGGCTGAGGTGGGAGGATCCCCTAGCCAGGGAGGTAAAGGCTGCAGTGAGCCATGATCTCACCACTGTACTCCAGCCTGGGAAACAGAGTGAGACCCTGTCTCAAAAAACTTAAAAAAAAAAAACCCACAAAATATCCATTGTGAGAAGAAGGTGGCTGTTGTGTCTGATGAGAACGCGTGCTCTGACAGAAAGAACTGCTTGTCATGTCAAAGGTGGCTTCTACCATCCGAGGCATGTTGTGAAGACGGGAAGCAACATGATGGGACACTTTTTAAAAGATCCCTGCGGGAAGAGTTGAGGGAATTGAGGTTGCCAAGCCCAGAGCATCCACAACATTCAGTCCTCAAATACCTCAAAGGCAGTTGAGCACACTGAGGTTTGGATGGGCTCAGGGTGGCCCCAGGGGACAGAAACTTGGCCAATGGGAATATTCTCAGAGAGGCAGATGTTCATTCAAGATGTTCTTCTGATATCTGAGGGTTCTTATGGCATAGACTAAGATAGGGAATGATTTGCTTACTTAAGGCTGCCCCCAGTGGGATCCTCATCTTCCCCTCTGCCCTCCGCAGCTGCTATTGAAGGTGTTCAAACAGATGCTGGAGGCTGTAGAGGGGCAACTCTGAGAGGTGTCCAATCTGGACCCATCTGTGTATGGAACAGCTTCAGGGTGTCACCTCTGGGACCAGGCTGCTGAGGTCCAAATCTTATGCCAGCAGCTTCCTAATGAGGTGACAATGGGGCAACTTGATTTCTCTGTGTCTGACTTTCCTCGTGTGTAGGATGGAGGTGATGCTTTAAAATCCCCTTCTCTGAGGGTTGTTATGGCATAGACTAAGCACTCAGTAGATGTCAGCTATTTCTGTTAATCTTTGTAAAGCACTGCAGGACAAAACAGAAATAAGAAACAGAGTCCTAAGAACTTTCCACTTCCCCATTGAGACCCAGTAATAACATTTTTAACCTTGGGTTCCAAGAAACTTTCCTGTATTATTATAGGATAGTTCCTTTTTGTGTTTGTGCAAATTCAAGTTACTTTAAGTTACCTGCAACCAAAGTAGTTTGACTAATACAGATGAAGAGGATCTAAAATACCTACTGAAAACAGGGCTAAGAAAAGCTGACAAAATAGTGCCAGCATTTAGGGGTTAATATGGCAGCAGACTCCGGATCTTGCTTGGTGGGCCCCCCCGAACTTTCCACTAGAATACCTGTGAGTGTACACAAAACTCGATGAACTTGCAACACCCCTGGACATTAGAGAGGGGAGAAAGCCATGTTCCAGAATATAGGGAAATTTTCACTGCTTTGGGGTGGAGGAGGTTGGGTTGAAAATTACCCTTGTGAACCATACCTCCCTGGTCCCTGAACCAGCACAGTAATGGATGGCTGGAGAGAAGGTAGTTTCTGACTCAATTAGAAGGCCCCTTTAATAGCTTGACAACACTTCTCTGAGCCGACTAACTTGTCTTTCGTGTGTGCATGTAGCAAGGATGGTCTTAAATAGGCAAGGGCTCAAAAAATATGCCATCCTATACATTCCTGAAAACATCACTCAAATAGGAATGTCATGCTGTAAGTATTGAAGCCAATTGAACATATACATAATTCTTTCCAATATGGTTTCAAAACTGATACAGAAATAAAACTCTTGAAAAAGATCTATATGAGGAAATACTTCACATATTTTAGAAATAACAAACAAAAAAGAGAGCGTGTGAAGGGAAAGAGGGTTCTGTACCTAAGGGAAAAGTTGTTCTTAACTTTAATAATGAGAGAAATTGATTTAAGCATGTAGCTCATAAACCTAAATGTAACCTCACATAGTCGTAAAACAGAATGCCTACATCAAAATTACTATAGGAGATGAAAGCAAATAAAAGATACCATATATCCCACATGACAAGAGATGCAAACCAAGAAAATAACAAAGACGCATAATGAGCAGGAAGCATACATCAAGGCGACTGAAACAGGACCAAGAGCATCACTAGAATTATCAGTGGTTAATGACAAGTAGGATACAACACCATACACATATGAATGCAATTATTTAAAACATGTATTGAAGAGTCTGTATGGAAAAGTGTTTAAATTAGTTGCATTTTGCTTGTATGTGAATTTCTTCTGTTTCTTTGTCCTTTTCTGGGGTTTGCAATTTGTCAACAATGAATATGTATTACTGTACAGGGCTCATTACTGCAAGCAATAGAAACTAATTCTGACTTTTTTTTTTTTTTTTTTTTTTCAGATAGAGTCTCACTCTGTCGCCCAGGCTGGAGTGCAGTGGCATGATCTTGGCTCGCTGCAATCTCTGCCTCCTAGGTTCAAGCGATTCTCCTGCCTCAGCTACTCAGAGTAGCTGTGACTACAGGTATACACCACCATGCCCGGCTAATTTTTGTATTTTTAGTAGAGATGGGGTTTCACCATGTTGGCCAGGCTGGTCTTAAACTCCTGACATCAAGTGATCCACCCCTTGGCCTCCCAAAGTGCTCATATTACAGGCGTGAACCACCACGCCCAGCCTAACTCTGACTGTTTAAGCTTTTTTAAAAATGAAAGAATGTATTAAAAGGCTGTTGAGAGTTTACTGAATCAAGGAGAGGCCTAAGGGACTTGCCTGTGATGATAGTAATGAAAGCAGCTTCTTTATGGTTTTTATGTCCTGGTTTTACTTATGAATGGGGCAAATTGATTCTTAGCGCTCCCACCCAAGATGTTCTCACAAAAGTATTCAGTGCTGGCCCTTTACTCTGCTGAAACTACTGGGAATGTATCCTCTCTCCTCCTATGCATTCCTCTAGCTGGTTTCAAGGACTTGGTGAGTGTATCTGTTTTAGGGTTTTCCCTATAAACACAGGTAATCAGTAGTAGAAAGAGAGAGAGGAAGTAGGCCAACAGGATGGAGACCCAGGGAAGAGATGTTGTTGGAGTCTGAAAGTCGTCTGTTGGCAGAATTCCCTCTGCTTAGGGGAACATCAGTCTTTCCCTTAAGGTTTTCAACTGATAGGATGAGGCCCACCCACACTTTATCTGCTCTACTTAAAGTTTACTGATTTAAATGTTAATCTCATTTAAAAAAATACCTTCACAGTAATTTCTAGACTAGCACTTAACCAAACATCTGAGTACCATGGCCTAGCCAAGTTGACACATAACGTAATCATCCCAGCATCCAGTTGGTTGAATCCAGGATGTGAGCTGGAGCGTGGAGGGAGGGAGGAGCCTGCCTTTACTGCGGTAGGGAGGAGCAGTGCTCGGGGCTCCACCAATACCACCCATGAGGGGGGTGCCCCAGAAGCAGGGAGGGAGCCAGGTGCTACACAGCTTTTTAAAAAGATAAACATTTGGCACAATTACATTTACAGATAACCAAAAAAAAAAAAAATTTTTTTTTTCTTTAGGAAGGACTTGTAAGTTCAGCAGGAAGGCCTCGGTGAGATTTGGAGGCACGAGTCATGTAAGCATGGTTTTATGACTGGATGAAGTGGTAGCTCCCCATCCTCACCCAGTGCTTTCCACTTCTGGCCTTGGCTAGGTTGGAGGACTGCATCACAAGCCACTCATCAACCAAGCCAGGAGCTGGCCTTCATCCTGACCCTCCCTCTGACTCATTGGTGTCCCAGCAGTCACCAATCCTTCCATCTCCCGTGTCTCTCCCCTCCATGCCTGGGGCCGCCATCCTGACCCAGGTTCTCATCGTCTCTCACCTGGACTCTTACCTGAACCTCCAGGTTGCTCTTTCTTCCCAGCTGCCTTCTCTACCATCGCTGACCATCCTTCACATGCCTCCTGGCTTGACTTTCTAATAAACCACCCACACACTGCCGCCCTTAGCCTTGCCAATTACCTGCCTCCATGTGGGCTCCCAGAGTGTGGAGAGGGTCTGCTCCAACTTCCAGATGTAGGGGACTCTGGACCTAACTGATGAATGTGCTGTGATCAATGGAGCTGCCAGGTCCATCATGGTCCACCACAAATGAGGACAGAACACAGGACACAAATAAAAAGTTGGAAACTATAGAAGTTTAAATAAATCGACCTTTCCCACCTGAGGAGGTGAAATAAAACTTAGATTCACTCCATTTTGCTCAAAATGTTTTTCTGGATAATATTTTCACTCAATTTGCCTGTCTACAGCCCCCATTGTATACTCTATTATCTAAATATAAGTTTGTGTTAGTCTATCATACCTTCTTCTGTATTCTTTTACATGTATATTCAACCATTCAGCAAAGCTTTGTTGAGTGCCTATCCTCTGTCAGGCACTAGGTCAGGTGCTGAGTGTACCCAGATGTGTAAGATCAGGGCTATCTATTGTAGCTTCACACATGCATCAATTTTTCCTGGCCACAGGCTGGGTATGAAGCAAGTGCCTGTCGTAGTAATAGGCACTCAGCCCACTGTAGTCTGTGAGTTGAAAGTTATTATTTGAATGTTTTATTGGAATTCCATACACAAAAATTAATAAAAGTACAGTTATATCTTTCATCAGACTCTTAACAAAAAGGATAAACAGCTGAAACAGTGTTAGCCTAAAATTGAGCTACTCTATAAATTCTCATCATTTTAAAAAGAAAAAATAGAAGGCATTTCTTTTCCTTGGCTTCTTATTCTGCTCCGGTTGGTAAAGCCATCATCTCCTTATTTCTTTTCCTCCATTTCTGCATGTGCCATAGGTTACTGAGTTGCCTATCTTCAACAGATCTGACAGTTACTCAAACCCTCCAAAATATTTGATCATTGTGGGGAGAAGCACATTTGTGAAACATTATTCCATGGATATAATTTTGGCTTTGCAACATTTAGTGGAAAAAATAAAGGAAGCATCCTAACGTTTCCCTCTAAATACCCACATGGTCTACAACTCTAAAATGAATCTCATTTAAAAAATATAAAGCAAATCAAACGTCCATCTGTATCCTACCGTCTACCAAATAATCTTAAAATCAAGTAAAAAATGGCAGCTGGTAGCATGCAAACCAACTGTTTGTTTGTTTTGATGTAGTCAGAAGCAGATGATTTAAATCACCTGCCAAACATTTACTTTGTGTTTCTGAAATTTAAATGCAGTTGTCATGGCAACACAACATTTGGATGATCTGAAAACTGGGACAACTGCATTTTTGGACCCAACTTCCTTTCTATGTCAATCTAAACTACATATATATATATATATATATATATATTTGGCTTCAGCCCTGGAAAAGCCCAGTACAGTGCTTGCAAAAATGTGATTACTAATCACCAACAGTGAGAATACCTGTAGGAAGATTAAATACCCTTCCCAAGATGGTTCCAGCTGATTATTCCAACTGCCTTCCACTGGCCGCTGCTCAGCCCCTCCACTCTGGCCCAGCTGCCTTCCTCCCCAGTCCTTTAATGAGCTACCTGCATTCCTACCACTACCCTTTCTTGGCTTCACCCTGTGCCTTTCCAACCTAAAGGAAGGCTCTTTCCTCTTCACACAATGTAAGTAATTTCCCTCCATCCTTCAAAGATAGGAGCAGCTGTCATCTCCTCCTTAAGCCTCCCTTGACCATGACAGTTCACACTCTTCCTGCACAGTTATAGGACAAGGACTCTATTTGAGTGGGGCAGGGAGAAGGGAGACCCTTCACTTCCTCAACATTTGAAAAATGTGGCTATTGCAATTGCATTCTAACTGATCCCCAAGTCATGAGTCACTTTCTTCTACATTATTAGATCTACCAGAATTATTATAAAATAAATTTGATCATGTTTCTCTGTCACTTAAAATATTCAATTGTAAATCCTAAAATGATGAAAGATCTAAAACTCAGGTCCCAGAAACATGGCATACTTAGCTAATGCAGACCCTACTCTCTCTTTATCACATCTCCCCACAAACACATAGAAACACTATGTAAAATATAGCAAAATTATTTAAAATGCATAGCTGAGCTCAAAAGCTCAGATACCAGAAACAAAGAAGGAACTTAATGCCAGAATGAGTAGTAAATTTATAACTTGAGGTCTCAGATATTGGGATGAGGTCAGGAATTGGATTTGCATTTAGGCCCCAAAGGCTAGGGGAGGGATTTTAATACTCAAGTAAAGGCAGGAGGTGTCATCCTGGGCCCACATGAGGCAAAGAGCTGGAACTAAGACCCCCAAATAAACTAAGACTCTGGAGAAGCTATCCTTTCAATGAAAGAGGGACCAAAAAAACTATATTCTCCCAAGAAAACAACAATAAAGTGTACCCTAGCCAGGGTCCTGGAAGGAAAAAGATTCCCAGTGAAATACTGAAGTTCCAAACCTGCATTATGCAGAGGTGTGGAGTCAAAATTTACAGTGCCTTCATTGTGTGAAAATTTACAAGCTAAAATTTTAATATGAAAATTAGTCTCACACTGGTGAAATCTCTGGTTACCTGGCAGAATAAAATATAAGATACTTCCCAAAGATATTTTCTTAGTTGAAAATACAAGTGATTTTCTCAGGAAAAAAAAAAATCCTAAAGAAATGAGCTCATAAACAAAAACTATAAACTGCAGGAAGAAATAATTCACCACAGACACAATAAACAGAAAGATTAGCAAGAACTTGAGATTACAATAGAACTGGAAATGGCTGGTAAAATAAGTCTTTAAAATTATATTTTTAAAAGATATCATCATTTAAAAATAGGACTATATAACAAGATCCATATAGCTCCTATAGAAATAAAAATATATATTTTTTGAAATTTAAAATTCAATTGCTAGGTTAACAACAGATTGGACTTACTGAGGAAAGACTTGGATCTTTAAGAAATATCCCAGAGTACAACATAGAAAGATAAAGAGATGGGGAAAATGTAAACAGGTTAAAAGACTTAGAAGATAAACTCAAAGGTCTAATATACATCTCCATCAGTTAGCTTTTGTTGCCTAACAAACCACTGTATGTCTGTTTATGATGTTTTTGCCTCTCAGCTCCAAATTCACCCTTTTTGCCAGCTCTGTGAAAATGGATCTGAGCCCATTAAACATGTTTTCTTTGCCATATAGCTTGATATTAAGCTATGTCAGTAGAGGGCACCTGGAAGAGCAAGGAGTTTTTCCTTCTGTTCTGGTATGCTCACGATGTGCATGGCTTCCCCAGAAGTGAACTCCTGATGTGTGGGCAGTGTGCCCAGCACCAGGCTTCTGCAGGGCTCTCATCTTCTCTAGAGCACAACTCCTGCAGGATGCAGCCACCAGCAGCACCTAATGCCCAGAAAACATCAGAGAATACACATGTCAACAGTAATTGGAATAAAAGAGAGGACATCGCTAATGATTTTATAGACATTAAAAGGATAATAGGGGAATATTATTAACAGCATAATGTTAATTAATTTGGTAATTTAGATAAAATGAAAAATTCCTTGAAAGGCACATTTTACCAAAACTGACTCAAAGTAAAAAAGGATGCAAATAAATCTCTATCAACCAAAGAAATTGAATTTGTAACAAAAAGTCTTCCCATTAAAAAGAAAGCTTAGGCCTTTGACTCTATCAGGTAACTTAATATTAACCAAAAATGTTCAAGATAATGCAGTGCTGGCAGAAGATTAGACATACAGACTGACAGAACAGGATAGAGAGCCCTGAAACAGACCTCATATCAATGCTCAACAAAGTTGTCCAGGCATTTCAACGGGGGAAAAGACAATCCTTTCAACAAATGGTGTCTTAACAACTGGATGTTTGCATACTTAAAACAATGAACCCCAACCTTTAGCTCACATCATACACAGAAATTAGCTCAAAATGGTTCATGGACCTAAATGTAAGAGCTAAAGCCATAAAACAAATGAGAAAATCTTCATGATCTCATGATAGGCAAAGATTTCTTAGAGCATAAACTGTAAAAGAAAAAAATGATAAGTTGGACTTATTTTGGTTTTCGAAAGATACCATTAAAAATAAAAAGCCAAGAAATACATAAAAAGGAACTTGGGGAAAATATTTATAAAACAAATATCTGATAAAGAACATATCTAAAACAGATTAAGAATTTTGCTTCTAAATAATAAGACAAAAAACCTAATTTTAAAATGGGCAAAGGATTTGAACAGATACTTCACAAAAGATGCTATATTATATGATGCTCAACATTGTTCGTTGCCAGGGAAATGCACATGAAAACGATGAGATACAACTGCATGCACACTAGAATGACAAAAACTAAAAAGACTGACAGTATCATGCGCTGGTGAAGATGTGGAGCAACTAGAAATCTCACATGTTTCTGTTGGGAATTGGGAATGGAAAATGGTACAGCCATTTTGGAACAGTATGTCATGTTATTATATAGTTAAACATCCTCTTATCATATGATAACTCAATTTCATTTCTAGGTCCATACTCAAGAGAAATAAAAACACATGTCTACAAAAACACTGGTATGCAATGTTCATAGTAACATTATTCACTATAACCCTTAACTGGAAACAGCCCAAATGTCTATCGAGGAGTAAATGAATAAACAAATTGTGGCATATCCATTGAACAAAATACTACTTGGCAATAAATAAGAATGACAGCTGATATATACAACTGCATGAATGAATTTTTTTAAATATCATGCTAAGTAAAAGAAGCCTGCCACAAAATACTACATACAGTATGGTTTAATTTATATGGCATTATATCATAAAAGACAAAAATATAATGACAGAAAGTGGGTTGTTTGGGACAAGGGTTGGTGATAGAAAATTGATTACAAGTGGATGCAAGGAAACTTGCTTGGATGTTTTGTATCTCCACTGTGGGGGTGGTAATCTGTCTCTATATATTTCAAAACTCAATGAATTAAACACTTAAAATCACTGAATTGTATTATAAATTACTCCCTAATAAAGCTGTTGGGAAAAAATTCCAAGGTCTTTGATGATACTGTTGAGCTGTGGAATCAATTAACTATAAAATCTGCCCAGGCTACTTGCAAGCGAAGTCATTCTAATCAGTCTAACTGATAACTGTTCCCTTAACTCTTCGGTTATTGCATTGTAACCATTTGCTTATTCTTCCTTTCTCCACTGACTTATGAAATCTTCAGGAATGGAACCCTTGATGTTGGGTTTTTTTTTTTCTGTCTGACATACAGAAGGAATTTTGTAAATTCCTGCTGAATAGTAATTGATGCAATCTCTCTCTGGCAAAACTCATTTAAAACTGTAGTTTGGCTGGGTGTAGTGGCTCATGCCTGGAGTCCCAGGACTTTGGGAGGCCAAGACTGGAGGATCACTTGAGCCCAGGAGTTAAAGACCAGCCTAGGCAACATAGTGAGCTTCCATTTCTAAATAAAAAATAAAAAAATTATCCAGGTGTGGTGGTATGCACCTGTAGTCCCAACTACTCAGGAGGCTAAGGTGGGAGAATCACTCGAGCCCAGGAATTCGAGGCTACAGTTAACTATGATAGCATCACTGCACTTCAGCGAGACCCTGTCACCAAAACAAAAAACAAAAACTATAGTTTGATACCATTTTTTTTCCTTGAATCACCTTTTATTGATGCCTGTGTTTCCTCACTCCTTATTTATGGAACAAACGACTCACCTTCCTTGAAGTGAGTAAAGATGCAACTAACACCAACTCACAAAAAAAGAAAAGTACAGTTTTCTTGGAGTCATGAGGAGTCAAAATGCTTGAGCCTAAAGAGTGGCTTGATGAAAATCAGTTTGCATTTGTGTCACCTCCAGAGATGGCTCTCCTGGGCTCCTTAAGAGGTTTTCAGACTTAAGAGTCATTAGTGCAGTCTATGCTAGAGCCACAATTAGGGATCACCCCACTCTGCCATCCAGAAGATATGATAGTGTATTGCTGTACAAATTATTCAATATATTATAGTTGCTTAAAAAATAAAAAAGCATTATTGGAGTAGAGGCTAGTTGCTACAAATGCAGTGTAAGATGATTAGGAAGGTAAAAGAAAATGTACAAAGATAAGATAGGGAGTCAGTGTGGGCTACCTTCAAATGTGGAAGTTAGAGATAATGGAGGTCACTAGACTACAAACTTTGTGACTCCACAGGGAACTCATGTTTTAAAAAGTCGGAGTCAAAGGTGATCCTAAGATTTCATGCTTGGGGGTAGAACATGGTGATTCCTTAGGCAAAATGCGCCTTGTTAACTCTTTTGTCCCCAGTATTTAATACAAAGGTATATTGATGATCTAGTGCCACCAAACAAATTACTCCACTATTCAGCAGCTTAAAACAATGCACATTTATCTGGGGCATGACTTAGCTGGGTGCCTCTGACTGAAGGTCTCTCTTGAGATTGCAGTTAGGTGTCACCCAAGGCTGCACTTATGTCAAGGCTCAACTAGGGCTTGAGAATTTATATGCAAGCTCAGTCATGTGACTGTTGGTAGGCCTCAGAAATCTCAGTAGGATCCAAACTTAGTCATGTTTTTGCAGGCTGACCTCAGTTCCTTGGCCATGGAACTCCTCCAATGGCTGCCTGGATATCCTCATGACATGGTAGCTAGTAATCAGAAAGAGAAAGACAGGGAATCATAGAGCAACCAAGATGGAAACCACAGTCTTTTTATAACCTAATCTTGGAAGTGACACCCATCCCTTCAACCCTATTCCATTCATTAAAAACATTTCAATAAGTTCAGCTCACATTCCAGGGGAAGGGATTTTACAGGGAATGAATGGGGGAAAAGGGTATCATTGGGGGCTATCTTAGGGGCTGCCTACCACAAAAGTCTAGTGGGCTCTCCACAAATATATGTCCAATTAATCAAAGAGCTAGGAAATAGAGAAACAATAGTAAGATTGGGAGAAAATTTTGTGAGATCAATTTAGTTACATGTTTAATTTTTTGTCCTTGTGTGAGATTATGGCAGACAGTGTATTTACCAAACCCATTTCCTTCTTCCTCTGGGCATACAACTAGACTGCACTTCCAGCCTTGCTTAAAACTTAGATGAGGCCAAGTGCTTGGACCTGGCCAGTGTAAAGTGGGTGTAAATGGTTTCCCTCCTCCCCTATATGCCAGCCAGATGCTGATGTGATGATCCAGTGAAGGCCCCTGAAGACTTTGGGGATGGTACAGCCACTAAATGGAAAAGCCTGGGTCCCTGAATGACTGTGCAGAGCAGGGCTCTCCCCAGCCTCCCAACCAACCAATATCTTTGGGAGTGGGGGAAATTTTGAGTTAAGCCACTGAAATTTGGGGGTTATTTGTTGTAATAGACAAGATACTATAAGATATTATAAAAATAGAGTAATTAAGACAAAGTGGCATTGACACAGAGATAGGAAATACACCAATAGAATGGAATCTGGAAGCCAGAAACACACCCATACATGTAGTATGATGCAGTTGGCATTGCAGATCAGAGAGGATATAGTGACTTTGTCAGTTAATGATGATTAATTGACTGATTAGCCATGTTTAAGAAATTGAAGATAAATTTCTATCACCGTGCACAAAAGCAATCCCACAATGATTTAAATGTCAACATAGCTACTGTTAGTGATCACAGTGATCTGTGTGCAAGAAAAAGAAAAGGATAGAGTACAAAATTCCTACAAAGAATTTCTGAAAGTCAAAATTCATACAGTAAATGGCAATTCTGCCAATTTCTGTCAGACCCAGTCAGACACCCGAGGCCTCCCTACAGGACCCCGTCCTGTTTCTGTCACGACATCCACTCTTGCCAGTGACTTGTCAGCCACTGCAAACCCCAAAAGGTCATATTCTCTTCCCCAGCACTCACAGCATAAACTAACCCTTGGTAGTGAGCCCAGGGTCATGTGTTCTCACAGCACACACTAGCCCTGGGTTTGAAAGCCAAAAAGATCAGGAGGTAGAGGGTGTGGGGGCGGCAGCTCAGTGCACAGTTAGCTCTGGGAGGAGAGGAATTTACAACCCTCAGGGCTCCATGAGGAAGACAGGAGACCTCAAAAGGGGTCAGCAGCGCCTCTCCTCATTCCTCAGAGGGTCTCAGGAGTTGTCAGCAGTGTGCTTTGGGTCCTTTGTGGTCACCAGATACTGTCAAAAGACGCAATTACAACAAATTTAGTTTCAAGATCCTAACTGGCTTTTCTTTGCAATTCTAGAATCAGGCAACACTTCATGGTACACTATAGAATATGCTATACAGCAGAGGACTTTGGCTTTCTAGACAGAAAAGGGGTGAGGAAAGCAGTATCAGAGAACAAAACGCGCACTGGTCCTTTCAAAGTTACTTTCCTTGTAAAGATTCAAGCAGAAGGAACTTCCTTACTGTGCCAGCTAAAACTGGCCTGTTTGGGAAATTGCTATTATCTCTCTCTCTCTCTCCTGATTTTTTAGAAGGTCAGATAAACAGTGTAGTTTTGGCTTGGTGGCATGAAACTTCAGCATGAGTCATTCCATTTTGGTTTGGTCTCTCAGGCCTAGTGCAGGAGCTCAGTCCAAACCAATGGCTTCCAGTCAATGTTATTTAACAGTTCCAAGTTCTTGGAGAAGGGAAGGGAGGAAATTTTTCAGAATAGTGTGGCTATAACCACTGGGCGAATGAATGCCTTCAACTACATAAGAGCCTTTTAACTGGTCTTCCTCTAGAGTGAGCCTGCCCCAAAGCATCCTATATGCCACTGCCAAATCTTCCAAAAACATTACTAAGATAATTTTTAATGGTTTCCCATGGCCTCCCAATGTCATAATCTGTCCTCTACCCATCCTTCTAGACTTATTCCCACATAACAACTTCTGTGCCAGTAAACATGGTCTAGCCGATGTCAGGGAAATGCAGCCTGAACTGCTTCCTTGTTGTGTCTTGATTCATGCCATCCTTCCTCCTTGAAAACTGGAAAATTTACCTGTCTTTCAAGAAAGCTCAGATTACACTTCTTTTGAAATTTCCTGATTATTCCAATTGCAAGCAACAACTATCTGTGAAAAAAACAATTGTCAGGGCCAGTGTCATGGGCCTATACAGTTCACAGGGCCTCAAGAATAAAAGGCCCCATACTTAGTTTACTTCTCTTCTGCTGCCTTGAAATTCTCAATAATTTTTCAGTGAGGGGCCCTGCATTTTCATTATGCTGTGGCCCCACAAATTATGCAGCCAGTCCTGATAACTGTACCCTGAGGAAAGAACTTGTATCCCTATCTTAAGTGATTTGGGCTGCTCAGATCACGGATATCCAATTCCTCACAGAGTCAGTAACCATGGTACAAAAATATTCACTTCCTCTCCATTTCTGTCTAGTCAATCTATTGAATATCAGGCCAGTTTTATGCAAGAGATCAGTAGGTCATTAATCCCCCCTTTCTCCCCAGTACAATTATATTTTCAAAAGAATATGCTAACTTAGTCTGTAATTGCCAAGTTTCAGTGAAGGCTTGGAGGCTGGGGCTGATTGCAAGGCTGGCCCTGGGGTTGGTGTGCTGGAGTCTGAGGCAGGAGCAGTGCGGTTTGACTGATTTCCCTAAATTGTTTTGCTTTTCTCTGCTTTTTCTCCTTCTTTATTTCCGTAACCACAGGTTCTCTAAAACACAGGTGTTTCTCTTTTCTCCCAGTGGTTCTCGTCACCACAATAGGAGAGTTTTGTTTTCAGGAAGGAGCAGAGGACACTAAGTAAGAGTGAAGAGCCAGCCAGGGCTGTCTGTGGGTTTTTGTTTTTTTTTTTTTTTTAGACAGCGTATCACTCTGTTGCCCAGACTGGAGTGCAGTGGCCTGATCTTGGCTCACTGCAGCCTCGGATTCCTGGGCTCAAGCAATCCTCCCACCTCCCACCTCAGCCTCCCAAGTGGCTGGGACTCCAGGCACATGCCACCACGCCTAGCTAATTTTTATTTTTTGTAGAGACAGGGTCTTACTGTGTTGCTCAGGCTGGTCTTGAACTCCTGGACTCAAACAATACTCCCAACTCCCAAAGTGTCGGGATAATGGGCATGAGCTACCACACCTGGCCCAGGGCTCTCTTAGGGTATTAAGAGGAAGGTTTTCTTTTTCTCATGAGATTTTAAGTTCTAGGAGCACAAAATGCGTTTTTCATGACTGAGCTTATCTCCTATAGCACTTTGCACATTGTAGGCTCTCAATAGATAGCTTAGGCGTGAAATAAGAAGCAACTAATACACATATACACCATGGAACACGATGCAGCCATAAAAACGGATGAGTTCATGTCCTTTGCAGGGACATGGATGAAGCTGGAAACCATCATTCTCAGCAAACTAGCACAGGAACAGAAAACCAAACACCTCATGTTCTCACTCATAAGTGGGAGGTGAACAATGAGAACCCATGGACACAGGGAGGGGACCATCACACACCAGGGCCTGTCGGGGGGTGGGGGGCTAGGGGAGGGAGAAATACCTAATGTAGGTGACGGGTTGATGGATGCAGCGAACCACCATGGCACGTGTATACCTATGTAACAAACCTGCACATTCTGCACATGTATCCCAGAACTTAAAGTATAATAATAAAAAAAAGCAGCAGCTAATAGACCACACCAGCCATGAGAGGAACCCCTGCCTCCTAAACTCCTCGAGTGCCAAGCACCAGGCCAGGGCTCTTGTGTGTATCCCTCCAGTCAATGAACACACAATTGCCCCCTGAAAACCGCCCCTTTGCTATGCAAATATTGACACGGGAGGTAACGGGTAGATCATAACTATTTATAAGAACCATCTGTGTTTCTAAACAGTCATTTACTTAATATTTTTTAAATTAAGCTAGAATTTCTAAAGAGTATAACAATAAACTTGTTACCTGTTTTGAAACTAATGCGGAGTTTGTATTTACTGGAATTGTGAGCTTTATGCACTTGTTTACTAAAAAGGATATTTTGCATTTTGACATTTTCTTACTTCACCAAAAGCTTTAATGATTTTAAATAGCAGAAAAGTTACTGATGTGCCTGGAAAAATCCTGAGAAACTAGAGTTAGGAACATTCTCTAGACATGGAAAAGAAGAGATGAAATACACCAAGGGACTGAAATGAAATACAGTGGGGTAAAAGATAGAGGATATTGAGGAACGAAATGAATGACTGGAAAGAAAAAGAAGAAAGGAATGCCACAGGAGTGAGCAAATACAGGTACTGGGTGTGATCAATACTCTGTAGTCATTGGAAAACAGCATCTTGGGAAATTTGTTACAGAACTGAGAACTGCAAGAAGATATTGGCCACCACCACCATGAAGCCCAGCACATCGTTATAATAACTATTAAGATCTGTTAGAACTTCCTGCTACTCCAGTTAATCACGGACTCTTCAGAACAAACCCAGGGCAACACTGCTATGCTATTGACTGAATGTTTGTGTCCTCCTTAAATTCAGATGTTGAAATCCTAACCCCTAATGTAATGGTATTTGGAAGTGAGGACTTTGGGAGGTGATCAGGTCATGAGGACAGAGCTCTCATGATTGGAGTTATGCCTTATAAAAGAGATCCCACCGCGCTTGTTCACCCTTCCACCATGTGAGGACATAGCGAGAAGACGGCTGTCCATGAACCAGGGGGCACTCACCAGACACTGAATCTGCTGGTGCCTTGATGTTGGACTTTTCAGCCTCCAGAACTGTGAGAAATAAACATTTGTCGTTTATAAGCCACCCAGTCTATGGTATTCTGTTACAGCAGCCTGAACAGACAAGACAGACATTGGTACTGAGGATCAAGATGAAAGTACCTGCTCAAGTTCACACAGGTGACAAGCAGCAGAAGTGAGTTTCAAGCCAAGGATGCCTGATGCCACGACCAAGGCCATCTCTTCAGCACTCAGCACTCAGCAGTGGGTGGGCTTTCTGATGAAAGCCCTGGGGAAGGAGAACAGGACTCACAAGGGATGGAGGATATAATTTGCAGTGTCTGGCTGTAAATCATGGCGGTCACAGCAAATGTCCTGTACTTGTATTTAGCAAGCACTGTCATTAGAGTTGCCTTCCATAGAGCAAGGATATGAGAGTGTGTCAGTGTGTGCTGGCATGTTATGTGGGGCTTTTAGCTTTAAAAGTAGCACTTGAGCCAGGCGTGGTGGCTCACGCCTGTAATTCCAGCATGTTGGGAGGTCGAGACCAGTGGATCATGAGGTCAGGAGTTTGAGACCAGCCTCGCCAAAGAGACCAGCCTGGCCAATATGGTGAAACCCCATCTGTACTAAAAATATAAAAATTAGCTGGGCATGGTGGCGGGCACTGTAATTCCAGCTACTTGGGAGGCTGAGGTCGGAGAATTGCTTGAACCCGGGAGGCAGAGGTTGCAGTGAGTCAAGATCGTGCCACTGCACTCCAGCCTGGGCAACAGAGGGAGACTCTGACTCTAAATAAATAAATAAATAAATAAATAAATAAATAGCACTTGAGCCCTGGAGGTCAAGGTTGCAGTGAGCTGTGATTGCATCACTGGTTTGTAGCCTGGGCAACAAAGTGAGACCCGTCTCAAAAAAAAAAAAAAAAAAAAAAAAAAAGAACTCTCTATAGTTTGTGTATTAGTCAGGGTTCTCTAGAGGGGACAGAACTAATAGGATATATACACACACACACACATATATATATATACATATATATATGAGTTTTTTAAGTATTAACACACATGATCACAAGGTCGCACAATAGGCCATCTGCAAGCTGAGGAGCTAGGAGAGCCAGTCTGAGTCCCAAAACTGAAGAACTTGAAGTCTGATGTTCAAAGGCAGGAAGCATCCAACACAGGAGAAAGATGTAGGCTGGGAGGCTAGGCCAGTCTATTCTTTTCACGTTTTTCTGCCTGCTTTATATTCTAGCTGTGCTGGCAGCTGATTAGATGGTGTCCACCCAGATTAAGGGTGGGTCTGCCTTCCCCAACCCAGTGACTCAAATATTAATCTCCTTCGTCAACAGGCTCACAGACACACCCAGAATCAATACTTTGCATCTTTCGATCCAATCAAGTTGACACTCAGTTTTAACCATCACAGTTTGTAACTTGAGCAATGACACATGAACTAGCAAAATGTCCTATATCCACTGTTACTTCTTTGTGCCCAATCACTGAATGCCAGTACGTCTCCGAGGACTCACGCCAGCCTGTCCTTAACAGGTCAAAGAATTAAAACAATATCCTAGGGCAAAGTTTCATGAGACACCAGGGATCCTACAGGCTGGGACTTCATTTGGGAAGCCAACTGGTGAGCCAATCTTCTCTTGCTGCCCTCACCTCACAGCTCAGTCCTTCTGGGAGTCGGAACTACCCAAACTCAGCAAACAGTCTAGTATAGAACCTTGAGCAAACGGTTCCTGTTCCAGCCTAACACCGCCTGCTGCTGCCACCTCTGCCATCCATGCAGCCTCCCTAGCCTCCAGTCTCTCTCTGCCCATGCCAACTGTCCCTTCCTGGACTGCTCAGGTCCTAGCAGTCAGATTTCTGCTCAATTTCTAGTTCTGGACACTATGTCCCGTTACTGTTTACGGCTCTGTGTCTCCCAGACGATGGAGAAAGAAATGTGACTTAGTCAAAATGGAACAAAAATGAAAACCAACCAATCAGCTAACCAACTAAAACAAACACAATTTTAAAACCATACACTTTTCATACATACATTCAGCTAGTCTAATGCCAAGGGGAAACCTTATAGGAAAAAAACCTCTCCTGCTTCTCTTTATTCCTATAAAGATTCTTCAGAGCACTTATAAAAGCACCTGGCACATTAGACATTTATTTGTAGTTTATTGTCTTCCCCCACCCTCTACAGATTGTTAAGTTCTAAGAGAGCAGGGACTTTTGTCTCCCTCACCTGTAACAGCATCCAGTCCAAGGTGAGGACGTCATACGTTTATTAGGATTGGAATGGCACCAGCTGCACTCCTTTCCACGTTTATTTTCAAGGTCACCCCGAGGTTTTCTTTAACCTCATTAAATTCATGCCCTAAAGTGGGAGGAGGTATCCCCTTGTGCCAGACCCAGGCTGACTCTGTGTTGTTACACATTATTCTCATCCTCCGATCCTTACATTAGGTGACCATCACACATTTTCACTCCGTTCGACATTAGTTCCCATAGTTGCACTTTCCCAGGCTAGTTTCCCATTAGTTGACCAAGCATTTAGTTGGGCTCTGAGCTCTTAAAAACCAAAGGAGAATCTGATTTTGAATAAAAACACCTGGCCATACTGAACAGACGCAGGGAAGAGGTGGTGGCCATTATTTTCCTGTCCCCCCAGCTGTGTGGCTGGACGAAGCTTCCTGTGAATCCTAATCACTTTACCTCCTGTGGCATGATTCAAAAAAAAAAAAAGCAGCTAGAGTACAAAGCCTAAACAGAGTGGCTCTGTTGCTCTGCCTCCAGGTCTTTTTCTTTTGAAAGTGCAATCTAGTAATAACCAAACGCAGTCTGCAAATGCAAATCCAATTGCTTAACTAATTGTGTTCTCACCCCTGGAGTAATGGAAGTTCATGCTGTAGAAGAAAATCTGAACTTAGCATGGCCCAGGGTTCTGGGTTCTGGGTTCTGAAGGCAGGCCTGCGTAGAGAATCAACTCTAAGGAAGCTTGCTCAAAGGATGGAGGTGGACAGAAGAGAGATATGCATGGGTGATCAAGTGGGAGCAGAAGACAAACGCCACCGCCAGGTGCAGTGGCTCACGACTGTAATCCCAGCACTTTGGGAGGCTGAGGCAGACGGATCACTTAGGACAAGGAGTTTGAGACCAGCCTGGCCAACGTGGCAAAACCCTGTCTCTACTAAAAATAAAAAATAAAAAAAAACTTAGCCAGGCATGGTGGCAGGTGCCCGTAATCCCAGCTACTGGGGAGGCTGAGGCAGGAGAATCACTTGAACCTGGGAGGCGGAGGCTGCAGTGAGCCGAGATTGGGCCACTGCACTCCAGCCTGGGTGACAGAACAAGACCCAGTCTCTCTCTCTATATATAAATATATTCTATGAAAGTGGGTCTCCTCTATAACATTCATGAAGTAATGTTGATTTTGACTGACATATATAAAAATAAAACTCCTAAGTTTAGCAGTATTTACTGGAGATATACTACCCAATTCATTACTAAAAATGTGAAAATGATTTTAGTTATGTTCAAGATCCCTTCGGTGTGGCTTATTGTGAAAGTGCACATGTTTATCTCTTTTTTTTTTTTTTTTTTTTTTTGAGTCGGAGTCTTGCCCAGGCTGGAGTGCAGTGGCTCGATCTCGGCTCACTGCAACCTCCGCCTCCCGGGTTCAAGTGATTCTCCTGCCTCAGCCTCCTGAGTAGCTGGGACTACAGGCGCGTGCCACCATGCCCAGCTAATTTTTGTATTTTTAGTAGAGACGGGGTTTCGCCATGTTGGCCAGGATGGTTTCGATCTCTTCACCTCGTGACCTGCCCGCCGCAGCCTCCCAAAGTGCTGGGATTACAGGCATGAGCCACAGCGCCCGGCCATGTTTATCTCTTTTTATGTACTTTTTCATTTGTTTTTCACAGTCTTGCTCTTTTTAAAACAACAACAACAAAAAAAAACTTCTAGAAATGAGGTCTCACTATGTTGCCCAGGCTGGTGTTGAACACCTGGGCTTAAGCAATCCTTCCACCTTAGCCCTCCACCATTACTTCTAAAAAATAAAACCAGGGTTATGAAATTGTTCGGGTGGGAAAAGCTTGAAGTCTGTAGTCTTCTTGCTTTCATGGTGCTGGGTGCCCAGGATGACTATTTGCATAGGATTTGCCAGATGAGCATGTGGAAAGGCCTGTCTTCACAGGTGTGCCCCTAACTTTGCACCTTCCTATCAAGGGATGCATTGTTGAACGGCTGCAGAGAGAGCTGTACCCAGCCTTCACATTTAAAAGAATATGGAAAACTCATTACTTATGACATTGCCTGAGTTCAAATCCTGGCTTTTCCACATACTAGTGTGTGCTCTTAGCCAAGTTATTTCTTCCATTGTTTATTAAAATATAACTGCTGTTTTTAAATGAAGTCATACATACACATGGTCAAAAACTCTGACAACAGGATCTGGCGAATCTTTCTCAGAAATTTTCTAGGAATGTGTAACATATTTCCTTTTTTTTTTTTTTTACATAAATGTACCATACATAATGTTCTTTTTATCTTTCTTAACACCTCTTAGAATATTATCATTTTCTTATGGGCTTCCTAGTATTTTGTTTGAATGGATGTATCTTATTTACTGAAACAGTCCTGTTAACAAACACATAGGTTGCTTTCTGGTTGGAGTTATTACAGAACAGTCTTTGATGAACATCTTTGAACACTTGTACAAGTGTTTGACAGGATAAATTCCTAGGAGGGCTGCTGGGTCCAAGGCTACGGTCATTTTCGATTTGAATAAGTATTACCAAATAGGCAAGTTATTTAAGTGAGCCCTGAGTCGCTCTTCTTTGTAAACAGTGGACAATAATGAGTTTCTCAAATGTTTCTTATAAGGATTAAATGAGATGGGGATGTAGAAGCCTAGTATACAGCAAGCAGGCCGTCAATGAATGTTGGCCTCCCAATATTTTTTTTACGGAGAAAGACAACTATTTATGCATATTATGATGACTATAGCTTAACCATGAGCTCAACAAACACAAAAATGCACAGAAAATTCTGCAGTACCGTATCTATTTTAAACCCCATTATTGAATGTAACTAGTGAAATCTCAGGTCAAATAGAATGTATTTAAGAAGGCACAAACTTGACATTAAACACCAGAGATTTACATTTGATAGTTCTCTTCTTACAAATATATCCCTCATAATAATAAAAAAGCACTCCACTAGTATGCCAATTAAGACACATCTTCCAGTCGTGTTTTGTCCTTGAGTGAAAAATCTTGCTGCTCAATTCAAGTCATTCGTTTATTCATAACACCCATATATATATCTCCAACTCTGGAAAGAAACACTGACAGAAAGATGGAAAATTTTAGAGACCTCGTTTCCACTTCAGAGAGCCTGTTGTCCCCCAAACCTCTCGGGCCCTCCGGTATTTTTAAGCTTATCAAGATTCCAGAATGAGGTTAACGGGGCGTCACAGAACGAAACCCCCCGCCGTCCCGTCCCAGGGGCTCCAAGCCAGGACCCCGGCCTGAGGGAGCCTCCGGGCAGGAGGAAGAGGCCCAGGAAGCCATCGCTCCGCTCCTTCCCAGCTGTTCATGGTGGTACTCAGGGTACTCGGCCAAGGGCACGGCGACCCCGCAACACCCCAGGCGTGGGGCAAAGACAGCGGGGTTGCGGGGCTCCTGTCTGCCCCGGGCGTCGAGAGTTCCTGCCGCCCCCTCCCGCCTCATGCACGGAAAGCGCCGAGCCACGGCGTGCGGCGCCGGCCGAGCGTGAACCGGAGTCGGGGTTCGGGTCCCCCGAGCGGCTCTGTGGGCCGCGGATCGCTTCCCTTGGGGCGGCCACGCAGGGTTGCGGGCCATGGCCTGGGGCGCCCGTCCGGACCCCGCCGCTGCGCGGGACGCCGCTCCCAGCCTCGACCAAGGGCGCCCGGGGGCGGCGGCGGCGGCGGTGACTGCCCGGGGCGGCGGCGCGGCGCGGCGCGGGGGCGGCCAGGAGGCGAGGAGGCCGGGCCGCGGCCGAGGGCCCAGGGCGCGCTTCCGCCGGGCGTCGCGCGCGCCGCGGTAAATGGGAGGCTCGGCCGACAGGGGCGGGGGCCGCGCAGCCGGGGACTTTCAGGAACTGCAGGAGCGGGCGGCGCGGGAGTAGCCGAGCGCCCAGCGGCTGGGCCTGAGCGTCGAGACTCGGGGCCGAGGCGGAGGAGCGGCCGCCGCGCCGGGGCCCAGCCGGAGCCGCCGCCCTCGCCCTTGCCTTTGCCTGCGCGGCTCAGAATCACCATCCGCGGCGCGGGAGACGAGCCGGCCGTCCCGGGCCGGGGGACCCGCCCGCCATGGCCACCAAGGTGAGGGGCGCGCGGCGCAGGCCGGGCCGGTCGCTCAGGCCCGCGGCGGCGCGGAGAGGGTCGGGGCCGGGGCCGCGGGGAGGGTCGGGGCCAGGGGTGGTCGAGGGGCCACTCCGCTTCCTCGGTGGAGTCCCCGGGCGGGTCCGCGGCCCAGCCAGTTCCTTCTGGGCATGGGTGCGGCGGGCAGTGCAGACAGACCGCCAGGATCGCACCGGGGGAGGGCGTCGGGTCTGGGCGCGGGTTGGGACCCCGGGCGCAGCGAGGTTTGGGAAGTTTGCACCTGAGCGTGGGCTGCGGCGGGCTCGCCGGGAGGGGCCGCGGGACGGAAACTTCCCGCAGCCCGGGGAGGCCCCCGAGGCGACTGGCGCTCTGTGGCGTCCGGCGTCCCCGCCGCCCCCACGTCCCCTCCCGCTGCCGCCTGGGGGACCCTCGCCCCCGCGGGGCGGGTGGGAGTCGAGACCTCGGCGGAGAGGACGCGGCGCTTCCCGTCCCGGCCTGCGGGGGCTCGCGGCCGGGGAGGGACCGAGGCTGGGACGCCCCGCGCCCCTTTGCCTTCGCTGCTGTTATTTTTTTCTTTTGTTTTGCTACCTTTTCATTGTGAATGGCATTGCCGGCATGAATAAAATATCAAGAGGGAAATGACTGTGCTTTCGATTACGTGTTTGCCTGAAAAAAGGCCCAGGCCCGAATTACGTGGTGGAACTTTGACTCCTGCTTGGTCATTGGCTAGGAGCGGTGGTTTGCTTGTTTTACGTTATTGTTTATGAAATTAGCAGTCACTCTTGGCTACCTGAATTTTCAAAAGCCACCCTCCCCCGCTCCTTTTCCTTGGGCGTTTTCAGTAGTTACTTGATGTAGAATAGTCACTGGGGAAGTCACGGTCACGGAAGGGAGGACTGGGGGAGGAGGCTGTATACCTGAGCCATTAACTGATCTGTGATACGCTGTGAGGAGTGGGTTTACTTTTGCACTTAGCTTTTGTAATGTCACTTTGTTAGCATCAGCACCCCTTTGTCTATTTGTTTTTGAGATCTCTGAGCTACTTTTGGGTTGCTAGAAACGTTATTTTTTATTTTTCGATAGGTGTTTGCTTTTTTTGTGGAGTGTTAAGGTAGAAAATGGTAAGAAATGTGAAATCTCTTTGAAAGATCAGCATTGCTTGACTTCGGTCTGCTAGATGTTGTGCTGTGGTAAATTTTGTGCTCTGAATCCATCTAGGTGCAGCGTTTGTAGAGAAATGGGGATTCTCCTCCAGGGAACCTGTTGCTGCTGTTACTGAAATAATTACCTTCTTGTTACTATATTATTGCCTGTGCTGTGCTTTGGTTTTATTAATGCGATAGAACTTGCCACCTTTTTAACGTATTAATTTTGTGTTGACCTTTTTAAAAATAAAACTTAGGCCAAGGATTTCTAAGGAAATTTGATTTTGAGGTTTGTTGCCAGACATTCCGGAAATTACCAGTTACACATCCTAGTACATGCTCATCTTGCAACCTTAAAAGCGGTTTATAGGCCGGGCGCGGTGGCTCACTCCCACCTGTAATTCCAGCACTTTGGGAGGCCGCGGTGGGTGGTTCACCTGAGGTCGGGAGCTCGAGACAAGCCTGGCCAATATGGTGAAACCCTGTCTCTACTAAAAATACAGAAATTAGCTGGGCGTGGTGGCGCGCGCCTGTAGCCCCAGCTGCTCTGGAGGCTGAGGCAGGAGAATCGCTTGAACCCGGGAGGCGGAGGTTGCAGTGATCCGAGATCGCGCCACTGCACTCCAGCCTGGGCGACAGAGCGAGACTCCGTTTGAAAAAAGAAAAGACGAGACTCCGTTTGAAAAAAGAGAAGACGGTTTATGACATAGAGATCTGTCTAGTGGTGGTCAGTGTGTTTTTACACTCTGGTCTACTGAGGCATGTTATCTGTACTGTCCTTTAAATGGAATGCAGTTTAGCAACTAGTGCAGGTATATGTAGTGAAATTTTTATTTCATAGTTAATCCTGAACTTAATTTTTTTCCAAAAAATCGAAAAGTGGTTCTTGTATATTAATCTTGAATTGCATGTGTCTTTGATTAAACACGAGCCTTAAAGCATGCGTAAGGACTTCCTACTTCGTTATCTACACCACTCCAAAGGCAAATTCCAGTAGTTCTGTTAGTTTCTTTCGGCTGCCTAATCACTGTTCCACATGGTGCTCATTTCCATGTTTACATTGTGACAAACCATTTCCATTTTAAGAAAAAGAAGAGCAACGAAGCAGTTATTAAAAGAAGACCCTTCCTTTGTTTTCTGACATGCTGGTGATTCTTGTGTCAAACCAAAGTCTCATTTTTTAATTGTTCCCAGAGAGTCAAGTTGGTGCTTTCCTCCCTTCCCCCATATACACACCCCTTCCCCACACCTGAGTAGTTGTGTTTTTTCTTTGTCTTCTTCAAGGGGTGGGGAGAATGTGCTTAGTAGTAATGACTAACTTTTAATTAAAATGTAGGCTCCAGTGGCACTCAGGCTGTTGCTGTAAGTATTAACTGATGAAAAGTAAATTCAGTATCTGGATATTTTAAGGGATGTCGATTTCCCTTTGAATTTATCAGAGACTTGGCTATAGTATCTTCAGGTACAATTTTCTTGTTTGTTCTTACGTATTAAGGATGTGGTTATCACTGAACTATTGGGATTTTTTAAAACTCCACTACTATATTTTACAATAAAAAAGGAAATTATCTTTTAGAAGAAGAACTTTAGTTTGACAGCCCTTCACTGCTAAAGAAAGTTAATCAGGGTCGGGCGCCGTGGCTCACGCCTGTAATCCTAGCACTTTGGGAGGCCGAGGCGGGCGGATCACGAGGTCAGGAGATCGAGACCATCCTGGCTAACACGGTGAAACTCCATCTATACTAAAAATACAAAAAAAATTAGCTGGGCGTGGTGGCGGGCGCCTGTAGTCCCAGCTACTCGGGAGGCTGAGGCAGGAGAATAGCGTGAACCCGGGAAGCAGAACTTGCAGTGAGCCGATTTTGCGCCACTGCACTCCAGCCTGGGTGACAGAGTGAGACTCCGTCTCAAGAAAAAAAAAAAAAAAAAAAAGGAAAGTTAATCAGTAACTGCACATTTTAAGGGGATTATCTGTTTTCTATTTCTAATCCTTACTCAGTAGAGTGCTGCATTCAGTTTAAGTGTATGCACTCAGTGCAATCAAGTCTTGTTTTACAAATATTAATACAAAAGCTGCAGAGCATTTTAGTCTTGACCTTTATGGGAAGCCTCCAAAGGTTATATTTCGACCCAGCCAAAATATAACCTATTTATATTATAGGTTATATATATATATGATATATAAATATATTATATTTTATATAATATATAAATATATATTATAGTTCATATATATATGATATATAAATATATAATACATTGTCAGTCATCCTGTTTTATTTAAAAGATCAAGTCCTGGAAAAGAAATGAAGAATTTTTTTTCAGTGTCTGTCAAAGGGGACATGAAGAAAATTGTTAGTGGAGGTTAATCCATATCTGTATAATTTAGCTGTAATTTCTACGTCAAAGTTAACCTTCAGTCACGAATTTGGATCCTTTTGTGCTTACATAGTCACCTTTAGGCTAACTATAACAAGATTCTAGGAGTTCTTGATGCTTTTTTTTTTTAACTCTTCGGTTCCAATACCTAAAGTTATACACATGTGTTACACAGCTTGTCTGGTTAAATTAAGTGGGTATGGAATGTTAAAAATAATGGTAGGGAATAAATGAATTACTTAAGACTTGTTTATTCCATGCATAGATTAGTGAGAACAATTCAGAAGGCATACTTTGTAGCCCCTCCAGAGCAGAAACTTCTTTATTTGAAGACTAGAATAGAAATATCTTTCTAACAGGTCTTAAGGATTAAAGTTGATTTTTATGGCTTTTAAAATGTTTGGAAAATGCTAACCATTTAACTTTGTATAACAGTAGTATTTTCTATGTGTCTTAAGTAGAGTGTTTGTGCAGTATCTGTATAGTCAAAGATAAGTTCTGTGACAGTAGAAAGATGAACAAGTCTCATTAAAGAAGGAATAGATTAGAAAGCATAAAAATGTTGCAGTTTTTCTACTGTGCCTTGTTTTTATATTGACCATCTGAAAATTAAATTATAGTTTTACTTTAATTGTCCACTTAAAACTTTGTAGCTTTGCAGTACTGCTGTTTCTTTTCTGGAATGCTGTTCTCCCTTGTCCTTCCCTAGATACTTTGTTTTTAGATGTTAAGTTTTTATGATTATGACTATTACTATTTTTTTTTTTTGGAGACAGGGTCTCGCTTTGTCATCCAGGCTGGAGTGCAGTGGCACGAACACAGCTCACGGCAGTCTCGACTTCCCTGGCTCAGGTGATCCTTCCACCTCAGTCTCCCAAGTAGCTGGGACTACAGGTGTGCACCACCATGCCCAGCTACTTTTTGTATTTTTTGTAGAGATGGGGTTTCACCATGTGTCCTGAGCTGAGGTGATCCTCCCTCCTCAGCCCCGCAAAGTATTGGGATTACAGGTTTGAGACACTACGCCTGGCCACATATTAGGTCTTAATGCGTCTAAGCATCACTTCCCCGGGAAAGCCTTTCCTGATGTCCCCGCCCCTGTTTCAGGGTCACGTTACACACCCCGACTGCCATTTTATATTTGTTTCTATAACTGATGGCTGTCTGCTTTGAATGCTGTCAGCCTCAAGAAGCTGAAACTGTTTGTGATCACTTTTGTATCTTCAATGACAAGTTTAAAAGAGCAAAAATATATTCTAGTGAGATAAGTGACTCGATTATTGAAGTAGAAAAGTATTAATCCCCAGCTGTAAGCTTTTGTTCTTTTAATCATGTGTTTTAGTGTATTTGTTAAAAGTGTATACAGGTACAACACAAAATTTACATCTGCAGCTTAGGTATTGGCAATTATATTTTTTAAAACATAATCAATTTTACTAATGATTACATGAGAAATTGCCTGATGTTTTAAGGCAGTTGGAACAAGCTTCATATTTCTGAGACTTTAAAGAGTTGTCTTTAACCTACGAGTTGTCAGAATTGTGTTTAATTTCCAAATGTATTGGGTTTTTCTCTTTCTTGTTGGTGATTTCTAACTTGATTGCATTGTGATCAGGGAGCCTAATTAAAATCAATACTGTACCTGGAAATTTGTTGAGGCTAACTTTATTCCCAGCATACAGTCAGCTTTTATGTTTCACCTGTGCACAAAAAGAGTATACATATTATTGATGTGTGTGTCTATTCTGTATGCTCTATGTCCACTAGACTTACTGTGCTGTTTATATCTCTATCCTCACTAATTGTGTTCCTCTACTTGATCTGTTGTATCTAACTGATCCTCTGTCTACTTGATGGTGATGCTAAAATGGTGAATTTAAAAATTTTCTCTACATTTACAATTAGTATTATTTTCTAGGTGAATTGAAGTTTTTATCATTATGAAGTGAACCTCTTTACCTCTGGTAATGCATTTTTTCTTAAAGACTATATTTCTAATGTTAATGTGATTTCACTAGCTTTTGGTAAATATTTCCCAGATATATAAAAGCCAATAGCTGAATTTTACCTTTTTATCCAGTCTGATCTTGGTGCCTGCCTGTACAGCATTGTGTTTACTGATATATTTGGATTTCTGTCTACCATCTTATAGATTGTAGGAGCCCACTCCCAACTTTGTGGAAGGTTTGTGTTATAAGTCTCTTTTTTCCAGTGGTTATCATAAGCATGTTAACATTAAAGTCTGAAATTACTTAATATCATTAGCCTTTTCCTGAATTACAAAAAGACATAAGGTTATTTAACTCCAGTCATCTCCCCCAATATGATCAATTATTGCCCAGTATTTTAGTTATATCTTTTTCACCACAAATTGAACATTATTTTTATACAGTTAAATGTTTTAGATCTAATCATATTGTACTGTGTCTTTGCTTACTATTTCTTCTTACATTTCAGTCTTTTCTTGAGATAATTTCCCTTCCATCTAAAATGAATTGGAATTTCCATTGAGAAGGTATGTTGTTGGTAAATCTCTTATATGTCTCTTAGGTATGAAAATTACCCTGGTCTTGAAAGAGTTCTAGGTTGACAGCATTTTCTCCTAGTACAATGAAGGTATTCTTCCTTTGTTTTCTACTGGCTTTGACATTTGCTGCTCGGAAGCCAGTTAGCTAATTATTGTTCCTTTGTCGGTGGTGTGACTCCTCACTGGCTGTTTTTAAGACTTTCTCAGTTTTAGTATTTTGCAGTTTGACTGTAGTGTGTCCATGTGTGGATTTTAGTTACACAGCTTGGGTTTCCTGGGTATCTTGGATCTGAGGACAGGTGCTACGTTAGTTCTAGAACAGCGCTGTTCAGTGTACTCTTTGTGATGATGTTCTACATCTGTGCCGTCCATATGGTAACTGCCTGCCTCTTGTGGCTAACAAGAACTTGAAATGTGGTTAGTGTGACTGAGGAACTGTGTTTAAATTTTAATTTCAGTAGCCACATGTGGCTAATGGCTACTTTATAAGTGAGTGCAGCTCTAGAAAATTCTCAGCGGTTATTCACGAAAATTGCCTTTTCTCCATTCTTTCTTTCTGGAACTCTAGTAACATGAAAAGGACCGATGGAAATCTAACTTCCCATCTGTCAACCTGTCATGTTTTCTTTGTGCTACATTCTGGATGATTTCGTTTGTTCTTACCTTCTGTTCACTATTCTTCCCTCAATCAGGCCAAATCTGCTCTTCTATTCATCCATTTAATTTTCAGTTTCGGTTATCTTCTATTTTTAGAAATTGTATTTGGTTCTATTTCAAATCTGCTTATCATTCATTATAGTTTCTGGTTCTTTGCTCATATTTTTAAGCTTCTCTTAAGCATGTCAAAACATTAATAGTTTTCCGTCCTAATCTCAGAAGTCTGATTCAGCCATCCGTTTCTGCACATTCTCACTCATGGTGCTTTGTTTTCTTGTGTGTTTTGTGATTTGATTTGATTTTTCCTTGAGTTGCTTGTTTTCCTTGGAACTTCCTCTGTGGGAATCCTATTACCTAGATTGAGGTTGTATCCTTCCAGGGAGGATTTGTGTGTGCTGATACCAGTCTCCTGGGGACATTACATCCTTGGAGTCACTATATCTTTAATTCCTGGCTTAATGTTTTCTCAGCCATACTGGGTAGAATAAATATGGACCTGGCATCTCAGGAGAAATTTTCCTCATTCCCACTACTCTGTATCAATGATGAGACATTTCCTTGCACACAGGTTTTCCTCTTTACCCTTATGCTGAGGTCCTTTTGGAGTCCCAGCTTGTAGCTTAATACAGGACACTTTGTGTGTTGCCTCCCCTGCCCCCACACAGTCCCCAGAGCACAGAGTCAGGCTCCCAGGTTTGTGGAGTCTCCCAGCAGGAAATCCTGCCTCAGCACATGTGTTCTCCCAGGGTTTCTGCTTTCACTTCCTTTGTGGCCTCTCCGGAGCCTTTCCTTTTGTGCTAACTCAGCAGTGTGTTTCAAAAGGTGTTTAGTTTGTATCTTTTGCTTTTAATATTTTATTCAGCACTTCAGTTGTTTCAGTCTGGCAGTGGCTCAGGTATTAGCTTGCTCTAGTTGCTGGAACAAAATCCAAGTCAGAGCATCTTTATAGCAGACTGTCAAGTGAAGGGAGTGGAATATGTGCATGAAAGTGTTAATCTGATCTTTGCAGAGGGAAAGGTCAAAAAGTTGTTAAGCATTTTGGTTGAAACCAAACCTTCAGTCAAGCTGTCAAACTGTGGGCATTTCAAAACTTTCCAATTGATATTTCTTTGTCATTTTTCTTTTGACTATTAAAAGCACATGATAGACTACTTACTAATTTCTAGGCATTGTAAATGCAGTGTTTGAGGATGCTATTCAGTCTGACTGAATTTTTCTAAGTTACTTGTAGTATCTGAAAATCGAGTCATATGGTATTATTACCCACAGGGACAGTACTCAGAAGTCACAGATTTGTGATTGTTCATTAAGTCAGACACTTAACTTTAGGGATAAATTAAAGAGGGGGAAATGCAGCTTCATTCTGTTGCCTATTACCCATTGTCATCCACAACTCATTCATTTGAACTTCAGATGTGCCAGGTCCTCTGGGATGTCAGTATGAAAGGCCTGTCCTTGTACTCAAAGGGCACAATGTCTTGAAGGAGGGCAGGCTGTCTGCAGGGGCACAGTGCAGGCTCCTGGCACAGTTCCTCAAGCCCAGAGGCTTTCAAAGGACCCAAGTCTTGAAATGTCTGTGTATTAGTCTGTTCTCATGCTGCTATGAAGAAATACCCGAGGCTAGGTAATTTATAAAGAAAAGAGATTTAAATGACTCACAGTTCCAAAGGGCTGGAGAGGCCTCAGGAAGCTTACAAATCCATGGTGGAAGGGGAAGCAAACATGTCCTTCTTCACATGGCAGCAGGAAGAAGTGCCGAGCAAAAGGGGGAAAACCCTTATAAAACCATCAGATCTTGTGAGAATTCATGAGAACAGCATGGGGGTAACTGCCCCCATGATTCAGTTACCCCCACCAAGTGCCTCCCACAACATGTGGGGATTATGGGAACTACAATTCAAGATGAGATCTGGGGAGACACAGCCAAACCATATCAGTCTGTTACTTAGTACTTTGAGTGAGTTTTAAACCTTACTCTGTCACTTCCGTTGCTTCAAAAATACTTCCATAGTACAGCTCCACAGTCTGCAAGTCCAGACTTTGCCTTGTCAGATCCCAGATATTCAGTTCAGCAGACATTTCAGTAGCTATTTTGTGCCACTTGGATGCTGGGAGTAAAGATTTGGATCCTCCCTAGGACAGTTGACATTCAGATATTAATGAATTGGTGTATTTAAAATGTGTGAGTTTAAATGTATTTCCTAATTTAAATTCACAGAAAAAGGCTTGAAAATTTAGACGTATGTATAAATAGTTGCCTATTGCATAGTGGCTGCACATAAGAATTTTTTTATGTTTTAGTTTGTTTTATAGTCTCAAGATTTTGAGTAATGAATATTTGCTGCTTTTGTAACAAGGAAAAAAAAGATTTTTTTTTTAAATTAAAAACTTACTGTCTTTAGGCCTCTAAAGCAGATTCCCAAACTTATATACCTTCTGTTAATTTGTTTCAAATTGTACTAGGTTGGAAAAATTTTTTAATGCTTACACATAGTAAGGGCACTTCAATAGAAGAATGCTAATGCATTCAGGATTACAAATATTATTTTGTAATTTTCTTAAGTATGGTACTTAAGGAAATTTTCTTCTTCCAGGGGAAAAAAAGAGTATGTTTTAAAAGTAACTTTAAAACATAACTGAAAACTTACTGAACAACTAGCGCTGAATCTGAAGGTGTTACAAATTGCTGTTTCATAAATACATTGGTAATTTTACCTGCCACCATGTGCCTTCTCCCTCAGGAGCTTAGAAGAGGCAGGGTGGCTAATTCTTTGTGGTTAGGCAGGGTTTCCAGCACTGCACTTCTCCTCCCACCTTCCTAAACCATGACTCAGATTTTAGAGTCAAGAGTTGAATAATATGATTTTACAGTTGTTTTGTTGATGCATCAGATTTACTTTGTCCCGTGACTTATCTACCAGTATTGCCGAACTGAACTGGGTCCATTTGCCCATGTAGTGGAAAGCCAAACACTGAAGCACCAGGTTTTTGTAGTGAGAGAGGCTTATTGCCAGACAGCTGAGCAAGGAGACAGGAGTTGGACTTAAGTCTGTCTCTCCACGCTGGGGGCTACGTCAGGTTTTGTACTTAGAAGGTAATGAGGCATGATCTGATTGGATCTTGCAGTGGGGTGATGCTGGAGGCATAATCTGACTGGACCCTGCCATGGGGTGACACCAGGGCTTGATCTGATCGGATTTTGGATCCTGCCATGTGGTGTCCACTGTTTTGTTTTTTTTTTTTTCATCTTCTTTTTTTTTTTTCTTTTTTTTTTGAGTCAGGGTCTCTCTTCTGTTGCCCAGGCTGAAGTGCAGTGGTGCAACCTCCACTGACTGCAGCTCAACCTCCTGGGCTCCAGCGATCCTCTCACCTCAACATCCTGAGTAAGCTGACACCACAAAGTGCGTGCCAGCACACCTGGCTAATTTAAAAGAATTTTTTTTTTTTTTGTAGAGACGGGGTCTCAGTCTGTTCCTCAGGCTGGAGTGCAGTGGCATGATAATAACTCACTGCAGCCTTGAACTCCTGGGCTTAAGTGATTCTCCCACCTCAGCCTCACAAGTAGCTTGGACTACAGCCGTGTGCCACCCCCCCGGCCAATTTTTAAAATTTTTTTTTCTTTAGTAGAATTGAGGTCTCGCCATGTTCGCCAGGTTGGTCTCAAACTCCTAGGCTCAAACGATCCTCCTGCGTCAGCCTCCCAAAGTATTGTGATTACAGCCTCCCAAACTGTTAGTGTCCACTTCTTAATTCAGTGCTCATTCCTCATGCCCATTCCATTCCAAGTGCCCATCTGAGCACGTGGGTTCTATCCATGGCTGCACACTTAGTTTTGGGCATGCTCTGGTGATGTGACGTTCAACCTGGAGGTCCATGCCAACTGAAAAGCAGCTCATAACTTTGTTACATAAAAGTTGAACCAGATTAGTCTGATGCAATTCCAACAGTATGTAAAGCGTATTGAATGTCCTTGCAACCCCTAAAAACTCCAAAACCCTAGGAAATCAATACCCGTTAGGTTACTGAGATCTGTGGTTACAATAGGTTGAGCTGTCTGAATCATCTAAAGCCAAGATGATACCAAAAAGTATAGAGATTTTAAATTTAATTTTATTTTTGAGACAGAGTCTTACTTTGTCACCCAGGCTGGAGTGCAGTGGTGTGATCTCAGCTCACTGCAACCTCCACCTCCTGGGTTCAAGCAGTTCTCCTGCCTCAGCCTCCCAGGTAGCTGGGATTACAGATGTGTGCCACCACGCTCAGCTAATTTCTGTATTTTTAGTAGAGATGGGGTTTCACCATATTGGCCAGCCCAGTTTCAAACTCCTGACACCAAGTGATCCACCTGCCTCGGCCCCTCAAAGTGCTGGGATTACAGGCGTGAGTCACCATGCCCAGCCAAGATTTTTAAAATATTCTAATATTTACTTCTATTAGAGTTCAATTACTATATAATGACCAAAAGCAAAGTTTTCAGCCTTTAAAAACCCATTCCCCTTCTTTTTTTTTTTTTTTTTTTTTAAATAGAGTCTTGCTCTGTTGCCCAGGCTGGAGTCCAGTGGTGCAAACATGGCTCACTGAAGCCTTGAACTCCCACGCTGAAGCAATCCTCCTGCCTCAGCCTCTTGAGTATCTGTGATATGGTTAGGCTTCATGTCCCCACCCAAATCTCATCTTGAATTGTAATCGCTGTAATCTCCAGGTGTCACAGGAGGGACCAGGTGGAGGTAATTGAATCATGGGGTCGATTTCCCCCATGCTGACTGAGCTGATGGTTTTATAAGGGGTTCTTCCACCTTCACTCGGTACTTCTCCTTCCTGCCACCTTGTGAAGAAGGTGCCTTGCTTCCCCTTCACTTTCCATCGTGGTTCATGAGGCCTCCCTAGCCATGCTGAACTGTGAGTCAATTAAACCTCTTTCCTGTATAAATTACCCAGTCTTGGGCAGTTCTTTATAGCCGTGTGAAAACAGACTAATACATTCTGGGACCACAGGCATACACCACCATGCCTAGCCATTTATTTTTTATTTTGGTTGAGAAGGGTCTCTCTCTGTTGCTCAGGGTGGAGTGCCGTGGCGTGATCTGGGCTCACAGCAGCAGCCTCGACCTCCCAGGCACAAGCAATCCTTCTGCCTCAGCCTCCCAAGTAGCTGGGACTACAGGCATATGCCACCAGAGCCAGCTAATATTTAATTTTTTGTTTGTTTGTTTGTTTATTTGTAGAGACAGGGTCTCTCTATGTGCCCAGGCTGATCTTGAACTTCTGGGCTCAAACATTCCTCCTGCCTCAGCCTCCCAAAGTGCTGGGATTATAGCCATTACCCTTTTTGATAAGTGGAAACATCTTGTGCGTGTTCTGGAGTTTTCATTATGAAAGTGATAGATAGTGATTCTCTAAAATGCTACAATTATTAAATTTTTTTCTCAAACTCCCCTCTTCTCTGATTCATTAGGACTCTCTGCTATACAGAAAGATATGGCAATGGTAATAAGCTTCCATCTGAGAGAGAAATTGAACTCTTGCTAAAGTGATGATATTTCCTAAGGATTAGGAATTAATGGTAGAGCTGTGGTACTCTAACTAGCTGTATCACAGTCACCAACCCGGGGAGCTTGTTAAATCACACAGAGTTTCTGATTCAGGAGGTCTGGGGTGGGGCTGAGAACACACATTTCTTTCTTTCTTTTTTTTTTTTTTTTTTTTTGATACAGAGTCTCACTCTCGCCCAGGCTGGAGTGCAGTGGCGCGATCTCAGCTCACTGCAAATTCCGCCTCCCAGGTTCACGCCATTCTCCTGCCTCAGCCTCCCAAGTAGCTGGGACTACAGGCACCCACTACCATGCCTGGCTAATTTTTTTGTATTTTTAGTAGAGACGGGGTTTCACCATGTTAGCCCGGATGGTCTCGATCTCCTGACCTCGTGATCCGCCCACCTTGTCCTCCCAAAGTGCTGGGATTACAGGCGTGAGCCACCGCGCCCGGCCGAGAACACACATTTCTACCAGTTCCCAGGTGATGCTGATGCTGCTGGTCTAGGGACCTAACTTCCAGAACCACTATTGTGAGGGATGGAAAAATAAAAGAAAGAACTTGGATTCTGTCCTTGGTTGGTCCCTAAGATCTGTGAGGCTGTAAATTGGGTGGCTGCACTAGCATGCCGTGTGCAGTGAACACTTGTGTCTTGCTTAAAGGATTATTTTATCTAACTGGGTTCATATGATGCAGAAAATCACAGATCGGTAAAATATTCTCAGAAGCTATTTAGTTTCTCGCCAACTTGTAGTGTTGTCAGTAACTTTTCAGTTCTTTTGATTGATCGTTGGTATTATATGCAAAATGTCTCAACACTGTTACAATCTCACATTACCATGGAGGCTGGTTACTACTCTTCCTATTGCCTTTTAAGTTAGCCAGAAAACATGCGATACAGTTTTGTGTGTTATTAAAACAGTAATCAGTCCAGATTTATTTGCATTGTATAATATGTTCCTACCGTGATTATATAATGAAAATAACTTTTAATTCACTAGGAGAGAAGAATCCTGTTCTTAAATTACTTATAAGTCAGATAATACATGCCTTTGTGTAAATCCAGTTTTTAATGTTATTTGTGTGGTAAGTACCCATACCTAATTTTGATGAATTTGAATTTCAGCGGCTTCATTTTTCCTGTTTGCCCACTTAGAAGCTTTAAGGAAGTAAAGAAGCAAATGTTTGTCAAAGCTAGAAAAAAGAATGTATGTAGTCCCCAAACTAGGTAAATCTACCTCTGAATAATCAAATCCACCCATGTATTATTATAGGGCCCATATGCATGAAGGCATGGGCATGCTGTCTGTGTTCATATGACCTGTCTCTGCAGTCAGTAAGAAGTAATGGGTGTCTAAATAAGAGAAGGGCAGCAGATCGTGAAGCCGTCGTTGGCATTTAAACAAGGTGGCAACTGAACTGCACTGTTCAGTTTCTTGTGGGATCCGTGAACAGCATATGCTGTACCATTAATTATGGAAGGAATACATGTAATTGTTGGCTGTGGTTAACATTAGAATATAATTATGCATGAACATCAAGGGATATTGACAGAAATATTCAGTATGCTACATTGCTTCCAAAAATCAAATTTTGTTGTTTTTTTTGAGACAGAACCTCACCCTGTTGCCCAGGCTGGAGTACAGTAGCAGCTCACTGCAGCCCCAATTTCCCGGGCTCGAACAATCCTTCCACCTCAGCCTCCCAAGTAGCTGGGACTACAGGCATGCATCACCATGCCTGGCTAATTTTTGTATTTTTTATAGAGATGGTGTTTTGCCATGTTGCCCAGGCTGGTCTTGAACTCCTGGGCTCAAGCAGTCTGCCCACCTCAGCCTCCCAAAGTGCTAGGGTTACTGGCATGAACCACTGTGCTCGACCAATAATTTTTTTTTTTTATTCAACAGTCTCTCTCCAGAATTTATACTGTAAGTGAAAATGCATGTATATTTTTCTATCCAGAGAATTTACAGTCTAATGGAGAACACAGACACTTAGATATCTTCAATTAGGTGTACGGTTGCTATGGTAAAAGTATGTATACATAGTGTACAGCGAGATAGCTCAGTATTTGGAGTCAGAAATGAGACCCTCTGACCTGTTTCCCTCCATTTAGCCATTGGAAACTTAAGAGTAAAAATAAATGTATATCAATAAAGAGCCATAGTGTGAAAATTTTATGTAGAAGTGCTAAATATTCTGACATTATGTTATTCATGATGTAGAAGAGGATCATTTCTCTAGTCTAGGGAATGGTGTTAAATACTTGAAGGCATGTTTAGTTTGAGGTCTCATTTAAAGAGCTCCTATTTTAGTGACTGACCTTGCAGGACAGAAAGTACATTTTAGAGAAGTGTAAATGTCCACTTTCCCTGGTTGTACTCTAAAATTTTATCTGGCACTGGTTAAACTAAGCCACTCTTAGGAACCAGTGAACATTCGAGGCAAGTAGTCTGTGCCCAGGCTTGTTCTAAATCCTTTGTGGCTGAGGACATAGCGTCTTGGAATGGTTAAAATGGATCTGCTCCTTTTGATTTCCAGGTAAGCTGTTGTTTGATGCGTTTTGTTTACCTGGTTTGCAATACCCAGAGCTTATTTTAGAGAAGGGATTCCCAGCTGGTGAATTGTCAGGGGATCTTTAACTCTTTAAAATGTATATCGATTCGGTTAATAAAATACAGGTTTACTTAAAAACACTGGACTTCATAGTACCTTTTTGGTGTTAGGTATCAATGAATTGTCCTTGTGTATAATTACTGTTATATGTGTGTGGGGATGTATATATGTAATGAATTAATGTTGAGGTCATTGGCATTCCTCTGTGATTCATTATAGCTGTTACATAAAAGCCTATTTCCCCTATTAGTGTTTTGTTTCTCTTGAATTTTATATTTAGAATAAAAGAGAAATTATGTCTTTTATTAGAGATGCAATGAATGAATAAAATTAGTTCTACCTGATTATGAAGCATATGTATTTTCATGTAATGGTGGTATAGCATAGAGATTAGGAGCCTGGGTTCAAATCCCAGTCCAGTTATTAATACATTACTTTGAAAAGTTACTTACTGCTTCACTTTCCTTATCTGTAAAATACAAATAATTGAATGGATTCAGGTGTGAATTCCATTGCACAGTCCAAGTGGGGGGAAAATTATAATTTTGCTTTTCTGTAATAATTTACAACAAATTACATCCCCATCCTGCTGGGGAAGCAGACCTATAATATTTTAGTTCCCAGGCCACCGCCTCTTGCCCAGGGTGAAGCATAATTTGAGGGTGGGGATGGTAACCTAGTGCCATGGCCTTGAAGGTGTGACCCCATCTTGCCCTCCAGTCTCCTCTTTAGGCCTTTCCTCCTGCCCCTCAGTTTAGTAGCTCTCTCCACTACTTCCTTGCTGTGCTGCTTGAGGACATGGTAACCACCTTGCTGGTTGTGCGCAGTATTGGGGCATGAATCTCTGCAAAGGTCAGACCTTTCTGTCTTAATGTGATACATAGCTGTTTGGATTCTCCTATCCCCTCCGGTTGTTTCATGGTTTCACTAGGGTTCTGAAAGCTGGTGAAAAAAAACAAGAAAGCCTCACTGGGAAGGTGACACTCAGGTAGAGATCTGAGGGAAGGTGGGGGTGTCTTCGGATCTCGGGAAAGAGCAGACCCTCAGGCTGGTGCTTGGGGTGTCTTCGGATCTCGGGAAAGAGCAGACCCTCAGGCTGGTGCTTGCACAGTGAGGCCGGAGCTGAGGGAGCTCAGGGAAGAGGCGCTGCTCCCCAGGCTGAGGCCCAGGCGACCACGGGGACTTTGACATTTATTTGGCAATAAAACCATTGGAGGGTTTTCAACACACCCAAAATGACTGACTTTTACAATTAATTCTTTCTTTCTTTCTTCCTTTCCTTTCCTTTCCTTTCCTTTCTTTCCTTTCCTTCCTTCCTTCTCCCTTCTCTCTCTCTCTCTTTCTCTTTCTTTCTTCTTTCTTTTTTAAAGAGTTGAGCTTGCCTTTATTACCCAAAGCTAACTGCAGGAGTTAACAGTCAGTTTGCTTTGATACTGGATTTAAGCCTTATTTTATCCCTTCTTAAAACTTAATTGATTGTATCTTTTTAAAGCCACACTAGGAAAATCCTGTGCTCCATTTAAGTCAATCAGTAAGAGAGCTTCAGAAGGATTGACACAGTATCCTTCTCTATATGAGGAATACCCCAGTCAAATCAGCTGGGAGAAAAAACTTTGTAAAGAAATTTTTAAAAACCTCTATTATTTTGCATTCGAGATTTTGTCTGATAGAAAATTTCAGATTATGTTTCCTGGATATACTGAAAGTGAATACAAACGGCTCATCAGACCATTTGGCTGTTACCGTTATGCTGTTCACTCGACTGGTGGCCACATAGACATAAGCAAAGTACTTGCAGACTGCTGGATTTCTGACTGATGAAACCATTTCTGATCAGCGACTCACTGCATTTCTCTTCCGATGAGGGTCACTGTTTGCAGGGTGTCTAGTATAAACTTCCTGAAGCCCCAGCAGTCTTGAGAGCAGCAGTAGAAGAAAGCAGCTGGAACCCTGAGAACTGGGACAGAATGCTGTTATGGGCTAAGAAGAAGTGGCATCATCTTGGCTTAGAATTTGGAGATTCAATTAATCTTTATTCTTTCATGGTTCCATTAAGTGATTATTTTTAATATGAATTATATCACTGGAATTTCATATTAGTCGTGCTGAAAAATTCCACATCTGTGTGTTTTAATTTAGGGTCTTCAAGATGAAGGGCATCCCCCAATGATTAGGAGAGGCACAAGATAGAAATACAGATTTTATTACCTACAGGCCCTGGGAGTACACAGCAATCCTGGAGGTCACACACAGGATGGTCAGGGAGCTTGAAGGTCAGGAATTGTGAAGGGAGAGAGAGAGAGATTGAGACCTACCTAGAGACCCATGGACCTTCATGGGGTCCAAACAGGTTTCCCCCAGGGAGGTTTAATTGGTTCCAGGAGGTCACACTGTGACTGCACAGCCCATGTGGGGTGTGGGGATCGGGGCCAGTGAAGTAGGCTGTGTGTAGCTTTCCCATGGGGAGGTGGTTGCCAGGAGGAAGTTGTCTAAGGCAAGTATCTGTATTACTCATGTTGAGGAACTGGGAGGAGGTGTAGAACTGCACCCTCTGCCATGTCCAGGGTGACAGAGCCCTGCTTCTGCTATGACAAGGTCCCACTTATCTTCAAAGTGCATGCTGAGGCAACATAAAATGATAAGAATTTACTACACTGTGACTTTTAAACTATCATCTCAATGGTTTGGCATGATTCAGTATTTTCTATTTTAACTTTTTATTTATAAAAATTTTAAACATGGACAAAAGTAGAACAGCACAGTGACACTCCCCTGTGTACTCATCACCCACCTCCACAGTGATCCTGGCCCGTTTTGTTTCCTCTAGCCTCCCCTCCCCTATTTTCCCCTTTCCTCATTATTTTGAAGCAAATTCCAGACATCGTTTCATGATAAGTATTTTAATATATATCTCCAAAACTGTAGACTTAAATAACTGTAATTCCTGTTATACTTAAAAATTCAGAATACATTCTTAATATCTTCAAATATCCAGTCTGTTGGTAGGCAGTGTAAACATATTCATAAATTAAGTTTGCTGTATCTATTAAGTTGCTTGATAGTATTAAGGTGAGAACAGTGCCATCTCTTACTGGTTGACATTTGTATGAGTCTGCCCATGTTAATGTAAAACAGATTTGCCACAGGTAATGTGACCATACAGGTAACATAATCTAACAGTTAAAAAATATATGCATGTCTTGCTTTTATCTTGTTGACTCCAGTGCTCTTATCAAAATCCTCATGATGCAACTGCCCAGTGGGTTCACCATGACCGCTGCCTAGACAGAATCGATTTATCAAGACAGGGGAATTGCAGTGGAGTAAGAGTAATTCACGTAGAGCTGGCTGTGCGGGAGACCTGAGTTTGTTAGTCAGTCTCCCCGAGCATTTGGGGATTGGAGTTTTTAAAGATAATTTGGCGTTTTTAAAGATAATTTGGTGGGTAGGGGCTTGGGAAGTGGGGAGTGCTGATTGGTCAGGTTGCAGATGGAATCTTAAGGGGTTGAAGTTAGGTTTTCTTAATGTCTTCTGTTCCTGGGTTGGATGGCAGAACTGGTTGGGCCAGGTTACTGGTCTGAGTCCATCAAGTTCAGGGTCTGCAAATATCTTAATCACTGATCTTAGGTTTTACAATAGTGATGTTATCCCCAGGAGCAATTTGGGGAGGTTCAGACTCTTGGAGCCAGAGGCTACATGACCCGGAAATTGTAATTTCTTGTAGTTATTTTGTTAGTCCTGCAAAGGCAGACTGGACCCCAGGCAAGAAGGGGGCAGGAAAGGGCTGTTACCAATTTTCTTTCCGAGTCAAACCATGGATCAAATTCTTTCCCAAAGTTAGTTCTGGCCTGTGCTCAGGAATGAACAAGGACAGCTTAAAGGTTACAAGCAAGAGTTGGTTAGGTCTGATTTCTTTCAGTGTCATAATTTCCTCAATTATAATTTTGCAAAGGTGGTTTCAAGGAGATGAAGCCTTCTAAGCCTTTCTGTACAGCTTAGGTGGTGCCAGCAATGGGAGGATGCTTAGGACAAGGGTTGAAGAATTGACGAAAATGAAAATTGAAAAGGAAATATAGCTGACCCTTGAACAATGTGGGGGTTAGGAGCACCGACCGCCTGCCCAGTTGAAAATTAAAGTATAACTTTCGACTCCCCCAAAACTTAACTACTAATAGCCTGCTGTTGACTGGAAGCCTTATAACGTAAACAGTTAACACATATTTTGTATGTTATATGTATTACATACGGTATTCTTACAGTAAATTAAGCTAAAGAAAATGTTATTGAGAAAATCATAAGGAAGAGAAAATATATTTACTACTAAGTGGAAGTAGAGCATTAGGCCTTCATCCTCATTGTCTTCACATTGAGTAGGTGGAGGAAAAGGAGGGTGGAGTGGCAGAAATAGAAGAAACGGTGCATGTAAAGTGGACCAGACCTGTGTTGTTCAAAGGTTAACTGTACTGATTATCTTATTTTAACTTAAAATGTATAATGTGCATTTACTCACCAATCCTTTGATAGACAGACAGCTATGGTCTTTGTGTACTTCTGATTGCAGTGCTAAGTGATCCATTTTGCATAATCCATACTCAATTCATTGCAATTCTAATTTTTTGTTTCTTTTAGAAGAGCTTAAATAGTTTGAAGACAATTTCAAAGCATCGTGAGTACAGAATTCTAGATTTTAAAAAATTATTTCCCATTTGTCTTTTTTTTTTTTTTTTTTTTTTTGAGATGTAGTCTCACTCTGCCACCCAGGCTGGAGTGCAGTGACATGATCTTGGCTCACTGTAACCTCCACCACCCAGGTTCAAGCAATTTTCCTGCCTTAGCCTCCTGCATAGCTGGGATTACAGGCCCATACCTCCTCACCTGCCTAATTTTTGTATTTTTAGTAGAGACAGGGTTTCACCACTTTGGCCTGGCTGGTCTCGAACTCCTGGCCCCAAGCTGTCTGCCCACCTCAGCCTCCCAGAATGCTGGGATTGTAACCGCCCAATGGGTTCACTTTGCCTGCCAATTTCTTAGAGCCGATTTCTCAGGACAAGGGGAATTGCAATAGAGAAAGAGTAATTCATGCAGTGCAGGAGACCAGAGTTTTATTATTACTCAAATCAGTCTACCCATAGAGTTTTTAAGGACAATTTGGTGGGTGGGGGAAGCCAGTGAGCCAGGAGTGCTGATTGGTCAGGGATGAAATCATAGGGAGTCAAAGCTGTCTTGCACTGAGTCAGTTCCTGGGTGGGGGCCACAAGATCAGATGCCCAGTTTATTGATCGGGGTGGTGCCAGCTGATCCATCAAGTGCAGAGTCTGCAAAGTATCTCAAGCACTGATCTTAGGAGCAGTTTAGAGAGGATCAGAATCTTGTAGCCTCCAGCTACATGACTCCTAAATCATAATTTTTAATCTTGTGGCTAATGTTAGCCCTACAAAGGCAATCTAGTCCCCATGCAAGGAGGTCGGCTTTGGGAAAGGGCTGTTGTCATCCTTGTTTTTTGGTTTTTTTTTTTGTTTTTTTTTTTTGTTTTTTTGAGACAGAGTCTCACTCTGTTGCCCAGGCTGGAGTGCAGTGGTGCAATCTCGGCTCACTGCAGCCTGCACCTCCCAAGGTCAAGGGGTTCTCCTGCCTCAGCCTCCTGAGTAGCTGGGACTATAGGCACCCGCCACCACGCCCGGCTAATTTTTTGTGTTTTTAGTAGAGACAGCATTTCACCGTGTTGGTCAGGCTGGTCTTGAACTCCTGACCTCAAATGATTTACCCACCTTGGTCTCCCAAAGTGCTGGGATTACAGGCATGAGCCACTGCGCCTGGCCGTCGTCCTTGTTTTAAACATCTTTGTTTCAAACTATAAATTCCCAAAGTTCGTTCAGCCTGCGTCCAGGAGTGAACAAGGACAGCTTGGAAGTTAGAAGCAAGATGGAGTCAGTTAAGTTAGATCTCCTTCATTGTCTCAGTCATAATTTTGCAAAGGCAATTTCAGGATTACAGGCTTCAGCCACCGCACCTGGCCCTTTCCCATTTGTCTTTTTTTTTTTTTTTTTTTTTTTTAAGATGGAGTTCCGCTCTTGTCGCCCAGGCTGGAGTGCAATGGTATGACCTCGGCTCACTGCAACCTCCACCTCCTGGGTAGAAGCGATTCTCCTGCCTCAGCTTTCCGAATAGCTGGGCTTACAGGCACCCGCTACCATGCCCAGCTAATTTTTTTTTTGTATTTTAGTAGAGATGGCGTTTCACCATGTTGGCCATGCTGTTCTCAAACTCCTGACCTCAGGTGGTCTGCCTGCCTTGGCCTCCCAAAGTGCTGGGATTACAGGTGCGAGCCACCGCGCCCGGCCCCATTTGTCTTAACTGTTGTCTCACTTACACTTATTTTGACAGTAAACTTTTTAGCCATCTACTTACATTTCTTGGAAACAATTACTCTTTTTTGAACTCATGTTTCATTAGCTATGTAATAATTCAGTTGCATAGCTATAATAACTTACTGTAATCACAACTGGTTCATGGTAAGTATATGATTCAGTTGGTGGGGTCAGAATTTCCTGTGTATACTAGAGAGTATCCTGCAAAATGCAGGAGTTCAACTGCCACATATTTTATACAAAGCATAGACGGCATTGGTGAATCTGGTAAATTGATTGTGTGGCATACAGGCTGTGTGATACTCTCCCATTAGTCATAGTTTTGAGAGTTATGGCTGGTTCCTGTGGTTGCTTAGGTTGGAGTATAGTTCTTGTGAACCGAATATTGGACTTTGAAAAGAATTGATAGTAGATGCTGAATTTGATATTGTTTTGTTCTTTACTCTTGTAACTTCATTGACTCCCTTAATAAATCAGTATCCTAGTGCCATATCATAATTTACAAAATGATCAGAGGTGCTTTTGTAACACTTTCAGTGTTATTGATTTGCAAGAAGGATCAGCTGGAAGGCACAAAGGATCCTGGCAAAATTCTGGTGAGAGGCGCCCGTCCTGCTGTGCAGGTGTCTCTTACGGCCCTCCTGATGAGATTGTCTTCGGCTTCTCTGCCTTCGCATCTGATGCATCCCTCACTTGGTCACCTTTTCCCCTCTGTCAGCTGCTGTTAGGCAAAATCTCTTCCTTTGTCCAAGTGTGATTCATTCTTCCATTTTTATGTAATAAACTTTAAGTTAGCTCTTCAAATTTTATTTTATTTTTCCAACTTAACTCTCTTTGGCAGTCTTATTTTACCATATCCTTAAGCCTACATTTGTGCTGCAGTAAAAGCCAGCTGTAGTTCTGTGGTGAGGTTTATGTTAGCTCTGTGAATCTAGAAAAGAAATTGCCCTGAAGAGGAACTGCTGATAAAAATAAATCATAGTTAAGAATACTGGCCTCAGGCCAAGTATGGCTTAAAGCAGAGACCCATATTCCTCATGTAACCTAGTTGTATATGTATTTATGTTGATGACCTTAAGGGGAAGTATCATTTTGAGTAGCTTAAAGATCAGTATGTTTCACTTTAGTAATGTTCTTTACATACTTTGATATAAAGTATTTAAATTCTTTGAAAAGGCCCAGAGACTTGCAGATCATCTAGGCTGACCCTGTCATTTTTCATGTGTGAAAGCTGAGAGCTGGGAAATAAGTATTCAGTGTCTTTCACCTTACACAATAATACATGGTTATGATGGTGACCTTGAGTCATATAAGAAAAGGTTCTTCTTGGCGGAGTGTGGTGGCTCACACCTGTAATCCCAGCACTTTGGGAGGCCAAGGCAGGCGGATCACTTGAGGCCAGGAGTTTGAGACCAGCCTAGCCAACGTGGTGAAACCTCATCTCAACTAAAAATACAAAAATTTGCTGGGCATGGTGGCGTGTGCCTGCAGTCCCAGCTACTTGGGAGGCTGAGGGATGAGAATCACTTGAACCTGGGAAGTGGAGAAGTGAGCCCAGATAGCGCTACTACACACCAGCCTGGGCAACAGAGCAAGGCTCCATCTCAAAAAAAAGATTATTCTTAGTTATACTTTCAGAGTAAGCTTTTTATGAAACTAGGAGAGTCTGCAGGTTTTTGTTTTTGAGACAGGGTCTGGCTCTGTCTCCCAAGCTAGAATGCAGTAGCATGATACCAGCTCACTGCAGCTTCCACCTCTTGGGCTCAGGTGATCCTCCTACCTCAGCCTCCAAGTTAGCTGAGACCACAGGTGTGCACCACACTGCTTGGCTAATTTTTGTATTTTTGGTAGAGATGGGGTTTTGCCATGTTGCCCAGACTGGTCTTAACTCCTGAGCTCAAGCTATCTGCCCACCTCCACCTCCCAAAATGCTAGAATCACAGTTGTGAGCCACTGCGCCCAGCCTTGTAGTACTTATTTTAAAAAGACCAAGAAAAATGATGAGGCTAAAGTTTTCCTGATGGTGTAGATCTTTGGAAAAGCTGAATAACCCAAATGCTATATATTCTATAGGAGTTTTCTTTCTGAAAAATATATGTTTTTAAATTTCATCCATTTCGATTGTTGAGTTTTTGGGACTAAAGTGGCAAGCAGGAATGTGGGGAGGCCTTGCTGGGAAGGAGCCAGGCTATGTATATCTGTGCTGATGGATTAATAATTTCCACGTGGGCCCAGGAAGGAGGGAGGAAGCTTCATCATAGGTTACACGTCGTCTATTCTGGTTTTAGTAGTGCTAAAATCCTGTAACATATTTTTCAGTATATTTTACTTGTCGGTTGTGTAAATACTCCTTTTCATCTCTGAATGCTAATTTATTTGCGCAAAAACAGCAGCAGGGAAGCCCTGTTGAAAATAAGGTATTAATTTTTATAACTCTCTTGGTAAATGTACCTTTGCATTATTTGGCCTCTGGCATTGTTTTGACCTGGCTTTACACAGTCCTTTATCTGGGCCTCCTGCCACCTCCCCACCCCACATTCTCCCTAGTCCCTGTTCCTCACTGGCAAGACCCCTCCTCACCTGCCTGCTGTAAAGCCCTTACTCTGTCGCGTCACCTGATTAACTTCTGTAATTGCACTCACCACCACCTGGAATTGCTTTGCGTGTTGATGGCTGTGTCTCCTCCTAAAACAATGCTTCTGAGAGAAGGAGATCATCTTGTTCCTGGCTTTTCACCGCTATGTCCACCTAGAACAGCACCCATGGTAATAACTGCCTATTCAATATGTGTGGATAAAATATAAACATACCGGCCACCTAGCTTCAATCTGGTAGCTAGTCATTGGCTTTACCCACCCAGAGAATGCAGAATTTTAGAATTGGCTCTGATGGCTTTAAGCAGAAAAAACTGGGCAGGCTATTAGGGGAAAATTCTTCCCCCAAACCGTGGTAGAGATTTAGAAAAAGTGTAATTAAGACATGAAAGGGATAAGCGTTGGCATTTTGCAAAATAAAGTTTAATTTATAAATTTAAAAGTTTAATGATTGCCTGTTAAAGTATTGGCTTTTGGTTCTTTTAGCTGGGGCAGTAAACCTAGATGAAGTGAAATTTTTTATTTTAAAAAAACTGTACTTTCTGTACTTTGAAAACTGAACTAGTAAGATTGAATTTATTTGGAAATGGCAGTGAAACTTGAACTCTGTAAGCACCTCTTAGGTGGCAGATGCCGTGCTACCTGGTAAATGGCTGTGTCAGGTACTGTGCTGAGCAGGACCAACAGGGAGCTTACAGTTTAGAGAATGCAGACATGTCCACAAGCAACGATAGTACAGCAGCCGTAAAATGATAGGGGAAGGGTAGTGTTATAAGGCCGTCCATGGGAGGGATAGATATGTAACCGATTTTGCACGTCATAAAATGCTTCCCACTGGTGACATCTAAGCTGAGACCTGAAAGGTGAGTAGGATTTGGTCAGGTGAAGAAAGAGGGAAGGTTGTGACATGTTTATGGAATTGAAAATAGTTCAGGCCGGGTGTGGTAGCTCATGCCTGTAATCCCAGTACTTTGAGAGACCGAAGCAGTAGGATCACTTGAGCCCAGAAGTTTGAGGCTGCAGTAAGCTGTGATGCACCACTGCACTTCAGCCTGGGTGACAGTGAGACCTTGTCTCAAGAAAAGAAAAAGAAAATAGTTCAATAAGTCTGGAATTTATCATTGAAGGTAAGAATTGTAAGTGATAAGGCCACAGAGGTGTTCAGGGTCAGGTGATCATATAATGTTTTAGTCCAAACTGGAATACTTTCAAGAAAAAAGAGGGTACAGTTAATTACACTGAGATAACAGGCATAAACTGGGGCTGGCCTGGATAGATGAGGATACATGGTCAGCCTCTTTATAAGCCATGCTTATTAACATTGGGGTTTATTTAGTGAACAGATAGATGTTGAGCACCTACTGTGTTCCAGGCATTGTGCTTGGGCTTTCTTGTAAGAGCTGTGGGAAGCACTGGAAGGTTTGAGTCAAGAGCGGCAATGCTTAGTGTGCATGTTCAAAAGGTCCTTGGCGCTGCAGGCGGAAGATGAATTGGAGCAAGGCGCAGCAGGTGTGCGGAGGCTGGAGGAGGCTTTTGAAGTGAATGAAAATAATTAAAGATGACTTGGACTGTGGAACTCACACATGGGATGGAGAGAAGTGAGTAGATTGTAGCAGTATTTAGAAAGTAGATTTGCCAGGCCTTTCTTAGAGGTGGAAAGGAATGAAAGGAGGAGTCAAGAGTACCTTTCAGTTTCTTTTTGGGTGAGTGGATAGGAGAAGTTCCATCTAGAAGGCTGGGGAATGCTGGAGGGAAGGCAGGGTCTGTGCTGGAATGCTGATGAGGCCTTGCTTGGTGTGTTGTGTGCCCTTGGAACTGCATGCAGGAATCTGATAGGTGACAGATTTTCAAGTCTGAACCTCAGGAGGAAAGATCTAAGAAATGGACTTGGGATTCATCAGTATAAAGATGGCAGGTGACATTGTCAGAGTGGATGTTACCCAGGGAGAATGTCTAGAGTAAGAAGAGTGTAGGACCCTGGAAAACACAGACATTTACAATGTGGCCTGGCTAATGCCTGGGCAAGGAGAGAAGGTGGAAAGGAAGGAAGAAAACCAGAGGGCAGGTGTGGAGGGGCGAGGGGAGGAGAGTGTTTCAAGAAGGAAGAGTGGACAGCAATGTCAGACGCAGTCAGGCAGTCAGGTGGGTTGAGGGCCTAGCATGGTGATTGGATTTAGCAGTAAGAAAGCTGCCGGTATCCTTGGCCAGAGCTGTTTCAGTGGTGTCAGTGTGGGCAAGGCTTGACTAGTGCAGGGTGAAGAGTGAGTAGCAGATGAAGTAGACCCGGGGCACGTGGAAAACTTCTCTGAAATTTGAATTTCTTGATGTTAAGAGAAGGTATTATTCAAAGGAATATGTGGGGTTGAGGGATGGTTTCTTCTTCCTTTTTAAGGATGTGACAGACAGGTGGGTTAAACACTAATGGGAAGGAGAGCGTGGCGAAGTTGTAATCAGTGCGTGGATGGGAGGAGTAACCAACAGTCCCAGTGCAACTGGGTGGGCTCACATGCACATTATCTTTCGAGTTTGCTGGGGGAGTCTCTTCCCTTGGCTTCTCTTTTTTTTCCACTTTCTGAAGTTGGGGTAAAGGTCATGGGCCTATTATGTAACCCCCAAGAGCTCCCTTAAACAAAAATTTGATAGTGGTGTTTCATTGTCAAGCTCCGTACATCTGATAATGCTTGGTGACTGTATTTAAAATATTTTATTTTTCCTGAAGGCTCCTGGCAGGTCACTTTTAAGAGCATATATCTTAATTTCTTTGCCTTTTCAGCGCATGGCACTGCTGGCTGCCAGGGGCTGGGCCTGTGCTGGGGTGCACCAGCTGTCAGCTGAATAAGGCTAACGCCATAGAAGGAAGGAGCATGCAGTTAGGATACCATTCTGGTTTATTCCACAATTGTACATTTTTACTTATTTCTGTGGTCTTTTGAAAATAGTGATAAGGCTGGGCGTGGTGGCTCATGCCTGTAATCCCAGCACTTTGGGAGACTGAAGTGAGTGAATCACTTGAGGCCAGGAATTCAAGACCAACCTGGCCCACATGGTGAAACCCTGTTTCTACCAAAAATACAAAAAAATTAGCGGGGCATGGTGGCACATGCCTGTAATCCCAGCTGCTCAGAAGACTGAGGCAGGAGAATTGCCTGAACCTGGGAGGTGGAGGCTACAGTGAGCCGAGATCAAGCCTCTGCACTCCAGCTTGGGTGACAGAGCAAGATGGTCTCAAAAAAAAAAAAAAAAAAAAAAAAAAAACCTAAAATAAATAAATATAAATAAACCTCTACAAAGTATACAAAATCTTAGTTAAAAAAGAATAAAAATAGTGGTAAAAATACATAACATAAAATTTACCATTTTAAGTATATGATTCAGTGACATTAGATACATTCACAATGATGTGTAACCATTGCCACTATTTCTAGAACTTTTTTCACCATCCCAAATAGAAACTCTGTATTGCATTAAACAATAACTCCCCATTTCCCACTCCCTGTAGCCCCTGGTAACCCCCATTCTACTTTCTGGCTTCATTTGCCTATTCTAGGTATCTCACATAGTGGAATCATATATTCATTGTTTTTTTCTTTTTGAGACGGAGCCTCACTCTGTCACCCAGGCTGGAGTGCAGTGGTGCCATCTTGGCTCACTGCACCCTCCACCTCCAGGGTTCAAGCGATTTTCCTGCCTCGGCCTCCCGAGTAGCTGGGATTACAGGCGTTCGCTACCACACCCAGCTAATTTTTTGTATTTTTAGTAGAGACAGGGGTTCACCATGTTGGCCAAGCTGGTCTCGAACTTCTGACCTCAAGTGAGTGACCTGCCTCTGCCTCCCAAAGTGCTGGGATTACAGGTCTGAGCCACCGTGTCCAGCCTGTTTGTCCTTTTGTGTCTGGCTTATTTCAATTAGCATAATGTTTTCAAGGTTCGTCTGTAATGTAGCATGTATCCGAACTTCATTTCTTTTTATGGCTGAATAATATTCCTTTGTATTTTGTTTATTCATCTGTTGATGGACATTTGAGTTGCTGCCACCTTTTGGTTATTGTGAATGGTGTTGCAGTGAACTTTGGCGTACAAGTATCTGAGTCCCTGCTTTCAGTTCTTTTGAGTGGAATTTGCTGGATCATATGGTAATTCCGTGTTTAACTTTTGGAGGAACTGCCAAACTGTTTTCTACCGTGGCTGTACCATTTTATATTCCCACCAACCATTGATTTAGTTTGACTTCTGTTGTTTAAAGAAGTATATCTGAATTTTACACATACTCCAAAACTGTAATTATTTGAATTAATTGGAGTAGAAATTAATTTGAAATAATGAAATGTCTGATTACTGGACATCAAAAGCTGCTTTGCATTAGGCCATGGTTCTCAGAATTCACAATCCTCCTTTCCATTTTTTCCTCCCTCCCTCCCTCCCTCCTCTCGCTACCATGGTCACTCTCAGGTTCACAATAAGCACGTGTATCTTAGGGCATTTGAACTTCAAATACTACAGCACCTCACACGTAAGAACTCTGTAACAGTAGACTTCTATTTCCCTTTCCTGTCCTATGTGCTACTTTTTTGTTTTGTTTTTTTGAGACAGGGTCTTGCTTTGTTGCCCAGGCAGGAGGGCAGTGGCGTAATCACAGCTCACTGCAGCCTCAACCTCCTGCTTAAGCGATCCTCCCACTTCTACCTGCCAAGTAGCTAGGACTACAGATGCAGACCACCATGCCCGGCTAATTTTTGTATTTGTAGAGACAGGGTCTCTCCACGGTGCCCTGGCTGGTCTTAAATTCCTGAGTTTGTGCGATCTGTCCACCTCGGCCTCCAAAATGCTGGGGTTATAGGCATGAGCCACTGTGCCTGGCCTTTGTATTTTTGTCATACATTTTATTTCCCAGTATTATAGACTCTAGAATATGTTGTTGTTATTGTTTTAAAAGTCAGTTATCTTCTTAGTTTTCTTTCAGAAAAATTAAATGGTGAGTTTTTTTTTGTTTGTTTGTTTGTTTGTTTTGCATGGCCCATGTATTTACCATTCCTGGTGCTCTTCCTTCTTTTGTGTGGATTCAGTTTTCCATCTAGTATCATTTTCATTCTGGTAAAAGCATGTTTGACATTTCCTGTAGTATTGCTTTGCTGGTGACACATTCTTCCTCAGCTTTTGTCTGAAATGCCTTTATTTCACCATCATTTTTGAAGGATTTTTTTGCTGGGTATAGAATTCTAGGTTGGTAGTTTTTGTTATTTTTCAGCATTTTTAAGGTGACATTTGGCTTATACATGTTGTTCTTGAGAATTCTGCAGTTATTCTTTGTTCCACTGTATGTAATAATATATGTTTTTCTCCTTTCTCTGATTTTAAGGTTTTTCTCTTTGTTGCTGATATTCTGAAACTTGACTATGATGTGTCTTTGTGTGGTTTTCTTTGTGGTTTTTTTCCTGTGGAATTTATTCAACTTCTGGGATCTGTAGGTTATAGTTTTCACAAATTGGAAATTTTTGACATTACTTCTTCAGACACTTTTTCTGTCTTCCCCTCCATCATTCTGGGATTTGAATTACATGTATACAGTAACTGTTGTTGTTTCATAGGTGACTAACTGGGTAGGGGAATGTCTGGTTCCCTTACTATCCGGCGAAGTAGGAGAACCACCTTTTGTAGGAATCAGTTATCAGGCCCTTTACTTTCCCTTGAACTCTAGGCTAGTTCCAGAACCTTTGGTGGACTGGAAAGAGGAAATAGTTATGCCACAATTTTTAGTACATGCAAATGTACATGTAATGTTTAAAAAAAACAAACAAAGGTCGTGATAGCCTGCATTTACTGGGCCATATGTGCCGGTCCCTATTCTATGGGCTTTATTTTTATTACTTCATTTCTCCTTTGTGTCACAAGGCACAGGCAGTTTGAGACCAAGACTTTAAGGAATTGGTCCAAGTTTTCAAGACTGGTGAAACAGTGGTGTGGGGATTTGAACCTATGTGCCTGGCTTCAAAGCCAGCTTATCATTGGTATGTTGCCAGTAATTCCATTTCCTCCCCCTTTGGGGAAGAAGTGAGACCTTGTAAATACACACACTGGTGAGGGTGTGGGAGGTGGGTACTCTCAACTGGGAGTAAGTTTCTGCCAGTTGTCTCTGGGGTTTGGTATTTGCTACTGTTTGATTTTAAACTTTACTATATTTGTATTCCTGTCTCCCCACCCCCAATGAGCATGCAGTTTTACAATTGGGAAAAGCAATAAAGCTATTTTAATTTGGGGGCTGGTGGTGAAGTTATTTTCTTAGCCACAGCAAAGTAAGTTTTAATGTGCCTTGCCCTAGGCGTTAAATAGTGGGTTAGTAACCTTGCAGCTGTGATAAAGAACAAAGTAGCTATGCTGATGTGAAGAGTCCTAAGAGAAAATATGAATAAATAAAAGTCCTAAATAAATGAAATGTAGAAGAGCACATAAGAAATGTTAAGAGTATGTAAGCATATACTGTGATTCTAATTGCTTCTGTGCGTGTGTGTGCTTTGACTAGTTGTGTACATGCAAACACGTATGGCAAATTTATAACATTTTGAGGGATATTTTAAAAATCAGCACTAATGCCCTTTGGCACTTTTAGAAACTGTTCCTTTTTAACTTCATTGTGTTGCTTTTGTTGTTGTATTAATAAAAGTGTAGGTATGTATTTATATACACTGAAATTATTGGTTCTCAGAATGAAAAGTCTAGGAATATGGTTTACCCCCTTTTATGTGGCCTTTAATGCAGATTCTGTTTGCCGTCTAATCTGCTTTTTAGTTACACTTTGGAGTGTTTTGTGCTTTGTTATAATCAGGGAAGCATTCTTTCATAAATTTTGATGTTTGCAACATGACTCTGAGCATCCTAGGTAGAGACAATCCAAGACAGTGCTTTAAATTTCTAATTTTTTTGACGGGATAATAGGTTCATGTTAAAAAACAAACAAACAAACAAACCCACAACACTACAAAAGGGCAAAAAAACCCCACTGAAAATTCCTCTCCTATCTCTCCTCTCCTATCTCTCCTCTCCTTTAGCCGTCTTCTTTCCTCTGGGGCAGTGTTACCCATTTCTTTTACATTGTTACCGAGATTTCCTGTGCATACACAAGCAAATGCATGTACTGCATCACTGGGCCCTCTTTCTTACACAAGTGGTGTGCCTGATTTGTTTTCTCACTTAATACATATATATTAGAGATCATTCCACACCAGAAAAGTAAGCAAATCTTGTTCTTTTGGCTGCGGTGTAGTACTCCGTTTCGTAGAGATCCCATACTTGATGAACTAGTCCTGCCTTTTAGGTTGTGTTTGGTCTTTTGCTATTCTGGGTGGCATTGCAGTGAATATGAATAACCATGTATATATGTCAGTTTGCAAAAGTCTATTTCTAGAGGATAAGTTCCTAGACTTTCTCGTTAAGATACATGTGTGTTTGTAATCCTGATAGGCATTACCAAATTGCCTCTTCTGTTAGCGCGATGTAAGGATACCTGTTTCCCTAAACCTTATGCCCTTACCAGCATGGTGTTAGCAGAGTTTTGCTTTCGTTTTTTGGCAGACTGATAGGTGAAAAATAAACTGTTTCATTTTATATTCTTTTCTGAGTACAGTTTTACATTTTAAAAACCATTCTTTTCTTACCGACTCGTACTCTTTATATAGAGTAGCAGGAGCAATCTTTATTTAGTCTGTGTTATGAATTGCAGACATTTTCCCCAGATTGTCATTGATTTTTGTTGTTGTTGTTGTTTTGAGATGGCGTTTCGCTCTTGTTGCCCAGGCTGGAGTGGAGTGCAGTGAGTCTCGGCTCACTGCAGCCTCCACCTCCTGAGTTCAAGTGATTCTCCTGCCTCAGCCTCCCAAGTAGTTGGGATTACAGGCAGCCACCACCACGCCAAGCTAATATTTTTTTGTTTTTTTTGTATTTTTAGTAGAGACAGGGTTTCACCATGTTGGCCAGGCTGCTCTTGAACGCCTGACCAGATGATCCACCCGCCTCGGCCTCCCAGAGTGCTGGGATTACAGGCGTGAGCCACCACGCCTGGCCTGTCATTGATTTTTATCTTGTTTATGTTGGCTGTTGCCAGGCGGGTATGTTTTATTTTGGGTGAAGAGACATTTCTCCCATTCTCCCTGTAAAAGACTTGTCGATTTTATTTCATAAAGTCTCCTCTACTGCAAGAGTATTTTTAGAAATTCTCCTAAGATTTTCTTTGGTGTTTTTTATGGATTTTTAAAAAGACATTTTATTGTGGAGCATGCCAAACACATTCAGAAGTAGAAGAGTATAATAAAGCTGTTTGTAACCGTTATCCACCTTTGGCAACTAACCAGCTCATAGCCTTATTTCATCAAGACCCCATCAGTGCCTCTTGCTCCTGCATTATTTTTGAAGAAATGGCAGGTATTTTAACACTTCATCTGTAAGTATTTTCATGTATACCTCTAAAGATGGGGAGGAAAGAGGAAAGTCTTTTAAAAATATAACCACAATGCTACTTTGATCCCTAAAAAATGAATACTTTTAAATATCACAGTCCTTTAAGAATTCAAATTTCATAATCATTTCTGCAGTTGGACTCAGAATCCTAATAAAGTCTGCATATTACTATCACGATCAATCTTCTCTTCATTTATAGGTTCCCTTACCTCACTCCCAACCCTTATCCCCTACTTGTTTTGTCTTTGGGACGTATTTGTTGGGATGGATTTCTGTAGTACCTTGATTTCTTACCTTACCCTCATTACATAGTTTAATATATTCTTTTGTATTTCTTGTTACTAGGATTTAGAGGGTGAATAGATTCACATTCTTTTTTTTTCAAGTATATTTCATAAGCAGGATTGTATTCCATCAGAAGGCAAGTAATGTCTGCTTGTCTTTGTGATGCACTATGCTTAGATGAATTAAATCTTTGGGGATTGAAAAAAATGATCTCATTCTATTATTCCTTCATTTATCAGCTGAAATGCTTGTAAAAGAGAAACTTTTATCTACTGCTTGGTTACTTAATAGTACAGTTCTTAAAGGATAAATGGTTGATTTTTTTGCCTTTATTTACCAGTTGTCAAAATGAATTCATTTCCTACCATTCTATAATGATGACCAATTAGTTTTATCATTATGAACTCATGAGTTTAAGCAAATTTAATGTTTCAGTCCATTGTGGTCATTATCCCTATTGATGCTTGTATTCTTCCACATTTGGACAGCAAGCTCATCTTCAGGTTGGTACCTGTGTCTTTTTGACACAACCAGTAGGCTGTTGCTAGTAGTGTCTTTGATAATCTGATAGGAAAAGATGTTCCAGGCCCACCTTGTATGTTTTATATGGGATTCTTGTTTTTTCCCTCTGAAACCTGGAGTCAACTATTTCTCTAAGTAAATCTGGTTCCTTCTAATGAAAAATGCTGCTCGGAATTCCCAATCTGGGCACTAGATATGTGATTACCTTTTTTTAAAAAAAATTAATCTTTGACCCATTATATGATTTATTTTGTTGGGAGAAGTGAGGTAGGAATTCATTTTTTTCCTTCAGATAGTTACTTATTTGTTCTAAAACAATAAAATGCCATCTTTATCATGTTACCTACGTTTCTATATGTCTTTAGGACTTGTTGTGGACTTCGTACTTTTCTAGTTTTTCCTTGTTTTTTTTTTTTTTCCATGAAAAAGATTGGGGGCCATTCTTGTTTGTTTATATGTCCAATTGAATTTTAGGATTAGTTTGTCCTGTTTCAGAAAAAAAAATCCTATTTGTATTTTTATTAGAATTATTGAAGGAGAGGGGAGAGGTGCTATTGATGATATTGGGGCTTCTCATCTAAAAATATGGGGAGACTCTTTGAATCCATTTGTATTGTATAACAAACTACCCCAAAACTTAATGACATAAAACAACAAATACTTTGTATTTCTTACAGTTCTGTGGACTGACAACGCGTGGTTCTTGTGGTCTGGAGAGCCCACCTGAGGCTGGATAGTCTTAGGTGGCCTTTCCTTCATGTTAGGGTCTCACCTTACACAGCTAGGATGATGCGGGCCTCTTTCCATATGGTCTCGGATCTGCAGAGTTAGTAACCCAGCCAGGTTCAGTGGTAGCACAGGTGATCCTGGCAGCAAGAGTTGGCAGCCCCCACCCCATGTACAAGTGCTTTTCATGCCTATGTTAGTATCACATATGCTATCGTTCTGTTGGCCAGAGTAAGCACATGAACTCGTCTGGAGTCTTTTTTCTTTTTTTTTTTTTGAGATGGAGTTTTGCTCTTGTTGCCCAGGCTGGAGTGCAATGGCGCAATCTCGGCTCACCGCAGCCTCCACCACCCGGGTTCAAGTGATGCTCCTGCCTCAGCCTAGCGAGTAGCTAGGATTACAGGGATGTATGTTTAGTAGAGACGGGGTCTGTCCATGTTGGTCAGGCTGGTCTCAAACTCCTGTACTCAGGTGATCCGCCTGTTTCGACTTCCCAAAGTGCTGGGATTACAAGTGTGAGCCACCATGCCCGGCCACTGTCCAGAGTCTTAATGGGAGGAGTGACAAAGTCATATTGCAAATTGGTATTGATATAGGGGTGGGAGGATTTACTGTGGCCACTGTTACAATCTACCTTGATGTATTAGCGTGTTCTCACACTGCTAGTAAAGACATACCTGAGACTGGGTAATTTATAAAGAAAAGAGATTTAATGGACTCACAATTCCACATGGCTGGGGAGGCCTCACAATCATGGTGGAAGGCAAAGGAGAAGCAAAGGGACGTCTTACATGGCAGCAGGCAAGAGAGCTTGTGCAGGGGGACTCCCCTTTATAAAACCATCAGATCTCGTGAGACTTATTCACTACCACGAGAACAGTATGGGGGATACCACCCCCATGATTCAGTTATCTCCACCTGGCCCTGCCCTTGACACATGCAGATTATTACAATTCAGGGTGAGATTTGGGTGGAGACACAGCCAAACCATATCACATACTCTCCATTTTTTCCAATTTTCTGTGTTATTTAAGAAATTCTAAAGTTTTTTTCCAGATAGGTTTTACACATTTCTTAAGTTTATTCCTAAATATTTCATCTTTCGCCATTACTGTACATGATGTCTTTTTCCTCTCATTTTAATTTAGAATTCTTGGACAGGTGATATACACACACACAGTTAAAATTAAATGATATGAAAAGAAATATAATGAGAAATGTCACTTCCACTTGTGTTATCACTGAGTTTCTTCTCCCATGTTTCTAGGTGACCAATTTAAAATTAATTTCTTGTTTTATTTAATGTTTCTTTATGGAAATACTGGCAAATATAAATATTCTGCTCATGAAAAAGGTAGCATGCTATATGCCCTGTTCCATAAGTTACCTTTTTTGACCATGTATTCATTCCATGTCTGAGTATATAGATTGTTCTCATTCTCTTGTTGCTATATAATATTCCATTTTGACAGCATAGCCTGGTTTATTTAATCAGTTGCCTGTTAGTAGAAGCTATATTGGGGTAGCATTCCTTAGCATCAGATTTGCAGAAATTGAAAAGTGGAGTGATTTATTCTGTTTGTGAAGCTGTAGAAAAATGTTACTTTCGTATATAATACTGGTAGAAGTTTAAATAGTACAACCCCAAATTGTGGCCGTGGGGATCTGGCAATGTCTGCCAGATTAATTTGTCTCTCTTAGTGTGTGAGATTGAGCGTTTTGTCATGCATTTAAGGGCCATTGTATTCTTTAATGAACTGTTTGTTCCTCTGCCCATTTTTGTATTAGGTTGCTGGTCTTTTTCTTGAGTTCCAGAAACTCTTTATGTATCAGAAGATTAACACTTTGTGATATGAATTGAAAATACTCTTTCCTTTATGACTTCTGCTGTATGTTAAGACTAGTGATTTTTACATAATAATTTTGTTCCGGGTCATGTTATAGGAGTCAGCAAATTTTGGCCCATGAACAAAATCTAGCCTGTCATGTGCAGTTTGTAAATAAAGTTCCACTGGAACGTGGCCATATCCATTTGTTTATATATTGTCTGTGGTGGCTTTTGCACTGCGGCAGCAGAGACAGACTGAATGGCCTGCAGACTCTAAAATATTTACTATCTGGTCCTGTACAGAAAAAGGAAAAGCAACCCCTCATTTAAAGCAATAAAATCAAAGTGTTTTGTATGATACAGCCATTTTGACATGGCCTTAAAAAAATAGCCTAGGCAACATAGTGAGATCTCGTCTCTTTAAAAAAATTAAAAAATAAAATATTAGCCAGGAGTGGTGGCATGTGCCTGTAGTCCTGTCTATCAGGAGGCTGAGGCAGGAGAATTGCTTGAGCCCAGGAGTTCAAGGCTGCAGTGAGCCATGATTGCACCACTGCCCTCCAGCTTGGGTGACAGAGCAAGATGCGGTCTCTCAAATACAATAAAATATCCAATTAAATTCAAGTTTTGTGTGTTTAATTATGAAGTAAGGCACAGAACAGGCAGTCACACGTGGGTTTCAGAAGTATCTGTTGTGACACATTACTTGGTAATGGTGATGGTACATGTGATATGGCCAGTTGATGCCACCACATCAAATCACTGTTAAGATATCTTTGTCTAATTGTTCTTGTGTGCACCGCATATAGAAGCTTTGATCTGGGTGAGTGTGGGTAGAATGACTCTTAAAATCATCCCAATCTCTAGAAGTTTGGTTACAGTGTAGCCTCAGTTTGTATTTCCTGTGGTCTTAAGTACTTTCCAGAGCTGTTCTGCACGAGTGAACTACAGAGAGAGGGAGAGCAGTTTGGAAGAGTATGGTACAATTTGATTTATGTATTTTAAGTATTCAGAACTCTGCTCCCCTAGAATTGTACAGTCGCCTTTTGTTACACTCAGATTTAAGTTTACACCAAGTATTTCTTTGGAATTTGTAATTCTACTCAGGGAATTTCTATTTACATTTCTGTTTGACTTGGAAATTTCCCAAACTGCTTGTCTAATTGACCATCAGTTTAAAAAATTCCTCTAAGTGCATTTGTTTCAGAATAACAGATATAAACCTATTTTAGGAAAAAACATTTTTAAAGAACATATCAATTCACCAGTAGTTTATTCTTGAAAATTTTACATACAGAATATTTAAAAATGTTTATTCATTCTCAATTGCTGCTACCAATTCTTTTTAGAAATTTCTTCTGTTTGGAAAAGATCTTTTGCTAGAACAACTGTTAAAACGTTCTATCATCTTGACTATACTTTTGAATGGATTATTAAAGAAATTGCTTCTCAATATTTAAGGAAACTTCATTTCCTTCTTTGGAAATTTTAAGAGCAACATTCTGAGAACATGATAATTAATTGACCCACATCCCCTTGGAGCTTCTTATCTGGTGCAGCTGACTTGGCCCTGCCATAGTTTAACAGTTTGAATAATGACACTGGTGAAACTGTAGAAAGCGTGCTCCTCAGGCTTTCCGATGACTCCCAGCAGGAAAAGATAAGGGAGAATTGGATGATGGCTTCAGAATTCAGAAAGCTCTTAATAGGTTGGAGCAGTGGGTTGAATCTAATAGCTTGAAATTTTATAGCGATAACTATAATATTCTGTATTTGGTTCACATAACAGTGGAGTAAGCGCAAGGTTGAGCAAAAGCTGTGGAAATCACTGATATGCAGTAGTCCCCCTTTAGTGACAGGGGATATGTTCCGAGACCTCCAGGGATGCCTGCAACCAAGGATGATACCAAACCTTATGTGTGTACTATGTTTTTTCTATATATGCCTATGACAAAGTTAATTTATAAATTAGATACAGTAAGAGATGCACAAGAATAACTAATAATAAAATAGAACAGTTATAGTATGCCAGCAACACCACTCTTGTGCATCAGGGTCATTATTAAGTAAAATAAGGATGACCTGAAGATGAGCACTGCCATACC